>NC_090651.1:312691157-313291157 GCF_040937935.1 Hyperolius riggenbachi
TGTCACGTTTGAGAACCCTGCCAATAACAGAATGGCTGAAATCAATCTAACAAATCTGATTGGCTGTTTGTGGCTCCACCCCTTTAGTGCATTTGGACCCCAGTCACCCAATGACTGACTGTATCAGGTTTGAGGCCTCTGCCACTAACAGTGTAAGAATGGTAGCAATGTGAATATTCCCCTTGAAAATCAATAGGTACATTTTGATTGGCTGTTGTAGGCTCCACCCACATTTCTGAATGTTCATCCCAGTCACCCAGTGGCCAATTGTGTAAAGTATGAGAACCCTGCAATGTAAAAAATGAAGTTGTTGGCACCGCCCACTTTTTCTAACCTTGACATACAGTCACTCAATTATCAAGTTTATCAGCTTTGGGTTCCTTGGTATCAATACTTTGTATATTCCCATTGAAAAATAAACAAATCTGGCTGTTTGTGGCTCTGCCCCCTTCCTGAATTTGGGCCCCAGTCACCCAGTGACCAACTGTACCAGGTTTGAGGCATCTGCTTTTACCAGTATAAGAGAATGGTAGCAGATGAAATATTCCCTTTGAAAATCAAATGGGGAATTTTTATTGGCTGTTGTAGGCTCCACCCACCTTCCAAAATCTTAATCTGTCAACCAATGACCAACTGTGCAAAGTTTGAGAACCCTGCCATTAACGGTGTAAGAATGGCTGCAGTTTATATTTTCCCAGTAAAAGTTGTTTTGGCTCCGCCCACTTTTTGTAACCTCAACACACAGTCACTCAATGACCAAGTTTGTGAGCTGTCAGGTTCCTGGCATCAAAAATGTGTGAATGGAAGCAGTTTATCCACCAAGGAAATCTGATTGGCTGTATGTGGCCCCGCCCCTTTAGTGAATTTGGACCCCAGTCACCCAATGACCGGCTGTAGCAAGTTTGAAGCCTCTGCAATTAAAAGTGTAAGAATAGCAGCAGTTTAAATATTCCCCTTGAAAATCAATAGGTGAATTTTGATTGGCTGTTGTAGGCTCCACCCATTTTCTTGAATCTTAATCGCATTCACCCAGTGACCAAGTGTGGCAAGTTTGAGAACTCTGTGATTAACAGTGTAAGAATGGCTGCAGTTTACATTTTCCCATTTAAAATGAACGGCTGAAATTTGATTGGCTGTTTTATGATCCACCCACTTTTCCTGGATTTGTAACCTCGGTCACCAAGTGACCAACTGTGCCATGTGTGGGGACTCTGGCTTGATTACTGTGAGAATGGCAGCCTTTTACATTTTTTCCATTGACTTGAATGGGTGGAATCTGATTTGCTGTTTGTAGCTCTGCCCAGGTGTGCAGGGGGGCCGCGAGACCCCCAGAACATATCATCCCAGGTAGTAAGGGATCTGTGTACCAAGTTTCGTTCAAATCGGTCAAGCCGTTTTCGCGTGATCGCGGCACATACACACACACACACACACATACACACACACACACACATACATACATACATCCGATTTTATATATATAGATATATATATATATATATATATATATATATATATATACACAGTATATAATGTTACAGTATACTGCAACTTTTTATTACGTAGTGAATTATGTGCACTCCAGTCTGGGATTCTTACAGTTTCTCAGCGTGTGACAGGCAGCAGCTCCCTCAGCCTCACAAACTGAACAGAAACTAGCTGAATCAGAGCAGAGACGCTGTCTTTGAGTGAGAAATAAACAACGCACACAGAGCCTGGAGGGGGTGTGCATAACTTCTCCCTATTACAGCGGAGGCAGTACATTCCTCCCTGGGTCGACAAAGCTTGACAAAGAAAAGAAGATTAGAAATATTAGAGACAGTGCAACTAGAAAAGGCTGCAGTAATCCAGACCACATTAGAACAGGTATAGGAACCTATAGGATAGAAGAAATAAGGCTGAAAATTTTGTTAGAGTCTCTTTAAAAGACAACTGAAAAGAGAAGAATATGGAAGCTGCCATATTTTTTTTCGAAACAATACACATTGCTTGGCTTTCCTGCTGATCCTTTTGCCTCTAATACTTTTAGCCATAGACCCTGAACAAGCATGCAGCAGATCAGATGTTTCTGACAAAAGCTGTGATGATTTGCTCAGCTGCCTGTGCAGGCAGGCAGCCTTTTGACTATTGTGCAGGTTTGCATGCTGCAGGACTCTGGAAAGAAGAGCTTCTGTCAGTTTTGCAGCTTGTGCTTGCAGAGGAATTTGCATACGTTGTCATTCAAATTGCCTGGCCACATTCATTGGAGGCGTGTACTATAAGTACTATGGCTTTCCCACAATGCTTCGCTGTTCATAAGGATTTCGTCCTATCTAACACTCCTGGTGGGGTGTCAGCCTTACTCTCTGTTTGAAGATCTGCTTAGAGTAATTCCTGGAAACTGTGCTAGGCAGATTTCCCTAGTGCAGTTAGGATTCGATTGTTTATCTGTTTTGTTTGTCTGTTGCGATTGTCCTGTCCCAGCGGTGGTCGATAGGAAGTCGTTCTGATCTCTGTTATTGGAGCATAGCTGGTGCAGTGGTTGCTACCAGCTATCTCTTCTGTTCTGCCTCTATGGATCGCGCTAGCCACTTTTCGCTAGCGCTGTGGATCCTTCTGTTCTGTCTCCTGGGATCACGCTAGCCACTTTTCGCTAGTGCTGTGGATCCTTCTGTTCTGCTACTCTGTACCTGGCTCACGCTAGCCACTTTTCGGCAGTGCTGTGGATTCTATCTCTCGCTTGTCCCTGTTTTCGTGTGTCTGTCTTGTCTGCTACGACCGCTTGCTGGAGGCTCGGTGAGGTAACCGTTAAGCAAGCGTTCGCGTCCCCTGTTTCATGTTTGTCTGTCGATGGTTAGTTAGGCGTGCTTGTCTCTATTGTGCTTATCACGTGGAGCCCGCGCATAAACGCGTGCACTGTTGCGAATGAGTTCGCGGTTAGCTAGCGTTTGTTATTTTCCGCATCTTCTCATTGTATTATTTGCTGTGCCTTTGCTACCTTCGTATTCTATTCTGATCTGCCTTGTGTCACGTCTGGCGATCGCACCTCTCGCAATCGCGTTCCTATTTCATATCTGCTGTTGTGTGTGCGCGGTCGCGGGGTGGCGACTGGATTGGCGCGCACACACATACAACCTGTCCCTTTGCTCGTTCTCATTCGCAATCGCCTCTCTTGCGATTGCGTTCTGCGCTTCGTACAATTCCTGTCTGGCATTTGTGGAGGTACAGAGCACTCCCCAGCGCCATCTGCCGACAGGAATTTCCCTCTACAGGTGCGTAGCACCTTTTGCTGGGTGCCTGCAATTACACGCTTGTGGAGGATTTACGCCGTGTCAGCGCACGCGTTGTGCGCTGATCACGGAGAAAGTTCCACAATCGTTACAAAAGCCACAGGAATTATTCTACTCAGTAATGGGGGACTATGGGGTTAATGAATTGGTGGGTGGTTCCACCTTGGGCGTGGTTCCTATTTCACATGTGATTGTGTATATATATTGGCTTTGTATACTTCATTGCTGTTTAACACCTGATGAAGGAGGTGATTCCTCCGTAACATGTAGTGTGACTTGTTAGCTAAATACACAGCACCTTGATTGCAGCCAGTGGTGTGCCGTCTCTTTTTTCTACTTTTGATGCGATGCAAGCTGTATGAGCAATCCAGCTGACACAAGGCATCGGCAGAGTGTTTCAGGTAACTTGTTACCGGATTAGCTGCTTACCCAGCATTGTGGTGAATTTCCATATCGTTTCTGACAAAACCCTGATAAGATTAGCTGCAGGTGTGATTCACTCACTGCTGAAGCCAGTGAGATCAACAGGATGCCAGGCAACTGGTTGTGATTGGAAGGAAATAAATATGGCAGCTGCTATATACTGCTCGTGAGTCGTTTCAGGTTCTTTTTTTAACTGTCAATAGTTATCTATCAGTGTTCCACAACCCTGTCCTCAAGGGGATCAGTAAATAATGGCGCACAGCGCCTACGCATAAAAATGGCGCCGCATTAAAAAGATACGCTTATCGCTATTTATCGTTAGTACTGCATAATAATGGCGCACAGGGAAAAAAGAAGAAAAACGGCACACACTAACGTTATTTATCAATAGTGGCACACACTAACGTTATTTATCAATAGTGGCACATACTAACGTTATTTATCAATAGCGCCCTACATAGGCCAAACTGCAGACGTTATTTAACTGCAAAACGGTGAATGGATTTAATGTAACACTGTCAAGGTTAGGGTTAGGCACCACTGGGGGGGGGTCTTAGGGTGAGGCACCACCAGGGGGGTCTTAGGGTTAGGCACCATCAGGGGGGTGGTTTGGGTTTGGCACCCCCAGGGGGGTCTTAGGGTTAGGCACCACCAGGGGGGTGGTTAGGGTTTGGCACCACCAGGGGGGTCTTAGGGTTAGGCACCACCAGGGGGTGGTTAGGGTTTGGCACCACCAGGGGGGTCTTAGGGTTAGGCACCACAGGGGGGTGGTTAGGGTTAGGCACCACCAGGGGGGTCTTAGGGATAGGTACAGGGAGGGTTCTGTGTGAGAGTAGGGTTAGGTATAGTTACAGTGCAATATACACCACCAGGGGGGTGGTTAGGGTTAGGCACCACCAGGGGGGTGGTTGGGGTTAGGCACCACCAGGGGGGGTTTATGGGTTAGGGATAGGTACAGAGAGGGTTCTGTGTGTTAACGCTAAATAATGATAAGGCTTTAACGCTAAATAACAATAAGGCTTTAACGTTAAATAGCGATAAGCGGCAAACGGATTAGCGGCAACACTGTGTGCCATTATTCACAGGCGCCATTTTCAGATGGAAGCGTCCTCAAGGCCCACCAACACTGAATGTTTTGTGGAAATCCACAGAGGTAGTTAATCAGCTCTAGTCTGCTGAGACTCTAATTACCTCACCTGTGAATGTTTGTGGTTTTCTGCAAAACATGTGCTGTTGGTGGGCCTTGAGGACAGGGTTGGGGAACAAGGATCAAATATATCTATATTAGATATCTTCAGTATAAAACAACATTCTATAAAATGTAAAACACAAAGGATCGATTGAGAGCCCCAGATGGTGTAATTAATATGTTAGCACAATGCAATTTACAGTAGTTAAGGTAGAAGAGAGGTAATCGCAGGTGGGGAGATTAGACCCAACCCCCACTTGGGCTAGAAAGTTGCTCTCTGGCCCACGGGCCAAATCTGGCCCTCAGAGCCATTAAATTTGACCTTCAAGTGGTTTCCCCAATTTTCATTATATTTGGCCCACTCTAGACCATCAGTGAAGCTTTATTAGAGGTGAAGCCCTAGATCACCAGGGAAGCCATATGGGGGAGATGGGGGAATTAACTAAACACAAGGGAACTGTATAGGGGAGGGTCGGGGCTTCTAGACACCAGGACACTGTGTAGAGGAGGGATGACCACTAGACACCAGGGAACTGTATAGGGGAGGAAGGGGAACACTAGACACCAGGGAACTGTATATGGGCTGGACGGGGGCCATTAAACACCTGGGAATTGTATATGGTCGGAAGGTGGCCAGTAGACAGTGAACTTGGCCCATGACTAGGTCCCAGTGTACAGTTTTGGCCCACTTTGTATTTGAGTTTGACAACCCTGCTGTAGAGGAAATGGATCAGAGTAAAACCCCATCACCGGGGGGCGGACTAGACTGCTTGAACAGTCAATAAAAGAAACTAAGAATTTTTGCAATAAAAAACGATTACACGTTCTGTTTCAGAAATTCTTAGCTTGTTTTATTTGACCCTCCCAGTTACTCCTGGTGATTGCCTGATGAAGCTGGTTAATGCTTCTTAAACGCATTGCATTTCTGGAGTGTATGATTAAAGTATTTTTTAACTTGTTACTGACTGTTCAAGAAGACTATTTGGGGAGGTAAGTCCACCACTACCTTCCATTTTACCCTGCTGGGCGTTTCGATTAGGCGCAGACGCACTGCTGCGCATAGTTTTTAATATCTAATTTTTTAAAAAAATCATGTAGCTAGCCTAGCGCTAGCTACATGATACCCCCCTCCCTGCCGTATCCCTCCCACCCCTCTGATCGCCGCCGGCACCTATGCCCGTCAAGAAATCCCGTTCTGAACGGGATTTCCTTGAGGGTTTCCCATGGCACCGAGCGGAGTGACATCATCGATGTCGTGACGTCACAGGGACTCCCGATCCACCCCAAAGCGCAGCCTGGCGGCGATTGGCCAGGCTGCGCACAGGGTCTGCAGGGGGGGGGCACTCTTTCCCGTCGCGGCGGCGATCGGGTAGGACATGCAGCAAGCAAAGTGCTTGTTGCGTGTTTTTTAAAAAAAAAAATATTAAAATTGGCCCAGCAGGGCCTGAGCGGTGGCCTCCGGCGTATCTGGACGAACCTAGCTCGTCCAGAACGCTAGGGAGGTTAAACTGTTTTTAACAGGTTTTACTCTACACTTGTGCCCCTTTTCCATAGCTAATCAAGTATTCTATAAAATGGTATTCTATACATTTCTATACATTTTGTTCCAAACCAAGTCCTGTTTTGGGGGGATTTTGAATGTAAACTAGCCATGACCAACAATGCAGAATCATGTTTGACTTCTCTCCTGCCCTTCTCTTTCAGTCCCCCACACTGACTGGCAATTACTTACAGAATCCAGTTCAAAAAAAGTATTCTATAACCTGCTCCCTCCATACATCTCTTAACCTTATTTCCAAACACTGGCCTAACTGCTGCCTTCACACACTATATCATGTGATGGTAGCAGGAAAAAACGGCGTCGGCTGAGGGTGGACGAAAAGGGCGTCACCATAGATTTTAATGCAATTATCGTTAATACGACAAAAAAAAGCAAAAAAATGGGTGCCGCGATAAATATCCCTAACAACATTAGAACATTTAAGTTTTTGAAGTATGTTCTCATTTTTATCATATTATTTTGTTTGTATGTACAGAGCTTACAGATCTTACGTTATAAGAACACAAAATAGTCCCTCAAAAAATGGATAAAACTTAACATTTAATAATACATCTAAAATATAATTTTAGGGTTACTGTCAGAACGTTACTTGAGTAGTCAGTTGATGCAGTAGTATGGGTACATTGGAGGAAACCTTCTTCTACTTCATATAACTACAGTAACTATATTACACAAACCCCCCCACCATAAATAAACCCGACATGTTTCACTTCCTTGCGGAAGCTTTTTCAAGGCAAAAAGTGCAGTGCATAGAGTGCATACAGTGCTAGGGTGTATTACAAATTATTATAAAAACATTATAGCGAGTAACAAAGCATATAGGCTCTTTGTTACGCGCTATAATCGTTTTATTTGGTGGGGGGTTTTGTGTAATATAGTTATTATTGTACTTGTATGAAGTTGAAGTAGAAGGAGGTTTCCTCCAATGTACCCATACTACTGCATCAACTGACTACTCAAGTAACGTTCTGACAGTAACCTAAAACGATATTTTAGACGTATTATTAAATGTTAAGTTTTATCCCTTTTTGAGGGAATTTATTGTGTTCTCGTCTGAAAAATCAGGTTCTGTGTTGATTTAGATCTTACGTTATCAAAGATATTATAGTTTCTATGGGGAAAAGGGTGTTTCTGCAGAGGGAGTGGTTAGGATTAGGCAACACCAGGGGGAGTGGTTAGGGTTAGGCACCACTCGGGGGAGTGGTTAGTCTTAGGCAACACCAGGGGGTGGTTAGGGTTAGGCACCACCAGGGGCGTGGTTAGTTTTAGGCACCGCCAGGGGAGGGTTCTGTGTGAGACTAGGGTTGGGTTAAGCTGTATTGTTGAATTACATAACAAAGTTTAAAGTTTAAGTTACAATCTTTTCGTTATTATTTCCCATCTGCTTTAACAACAGTATTTATCGTTAATCAAGTCTGACAATGATGTTATCATATTTCGTTATCCACCGGCACCATTTCGTTATCCAGCCGGGCCCTTTTATCACGGCGCCATTTTTTCTTGCACACCATTTTCACATATCTTTATTGGCTGCTAATTACTAAGAGACTCTTGTTCAGAGTTATGACCCTCAAAGATCTCTACAATCTATTAACTTATTCATTTCTAGAAAGCAATCCAGTCTTTACACATTGCGCTTCAAAACTTCTGACATTCCACTTGTTACTGTCCGTCAGGTACAGTAAGCATGTGATCCCATTTAGTTCTACTTATCACAGTGCCGGGCCGAGGGAGAGGGTATGACCACAAATATCTGAAATCTGCAACATGCTTAACATCACACTGAAAAGATTTCTGTATATTCAGGTCCCACACAGAGAAATGATGACCTACTGAACTTTTAATCACGGCCCTGCTATTATGAGTGCTAGCACAGCCACAAACAATGTTTTATGGCCTCTAATTAGTTTTTCGAAGCATTGTCACTGAAGTTCAACTGCTCTGACTTCACAAATAAAGAACTGAATTTTTAGTCTTTGTAAGAAAACAAGTGAACACAGGCAAGTTCTAAGAAGCATTGGTACCATAAGTTGACATATTTATTTCATCATCTTTATTCTCACTTCATGTACACTTCAAAGTTCAGAGACAAATTGATGTGAACACTGATCCAGAAAAGAACATATATGTGACCACACCTTTAAACGTCAGAAAGAGGTACTATGATATGGTGTTCAAATATTTAGCAAAGGGGATATGGGATGTTGCGATGATGATGTGTAATATTTTATCTAAGCTCCATTCTACCATACCCTTAAATTGAGGGTGGCTCTTGGTGGTTGAGAGAGGCGCCCACACCCATGACTGCTGCAAACTTAGGCACTTGTTGTTCACCTGAGGAAGCGGGCTAGTACCCGTGAAATGCATTGTATTATTGTGCATCATCATCATTAAACCGTTCTATTTACCCATGTGGTTTGTTCTTTTATGGAGGTAAGACATCTAATCCTATACAGTACCATTTAGAGATTAGAATATATCTTTGGGCGCCTCCAATAGTTAGTTTTAGCATATCCTTACATTCTTCCTGCATTCCCACGCCTTGATCTGAATAACTGTATTATTAGCTGATGTAATAGGATTTGTGTGAGACCACCTCGAATATTTCTAGTATCAGTGAAATGAATAAAAATTAACTGCAATGAGTTAAGCTACATAAAGACGCCCATAAAATGGCACAATTTATATGAATGATTTTATGTTTCAAGCAGATACATTTAGATTGAGGGCTAGTTCACACCGCTCAGATGCGTTGCAGAATAATTCTGCACGACAACTCACTGCCCATATAGTTCTATGGGCCTGTTCACAGTACTAAACTGTAACTGATCACGTTATGCTAACTCGCTATATACAGGCTTTGTATGGCCAGTCTCCATTGCAGTTCACACTCATGATAACGTGTGCTCGCAAACCCCTTGGCGTTATGATTCTTTCTTTTAGGGTCTAAACGCGGTGCAATTTTTTTGCACCCTTTCAGACCCTAAAACCTGTAAAAAATCATGCTGCCAGGGAGATCTGCAGCAGTTCCACAATCACTCACCTCCCTGGCTCCAGCACTGCAGTTTTCCTTCCATCCTCTGGGTGGCGATGCAACTCTCAAGTGTGATTGCCGGCTGTCATCATGACTACAGCCGGCAATCTCACCAGGAGGAAGCAAGGCCTCGAAAGAGCAGAAAAAGAATTGCGGTCGACGTTGGGATCCTCAGAGAGGTATGTAGAAACGCCCACTGCGGGCATTGTTCTGCATACAGGCTCCGGCGGCTACCCCGAGAACAGGTTGGGATTACCGCTCTTAGCTGCGGTTTTCTCCCCCGACCCTTGCTCGGGATTACTGCCACGGAGGTTAAAAGCCATCATAGTCAATCCCACATAGCTGTTTTGTTGATCTATTAGGTGCATTATTTGTATTGGATCTCTTGTAAACAAATAGAGAATCACTCTGTTTATGTATATGATATTTGTTTTACAAATATATATTTGAACATTGTATTTAAAACATATATACATCTTTTTAAATAGAAAAAATTACTTAAGCACAATAATTAATGGTACATCATGGAAAGTTTGTGAATATAGAATATTTGTAATAGAAAATTATTAACCCTGGTCCTAATAAATATTATTTGTTTGACTAGTTACCGCCCCGCGGCAATATATCTATGCCCTGAAAAAGACTTCATCTGAAGTCCCAAAGACGTAGATATTAGTCTATTAGCGTGATCGCAGCTGTGTGCACTCCCGTCGGCTCCCGTGCACCATTCTTGTCGCTATCCATTAGTGTACAGATCAGTGAACGGGAAAATAATTCCCATTCACTGATCTAAGTGCCTGATATCCATGAATTCCAGCGTCAATTATTCAAATTTTTTTAATATTTTTCCTGTTAAATGCATTTAGAATCAAATAATTCTTAGGGTAATGGACCGCCCAAAGAAATTCGAATTGGTGGGCGAAAAAAACAAGATATATATCATTTGGTTGTAATTAGTAGTGATAAAGTTATTGGTGAATGAAAGGGAGGAGCGCTAAAAGGTGAAAATTGCTCTGGTCCTAAAGGGGAAAAGCACCTTAGTTGTTATAGTTATATATCCTAATTCACAGATCATGAGGTGTGAGCAGTTCTTCTGTATGCCACAGATACGATTGTGTCTTAATAGAAGTTAAAAAGTAATTTTCGCAATTATGTATTTTTTTTTTTCTAATTATAATTTGAACATTAAATTGATTTTGCATACGGTAATCTATTTGTGATTTACGTTTACGTTTTTGTGATTTTGTGATTTACGTGAAATTTTGCATCATTTTGTGCCGACTTTAGAGGTCAATATCAAAGCCCCTATACGTGTTCTTGTCACCAAAATCACTGCATATGTTAAGGGGAATAGTGTGAGCAAATTTAAAGAACAAACTTGTAGTTTTTTGAGAAAATTGATTTTAAAATGCAAAAGAAAAATAGTTTTTAGACTCAGAAAAATGTCAGTTTCAAATTGATTTTTTCCTTTCCATTTTAAAAATTTGTTGTAAACTACAAGGTTTTTTTTATTTTTCTACTTGTTCCCACTCTTTCCCTTAACATACATAGCAATTTTGATGCCAAGTGGTTAATAGACTTTGGTGTTAACCACTAAAGTTGGCACGAAATTACACAAAATTGCTCGAAATTGTGAAATTACAGTTCATTGGAAAACAGCAACAAAACATAGCCTGATGCTGAAATATGATTCAAAGTATACTTCCGAGGCTGATCCACAGAAGCACAGCCGTGCAAAACGGCCGATGGCTGCCTATTTTTTTTTCCCTGCACCCACCGCCACCACCCTCTGATATGGTAGGACATTTATCTTATTCAGAAATATTGATAGTCAGCACAAGTTGTCTGTTAATGACTTTTGTACCTACCTTTGAATGAAACAAATCCATTTGTTGTGGTTCACACTATGCTTGAATCTTGAATACATTTGAACCAACTGCAGTGCCTGATGAAACTTGTCTCTATCTCTATTGATCCATGCATTGTATCTGCTATCAACATCATGAGCCCGCAGTTTTCATAATCAAGGTGGTGTCTGAATGTTTTGATCCTTCCGCTTTGAATAAACACACCCTCATATTTGACTACCTTGCTGAAGGACTGTAAGCCTTGTAGTGCTGGCAAACCATTCACTTCCTGAATTGAAATCGTGTACTTTATTGGTAAGATTGCATAAAAACAATTAAAAACTATCAGCACGTGGAGTTTTGGGTAACAAAATATATTATTGTGCAATAGTCACAATCATTCTAGGATACTGGAGCTTAAAAGGTTTGGAGAAACGGGAGCGCCCATGGCAGGGAGTGCATTGCATCATGCGTATGACATCATATGCATGCGCATAGCGCTCCCTGCCACGGGAGCACGCTGTTTGAAGAGGATCCTGGGGGCTTTTAGGTGAGCTATGGGGGGCTGAGAGGGGGGCTGAGAGGAGAACAGGGGAGCGGTGGGCATCAGGACAGGTGGTAGTATATGCCTGCTCCTCCAAACTTTTTGAGCACTGTTATCCTTTAGGTCTCACAGCAAAATGCATATAGTTGTACCAAGAAACAACTAAAGTATGGATAAATGAATAAGCAGTAGCAACATCTGAACAGGCATCTAATACTAATAGGTTGTCTCTGCTCAATTAACCAGCCCCATAAGCAATGCTGAGTCCTTCGCCGTCCTCCTGAGTGCATCTGTTCTCCCATCAGCCAGTAACTTGGCTAAGCCATGCCAGTCAGGCTCTTCTGTGCATATGCGAAGGTGCCCCGTATGCGCAGAAGAGACTGACGCAACTGAGCCAAATTACCAGGACCGATAGCCGGAGAATGGAGGCACTTGGAAAGACGGCGAGGGACTAGTGTTGGGCGAAGGGTGTTCGCCACTGTTCGGGGTTCTGCAGAACATCACCCTGTTCGGGTGATGTTCGAGTTCGGCCGAACACCTGGTGGTGTTCGGCCGAACTGTTCACGTTCGTCCGAACGGCTCAATTCCTGGCCGAACCTGGCCGAACAGGGCCCCTGTTCGGCCGAACGGGGCCCTGTTCGGCCGAATACGGCCCCCCTATGGGGTCGCAGGCATAAGGGGGGAGCATGCCCCGATCGCGGGGGGGGTCGGAAATTCCCCCCACCCCCTCCGCTAGCGCTCCCCCCTCTGCCCGCTTCCCCATACAAAAGTTTAAGCAAAGTACCTGTAATAGTGGATGGCCTGGCAGTGGCACTGTGGAGTGAGGAGGAGGAGTCCGGAGAGTGACGCATTGAGGGAGGCCGGGCAGCGAGCGTGAGGTCAGAGAAAGGGCGGAAGTACCACAAGGGTACTACCGCTGAACCGCCCGCTGCCCGGCCTCCCTCAACGCGTCACTCTCCGGACTCCTCCTCCTCACTCCACAGTGCCACTGCCAGGCCATCCACTATTACAGGTACTTTGCTTAAACTTTTGTATGGGGAAGCGGGCAGAGGGGGGAGCGCTAGCGGAGGGGGTGGGGGGAATTTCCACCCCCCCCCCGCGATCGGGGCATGCTCCCCCCTTATGCCTGCGACCCCATAGGGCCCCCAAAAGCAGGATGTTCGGGAAGTTCGGGGTTCGGCCCGAACATGCCGAACATCTCGGCCATGTTCGGCGAACTTTCCCGAACCCGAACATCCAGGTGTTCGCCCATCACTACGAGGGACTCAGCGGTGCTTATGGAACTGGAGGAAATCTTTCTTTATTCTTGTCTCAGGTACACTTTAAGCTTGTCAAAAAGTTTAATATTTATATTTGCCTGTACGTTTTCTTTGCTCTTTGCATTGTTGTATTGTATAAACCATAATAGTCTAATTTTAAATATATTTTGGGGGGTAATTTTTACACTAACTGGAGTTCTCCTTTAAATTTCTGTATTTAATTGCTGAAAATAAGTCTGTGCAGCTTTGCCCTTGAAGTCAGATTTCCGATGGAGCTGGCAAAGTCTAAAATGCAGGACTGCTGCATCCACTAGTTCATTTTCAGCAGTTTGGAGAATGTTATAATCAATTAGTCAAAATGTTCTGTAAATTAGAACATTGCAAACTGGATTAAATGAAGCTATTGAATTGTGCTGATGCAGAATAGAACTTGAGTAAGGGAAGAATCTTTTTCTAATCTAAGCCATCTATACACCATTCAAAAACAACCAACATGGAACTGTAATGGATTGCGGAGACACCGCCGCGCGGACTGACAGTTAGTGTTGGGCGAACAGTGTTCGCCACTGTTCGGGTTCTGCAGAACATCACCCTGTTCGGGTGATGTTCGAGTTCGGCCGAACACCTCATGGTGTTCGGCCTTTTAAGTTCGGGTTCGCCCCGAACTTCTGTATGCCCCCGAACAGGGCCGAACAGGGCCCCTGTTCGGGCGAACAGGGCCCTGTTCGGCCGAACAGGCCGCAATACGGCCCCCCTATGGGGTCGCAGGCATAAGGGGGGAGCATGCCCCGATCGCGGGGGGGGTCGGAAATTCCCCCCACCCCCTCCGCTAGCGCTCCCCCCTCTGCCCGCTTCCCCATTCAAAAGTTTCAAGAAGTACCTGTATAGCGGATGGCCTGGCAGTGGCACTGTGGAGTGAGGAGGAGGAGGAGTCCGGAGAGTGACGAGTTGAGGGAGGCCGGGCAGCGGGCGTGAGGTCAGAGAAAGGGCGAGTTCCGCCCTTTCTCTGACCTCACGCCCGCTGCCCGGCCTCCCTCAACTCGTCACTCTCCGGACTCCTCCTCCTCCTCACTCCACAGTGCCACTGCCAGGCCATCCGCTATACAGGTACTTCTTGAAACTTTTGAATGGGGAAGCGGGCAGAGGGGGGAGCGCTAGCGGAGGGGGTGGGGGGAATTTCCGACCCCCCCCGCGATCGGGGCATGCTCCCCCCTTATGCCTGCGACCCCATAGGGCCCCCAAAATAGGGATGTTCGGGAAGTTCGGGGTTCGGCCCGAACATGCCGAACATCTCGGCCATGTTCGGCGAACTTTCCCGAACCCGAACATCCAGGTGTTCGCCCATCACTACTGACAGTGGGGCGGCTGAATCCGCGTTCAGACCGGCGGTTTCTCCACAGCGGCATGCGTCTGATTTGTCTGAGCCTAGCAGTGCACACAGATGGAGAGCTACGCGCGCGCGTGTTGACAGCAGGCCCTTTATGCCAATAGGAGAGGGATCAGCTGATCAGAACGATCAGCTGATCCCAGCGCAGCAGGCGATTGGTTGAATGGGACTGGGTGGCGCTGAGAAGCGCTCTGCTATATATACTTCTCGGCTGTCAGTTGCTGGTTGTCTGCCGTTGCGAATGCTTATGTGTTAGCACTCAGACCATAGTCAGATCAGTCAGTGTGTTAGAACCAGGTGGACCTGGGGATTCACACTTAGCCAGATTACTGTGTTATTACTGTGTTATACTTTAGACCAGTCCCAGGGTGTCGAGACCACGGACCTCACACCCAAGTCTAGGGATACTGTGTTGTGCTTAGATCAGTCCCTGAGTGTTGAGACCACGAACCTCACACTTTAGGCTAGGCCTCTGCTTGATATCTGTTGTGACCTATTGCTCCCTTGACTCTGATCCTGCTCTCTGATTCGGTACCTTTGCACATCTGATTTCCTGTTGCCAAACCCTGCCTGTCCCTGGTTACTGAATCAGCCTTCTGTCTCTGTACTTTATCTGCTCGTGTGTTGCCGACCCGGCCTGACCGACACTTCTACCTGTGACACCCCCCAGTGGGGCGCCCAGTAGCTGCAGGGACTCCCTGTCTCTCACAGGGACCTCTCTGCAATCCAGTCAGGGACTCAGTCTTACAGGAGTCCTTTGACTGCAGTAGAGTCTGATTCCCAACAGTTCAGGGAAACATTGACTCTCGGTGTACTCCAAGCCTATCAGGAGATACTCATTATACAGTCTGGAGTCACCTGCTCCTCAGGTGATCCAGACTCACTTACTGTTGCACCAAACACTTACATTTATCAGATGTCCAGAGGTTAGTTATACTTGTATTATTGGTGATTCTGCAGATCATCAATAATCAGGTATAAATCTGTATTCTTGGTGATTCTGCAGATCACCAATAATCAGATTCTCTCTGTGTGCTGACACCGATCGTTACAGGAACATTCTGTTTGGCCCAGTCATGTACATACTCAATGCTCATTCACTGGTGCAATCTTCCTTATGCTGGGTACACACCATGCGTTTTGCCGCTCGATCTGCGGGTCGATCGGGATCGATTCTGCTATTGCCGACGTGCTCGATTCGGGCTTCGATCGTTCCTGTCATTGATTTGCATGTTAAGTATGCAAAATCGACGGCAGGAACGATCGAATCCCGAATCGAGCACGTCGGAAATAGTCAAATCGATCCTGATAGACCCACGGATCGAGCAGGAAAACGCGTGGTGGTGTGTACCCAACATAATGCTCAGCCACTACTGGAATCCCCTTTCAGCTCTCATCTTGCAGCTGTAGGTAAAGGGCAAATGAGCCAAAATATAAAGCTAGGAGGACAATGGTTTAGGGGAGAAATGTTTGACTTATTACATAAATATTGTCACATAAACCTTTGTAAGTATATAGCAAACCTGTACATTTTAAAAGAGAAAAAAAATCAGATACTTACCTTGGTAGAGGGAAGCCTATGGAGTCTGGAGCCTCCAGAGGTTTCCCACGTCCTCCTCCAGACCACCACTGGACCCCCTGGAAGTTTGTGGCTGTGCTCCAATCCGTAAATGAGCCTGGCCACACTGCCCAGAATGCCTCACACCTACGCAGTAACACAGAGACGTTTGGGCTTGGTTCCTTTCTGCAGAACCCAAGAAGCCCTGTGCTATTGCGAAGGAATCTTGTGCCTGCATATTGGGGCCGTGTTCATTCATAGACAGGAGCATGGCCATGCATAATTTTTGACAAGGCTAAGTGATGATTCAGTGTAGGTGAGGGGATGGGGGAAGCTCCTTAATCATCCAGAGACTTCCCTCTACTGAGGTGAGTACCCATTTAGGGTACTTTTCCCTTTCAGGTTTCCTTTATTTATCCATGGAAAATGGGCAGAGGTCTGATACAGCATTTTAAACATTTAGGAAAAAATGATGAGCATGAGACTCCATAATGATATATATTATTGGATAAGGTAAGCATATAAGGCATTTTTAGAGTCCCATTGCAAATAATGCTACAAGGAAAGAGGCAAAACCCTGACTGGAGAGATAATAGACCCCTAGAAAGCAGGGTGAAACGTGCATGGGATCATGTCAAGACAGACAGATCTATCTAAAAAAGCTACCTCTTTAGGAGGCTTTAGTTTATTTAAAAGGCAAACCTGTGGCATAGCCCTTTAAGTGATAGCAACAACAGTACACAAATATCATTGTCAACAAATACGCACTCTACATGTCGAAATTCTTCAGAACCTCTCTTAAATGGTTCTTACCACACTTCAGTCCAGGACCCTAACTGTTTTAGGGCCTCCAGCTTTGTTGCTTAAAGAGTATGATAAAGGGCATGAAAATGCTGTCCCACTAGCTAGGAAACTTCACTTACAGTTTGGTAGTTGGCAAGTTTTAGCAGTTTCGGTGGTTCACCTTCAACACCTCCAACTTGTCAAGTGTGAGATAATTTACTAACACGACTCCTACGGGCAGAAAACGCAAACTCCAGTCCTCAAGGACCGAGGTCCGCACACATTTTTGGAATGACCTGGTAAATCAAGTAGAGCACATTTCTCCATTTCTCAGTCCACCAAAAACACGGCATGGATATGGCCCTCGAAGACAGGAGTTCAAAACCTGTGCCTAAGGTGAATGTTGCAAGTTGTGCATGAATTTTACTACTTCATCCTCCAGAAAGTACACTACATAGAAGTGGTGAGGGACAGCATTTCCTAACATACAAATTATCTCACAGTGGAGGGGGAATTTGGGTTACCGTACTTTGAACAACTGAAACTGAAATGGTCTAATGTCTTCCCACTTTTTGTGGATTATGCAATAGTAGCTGTTGCCTTGTATTTAATTGGAGGACAAGCCTGGGTTGCTATAATTGATGTTGCAATAATATGGAATTTGCCTACATTATACTCTAAGGTTGTCCAGTTTCCTTCATAAGCTCTACAGAGGTAAAATGATCCGATAGACAAATACATGCGCGCTGCGTGTTATAGCCAGGACTAAAGGATATTATGTCCAAAGTAAATCAGTTCTCCAATGCCAGTGTCAGACAATGAAAGGAATAAAGGTAGCATCCAATGAAGCTCTCTTAGCGGTGGGATTTGACAAGTGTCTGTATCAGTAAAAGGAGAGAGAAGAGAGCGCCTCTATGGTGCAATAGCTTTAATGCAGTTTGCAAATTGCAAAAAGAAATGCACGTGTTAGATCGCATAAGTTTGCAAGCATATCCCACATGCTCAATGTTCCACTCCTCGGACATCGACCGTGGGTAGCAGAAGATATCAACAAGAGTCTGTGGTAGGTCTGGAGTCCAGGCAAGCTCCGTGTGCTGGGTTATATATCATTATAACCCGACACACTGAGCTTGCCTGGACTCCAGACCTACTACGGACCCTTGTTGATGTCCCCCGCTGGCCACGGTCGACTTCCGAGGAGTGGAAGATTGAGCATATGAGATATGCTTGCAACTTTATGCGATTTTGTACTTGCATATTTTTGCAATTTACAAACTGAATTAAAGGTATTGCACCATAGAGGCTCTCTTCTCTCTCCTTTTCCTGGTAAATGATCACCTGCGGTAATACATATTATAAATTCTTATGATACATTTATTTGTCTCTTTTCTCATTCACCCATGGAACATTCTTCCAGGAGCTAGGCGTTATCCACATGGTCTTCAAGAAACTCTACATGGTGAACAATGGTATATTTTTCAGTAACAGCTGGTTTTCCTTGCAGTCTCACCGTATACACACTACTGATGTTCCCCTAATAGTAGACTCATGAACACTGGCATTCATCAGTGCAAGAGAGCAGTGGTGCTCAGCAGAGCTCGAATATTCGAGTAGCTCGAATATTCGAGCTCTTTTTCAGCTATTCGAGCTCGGTATTCGAGCTCCGAATAGCTGTAGCTATTCGAATGGGCTATCCGAGTACACTCGAATAGCCCATTCACTATTCGAGCTATTCGAGCAACCCGGCGCTATTCGAGCTCGGTACCGAGCTCGAATAGCGTCATAGCCCAGATTGATGTCCTTAGAGCCAATCAGAGGGCTCCCAGGCCCTCTGACGGCAGCCAATCACAGAGGGGGACCCTGGCCAGCCCCTACCCTATAAATAGCGGCCGCCATGTTCCATTTCTCCATGCTTGCCTGAGACTTGTACAGAGAGAGAGTTGCTCCTTTGTGCTTTGGCTTAGCAAGTGCTCTATTGTGATCATTTACCTAGCGTTTTTGCTCACCTACACCTGCCATATACACCTATATTGTTGTTAGTTAGATAGACATTGTATTTTAGTTAGTAGCTTGTGTGTTACATTAGAGACAGGCAGCTGCTGCAAGCTTACAGGTTTAGGCCTCAGGGGGGCCTTGCCTCTGTGGGCAGCTGTCCTCTGTTTATTTCTCTCATCTATACCAGTATTTCTGCTGTCCTTTACTAATAGTATTGTAGTTATACTGTACTAGGAGTAGGACACTCACTGACTGTCACTGTTTATAGGCTACTAGCTAGCTCCTGCGTGTGTGCACTCACTCACTGTCTGTGTGTACACACACTCTATTTCCTTCTGATTACTGATAGATTATTGTTAGTTAGTTGTACTTACTTACTACTTACTCTTACTGTACCCGTAGGGACACTCACTGTCACTGTTCATATAGGCTACTAGCTCCTGCGTGTGCGCACTGCACTCACTGTCTGAGTGTACACACACAACACACACTCTATTTCTTTCTGATCGCTGATTGATTATCATAATTAGTTAGTTCTACTTACTGTTACTACTTACTCTTACTGTACTAGGAGTCTAGGACACTCAGTCACTGTCCATAGGCTACTAGCTCCTGCGTGCGGTCACTCACTGTCTGAGTGTACACACACCACCCACACTCCATTTCCTTCTGATCGCTGATTGATTATTGTAATTAGTTAGTTCTACTTACTGTTACTACTTACTCTTACTGTACTAGGAGTCTAGGACACTCAGTCACTGTCCATAGGCTACTAGCTCCTGCGTGCGGTCACTCACTGTCTGAGTGTACACACACCACCCACACTCCATTTCCTTCTGATCGCTGATTGATTATTGTAATTAGTTAGTTCTACTTACTGTTACTACTTACTCTTACTGTACTAGGAGTCTAGGACACTCAGTCACTGTGTTCATAGGCTACTAGCTCCTGCGTGCGTGCACTCACTGTCTGAGTGTACACACACCCACACTCCATTTCCTTCTGATCGCTGATTGATTATTGTAATTAGTTAGTTCTACTTACTGTTACTACTTACTCTTACTGTACTAGGAGTCTAGGACACTCAGTCACTGTCCATAGGCTACTAGCTCCTGCGTGCGGTCACTCACTGTCTGAGTGTACACACACCACCCACACTCTATTTCCTTCTGATCGCTGATTGATTATCGTAATTAGTTAGTTGTACTTACTGTTACTACTTACTCTTACTGTACTAGGAGTCTAGGACACTCAGTCACTGTGTTCATAGGCTACTAGCTCCTGCGTGCGTGCACTCACTGTCTGAGTGTACACACACCCACACTCCATTTCCTTCTGATCGCTGATTGATTATTGTAATTAGTTAGTTCTACTTACTGTTACTACTTACTCTTACTGTACTAGGAGTCTAGGACACTCAGTCACTGTGTTCATAGGCTACTAGCTCCTGCGTGCGTGCACTCACTGTCTGAGTGTACACACACCACCCACACTCCATTTCCTTCTGATCGCTGATTGATTATTGTAATTAGTTAGTTCTACTTACTGTTACTACTTACTCTTACTGTACTAGGAGTCTAGGACACTCAGTCACTGTGTTCATAGGCTACTAGCTCCTGCGTGCGTGCACTCACTGTCTGAGTGTACACACACTAAATTTACTTGTGATTACTACTGATTATTGTAACTGCTAGTTGTACTTCCTGACTGTTACTACTTACTTACTGTACTAGGGGACACTCACTCAGTCACCTCACCAACCAACCCACTCCATTAAAGTACCCCACTTTTCACCCGCCCTTTTAAAAAACTTTTGTCTATACGCCCAAAACATTGAAGATGTCTGGAAGTGGCAGCCAGCGCGGTTTGGGCAAGGGGAAGGGCAGCAAGGGAATCAGGAGGAGAGGGAGCAGCATTGTGGCAAGCCGCGGCCGCGGGCGCGCCACCATGCACAGTTCCGCAGCAGCAGCAGCAGCGTCAGTGGCTAACATTCCTCCCATAGCCACTGGCCGTGGACGCCTTGGGCGCCGCCCAGCAGGAGCATCTGCAACTCACGCTGCAGAGACACAGCAGCAGCAGCGTGTAGCACCTGCTCCCATTTTCCTCCAGCCGGGTCGGAAACGTCCCATTGAGGAAAAGGATGCAGACACTGTGGTGCAACTCATGACGGAGGATGAGCAGCCCGCCATCAGCTCTGCATCCGAGGCCTCCACCCTCACCACCACCACCACCACCACCACCACCCCTGTTCGCAGCAGCCGCCCAGCAGGGCCTGGGGAGGAGGCCAGTTCACCATCAGTCGCCGACCTGTCACTCAGCAGTCTTTTTACCCCAGGCACCATCAGGGTATTGTCTGCTGTTGTTGGCGATTTTGAGGAGGAGATGCTGATGGGCACTTTGGGGGAGGAGGGATTGGACAGCAAGACTGTGGCGACAGTCAAGCGTCCCATCCATGCATCAGGAGAGGAGTTTGGGGGGTCATCATCCCAGCAGGACATGTTTCAGGAGGGGCATGATGATGATGACCCGGTGACAGACAGAGACTGGGTGCCACCACCTCCAGGGGATGTCGTCCTCAGCAGCTCTGAGGAGGAGGAGGAGGATGCGCTTGTGGGCCTTGCAAGGAGGCGCATCATTGCAAGCATTGGCAGCGTCCCACACCCTGCTGGTGTCTCAGGCTCAGCAGCAGCAGCAGCAGCATCAGCCAGTACCACCACCAGCCGCACCCAAGCCCCCCCCCCCCCCCCAACCACCACAGGGAGACAGGCAGCAGCGCTTCCATGCCGTAGGGGGATGTTTCTGTCACCAATCTGGCGGTTTTTCACCATGCCCACTGTGTACAGCAAGTACGCCACTTGCAACCACTGTCAGCGGAAGTTGAGCAGAGGTGCAGACCCCTTAAAGTTCAGCACCAGCTCGCTCATCAACCACCTTGCGGCTAAACATTTCCACCAGCATGAGGAGTTCCAGAGGCTGAAGGCATCTGGTGCTGGCAGTGGCACCACACCCATCACTGCACAGCCTTCAGCAGCAGCAGCAGCAACAGCAGCCACCCGCCCTCCTGCTCCTCCAGCAGCACCAGCAGGAGTGCGGAAACGCACTGCTCCTCCCCCCTCTGCAACTCCTGCCGCCGACACTGAGGCCTGTTCTGGCAGCCAGTCCTCAGTGGCCTCCTCTGCTGTGTCTGCTGATTCCCGTGTCAGCAAAAGGCCACGCCAGAGCCTTTTGAGCGAGTCCTTCCAGGGGGTGGTTAGGGCTCTGCCTCCCAGCAGCCGTCGCGTGCGGCAGCTGAACGGCTTGCTGGCACGGGCCATGTGCTCCCAACTCCTGCCGTACACGCTCGTGCAGGAGGGGAGCGACATTCGTGCGCTGCTTGCTTGCGCAGCCCCAGACTGGCAGCTCCCCAGCAGACACTTTTTCTCCCGCAAGGCCATTCCTGCACTGCACCGCTTTGTGATGGCCAATGTGGAGCGAGGGCTGGAGCACGCGGTTGGTGAAAGGGTCCACGTCACCATGGACTCCTGGAGCAGCCGCTTCGGGACAGGCCGCTACCTGTCCTTCACTGTCCACTGGGTCAGCTTGGTGGAAGGGGGTGAGGATGGGAGAGCAGCAGCGGGCACAGCAGCAGCAGCAACACAGTGGGTGGTGCCACCCCGCAGGCTCAGGGGAACTGCAGCAGGTTCCTCCGATCCTCTGCCATCCTCCGGCACACCTGGCCAAACCCCCCGCCTCAGCAGCAGCGTGAAGGCCCGCCACTGCCAAGCGCTGCTGCACTTGGTCAGCCTTGGGAAGACCAAGCTGACGGCAACCCATGTGTTGGCCAAACTCCAGGAGCAGGAGAGGATTTGGCTGACCCCCAGAGGCCTCAGAGTCGGAGAGGTGGTGGCCGACAATGGGGCCAATCTGGTTGCCGCAATAGACAGGGGAAACCTGACCCACATCCCCTGTCTTGCCCACGTGCTGAACCTGGTGGTGCAGAAGTTCCTGCGCACCTACCAGGGGATGGGCGAACTGCTGGAAACGGCAAGGAATGTTGTGCGTCACTTCCGGCGCTCGGCTGCAGCCTGTGCGAGCCTGGAAGACGTGCAAAAGGAGCTGGATCTGCCACGCCATCGGCTGATCCTTGACGTTCCGACTCGCTGGAACTCCACCCTGGCGATGTTGGAGCGTCTGGTTGAACAGAGGCGCGCTGTCAAACAGTACCTTGCCCTGGCCACTGTTTCCGCAGCTCTGAGAAGGGACAAGACCAGCAACTTCCCGTCCATCGTCCCCGATGATGACTGGAGGCACATGCAGCAGGTGTGCTTAGTGCTGGCTCCCTTCCTGCAGGCCACAAACATGGTGAGCAGGGACCATGCTATGGTCTACGAGTGGGTGCCCCTGGTTTCTCTGCTGAACAGGGCCCTCGATGCTTTGCTGGAACAGGGAGCGGCAGCCTTGGACCAGCAGGAGTGGCAACCAGCTGCGCAGTCCACCTCTGAGGGGGAGGAGGAGGAGGACTTGGTGGAGGTCCCTGACCTGGCTGCTGATGAGGGGGATCAGCACAGCGCAGCTGAGTTGGTGCGGGGGTGGAGAGAGGATGAGGCGGCAGAGGAGGAGGATGAGGACAGCACTGACGTCGATGTGCCAGCAGACGTGGCCCGCCTCTTCCCAATGGCAGCGCACATGCTGACGTGCCTGCGCAGGGACCCCAGGGTGATCCAGATGAAGCAGAGGGAGGACATCTGGATCAGCATGATGTTGGACCCACGCCTCAAGGGGAAGTTGAGCCAGTTCCTGCCGCCTGCAGGAGGAGACCCAGCGCAACAAATAAGGAGCTTGCAGCAGGCCCTTGTTGAGCGCTTGGAGGAAGCCTTCCCCCAGCCTTCCACCCCCACTGTCCAGCAGCCAGCACAGAGGCAGCAGCAGGTGCCTGCATCCAGCAGCAGCAAGCGCCCCACAGACCTGCTGTCTCTCAGCCACGAGCTCTACAGGACTGTAGAGGCTCCGGCAGCAGTGACTAGAAAGGAGATGCATGCAGCAGCATCCTCCTCCGGTCACAGCCAGCGCCTGACCCGCATGGTGGCTGACTACATGGGGTCGTACAGCGGGCTTGACAGCGATGCCCCTGTTGATCCCATGGAGTATTGGGTCAAGCGCATGGAGATCTGGAGCGAGCTGGCGCAGTACGCCCTGGAAGTGCTGTCCTGCCCCCCTTCCAGCGTGCTGTCCGAGCGCTGCTTCAGTGCAGCTGGTGGCGTGGTCACCGAGAAACGCTCACGTCTGTCTCACAAGTCTGTGGACAGACTGACGTTTCTCAAGATGAACCAGGCGTGGGTGGAAGGCGAGTTCCTGGCCCCTGTTGTCGGCGAGAGGGGGACATGAACTGGCTGCCGGAACCATCGTTAATGTGCCTTACCACCCTTTACCACCTCCTGGCTCCTGCTTACTAAGCCAGCCTGGTTCACTTTGACTATTACGTCGCCTGCAGCCACACATTTTACACCTACAGTGGGCTGCTGTGTACTGCCCTTCTGCTGTCTGTCTGTGTTTCCCACTGCCAGCGTACACAGAATTACCTTCTTCTGCTGCCACTCTGCCACCAGCTATTACGTCAAACAATAGCTATATTGGTTGCAAAACCAAAAACCAAACAAACCATTAAAAAAAAAAAAAGGTTTAATTTTTCTGAGGTGCCCGGGTTGAAAACTGTGTTGTCCCAGTTGGGTATTGGACACAATGTGGGCTGCACGACCGCTGTCTGGGACCTCCTGTTGTGTTTATTTACAGCCCTGGTATCACCGCTAGGTACCAGGGCTATTATGTCACGCTGCCTACCTGCTGCCACACTCACACTGCTCCTCCATACCTCCTCCTGCTGCTGCTGCTGGTGTCTGTCTGTGTTTCCCACTGCCAGGGTACACAGATGATTTACCTTCTGCTGCCACTCTGCCACCAGCTATTACGTCAAACAATAGCTGCTCGCCTACTCCTCCATTCCTCCTCCTGCTGCTGCTGTCTGTCTGTGTTTCCCACTGCCAGGGTACACAGATGATTTACCTTCTGCTGCCACTCTGCCACCAGCTATTACGTCAAACAATAGCTATATTGGTTGCAAAACCAAAAACCAAACAAACCATAAAAAAAAAAAAAAAGGTTTAATTTTTCTGAGGTGCCCGGGTTGAAAACTGTGTTGTCCCAGTTGTGTATTGGACACAATGTGGGCTGCACGACCGCTGTCTGGGACCTCCTGTTGTGTTTATTTACAGCCCTGGTATCACCGCTAGGTACCAGGGCTATTATGTCACGCTGCCTACCTGCTGCCACACTCACACTGCTCCTCCATACCTCCTCCTGCTGCTGCTGCTGTCTGTCTGTGTTTCCCACTGCCAGGGTACACAGATGATTTACCTTCTGCTGCCACTCTGCCACCAGCTATTACGTCAAACAATAGCTGCTCGCCTACTCCTCCATTCCTCCTCCTGCTGCTGCTGTCTGTCTGTGTTTCCCACTGCCAGGGTACACAGATGATTTACCTTCTGCTGCCACTCTGCCACCAGCTATTACGTCAAACAATAGCTATATTGGTTGCAAAACCAAAAACCAAACAAACCATTAAAAAAAAAAAAAAAGGTTTAATTTTTCTGAGGTGCCCGGGTTGAAAACTGTGTTGTCCCAGTTGTGTATTGGACACAATGTGGGTTGCACGACCGCTGTCTGGGACCTCCTGTTGTGTTTATTTACAGCCCTGGTATCACCGCTAGGTACCAGGGCTATTATGTCACGCTGCCTACCTGCTGCCACACTCACACTGCTCCTCCATACCTCCTCCTGCTGCTGCTGCTGCTGTCTGTCTGTGTTTCCCACTGCCAGGGTACACAGATGATTTACCTTCTGCTGCCACTCTGCCACCAGCTATTACGTCAAACAATAGCTGCTCGCCTACTCCTCCATTCCTCCTCCTGCTGCTGCTGTCTGTCTGTGTTTCCCACTGCCAGGGTACACAGATGATTTACCTTCTGCTGCCACTCTGCCACCAGCTATTACGTCAAACAATAGCTATATTGGTTGCAAAACCAAAAACCAAACAAACCATTAAAAAAAAAAAAAAGGTTTAATTTTTCTGAGGTGCCCGGGTTGAAAACTGTGTTGTCCCAGTTGTGTATTGGACACAATGTGGGCTGCACGACCGCTGTCTGGGACCTCCTGTTGTGTTTATTTACAGCCCTGGTATCACCGCTAGGTACCAGGGCTATTATGTCACGGCGAGCTGCCTGCCTCATTGACTGCCTGCTGCCACACACTCATCCTCCTCCTCCTGCTGCTGAATTTACCTCCTGCTGTCTTTGTGTTTCCACTGCCAGGGAGCACATACAATGGCGCTTCCAACATGCGTGCGCCCACCAGCTATTTGTTACGCTCAAAAATAGCTGCATTTCTTTAAAAAAAAAATTGAAAAGAGAAATACGTGAAGAAGAAGAAGACGATATTGAAAAGGAAGGAGAAGATGAAGATGAAGAAGAAGAAGAAGAAGAAGAAGATGAAGAAGAAGAAGATGAAGATGAAGATGAAGATGAAGATGAAGATGAAGATGATGATGATGATGAAGAAGAAGAAGAAGAAGAAGAAGAAGAAGAAGAAGAAGAAGAAGAAGAAGAAGAAGAAGAAGAAGAAGAAGAAGAAGAAGAAGAAGAAGAAGAAGAAGAAGAAGAAGAAGAAGAAGAAGAAGAAGAAGAAGAAGAAGAAGAAGAAGAAGAAGAAGAAGAAGAAGAAGAAGAAGAAGAAGAAGAAGAAGAAGAAGAAGAAGAAGAAGAAGAAGAAGAAGAAGAAGAAGAAGAAGAAGAAGAAGAAGAAGAAGAAGAAGAAGAAGAAGAAGAAGAAGAAGAAGAAGAAGAAGAAGAAGAAGAAGAAGAAGAAGAAGAAGAAGAAGAAGAAGAAGAAGAAGAAGAAGAAGAAGTATATACAGTAACACTACTGAACAAAATTAAGGACACAACTTCTCTTTCCACATTTTTTTTTAAAGGAACATCCCCACATAATCACTTGCTGTTGTTACTTGGAAAAAAAGAGGTTTCTTGCATCATTCACCCTCAAAACAAGTGTTGGAAGCTATTTAAGGCCAATTCGAATAGTCAGCTCGAATAGTTAGCTCGAATACCGACTCGAATAGTGAGCTCGAAGTCCGAGGTCGAATCGAATAGTAAAAATTATTCGACTCGAATATTCGACTGACCTCGAATAATTTACTATTCGAATTCGACCAAACTCGAATTTTAAAAAGGGGTATTTGAGCATCACTACAAGAGAGGTCTTTAGTTCCATTAGTTGTGGATTCTTTGGGATCTCTTGGAGGCTTTTGGTTACATCTTAGCTGACCCATCCATTAAGGGTAATGATGGTGTCAAATTGTGCACATACTGCCTGATAATGTACTAATAGTCCTAACCTTATTGTAGCCTTTTACAACCAGATAGGTGCTTCTTTTTTTCTTTTAGGTCATTGCGAATCTCATTTGATTGAGCTATGACACGTTTCTGCAAAAATGTTTTGTGAACATTAGATCTAGTAAATGATGAGCTAGATTTGTACTGTTTATATAAGTGTCACACTCACCTATCCCTGGATCCAGCTCTGCCCTCTCCTATAGTGTCTGATAATGCTGTTCCAGGAAGCTGGCTAGGACTGCGTGGATGCTGTCCTCCAGCTCTTCCCATCGGGTGTGCTCCTAAGGAGTGCATGCGTCCTGCAGTCTTTTGTGTGCACTGTGAGAAGCGAAGCCTCAGCACTGGCACAATGGCCAGACTTCTTTAAACCCTGGTCAAACATCTTCCAGTGTTGCTTCCGGTGATGCCATGTTGTCAGTCTGTCCTGTTACTCTGCCAGTCTACCACCTTGGAAGTCAGTCAGTCAGCAGCCTGTCCATCAGTCAGTATGCCAGTCGATCTGCCTGACAGTCAGTCCAGCCAGCCAGCCAGTACGCTGATCTGGTCAGTCAGTCCTGTCTGCCAGTCCAGTCTAACGGTCATGACTGCCAATTTGGTCAGCCAGTCCTGTCCACCAGTCTGGTGAGCTAGTCCAGACCACCAGTCCCACCAGACCATCAGTCCCATCAGTCAATCCTGTCACCATTGAGTCTGCCAGTCAGTATTGTCGCCAATCATTCCTACCCTTTAGCCACCCTACCAGTCCTCCCTGTCAGTCATACCCTCCAGTCCCAATTGCCAGTCCTCCCAGTCAGTCCTATTTAGCCAGTGCAAGTGCTGAAGTCCTCACACATTTTTGGCATAGCTCAAATTATTTGATGGGACTGAATCAGGAAAGATTTGGATCATCAACTGGAACACATTTATCCATTTCTCAGACTAACCTAAACACTGCCACAGATGTGGTACTTGAGGGCTGGAGTTAGACATCATAAAGTGACAGCATCGTTGATGGTGAAGTACTTTTTCTATAAAGAGAAGAGAGTATTATGGATCTTTTTTTTTTTAAATCTTAAAGGGAAGGTCCAAGCAAAAAAAAAAATGAGTTTCACTTACCTGGGGCTTCTACCAGCCCCATGTAGCCATCCTGTGCCCTCATCATCACTCACTGCTGCTCCAGTCCCCCGCTGGCAGCTTTCTGACCTCGGAGGTCAGGGCCACATTGCATACATTTTTACGCATTCCAGCTAGTGCAGGAACAAAAATGTACGTGTTGCACCACTAACGCGTAAAAATGTATGTGTTAATGTTCCTGCACTAGCGGGAATGTGTAAAAATGTACGCAATTCGGCCCTGACCTCCGAGGTCAGAAAGCTGCCAGCGGGGGACTGGAGCAGCAGTGAGTGACTACGAGGGCACAGGATGGCTGCATGGGGCTGGTAGAAGCCCCAGGTAAGTGAAACTCATTTTTTTTTTTTGCTTGGACCTTCCCTTTAAGCAGCTTTCAACACTTTCTCTATATCAAAAAATCCTCTTCAACAAACTGACCTGATTTTCCTCCAGCAATTATACCCTTCATAAAGGTCACCTAATTCCCCTTTAGTGTTATCAAACTTTAAGAAAGTCACTAGATTTTTTTCAGCTTTAATAACCTTCAAGAAGGTTAACAGCTCTTGGTCTAGTAAGGTGACCTGATTTCTGTCCTAATCTAAAGCAAACCCTAAATAAACTGACCTGGTAGCTATAGAATTCTACAGTAATAGCAGCCTTCAATAAAGTGGCCTGATATCTTCCCAGCTCTATAATAATACATGGCAAGGTTACAGCAACAAACTTGGGCAGCTAAAATGATATTCTCTAGCGCTGAGTCTGTCTCTCTTGACACAGACTCCAAAAGCATAACAGGCCAATAACATAGCAGTGCATAATTAATCAACGCAATTACTGTAACAGCAACAGTCCTTACGCACAAAGGCAACGCCAAAAAAGTGACAATTATGGGTCAGGTGCTTTTACAGCAAGGAAGCGACCTTAAACATAAATTCCACCATACCACATCTGGTGCCTGTGATAAGCTTGAGAGTATTGTGGCTGTAAAGTTGAGCTATATATACATTATGACTAGAATTCGAAGTTGACGACTTCGGTACCTGGCCGCGCCAATGTGCAAAGTGGCTGACTAATGCAGCAAGTATGCAAACACTGATTACCTTTTGGACTTTGGCTAGCCAAAATACAAAGCAACAGGACCCGGCTGAAGATGTGTTTCCTGGAGCTTCGCAGCTGTAGCTATTCTCCTCGTGTTTCAGCTTAATACACCTCCAGACCTCTGCTCCATGTCCTCCTGTGTTCCAGTGTCTGCAGTTACCCATCTTATGCTCTCTGTGTCCTCCTGTGTTCCCCATCTAGTGTCCGCAGTCACCTTTCTTCTCTGCTCCATGTTCTTCTGTGCTCCCCATTCAGATATCAATATTATGATTATGTCTTTATATAAGCTCTGACATCTTCAGCACCACTTTACAGAGTCCATAATCATGTCACTGACTGTCCCTCAGAGGAGCTCGCAATCTAATCCCTGCCATAGTCATAATCTATGCCTCTACTAGTGTTGGGCGAACAGTGTTCGCCACTGTTCGGGTTCTGCAGAACATCACCCTGTTCGGGTGATGTTCGAGTTCGGCCGAACACCTGATGGTGTTCGGCCAAACCGTTCGGCCACATGGCCGAACTAAGAGCGCATGGCCGAACGTTCCCCGAACGTTCGGCTAGCGCTGTGATTGGCCGAACGGGTCACGTGGTTCGGACCCGAACGCGCTCTGATTGGCCGAACTGTCACGTGGTTCGGGTAAATAAATACCCGAACCACGTCATATCTCCGACATTTGTCTGTGGGTTTAGCTTTGGGTAGGCAGGCAGGGTAGTTCGCGCTCCAGCCACGCTAGCCAGGGTCCCCCCAGTCATTGTGTGTCGCTGCTGGGAACAGTAGTACACCGCTCGCTCAGCCACACTATATAGCATTGTGTTTACTGCCACTCTGTGTACCTCGCTCAGCCACACTATATAGCATTGTGTTTACTGCCACTCTGTGTCTGCTGGGAACAGTAGTACCCTGCTCGCTCAGCCACACTATATAGCATTGTGTTTACTGCCACTCTGTGTACCTCGCTCAGCCACACTATATAGCATTGTGTTTACTGCCACTCTGTGTCTGCTGGGAACAGTAGTACCCTGCTCGCTCAGCCACACTATATAGCATTGTGTTTACTGCCACTCTGTGTACCTCGCTCAGCCACACTACATAGCATTGTGTTTACTGCCACTCTGTGTACCTCGCTCAGCCACACTATATAGCATTGTGTTTACTGCCACTCTGTGTCTGCTGGGAACAGTAGTACCCTGCTCGCTCAGCCACACTATATAGCATTGTGTTTACTGCCACTCTGTGTACCTCGCTCAGCCACACTATATAGCATTGTGTTTACTGCCACTCTGTGTCTGCTGGGAACAGTAGTACCCTGCTCGCTCAGCCACACTATATAGCATTGTGTTTACTGCCACTCTGTGTACCTCGCTCAGCCACACTATATAGCATTGTGTTTACTGCCACTCTGTGTCTGCTGGGAACAGTAGTACACTGCTCGCTCAGCCACACTATATAGCATTGTGTTTACTGCCACTCTGTGTACCTCGCTCAGCCACACTATATAGCATTGTGTTTACTGCCACTCTGTGTCTGCTGGGAACAGTAGTACACTGCTCGCTCAGCCACACTATATAGCACACTATATGCTGCTGGGTTAGCGTTGCTGGTCCCTGTTTATTGAACCTCTCATCTTTATTACATTTATGACTGCATGGCGGCAAAAAGCATTGCTATATCCGCACGCTATTTGTCCTCATGCAAGGCCTGGGATGTTGTGTCTCAAAAAGCGTGGCCTTCTCCTCCTGCGCCTCCTCCTGTTCCATCACGTGTGCTGCTGCTGGGTTAGCGTTTCCAGTCCCTGTTTATTGAACCTCTCATCTTTATTACATTTATGACTGCATGGCGGCAAAAAGCATTGCTATATCCGCACGCTATTTGTCCTCATGCAAGGCCTGGGATGTTGTGTCTCAAAAAGCGTGGCCTTCTCCTCCTGCGCCTCCTCCTGTTCCATCACGTGTTCTGCTTGTGCTGGGTTAGCGTTACCGGTCCCTTTTCCTGGAACCTCTTCTCTGTATTACATTTATGACTGCATGGCGACAAAAAGCATGTTACCTGTGCAAAGAAACATGACATTTTCCACATTTAAAAGACAGTTTTTCCTTTGAAACTTTACAATCAATTTTCTCAAAAACTATAAGCTCTTTTTCAAATATTTTTTTTCCTCTTGTACCAACTCCCAAGGTGCACATACCCTGGGGTATGTAGCATGTAAGGAAGCTTTACAAAGCACGAAAGTTCGGGTCCCCATTGTCTTATATTATGTTCGAAGTTCGGCTCGAACACCCGAACATCGCGGCGATGTTCGGCGAACGTTCGCGAACCCAAACATCTAGGTGTTCGCCCAACACTAGCCTCTACCATAGTCTCAAGCAAATTTTTAGGGGAAAACAACTTTTCAGCATGTTGTTGGGATGTGGGAGGAAACCAGAGTGCCCAGAGAAAACCAACACAAACACAGAAGTTCCGCCTGGTAGTTAAGACACCGGTTATCACCGTTTAATTGAATATCACAATTCACATAATGGCTTAGTGTTTGTAATTTGCATGCCACTATTGCTGTCACTTTATGATGCTAACCTCCCCAACCCGGACCCTATCCTCTAACACTGAACCCCTAACCTATGCCTAACAGTAAACACCTACCTACGCCCAACACTTACCTCTTCCATCAACACCTAACACTATATGTGTGTGCCACAGTCCATAATGGTAGTCGACTATACAAATGACATAGCCAACACCCTTTAATAAGCTATACGTGCGTCACAACCATTCCAGAGTTTGGCTATATAACAGCTATGGCACCAATTAACATCCGTGCTATAGCCGATCTAGAGTTCAGCTATATAATAGCTGAACCCCTATGCCAGTTGAACCCCCTGCCACGTCATAGCACTTCCAGTGCCTGAACTATACATTTTGGCATTTAGTGACTGACTAACCACGTTTGGCAATGGTCTGCTTCAGCTATGCCATGGCTGCAGACTGAAAAGGCAATATTTTGTTGGGCCATTGACTTCTGTATCTTAGTACTCAATCCCTCCTCTTTCTGCCAATTGCCAACTAATGAATGCACTCATTCAGGCCAGGTGTTGTTAATGATTTGTGAGACAGGAAAAAGAAAGGGTGGAGCTTCAGTGGCAGTGGTATGGAGCTTCAGTGGCAGTGGTACGCAATTTTAAACTGTCTCTTCTGGATCTGTAACAAATCATGGAAAACTTTAAGGATCTACAAACCCCAACTTTAGAGTCTGTCCTGCCCAAACTTCAAAATAACGTCTGAAAAAAGATATTGACAATTTGACATGGTAATAAATTCTAATTTCTTCAATATGCCAATGGGCATCATGGTGGTGTAGTGGTCTCCCCACATCCCAAAAAACATATCGTTAAGTAATTGGCTTGCCCCTAAAATTGACCTTAGACTATTACCCTAGGGGGCACTGTTGCTATGAGATGGAATGCATGAACAAGAAGTAAGTAGTGCATGCAGCACGTGGATCTCAACAATGTGAGTATCTGAATATGCGCTCACCCGCTGTTCAGGCACCCGTCATGCCCCCCTCCCCAACCTACACTGGGGCACCTATATCTGGCTAACCTATACTGGAGGCCTGTATACTTGGTTAGCTATACTGGGGGGCGGGACCTATACTTGGCTAACCTATGCTGGGTGCACCTATTCCTGGCTACCTATACTGGGGGCACCAATACCTGGCTAGCTATACTGGAGGCACCTAAACCTGGCTACCATATGTGAGGGAGTGGGACACATCTAGCTACCATACTGGGAAGGGAGGGGGAGTCCATCTGGCTACCATACTGGCGGGAGTTCCACATTCCATATCGCGGTCCCGAGTTCTGTAGCTACGCCACTGATAATTGATAATATGGTGAGTGTTGCCCTCCAAGACACAAATTGGCCAGAGCCATTTAAATGACATAAACTGCACCGCAGAGCATTCACGTAAACACTGTAAATATTTGGCGACAATGTGCATTATACAGTGGTGTGAAAAACTATTTGCCCCCTTCCTGATTTCTTATTTTTTTGCATGTTTGTCACACTTAAATGTTTCTGCTCATCAAAAACCGTTAACTATTAGTCAAAGATAACATAATTGAACACAACATGCAGTTTTAAATGATGGTTTTTATTATTTAGTGAGGAAAAAAACCTCAAATCTACATGGCCCTGTGTGAAAAAGTGATTGCCCCCCTTGTTAAAAAATAACTTAACTGTGGTTTATCACACCTGAGTTCAATTTCTGTAGTCACCCCCAGGCCTGATAACTGCCACACCTGTTTCAATCAAGAAATCACTTAAATAGGAGCTATCTGACACAGAGAAGTAGACCAAAAGCTAGACATCATGCCAAGATCCAAAGAAATTTAGGAACAAATGAGAACAAAAGTACTGTAATTGAGATCTATCAGTCTGGTAAAGGTTATAAAGCCATTTCTAAAGCTTTGGGACTCCAGCGAACCACAGTGAGATCCATTATCCACAAATGGCAAAAACATGGAACAGTGATAACCCTTCCCAGGAGTGGCTGGCCGACCAAAATTACCCCAAGAGCGCAGAGAAAACTCATCCGAGAGGCCACAAAAGACCCCAGGACAACATCTAAAGAACTGCAGGCCTCACTTGCCTCAATTAAGGTCATTGTTCACGACTCCAACATAAAAAAGAGACTGGGCAAAACGGCCTGTATGGCAGATATCCAAGGCGCAAACCACTTTTAAGCAAAAAGAACATTAATGCTCGTCTCAATTTTGCTAAAAAAACATCTCAATGATTGCCAAGACTTGTGGGAAAATACCTTGTGGACCGGCGAGACAAAAGTTGAACTTTTTGGAAGGTGCGTGTCCTGTTAAATCTGTCGTAGAAGTAACACAGCATTTCAGCAAAAGAACATCATACCAACAGTAAAATATGGTGGTGGTAATGTGATGGTCTGGGGTTGTTTTGCTGCTTCAGGACCTGGAAGGCTTGCTGTGATAGATGGAACCATGAATTCTACTGTCTACCAAAAAATCCTGAAGGAGAATGTCCAGCCATCTGTTCGTCAACTCAGGCTGAAGCGATCTTGAGTGCTGCAGCAGGACAATGACCCAAAAGACACCAGCAAATCCACCTCTGAATGGCTGAAGAAAAACAAAATGAAGACTTTGGAGTGGCCTAGTCAAAGCCCTGACCTGAATCCTATTGAGATGTTGTGGCATGACCTTAAAAAGGCAGTTCATGCTAGAAAACCCTCAAATAAAGCTGAATTACAACAATTCTGCAAAGATGAGTGGGCCAAAATTCCTCCAGAGCGCTGTAAAAGACTTGTTGCAAGTTATCGCAAACGCTTGATTGCAGTTATTGCTGCTAAGGGTGGCCCAACCAGTTATTAGGTTCAGGGGGCAATTTCTTTTTCACACGGGGCCATGTAGGTTGTGAGTTTTTTTTCTCACTAAATAATAAAAACCATCATTTAAAACTGCATTTTGTGTTCAATTATGTTATCTTTGACTAATAGTTAACGGTTTTTGATGAGCAGAAACATTTAAGTGTGACAAATATGCAAAAGAATCAGAAATCAGGAAGGGGGCAAATATTTTTTCACACCACTGTATATCATATGCAAATGTGAATCTTAATAAATGAACACAAATGCAAAAATATACTTGATAAGCACAGGATAGGTACGCATTGATTATTAGCCGAGAAGCAGCCGCAATATTTCTTCAGCAAATATTATGTATCTAGGTTGTGCACTTGATTTTCACAGTAGCATCACTCTTTGCTCCAGGGTATAGCTGCTGCTGCTAAGAGGTGTAGGAGAGACCCTGTGGCAGCAGTGATTAAATCTCAGCATCCCTATTAACGCACCAGGAACGTGAAGGACACTGGGATTCCTGCTACATTCGTGAATCGTGATTCCCTAATCACAGCAGCTCTCCCCCTGCAGTCTTCCTAGGTTGCAAGTGTGACCAGTACAGCTCAATGCGGAGGAATACACAGCATGGGAAGGCAAGAGCATCTTCCTCTGTCTCTTTAAGAGAGATCCCTCTGACATCACACTAAAGAGAAGGGAGGGGGGACAGAAGGGGGATTGTGAATTCTTGGCCACTCAGAGGAGAGAGAGAGGGAGAGAGAGAGAAAGCTCCTGAAAAGCTGTGTAGAGGAAAGACAATGGGGATCTCAGGATAGACCAAGGCTCCTAACTGATCTTTTCTAAGCTCTGGATGCGGCTCCCACCACTGCAGTTCAGTCACCATTCCATCCTGACCTGCTGATCGCAGAAGACCCACTCTGTCCATTCCATCACTTAAAGATACCTCTGAAATGACAGCTGTATTTTTATTATTATCATAACCTCCATCCTTGTGTCTTGATTGCTTAAAAAAAATGCAAAGCTCCCTCCCCTTGCTGCAGACAGGTCCTCTTCAAAATTCTGGACCAGATGACTTTACAGTATCTAGACTTTACTAAGCTGCAATAACCAGTTCCCATTCCCTCCCCCCCTTCCCACCCCCCCTCCCCTCATCCGACACACAGATCCATACCTACACCAATAGATGTATGTAGCTGATCGCTGTCTACATCTTAAGGAAAAGGATGACTCAGATGTAGAAAACAGCATCCCTGAGTACCAGGCTACAGTAGGAAAAATTAATATAGATATTTTTACTTCTAAGAGTTGAAGAGACTTAAAGACTGGAGGTCTTGAAAGGAAAAAAAAAAATCCTGTCTATGTGTCATTTACTCCAAGGAATGTTGTTTCGAGATTTGCCGTGTTCTTGAAGCAGTAACTATGCAGAGGCTAAGAGAGGAAGACTACTGCAGCTCCTAAATCCTGGCAATACAAGGTGAGCATCATGATGAAGACCTGCTTTGTCATATTTTGCATCTTCTCATTTTTTAACTTTTTGTTATTCCAGGCTGGTAATATCACAGCAGCTATGCTGTATGTCACAGGGGGGGTTATACCTTGACCATGACCCTTGAAGGTCTGACTTCCACTGCCGACTGCCTGTTCTGAATGTGTATTTTAATGTGTTTTTTTTTTTGTTAATTTATCAAGCTGTCAGCCTGGAGCATGCTGTATTCCGCTAGACACCTGCATAATGTGGGGGTTTTCCTGCGGAAAAGACATTGGGGGTATCTAACATAGAAACGTCAGGAGTGTACGAGTTAGGATAGTACGTGCCTATGTGCAGAGTTGTATTATTATTATTATTATGATTATTTTCTGTTTTGGACCCTCTGAGATGTTGTTGTGGAATGTGGGATAGATCCACGCATAGCGTGTAATTATCCACTAACTGGCGTATCAATGTTTGCGCTGCTAGCAGAGCTGTTTAATAGAACAGTTGGGCAACAGCGATGCCACGCAAATTCTATCTGCAGTACCAAGAACTAACATTGATGAAGTGCAAACCGCTAAGGTCTCCCCATCCATTATTTATATTACAGTAGGGCTTTATTCATCTCCTGACGGGCTGTGCAGACATTTGTACACACATGATGCATCGTATGTCACCCTTTCGATTCGTTCTTTTGGCCAACTTGTCAGCGATTCAGTGCCGTGTGCCTAGGTACAATGCCCGACACACAGATACACACGAGTACATTACGTGCTGCACATCCTGTATTGATGCACTGTCACAGGATGCGCTGTTTGCTGATGCATGCTGTTCTAGGCAGGTGTTGTAGTAAGAAAACAGCACAATGTAGTACACATTTTCCACTGCACCGAGCTACAGTAAAATGCTGGCATGGGTTTTGTAAGCAGGTAATTCCTTGTAGGGTCCAATGTGGTTTCTGGGGGTATTGGTGGTGTGGGGTGGGGGGGTCACCGTATGCGGTTAAGCCTTGCCAATGATTTCCATTTAGATGGGGAGGAGCACGTATAAAAAAAAGTGTGGGAACCAGCAATGATATTGAATGACACATAATTACTTTTTTTATTGGATGAGGGGAAAGGTGGATGGTGTCAGTATAGTGGAGAGTTGATTGAGATATGGTGTTTCCCTCCCCCCCAACAACCTCAACAGTACAAGGGGTGACTGTGTTACTTGGCTGAGAAATCTATGAAATAGTCCTATGTCATTTTTTTTCATTCTCAGCCTGGAAGGGTTAGGGGCAAGAAGTAGAAAGGGAGGGACTGCAGCAGGAACCAAGGGGGGAGCTAATTCAATGCCTGTTTGGATAAAGACATTTTAGCTGAAAGGTATGGAAGTGAGATGGGATGTGCAGGTAATGCAATGCAAATTCACTGCAGAGAATTAAGGAGAGTGCTGAAGACTTTGGTGTGTGAAGGGTGACTTGGGAACTCTGCAACATGATTGTCAGGACAATGGGTACCCTTGTTGTCCTGCTTAGATGTTGCCATGCAGGACTTGACAGGAAGACCAAGTTGTAGCTTTCATTGACAAATACTTAGAGATACATCATCGGTGTGTAGCCTGTTTGTTTTGTAACAGATGAGAAATGTGGTAAAACGGTTGCATATTATGTCACTGTCCCTTCATTTTCCATAAGTGAACTGAATTTATGTGTCGGGCATCAGCAAAGAAAATACCAGGATGTAAATGTGTGCAAAAATAAGACTTCAATCAAAGGTCATTCTTGACTGGAGAAAGGTTTGTTTTTGATGGGTTATAATGTCGTGATGTGGGATTCCACAATATTGCTGCATTGCATGGTCATACTACAGAGCCATGCATTGCAAGCCAGTATAGACAATCTATTCATTACAGTACTCATTGTTCTTACTACTAGGGCAGTTTGAAGTTTTCCTATGGCAAGCCATGGGATTTCTAGTGTACAAAACTCTGCTGTAGAAAATCCAAAGGCTGCATACCGTTTCCCCGAAATGTAGACATCCCCCCAAAAAGTAAGCCCTAGCAGGAATTTCAAGCAAGCACATAATCTACCTTGAAAGTAAGCCCTAGCGGCACTAAGGGGAAAAAGTATGGCAACTTGTGTTATTACTGGAGCTCAGGGTCTCGCTGGCGGGACCATGGCCCTGTCATTGGACCAATCGCTGTACTTGCTGCTACTCAGCTAGTGCAGTGATTTGCCCAACTGGAGTGCAGGAATAAAGCCTCATGGTCTCTTTCTGGCGAGACTATCGGCTCCAGTGGAAACACAAGTTACCGTGCTTCTTTCCCATATGTTGAAGCTCAGGGACACATCAGCATAGAGTTGGGGGTAAGATGAGGATGCAGGGGGACATCAGAGGAAATGGGAATACCAGAGGACATGGGGGACAGCAGAGGGCACAGTAGGACAAGAGATAGATTAGGTCACTGGGACAGAGGGGGGTGCCAGAAGGACACTAAAGATACAAGGGTGGCACAGAGGCACACAAGAGGTGGATCCAGCAGAAGAAGAGGTGGCACAGTGGGGAAGGCAGATGGACACACAGCACAGGGACTTGGAAGCGTGTTCATAGAAATATAAGACATCCCCTGAAAATAGGCCCTAGCATACAGTAGCAAAAATTGGTAACTGTGATTGTCCCCCATTCTACATCTGAGTTCTGTAAGCAAAGCTCTAGGGCACTTTTCAATCATAACCTTATTTATACATTATTTTAGCACAGTTTTGAAGTGTTAGAGGGCCTATACATAACAAGTCTGGATATACTGTCTAAAATGGGGCCCACATCAATAATGCAGTGTACATGCATGATTGATTTTATCCATGTTTTAAGATACCAACATGTCACCCCTACTATAAAAGCTGGTACTGTCTCTGGGCTTTTACTGAGAGTAAACTAGCTGCAGCGTGTTATGATCCCAGCTTAAAAAGTAAAAGCTGTTGGTCAGTCTTCATCCCTTCAGTTTGGAAAGTGTCTCACATGATTATTATCATTGTGTATTTATATAGCACTGATATCTTCTGAAGCGCTTTATATATAAAGATGAGAGAGGAGCCAGCTAGTCAGTTTTTACCGTAAGAGTTTGCTGTAAGTTTCCTGCTGAAATCTTTGAAAAAGGCTTGGATTAATAATACAAGTAAATGATACAACTGTGACTGATCACAGCACGACCTAATGACATTTTAGCAACAATTGTGAATGTAAGTATATAAACACGTTAAGTGTTTGTTTTAGAAACTTAAAGAAAATGGTGTTGGAATGCAGGGCTGTGGAGTTGGTACAAAAATCATCTGACTCCGACTCCTCAGTTTATAAAATCACCAACTCCGACTCAACAGCCCAGTCACGGCTTTGGAGTGGGTACAAAAATCATCCAACGCCAACTCCGACTCCTCGGTTTATGGCTCCAACTCCACAGGCACTGATTGGAAGGCCGAGTATAAAAAACTCTTGATTGAATAATGGGTTCCTATCTTTAGGGCAGACTTATACCTATCCAGATAACACCATGTTAAACAAGTCAACTCCCAAAGTAAACCTTGCCAATGTAACAGAGCTCTCCCATGTAAAATATTTCCCTTGTTCCTCATATCCGGTTTATGAAACCTCCAACTCCACAGCCCATGCAGGGCTGTGGAGTAGGTAGAAAAATCACCCGACTCCTCAGCTTATAAAAATCACCAACTCCGACTCCACAGCCCAGTCACGGCTTTGGAGTGGGTACAAAAATCATCCAACGCCAACTCCGACTCCTCAGTGTATGACTCCAACTCCACAGGCACTGATTGGAAGGCCGAGTATAAAAAACTCTTGATTGAATAATGGGTTCTAGTATCTTTAGGGCAGACTTATACCTATTCAGATAACACTATGTTAAACAAGTCAACTCCCAAAGTAAACCTTGCCAATATAACAGCTATCCCATGTAAAATATTTCCCTTGTTCCTCATATCATTGGGATTTCACTGCTGGTTGCATGATGAATGCCTAGGCATTCAGGAAAGGACGTGAATAGATATCGTCTTGGCTTAGGATATGATAGAGTGAGGAAGAGCTGGGAGTTCTGTTTTACTGCTGTCTGTACCTCTGTTCTAGAGGTTGCATAACTCCCTGTCCTGTGTGACAGAAATTACTCATGCAACTGGTACTGGAATTCCAGAGATCTGAGAAGAAGGGGGAAAATGTCAGATACTCCTGGTATGTTGTTAAACTTTTTAATTGTATGTGTTTTTTTTTACAAAAAGATAAATATGTGCACCAATATTTGATAGATCCTTGTAAAACGAAAAAACAAAAAACAAACAGAAAAAAAAAAGTCAGCCCAATATAGTGTAGTATCTTAGATTACCAGAGAATATAGGAATTGTCAGATGGAAATGTACTCACAGATTAGGGTTACCTCCAAGGTAACCGCTGTAAAGGCAGGTGGGGAGTATATACCCGACTCTACTCAGGTTAGGAAGTCGCTCTCTGTAGTGAAGAAAGGGGTGATTCCCATCCACCAAGGGTGGACAATCGGCATTACAAAGAGAAGATACTTTTGGACTCAGCTCTCCGGAGGTGCCAGCGCACTTAGACCCTGCCACAGATACTCCCATTTTATGCCTGAGGAAGTAGCCTGTCTCCTGTGAAACGTGTCACAATTTGTTTTTTTAAGTGACAATTAAAATATTTTACTAAAATTGACTATTTGCGTCATCATTGGAGAGATAAGTCCAATACTACTTTCTCTTTTAACCATTTTTTTAATATAGTACATATAGTTTATACTTGTTGGTGCCTCTGTTACATTGTTTTTGTTGATAGATCCTATGACTGGCTGCTGCCTGCTCTCACCAGACCCGCCCAAACCACTTCCTTTGTAGTCCATATAGGGGAAAAAGTGATTCGCAGGGTCAGCACCACCAAGCATAAAAAATTAGCTCTTTTATTAGAAAATCTTAAAAAAAACCTAAAAGTAAAAAAAATAGCTAATATACAGTACATAGCTACATATGACAGTCATAAACTGAAGTCCCTTGCGGGTGTTGTGGGTGATGTAAGGAAAGGAGGGAGAAGGAAACTTGCCTCCTCTCCCATTGATTGGACAAGTTAAAGTGCCTTTCACACTTCTTGCTTTCCGTTGAGATGCAATTCTTCTTCAGTCTCACTGCAACAGTCACAAAACGTGGCAACAAAATACCCAAGCAGCTCGGGTGTCCCAAAACCACTAAGACAGTATAGGGGACTGAAAGAGACGGAAAACCCTTTTTTTTACGCCAACGCTCAGTGTATTGTACCTTCCTAATACAGAAGATATTTGTGAGAATTCAGCTTTAAGTGAATGACTGTGGTCTCCCACAATGCATCACTGCTGAATATGCAAATGATCTCTTTATGCCCCTGAAGCCAGGCTTAGATCCAGAACCGCTGGTGTATAGCAAGTGACAACACGAACTTATGCCTGCTAATTGGTGGAGCAAGCATAAATGCTTATGCCTGCTCCACTCGTCCTGCCCTGAGCGCCGATCACTTTAAAGCAGATCCGAGATGAAAAACTAACTAGAACAAGTAACTTGTCTATATATCTTATCTAAAGTTTAGACAGCAAATCTAGCTACAAACAGCTTCAACAGTTTATGATTATTTATTCCTGTGATACGAGGGCAGCCATGTTCTGTTTGTCACATTACACACAGGCAAGCTGATAGCATCTCCAGTCCTCAGCCTGTGACAAATTCAGTCCCCTCTCCTCCTCCCTTCTCCCCTCTGGCTAGTAACCTTCTACACCTCCTACCCAGACTGAGCTCCCATAAGCCCTTGCTACATGGGACTGAGTGCCAAGGCTCTCTGAAAAAGCTGTGGGCGAGGCTTGTTTAGTTTATAGGAAATTAGAGTATTAAAACAAAACAAAACAAAATTGGCTTGAGGAATGCCCCATAAACTATATGAAAGGAACACAACTATGCAAAGAGTAAAAGTTTACTCGGATCCACTTTAAAGGACATCATCCCCGCACTTTGATTGGCCCAATAGGCTGCCTGTCAAGTTTACTGTCAAGTGACATGCAGCCTATATAATTAAGATAACACAGACCCCATCTGTAACTGGATGCACTTTGTTACTACAAATGTATGTAGACATAAGCCTCATACACACTACAAATAACCTTTGAACATGTCTACAGGTGCTCAACCCTTTCCCACACACAATTTAGTAATCACACACAGAAGACAGCTGAAAGAGATTAGAGGAGGAGTCCAACTCAGAATACACAAAGTAAACCAGGAAATGTTCAACTGATTTGTTTGAGGGTTCAAGCACAGTTATTTTGTTCCACTGTATTTTGTCCCATAACTGTCCTAACAATTGAGAGTTACAGTGCACATTGTGGCACACGGCTGGATAGGCCAACTTAAAGTGAGAACTCTGAATTATTTTTTATAACAAAAGCCCCTTCCCTATTTGTAATACCCCTTTCATCAAGTTGTTTGGACAGGTTTATCCAGGGAATTAAAGTTGTGTTGCAATTAAAATTGAATCTTGTCACTGAAAAGATGTTGTCCTGAACCCCTCATTTGGGTTAAGAGGAACAGCGAGTCCTTTTTAAACACCAAAATGACAAACAACTTAAAAACCAACAAACAAACAGGGCTGGGAGTCGAGGTATTAGACACTTTTATGAAGAGGATATCTGTCACCAATTACACACTAGTATTGTGTACATTCAAAAAGTAACAAAAATGTATTTACATACTCCAGAAAGTGCATGTGCAACGCATTTCACGGCCATCTCCCGCTTCACCAGGCAATAGGAATGGAGCATAAAACTCAGATAGGTCTGGTGCAAAGCTCAGCGCCTCCTCTAGTTTTAATTGTTTTAGAATATTTTATCCTTCTTGTGCCTCTGTCTACTTATACAGTTCCTGAGTCCACGCTTGGAGGAGGGGTGTTGCCCCTTACTTCCTATCTACAGAGAGCGACTTCTTAATCCTGAGTGGGGACAGGTCTAATCTTCTCACCTGCTGATATAGTGGTTACCTGGATGGTAACCCTTGTTTGTAAATATAAATACATACTTACCTTTCATAACCACTTACCAGTACATACTACACTATATTGGGCTCTCGGTGTCTACATTTTGTTGTCACCAATTACAGGATGTGTTAGTCTACAGGAAACTAAATATTGATCCTTGAGCAACTGTATGTAGACAGCACCCCAGCGATCTTCGCATTCGATGTGCCAGGCTAGTGGAAATCCAGCACTCCCATCTCCAATATCATGTCAGAAAGTAGTCGCCGGCACCATCTATTTATAAGCTCTTTTATTAATTAAAAAGACACATGACCGTTAACAGCAACGTTTTCGGAGAAACACCTCCTTTCTGACATAAATATTGATCCTTGAGTTTTTATTCAGGGAGAGAGTTATTAGGAGGAGGGCACAATCATTCAAAAGTATTGATAATGAATTGGCAATTTTTCTGACGAGGGATTTTTCAGTGTGTTTTTTTTTGTTTATTTTTTTGTTATTTCTAAAACTCAGCCGATAAGTGACCCAGATGTGAACATATGACATCACAGGTGGGTCTCAGGTTTGCATCATAGTTTGACTCATTCTTTTTCTTTTATTTTGTGAAATTTACTAGAATATATATACAATGGGATTCGGAAGTTTGGGCAACCTTGTTAACCGTCATGATTTTCCTGTATAAATCGTTGGTTGTTACGATAAAAAATGTCAGTTAAATATATCATATAGGAGACACACGCAGTGATATTTGAGAAGTGAAATTAAGTTTATTGGATTAATGCTATAACTGTTTAAACAAAATTAGGCAGGTGCATAAATGTGGACACCACAAAAAAGAATTTAAATCAATATTTAGTAGATCCTCCTTTTGCAGAAAATACAGCCTCTAAAGGCTTCCTGTAGGTTCCAAAGAGAGTCTGGATTCTGGTTGATGGTATTTTGGACCCAGGTTTGATGGCTTCAGAGCATGGACAGCTCTCTTTAACTCACACCACAGATTTTCAATTATATTCAGGTCTGGGGACTGAGATGGCCATTCCAGAACATTGTACTTGTTCCTCTGCATGAATGCCTTAGTGGATTTTGAGCAGTGTTTATGATCGTTGTCTTGTTGAAAGATCTAGCCCCGGTGCAGCTTTAGCTTTGTTGTCACTGATTCCTGGACATTGGTCTCCAGAATCTGCTGATACTGAGTGGAATCCATGTGTCCATCAACTTTGACAAGATTCCCAGTCCCTTTACTGGCCACACAGCCCCACAGCATGATGGAACCACCACCATATTTTACTGTAGGTAGCAGGTGTTTTTCTTGAAATTCTGTGTTTATTCCTCCATGTATAACGCCCCTTGTTATGCCCAAATAACTCAATTTTAGTTTAATCAACCCACAGTACCTTATTCCAAAATGAAGCTGGCTTGTCCAAATGTGCTTTAGCATACCTCAAGCGGCTCGGTTTGTGTTATGGGCAGAGAAAAGGCTTCCTCTGTATCACTCTCGCATACAGCATCTCCTTGTGTAAAGTGCGCCGAATAGTTGAACGATGCACAGTAACTCCATCTGCAGCAAGATGTTGTAGGTCTTTGGTACTGGTCTGTGGGTGGACTCTGACTGTTCTCACCATTCTATCCCAGATTTTCTTGGTCTGCCAATTCGAGCCTTAATTTAAACTGAGCCTGTGGTCTTCCAATTCCTCAATATGTACCTAACTGTGGAAACACACAGCTGAAATCTCTGAGACCGCTTTCTGTATCCTTCCCCTGAACCATGATGGTGAACAATCTTTGTCTTCAGGTCATTTGAGAGTTTTTTTGAGACCCCGCGTTGCTACTCTTCAGAGAAAATTAAAAGAGGAGGGAAACTTACAATTAACTTCCTTAAATACTCTTTCTCATAATTGGATTCACCTGTGTATGTAGGTCAGGTGTCACTGAGCTTACCAAGCCAATTTGAGTTCCAATAATTAGTTCTAAACATTTTGGAATCAATAAAATGACAACAGTGCCCAAATGTATGCACCTGCCTAATTTTATTTAACGTGGATCCGAGATAAACTTTTACTCATTGCATAATTGTGTTCCTTACATATAGTTTATAGTTTATAGAGCATTCCTCAAGCCAAATACTTTTTTGTTTTGTTTCAATACTCTAATTCCCTATAAACTAAACAACCCTCGCCCACAGTTTTTTCAGAGTGCCTTGACGCTGTAGCAAAGGCTTATGGGAGCTCAGTCTGGGCAGGTGGAGGAGGAGGTTACTAGCCAAAGATTTTATAGGCAGAGGGGAGGAGGGAGGAAGAGAGGGGATTGAGCTGAGGGCTGGAGATGCTATCAGCTTCCCTGTGTGTAATGTGACAAACAAAAACATGGTTGCTGTCATTGTATCACAGGAATAAATAATCATAAACTGTTGAAGCCGTTTGCAGCTAGATTTGCTGTGTAAACCATCTAAACTTTAGATAAGATATTTAGACAAGTTACTTGTTATAGTTAGTTTTTCCGCTCGGATCGGCTTTAAACAATTATTGCACACTTTGTGTAAATCCAATAAACTTTATTTCACTTCTCAAATATCACTGTGTGTGTGTCTCCTATATGAAATTTTTTATCGTAACAATCAACGATTTATAAATAAAAATCATGACTATTTTCATGACGAGATGACGAAAATCATGACGACTAATTTTTGCATCCCACTGTATATACAGTGTGTGTATATATATATATATATATATATATATATATATATATATATATATATATATATATATATATATATATATATATGTGTGTGTGTGTGTATATATATATATTATATATATATATATATATATATATATATATATATATATATATATATATATATATATATATATATATATGCTAATCATATATATAGCCTCCACCTCTAAAACCTGCCTGCCAAAATAACTAGCTAACATACCTACCATGTCGTTGTTGTGATTTTTCAGTGTTTCAATAAATTGCAATAAGTTTTTAGTCAGGGTTATGTTTTTACTGATAGCTAATACGGTACACTACTCTAATGCTACTACTTATTACATTGCATTGTTCTTAAAATCCAGAAACCTTTGAGCCATCGCCAATTAAGTTTTCTTCTCCTGAGTTTTCTCTAGGAGATCATTTTTCAACTTGTTTCTAAAATAACTTTTCAGCACTTTGCAATTGAAAAGGTACCAAAAATTAGAAAAGTACTATTAATATTATTTTGAGTGTTTTCTCGTTTGCTGCTGATGTGAAAGGTATGTTATTGACAAGGGCCTATATGCAATTAACTCTTTCTCCTGACTTTTTTCCTAGGTGAAATGTTCACACCATGTCAATAAAATGCCTTTTTAAAGGGATCGGGGGGGTCGGGGGAAAATGAGTTGAACTTACCCGGGGCTTCTAACGGTCCCCCGCAGACATCCTGTGCCTACGCAGCCACTCACCGATGCTCTGGCCCCGCCTCCGGTTCACTTCTAGAATTTCAGACTTTAAAGTCTGAAAACCACTATGCCTGAATTTCTGTGTCCTTGTTCCCACTGATGTCACCAGGAGTGTACTGCGCAAACACAGACCATACTAGGCCTGCGTAGTACGTTCCTGGTTACATCAGCGGGATCGAGGACACGGCAACGCAGGCGCAGTGGTTTTCAGACTTTAAAGTCTGAAATTCCAGAAGTGAACGGGAGGCGGGGCTGGAGCATTGGGGAGTGGCTGCGCGGGCACAGGATGTCTGCGGGGGACCATTAGAAGCCCCGGGTAAGATCAACTTATTTTCCCCCGACCCCCCTACAGTATCCCTTTAACCCCCAGCAAGCAAGAAAATGCACAAAACAATTTTGGTAGTACTCTTTCACCTAGTTTTTGGCACTTTTTTAGTTGCCGAATGCTAGAAAGTTATTTAAAGAGAATATAATAAATTATCTCTTAGCAGAAAACTGAGGAAAACAAAAAGAATTGCATATGGGCCAGCGTGTGAAAATATCACCTAGCAGAAAACTCAGGGGAAAAATGTAATTGCATATGGGCCATTGTGCGAGATGCCCAGGACATTCTTGCTTTTCTTTTTTCTGGCCGGTGGCTATACTGTAAAATGCATTTTATCGATAAGGTGTAAAAGTATCACCTAGGGGAAAACTTAGGATAAAAAGTTAATTGAATAAGGATCCATGGCCTATATGCAATTGAGTTTTCTCATAAGTGGTCTTTTAAATCACCAGAAAGCAAGATAATAACTATATAGTTATAGTTATATAGTTACTTTTGATAATACTTTTTTGCCTACTTTTTGGTACTAAATCAACTGCAAAGTGTTGAAAAGTTATTCTGAATAGGAGATGAAGAATGTATATCCTAGGAGAAAACTCGGGATAAAACATTAATTGCATATGGGCCCATGGACCATATGCAATTCACTTTTTCTCCTGAGTTCTCTCCTAGGTGATGTTTTATACCTTGTCATAAAATGCCTTTTAAACCACCAGCAAACAAGAAAATAATCAAAATAATTTTGATAGTACTTTTTCACCAACTTTTTGGTACTTTTTAAGTTGTAAAATGCTGAAAAGCCATTTTAAAGAAAATATGAAAATGATCTCCTAGGAGATAACTCTGGAGAAAAAGTTAATTGCATATGAGCCAAGGAATCCATTGTTCACACCACCTCTTGGTTCTAATTGCAAACAAGCCGTGGGTTAAAATATATGGATTATATATTTTGCATACAAGGAAGGCCACGTTTCAACATCTTAAGGCAAAATGTCAAGCTATCAAAATTTTAATACATAACAAGAGTTAGCTGTTAATATCTCTATCCAATCCACAGGTAAAGGCTCAATACTGTATTATAGCTTCCAAAAACCCAATATAAAAAATAATGTAGTGGTAGGAGAGTTTTAATTAATAAAATTGTAACTAATGGAGAGGTCACAGCGGTGAAGAATAGAAATGATATAAAATGTCCGAATAAAACATTACAGTATAATTATGTAAATTTAACCCTATGTGGAAATGGTAGGTCTCAGTCATATGAATAAAAACAGAATAAAGAAATATCTAATATAAATAAGCATAATTGGTCTTTAATATAGTATGTATACCCTACGGTCCAGGAATATCGTGAACAACTACTATGGTCATACATCCATCCCATAAAGCTAAATTAGCTAAAACTGAAATAGGTACCTTTATTACTTATGTAGTATATACAGTATAGTAAAATACTTCTGTACTGACAAGGTAGACCAGAGATTAAAACATATAATGGCATCTCACAATCAAGAATAAAACATTTTGTAAGTTTTGTCTTCGAAGCAGGCTGTTTTGGCGCTGAAACTAGGTCCCTCTATAGCAGTAATGCTATAGTGTGGGGGTCTTGTAACGGTAATTTGGGGTTTCAGCTATCGTCGATTCACGAATTCCATCTTCCTTCGAGTTGCTACGAGTCAGGGGGAATAAGATTTAACATCGCCAGGTATTTGAGCAGCAGCAGGGTGAGCAGTTATTTGGATCGCCTTGTGCCCAGGTCACCGACGGCGTACTAGTACTGTACGTATGCTTTTGTTTTGTTACTGTGGTAATTTGGATCAGTTTAATTGCCTACTAGTTAATAGTACAGATTATTGACCATCCCTATCCAAAATGTAAAGGTGTAATTGGACCAGGGATTTATTTACTTCTGTGACAAGCTAGTTGGGTAAAGTGATGGGGTGCACTTTACCCTTCCGTGTTTACTGTATTTTAAAAAGTTATTTTATTACACATAGTTGTTCTATTGTAATTAGGGATGTCGAACGGTTCCCGAACCGTTCGCCGGCGAACCCCACACCCTGTACTACTTCCGGGTTGCTATGACCCGTAGTAGTACGGCTGCGCTGGGCCGGCGGTACGCGTCCTTGATCGTGCGCCTGTTGCCGGGTACTTTCTGCGCATGAGCGTGACGTCATGAGTGATGTCACGCTCATGCGCAGAGAGTGCCCGGCAAAAGGCACGCGATCAAAGACGTGCACCGCCGGCCCAGCGCAGCCGTACTACTACGGGTCATAGCGACCAGGAAGTGGTATAAGCACATAGAGATTTGGTGGCGAACTGTTCGCTACCATCTCTAATTGTAATGTGTTTCCTATAAATTCCCTGAGTGGTGGTTAGGATCTTAAGGAGCATGATGATGATTTATACAGGCAGTGCTTTACTGGATTTTTACCTTACTTTTTATGTTGTCTTTTCATTTTTAGGGCTCGATTCACAAAGTATGGTATGGCAGTTTGGACGTCTTAAAGGTTAAGACGTCCAAACTGCAGCGCAAACAAATTTGTGCTCTGAAAACGTCGCGCGGTGCGCTGAAAAGTTGCGCGGTGCGACAAAAACGGGGCACCGCGCTTTGCGCACAGTGCGATGTAGCTTTGTGCGACTATTAGTGCGCGCACAGTTACTTTACATGCGCTGATGGGCTTTTCACTGTGAATCAAGCCCTTAGTTGTTGCTATGAGGTGACTTGACCAAGCCTGTCACCATGGTTATTGTGACGTAATCATTTATTGTTCCTTTGCATTTTTAACTTATTGTTTGAGATAGTCTAAAAGTTCTGGCCGATAGCATTTCTCAGCACCATTCAGGGCCACAAGTTCAGGTTGGCCATACACACATAGATCTCCACCCCATGTGGCAAAACGAGTCTATTCAAAATAGGGTCTATTCCCACCACACAGAGCACATTGGTTTTCAATACTGAAAATCGATTGAACCACAGCATTGCATTGTTCAATGCAGAGTAATGCTATGGGCCGTCAATCTACCACAGAGGACTGAATTATGATCAATATGACATGTTGTGCACTAGACTTGTTCAATGCGAAGAATCCACAGCACCACGTCAGTATTGTATAGCTCTTTTATTGTTTAAAATAATAAAGAGATAGCCATAGCAGCGACAGCCGCTGATTAGGACAAGGTCCTTCCTCAAGCTGTGTCAGGCTTACGCCTCCTCCTCCTAGTGCACTAGACCTGTGACAGATTCGATCAGAAAGATTTTTTTCGACCCCCAAAATCCCCACACATCATTAGCTAGAGTGCCCCCCATTAAGTCACCTAGCATAATAAAGCGAGTACCCCTTAAATCTGCAAACATAATAATTTGGGAACCCCAAGTTAGAGGAATAGAGGCTGCCATATTTATTTCCTTTTAAGCAATACTAGTTGCCCGGTTGTCCTGCTGATCATTTTAGCATCAGTAGTATTTGAATCACACACCATAAACAAGCATACAGTTTAACTACTTTGGCCTCCTGGACGTAGTAGCTACAACTACAACTACAAGTGAAAAAAACATTACAATAAAAAAAAAATGTAAATATGTACCTAAGGGTCTAAACTTTTTAAATATCAATGTAAAGATGAAATATTTCTAAATGTTTTTTATTTTAAACTTGTAAATAGTAATAGATGCAAAACAGAAAAAATGCACCTTTATTTCCAAATAAAATATTGTCGCCATACATTGTGATAGGGACATAGTTGTAATGGTGTAATAACCGGGACATATGGGCAAATACAATACATGAGTTTTAATTATGGAGGCATGTATTATTTTAAAACTATAATGGCTGAAAACTAAGGTATAATGATTTTTTTCAGTTTTTTTCTTATTCTTCCTGTTAAAATGCATTTACAGTAAAGTGGCTCTTAGCAAAATGTACCCCCCAAAGAAAGCCTAATTGGTGGCGGAAAAAACAAGCTATAGATCAGTTCATTGTGATAAGTAGTGATAAAGTTATAGGCTAATGAATGGGAGGTGAAAATTGCTTGGATGCATAAAGTGAAAACGACTGAAGGCTGAAGTGGTTAAAATTGTCAGATTTTTTGTCAGAAACATCTGATCTGCATGCTTGTTTGGGGTCTATGGCTAAAAGTTCGGCAAAGGGTCAGTAGGAGTGTTCCAGACAAATGGTATTCTTTAAAATTTAATATGTCCGCCTCCAGATCCTTCTCAGCTCAGGTTCCCTTTAAAGGGAACCAGAGATGAATGATAACACACAATATATATATATATATAGATCGCTTTTGACGAGGAAATCATTTTACCTCTATTTCCGCCGCTCTGGTGTGCCTTATTTCTTTTATTTTTACATTTCCCCCCCGGGAGATATCCAAGATGGCCGCCGGCTCATACCCTTCTTGTTCCGGGTCATGAGCAGCTCAAGTCGTTACTTTGTACGCTTGCAGCACTTCCGCGATGCTCAGCGTACAAGCCTAGCTTGGGGGATGCATGCGCAGTGTAGAGAGCCCTAATGCGCACGCCCGGCCACGCTGAGGAGTGCCGGGGACGTCATCCTCCTGCAGCACAAAAGCCCGACCTGGATTTCCCCCGACCAGGGCTTGGAACGAGCGGCTGAAGTACGGAGGAAATCATTACATCAGGTAATGATTGGAAACAATTTAATCTCCTAACCAGCCTAGACCACCTACTGTGTATGCAAAGCAGGAAGGCATAGCCAGGAGGGGGAGGGCTTGAAATGACGGCAGACAGACTCAGCTAATCTGATTCCAGGTCAAACTTAGACTGGCTTAGTCGGGCTTTCTTATCACAGCTGATAGCTGAGTAATTAGGCAGAGGAGAAAGAAACTAAAAGCATGGTAGGTGTTTACTGTCATGTTCTCATTGGATTTTTATGATAAAATACATAAGGGTGCTTCATCTCTGGTCCTCTTAAAATCTTCAAATAAAATTAGGCACAGGAGCAAATATGCAATTCACTTTTTCTCCTGACTTTTCTCCTAGGAGATACATTTTCATCTTCTATTTTAAATAATGTTCAGCACTCTGCAATTGAAAAAGTACCAAGAAGTAGGTGGATGGAAACTATCAAAATTATTTTAATAGTTTTTTTTTCTTGCTGCTGGCTTAAAAGACATTTTATTGACAATTTTGAAAATATCACCTAGGAGAAAACACAGGTGAAAAGGGAATTGCATATGGGCCTATGCCTATTAATGTTTAGAGATTGAAAGGGACTCAGAGCTGAATAATGAAAAAGATTTTATACATACCTGGGGCTTCCTCCAGCCCCATCCGCTCCGATCGCTCCCATGCCACCGTCCTCCGCTGCCCGCAGCTTTGCAGGAGACGTGCGCTCTCTACATATCTCTCCAGCGGCTGCTGTAGAAATACGCAAACAGCGCACTTATTTTACGTTAGACTGGCTCCGACTGACGGAAGTGCGGGGACCCAGTTCCCAAAGCTGCGGGCAGCGGAGGTTGGCGGCGTAAAAGAGATCGGAGCGGATGGGGCTTTTAATTTATTCAACTCTGGTACACTTTAAGGGGACACTCTGCTTAGTTATGTTTGGGAAATTTAGGGGGGAGCTCTGCCTAATTAGGATTTTGGTAAGGTTCTACTTAACTATAATTTCGGGGGGCACTCTGCCTATTTATGTGAAATGCTGCCTAATTATATTTGATTGAACAGGCTGCCTATTTTTTTAAGGGGGCGGGGCACTGCCTAATTATGTATTTTGTTAGGAGGAAAAGTTGCCCAATTTAATTTTTGTGGGGAAATATTGCCTAATTGTTCAGCTCCTGTACATTTGGCTCCGTCCATGAACCACCATGACCACTTTTTGGTGCCCAATTATGCCCTGGATGTTTCAGGTTCCTAGCAATGCCCCTGACTATGGTACCTGTGTAATGTGTCTCATTGTGCGTGGCAGTAGCCTGGTCTGTATCTTTTTTTATATTGTAATTCTTACATCTTGACACTATATTAGTTTTGTTTGTATGTGAATATAAGCAATCAGTCATGCTTCTATGCTTGAATAACTTATCGTTTGGCAAACTAGACTTTAATCATGTTTATTTTTTATTCCTTTTGTGGTAATTGATAACTTTCTTATGTACACATGCAAACTAGCTCATTGGTTAGCATGAGTTCTTAGTTTAAATCAGTTTTTCTGTGTAGAAAAACGTGCACGGAAATAGACAAGTGTGACCCCTTCCTAAGGGAAAAGGAATAGTTCCAGTCAAGCTGCATTGTAGTTCCTCTTAACTGGTCAGGGATGCCCACAGCAGAATGGAGAATAAGGAAGTGTTATTAGTTTATTTTAAAATGTTCTTAGGACAAGAGCGATGTCTCCTATAAATAAAATATGAAACTTAAAACAACTTTAAAAGGATAAACACATTCTTTTATTGAACACCTAAAAGGACAACATGTTTCGCAGGTCCCTGCCTGCTTCCTCAGGTGAAACAAACAGTGTCTTAAAGGGGTTCTCTGCGGGGTTTTAAAAATAAAAACAGAAACTTACCCGGGGCTTCTACCGGCCCCCTGCAGCTGTAATGTCCCACGCCGTCCTGCAACGATCTGTGGTTCTCCGCCGCCAGACCCGTTCCAACGCGGCATCTCATCCAACTGCGGCTGATCAGCCGTGGCTTCGCGCGTTATTGCTCCCGAAGTTATCGCTTCCTCCGAAGCTTACTGCACCTTTGTACTGCGCCTGCGCAGTAAGCTCCCGATGAAGTGAGCAGGAGCGCGCATTATTCATCTTGTAAGAGGAATAATTGTCCGGTGCCGGTGGAGGGGATCAGGTAAGCGGAGGAGGACGGTGCGGGACATGACAGCTACAGTGGGCTGATAGAAGCCCCAGGTAATTGTTAGGTTTTATTTTTAAACTCCCTCCCATTCCCCAGAGATCCCTTTAAGAAACAAACTATGGACTAAGAACACCTGTAAAATCAGAAAGTGTAGGGGTTTGTTACAGTTGGGGTATGGGGGGGAGTAAAGGTATTTCAAGAATAAAGGATCTCAAAGCATTACCGTGGCACAGAATCTGTAGAAGCGTCTCTGAAAAGGGTCTTCATGCTACCAATACGGTGTCTCCATATAGTGCAGTAGCGCTGGATAGATTATATCCACACGTACATTCGTTTTGTGGCACACAGCAGTCAATTTTTCAGTTGCATCTGTACCTCATTCACTGCAGCTGCCCTTCAGGGCTAGTCATTGACCTGTTTTTCATTGACTTTTTTGGGTCAGCCTCCCAGCTAACCAACAAGAAATAGAATTGTTACGCAAAAAATGGAGTATGTGATTTTTTTTCTTCTCCCATCTTTCTAAATATACAGCAGAAGTCTCAGACACAAAGCGATGAAACCTTCCTTCAAGCCCCTGGTGTTTTTAATCATCTAAACCTCCTTTCCATCTGTCATGCGGAGCTGATTTCCCTCTTGGTGCTGAAGGTGTAGTCTCTTGGTAAGCCCGCCACGAGCTCAGTGACAGCTCTGGCGGGCACTTCCATGGGTGGGCTCATTAAGGCTCACTCCTAGATCTGTCATTTTGCCTGATTTCACAGCCAGCAGCAAAGCACACTGGGATGTGAAATCAGAAGGTTTGCGGTCGCTCTAGGAGTTCGGTCAGTTAGGATATTGCAGTATTTCCTGTGAGAGCAAATCCTAACATAAGTACCGTGTGTGCCCAGGGATAGCGTCAATTAAAAACAAAACCAGTTTAACCACTTCAACTCAAGAGCCTTATGGTGGCTAAACATGTTACAATTTTTTTGTTCAATTTTACCCCAACTCGATTAAAAGGATCGATTGTGTGAAAAAAAATCTAGAGAATTAAAATTGAATTGAAAAATTTGATGAAATTGTAGGTTTTCTCGATTAAAATCGATAGCAAACGCTGCAGAAAATCAGATCAGTTTTGGCAACAATTGAATGCTGTTTGGAGGGTTGTATGAAAGTCATTCGACCCAATACATTTTTAGTTTACATTCAAGAGTAAAGAAACTTTATTTGTCAATTTAGATAGAATGTATTTATTCAATTAGATAGAATGTATTTATTTAATGTAATAAATGTAGTGTTGTTGATTAACCTCCTGAGTGGTATGCCTGAGTCATTTTTCAATATGACAGTCCATGGGCTTGATTCACTAAGACAAATAGCATGCCTTATCAAAGTTAACACGCCTTATCAGAGTAGCATAGCAAGCGCTACAAACTTATTCCTGCTAATTGGCAATGACGAGAGCTCCATTTGTCCTGCTCTGAGCCCCTGCGGGTTCGTAGCACTCGCTATGGTACTCTGATAAGGCGTGTTAACTTTGATAAGGCGTGCTATTTAGTGAATCAAGCCCCATGAGTCTGTATTTTTTTAAGGATACCAATGGTTTTATGGTATATGTTTGATTGTATCAGTTTGTAATAACTGCTAAGTTATCAACAATTTACAATAACACACTATCTGCTTTAATGCCTTAATTAGAGATTTGTGGTTATTTTGGCACCTGTGACTGTAGATTTTGAATGAAGCGTTTTGGTGCAGTGCTACAGTATCTGTCACTTTATGCAACTAACTTGTTTCCCATGCCTAATGCCTGGTACAGTGCACACCATGCAATTTCCCATCAGATAGATGGGTCGATAGATCATTTCTAACAGATCCGATCGGATTTTAGATCGATTATCTGGTTTATGAGATCTTTTGCTCTCTAAGGCCTGGAACCCACTACAAAACGCAATCGCTAATCGCAATCGCTAGCGTTTTCTGTGAGTGGTTTGTTAGTGACTTCATCAGCGTTTTCTGGCGTTTTGGTGAGTGTTTTTCAAAAAGTGCATAGCGTTTTGTGAGCGATAGAGATTAGCGATTTGCAATATGATTGGTTAATTCAAACTTTTTTTTTTTAACCAAATTTAGCCGATGTGTTGGATTTTTTGAGCTTTTTAAGGGGACTACACACCTGTATGAGTGGCAGCATCACATACTTCAAACAATAAATTAATAATGATAATAATACTAATAAGTACTCACACAGAAACAATAGTGGTAGTTTACTTAACTTTTAGTTTCTTTTTGCTTTTTTAATGTTTGGCAACTTTTTCTTTTATTTTTTTTTTTTGAGAAAAACAACCTCAAATACAACTTTGTATCTGTATGAAGCACACATAACCCACAGTATTTTTGGAGTGATGTATTCTGTGTACAGAGCCTGCAGCTCTGTAGCACTTCTGACCATCCAGCAGACGTCACCAGGAAGTAGGAGACTGTTTTTTAAGGCCTTCTGGGAAGCACAAGGCCTATTGGGTAGCGTTTCAGACAGCAAAACACTAATTAAATCGCTCTGTGTAGGTTTTGACCAGCGATTAGGCCAGCTTTTATATACTTTACATTGCAGAAACGCTAATCGCTAACGCTAAACGATAACGCTAAACGCTAAAAATGCAGCATGTCCTGCATTTTGCGTTTTGGTAAACGCAATCGCACCAGTGGAATTTGGCCCACCCATTAACATTAGCTGAGCGTTTAGGAAAATCGCTAGCGGTTTGAATCGCTCACTAAACGCTCACAAAATCGCTCCAGTGGGTTACAGGCCTAAGACATGCTTAATTTTTTATTTCAGTTTCATTGGCCCTGATTCACCATGTACTTGTAAGATTACAGTATGCAGGTCATTTACCACAATTTACCGGTACTAGCAGAGGCATAACTACAAATCACTGGGACCCCCTGCAAAACTTTGGATCCAGGGAGAGGGTGTAAAAATCGCACCCCACCCCCCATGGAGCCAGGTCTAGTTGCCCCCCAGTAGAGTTAGCCAGCTATAGGTCCCCCCAGTATAGGCAGCCAGGCATAGTTGCCCCCAGTATAGGTGAGCTAGGTTGGTGCCTCCAATATAGGTAGTCAGCATAGTTGCCCCCCAGTATAGGTTAGATAGGTAGGTGCCCCCAATATAGGTAAGATAGGTGCCCCGAATATAGGTTAGATAGGTGCCCCGAGCATAGGTTAGATAGGTGCCAAGAGTATAGGTTAGATAGGTAGGTTCCCCCAGTATAGGTTAGATAGGTAGGTGCCCCCAGTATAGGTTAGATAGGTAGGTGCCTCCCATATAGGTTAGATAGGTAGGTGCCCCCAGTATAGGTTAGATAGGTAGGTGCCTCCCGTATAGGTTAGATAGGTAGGTGCTCCCCGTATAGGTTAGAAAGGTAGGTGCCCCCTGTATAGGTTAGATAGGTAGGTGCCCCAGTATAGGCACAGCGGCGGGGGAGTGGGCATAGTGTAGTTACAACTCACCTTCCTTCCATGATCCCCCGTAACCTCTATCTCCTTCCTGTTCCTGGCGTCCATCACATTGGTAAAAGCGCCCCTTGTGATGCCATGCGGGCACGTCATTAAAGGGGGTGCTGTTACCAATGTGATGGATGCCGGGAGAAGAAGAAGATAGAGGCTGCGTGCAGGGATCGTGGCAGGTGAGTTGCAACTAGGTATGCCTGCCCCCACTGCCGCTGCGCCCCCCTCCTGCCGCTCAATCCGGCGCCCCAAGCGATTCCACTATTTGCACCCCCATAGAAATGGGGCTGGGAGCACGAATGGAGCAGCATGCTGGGATAGATGAGTTGCTAGTCTGCCAAAATGGTGCAGGGGCCCCTAGGGAGCACAGATTGCAGGAAGACCTGGGATGGTCCAACAGCGTGGCAGGACCCGGCAGCGATCCGGAGCCCTGGGTCAATTGCCCCCTTTGCCTGAATGGCAGTGCTTGCCCTGTACATTGTACAGCCCCTGCACTCAGATTAAGTACAATCCTGCAGCGTCAAAGAGAGAAGAACCATTGGCTCAGTTGTGCTTGCAGCTCATTGACCATCCCTTATACTACTAGTGATTTTCTGAGCACAGTATTTCTAAAGCACAAAAGCTGCTTAAAAATTGAGCTGCCACTGCAGAGATGAAGTCTCCTGATCCCTGCTGCAGAGCTCAGCGGTTGAGTTTTCCCATCTTGCATCTGTATGTTGGCACTGTGCTGCTGCAAAACAGCATACATGAGGATTTCTGTCACAGTCCTTGGCAGGCAGAAAGGAAACATTTGGCAGTGAACCGCCACTGAAATCATACGGTCTTATAATAAACATAAGATGCAAGCATTATTAGTAAGCGAGAAACTAAAAAAAAAAAACTGGCTCATATAGATCTGACAGATCACACAGAACTTCCCCAAGGGAGGCAATGATGACCAAGGCATTAAGTGAGTTTTAACGTGGATGGAATACTGTTTCTTGCAAGAAATGGTATCTCCAACTATAAATAGAATCCATTAGTGAAGTAATTGATTCAAGGAGTTATTCTGAGCACTATAAATAGACCTGGAAAGGATTTCATTCACCAAAAGGTGAAATTAAGAGCTGTGTGTGTGTGACGGGGATCAAGTTGCTTTACCTTCTTCTGGATCAACACTGGAATTCATTAAAATAGACTGAACACGATTACTGTCATCTTTGTTTTAAAACCGAACCTGAACTCAGAACATCCTCTCAGCTCTAAAAGATGCGCAATAGCCTAACAGCCTTTAAAGGACAAATCCGGGGAAAAAAAATATCTCTTTACTTGGGACTTCCTCCAACCCCTGGCAGCCTATCTGTCCATCGCTGCAGCTCTGCTCCCAGCCGGTGTCCCGGGTTCCCCTCCGTTGCAGATGTGTTTTGCGCCTGCCTCTAGCACACGGCTGCGCCGCACGTGGTCGGGTTCTTGTGGCCGGGAGCATTCTGTGCTCCGGGCCCCATGAGCATTGCGCAGGGTGGCCACGCCCTCGCGCTGGCGCAGAAGATGCTTACCTGCCGTGGTTGGCATCTGCATCGGAGGGGACTCCAGGACGCCGGCTGGAAGCAGAGTTGTGTCGAGGGACAGATAGGCTGCCAGGGGCTGGAAGAAGCCCCAGGTAAGTAGATCTTGTTTTGTTTTATTTTTTTACCTCGGACCTGTACTTTAAAGAAACCCATTTCTTTGTTACAGCTTATACAAATCCTGCAATAAATCTGCAGTATATCTACTTCCTGCTTTCATGGAAGCAGACATATTGTTAACATCCTGTGTTTAGAAATTAGGTGCTCTGCCTTGGCCGATGGGAGCAAAGAGATCAAATAACAGTGGTGATTAGTCTCAGATGAGGGGGGATTAAACAGGCTAAACTCTCTAAATACATACAGAATGCATCCTCTATAATAAAACCCCTTTGTCTCTGCGTCCCATGTCCATGTGTGTGTCCCTGCGTGCTACTGCGTATGTGCCGCAGGGACAGCCATTGGACAGGAGCAGGACAGGCAGGGGGCTGCGCGGCGGGCACGCGCGCATGTGCGGTGACTGTGCGGCAGTGGCAGCGGTCCTGGGAGGATTAGGAGAGGGGAGGGGAGGCGGGGTTTAAACACAGACTTAGAGCCCGTTTTTAAATGGGCTTAGGTCTACTAGTTTCTCTATGTTTACCTTCTGTCCTGTGCAAGAGTTCAGGTCCACTTTAAGATATTTTTTTAAATAACACTTAGTTCTAGCACAGATAATGGCTGGTATTTGGAACAAGGTAAGGACCGGAGAGCAGTATGTATATATTAATAAGCAGTCGGATCTCTCTGGCCTTGGTTGGTGCCAAGCATCATTTACTCAAACTTTGTGGTATAATTACGAGGAAGGACAGAGTCATCCATAGACTGTTAATCTATGGCTGTTGTCTGACTGATCAAGGTGCTGCGTTACACTCCAGGAGATTTATGATTTCACAGATCCGTCAGAAGATTTATGCTCGAGTTTCAAAGGAATGGCAATGTTGAGTTTTTAAAAGGAACTTGTTAATTTTTCTTGCCTGGGGCCCAAGCACAGAGCCCTTTATGTTAAATATGATAGCCTTTGAAAGTTTGTATTCAGCAGGAATTAATGTTTCTATTCTGTGTGGATTGTACTCTCCACTGGGACTTGACTGAAAGGGTCATAATCTGCAGAAATCTGCTTCACTTAGATCAGGGGCCAGGAACCTTTTTGGCTGAGAGAGCCATAAACGCCACATGTTTTAAAATGTAATTCCATGAGAGCCATACAATATGTTTCAAACTGGAGCAGTAGGGCTCACGTCCCTGTTGCCATGGTGATGTGTACACAGTTGATCCTCCGGGCAGCAGAAGTGTCAGACACGTCTTCAGCTTCTCTTGGGTTTCAGCAACATCAGCAATTTCCCCGAGAGCCAGACAGGAAAAATACTGACTAACAGCTTGTACAACTAGCTAGCTGACTTGGGGGTTAATTCACTTTGTAGGACGAGAGATCCTTGCACTTTGGCCCAATAGGCTGCCTGTCAGCCTGCCTACTGATTTGTTTGTGAGCCAGATGCAGCCTTCAAAAGAGTCACATCTGGCTCCCGAGCCATAGGTTCCCTACCCCTGTCTTAAAGGGTACCTGAAGTGAAGCGTAACAAGATGAGAGAAACATGAACATATGGCACCAATCCTACTTTAAACATCTTCTTTTTTCAGTACATGGGTTGATAAACCAGAGTGTTATTTGTGCAGTCAGAGCAGTTGGATGGCAGCACCAGTTCTTCTGAAAACTTATTAGAGGGCTTAAATAGGAGCTTTAACCCAGTAATAAACTTCATCCCAATCAGTAGCTGACGCCCCCTTTCCCAGAAGTAATCTTTATCTTCTCTCAAATAGATCTGTATTGGCTGATATTATGGTTAAACTCCTCCCACAGTGTAATGTCAGGGCAAAGACCTTGATAGTTTCCCTTGAACACTGCTCTAAAGCTCAGCATGTTTCACTGTGAAAGCTACCGTAACCATCCAGATCTGTCTGCTGGTACTGAAATGGAAGTAATTAGTAATTGCACAGAGCTAACTTCTCTGAATGGATGTGTCATTCTAGAAAACTGAACAACCATTGGAGTAAAAAAAGATGCAAAAATTGTACTGCCTGCTTTGTGCAGGCATATGATCCATTTAGTTTAACAAAGAGAGAAGGATCTTAGATACAGGATATAGAACACCAACTTTATACTGTAGCCAAAGTTTTCATCAAATTTGCTAAACAAAAAGTTATAGCTGTATACTGCAGTTAAGATACTGTTTAATGGCATTAAAAGACAAAACCACTTCTACATTGATTATATACTACTATTATATATAGATTTTAGAAATAAAATTGAGTAACTGTAACAAAGTCACCCATCCAGCATTTAAGCAATGTGTCCAGCTCTTCTGGGAGATGGCCTGGACAACCGGCTTCCTCCTTTGGCCAGCATGGTATCCCATGGTATGGCCATGCATTCCTGCAAGTGCTTCATTAGATGGGTGTTTCTCTGCATCGGTGAGCACAGCAATGTGCCTATCTTGCTCCCTCTGGTGGCGCCTGGGCATAACTGAGTGCTTGGATGACACATTGAGTCATTCCTTAGATGAGTATGGACGCGCTGCATAGGGTAAAACTCTGGAGTAGATTGGGACATAGGGATGAAAAGAAGGCAATTAGGCCCTACTGTAACCCTTTAAAAGCATGGCAAGAACTTCAAGGAAACCCCCTCTTAGGCCCAGGGGCCACTAGAGCTATTTCAGCTGTGATTCCTGCTGCTGAGTGCTGAGAAATCGACAGCAGTAACTTGCAAAAGTTGAAGGCTAATGCAAGCCTATGCCAGTGATTCCACATTCATGACTGCAGTTTACCGAAATCTAGCTCCCTACAGCATTTTCGGAGGAATTTCATTCAGGTTTCAAAATCTCATTCCCTGAAATCGCTCCAGAAAGCCCTGGTTGTTAATATGTTGGCAGTATGCTGCGTAATATGTTGGTGCTTTATAAATACAATAAATAATAATAATAAGTGCAAAAATCACTTTAAAGCGGAATATAACCCTGCATTTCAACTTTGCTCTAAAACATTATTTACAGCATATTATATGCAACCAGCATTTTTTTTTTTACTAAACCAGCATTGGAAGGGTTACACACAGAGCTTTAAAGTTCCATGGAGAGAACTGCAGAGGCATCCGAAGTTTAGATGGATACATTTAAGCAAAACAAAATGTAACAACTGTGGAATGTGACTCGCTCTCTCTGACTGTGCAGGAGTTGGAGGACAGCCAAAGAGTGTGTAACATTCCTCACTTGTTACATTTTGTTTCGCTTAAATGTATCTACCTAAACTTCGGATGTGTCTGCAGTTCTCTCCACGAACTTTAAAGCTCTGTGTGTAACCCTTCCAATGCTGGTCTAGTAAAAAAATACTGGTTGCATATAATATGCTGTAAATAATGTTTTAGAGCAAAGTTGAAATGCAGGGTTATATTTCGCTTTAAGGCCTGGAACCCACTAGACTGTTTTTTTTTTAGCGTTTAGGGAACGCTTTAAATCGCTAGCGATTTCCCTAAATGCTCTGTCAATGTAACTGGATGAGACAGAGTCCACTAGAGTGATTGCAATTAAGGAAGTCGCAATCGCAGGATATGCAACATTTTGGGAGCGTTTCCATTCCAATGATTTGTATATGAGCAATTCATTGCTCCCAAAATCGCTTGCAAAATGCTATCACAAATCGCTAGCGATTGCGCTTGCTTGTGGGTTCCTGGCCTGATAGTGATTTTCTATCTCTAGTGGGTCCCAGCCCTTAAAGGAAATGTGTACTTTTGTTAAAAAAAAAAAAAAAAAAAAAATGAAGAAAAAATATCAAAAGCATAAAAAGTATAGATGTGTGTTGCAGATACTGTATGTTTTGCAATTTAATTTTTGTAAGAAAAAAAAAAAATCTTTCTATTTCCATTTGTACCATGTATGGGCACCATAAGGAAACCACAGTTCTAATCTTAGCTCTTAAGGTAGCCACACACGATACAATAAAATGATCCGATATTACGGCAATTCGCTAAATATGATTGGATCTCCCCAAAAATTCGAAAGCTTTTTTTTCGTTCCACTGAAAAATCCAATAGGATTTCCCGTTTTTCCGATTTTTATCGATCCGGAATGCTGGAAAATGTTTTTTAATTTTTCTAAAGATTGTATGATGTGTGTTAGATTGTCAATTTATTAATATACACACCCTATCAATTTTCTCAGTTTTAAATCATTTTTATCATAATTGGGGAAAAATTGAACATAGGTGTGTGGTACATTGGTTATATTTTTGAAATGTTACAATCAGTCATAAAAATGTATTGCAATTCTTGAATTGAACAAATATTTTTAAAAATTGTATGGTGTGTGGCCACCTTTACTATTCAGTTAGCCAGTACCTTGGGCAAGACTACTTAACGTGGACCCAAATTAAAAATACAAGATTTCAGAAATAAAATCTATTTTAAAAATTATAATAATAAATAGCAGCCTTTTTTCAGCTGCATGATGACAAATATAAAATATTTTACATTTATTGGAGAAACCCCTCCCTTCCTTTCATATTGCCGGCAAATAATCCGGCAAACTGGTGGAGTAGATGGTTTCCAGCAAAGGAGGAATTGCTAATGGCTGCCACCTGTATAACGCTAGTTATGCAAAGAGAAGGGTGAAATGCATGCACTGAAATGCTCATAGGCTTGAAGGAGTGTTTATTTATCTTTGTAGGTGTCAGAGTGGTGCAACTAAATATTTTGAATTAAAAAAATGTTTGGATTGGGTCCGCTTTAAAGAGAGTTTGAAGCCAATTTAAATTATTTTTTTTTACCTATTATTTATGTTAAGGATTATGGCCAGTGCTAAAATGCCGCACTCCCATGACAGAACGAGGGCTTTATACCCTCCAAATATCGGGGCAAAAATCCACGACTTTTCAGGTCATGGATTTTGCTGCCCAGGGAGGCAGAGCTTTGTGCTGTAGCTCTGCCTCTACTGGAGTCAGTCTCCATTCAGATCTCCACCTCTCCCCGCCCCTCACTGTGAAAGAAGACTGAGTGGGGCGGGGACTGGAAGAAGCGGCGATCGGCGGAGATTGACTCCAGTAGAGGCAGAGCTACAGCACAAAGCTCTGCTTCTACCAGGAAGCGCTCCCCGATTTTTGCCCGGGGGATTTGGGGGTATAAAGCCCTCGTTCCGCCGCAGGAATGCGGCGTTTTAGCACTGGCCATAATCCTTAACATAAATAACAAGCAAGCATTTAAAATTGCTTCAGACTCTCTTTAAAGGATACCAGAGCCGAAAGGGTTATTTAAATGGGGGGAGCAGGCATGTATTAGATGCAGTCCTCATGCATACCGCCCTCCTTGTTCCCCTCCGTCCCCCTCCTTTCTACCCTAACAGTATGATGACATCATTGTGCCGTTATGCGCACATGCAGAGCAGTCCTGGCCGTGCATGCCCACATGACCTGGACTGAGCTGCGGCGGTGATTTAGGGTAGAAAGGAGGGGGGCAGAGGAGACCGGGGGAAGCGGTTGCCATGAGGACTACATCTAATATCACCCTGTTTTTAATAACCCTTTCGGCTCTGGTATCCTTTAACACCGCAAGGCGGCCTACTGAGTGTGCTCTTTGGGGCCGCAGCTCTCAAGTACTTTGAGTCCGACCGTTGAAAAGCACTATACAAATGTTAGAAATATAATGGAAAGAGTGAGACACATTTTAGAATAATGTCATGTGGATAGGTAACGCTGCTCTTTAGGTTGCCTACTGTCACATGGCATTGGATACCATCTGTAAGCTGATGTGGTCCCAGCTGCTGTATGATGACTGCTGCTATAACGGCAAGTGTGCAGACCATGCAAACTGCTATGCATATTACTGTGCGCACGTCCATGTGGATTTCTACAATTATTCAGTATTCCCTTATAAGACAAAAATTAGGTTGATGTAGGCTAATCTTTGTCTTTACCGGATCCAGGCAAATCCTGTTCACGCTGGCAGTCTAAGTCAGTGCGAATCCAAAATGATTTAACCGCTGCTGTGCATTTTTCCAAATAAGAATTGAACATACTTCCTAAGGGCCCTTCCACATTGAGCGCAATCTGATCAGAATAGCAAAATGCATGCGATAAAGGAATCACAGCGGTAGTCAGTATAAAAGAGAAATCGCAAATTACCATTTCCATTGCTGCATTTGATTTTTTTTACCAAAATGCACAGGCATCCTTGCATAATTCTGATTTGGAAGTGAAAGATACAACGCATGATTGCGTACTTTTGATATTGCGTTTTGCATTGAAAAAGGGCTCTAACAGGCATGTGCTGCTGATTAGGTCTGTATCTTGAAGCAGATCATCTCGGCCGTGTAGCACCACCTGATATGGGCGCCTCTATAGCTGCAATGCTATATACTGTATAGCTCCATGTCTGCATTTGTATAATTCAGGTTCTGGCGATAGCCAAGTTAATACAACTCAGAGGGGAAATAGCATTTTACGCCACCGGGAATTTCAGCGGCAGCAGGGTGAGCTGCCATTCAGCTCAACCTGTGCCCAACTACCAGGTGAACCTGGATCTGTATTAGCAACGCACACCTGTATCAGCCAGCACAGCTAGAGCCATTTCACTAAAGATCATTGGCGTGCACATGGAGCATGCGAGAAGTTTTTAATTACTTACTCCAACTACACAGTGCATTGCGCTGTTAGCGCAACCCGTGTTACCTAGACAATGGGAGCGTTGTAATAATGCTTGTCAACCTGCCAATGCTTGTATTACATAAATAACACAGGTCATTCTAATTGCACAGCACGGGGACAACACGGGGGCGCGCCGGTAAACACGCGCGGGAGCGCGCCGAAGCGCGGCACCGCAGCAGAGCAGCCGCCCGAACGTGAGCTTCACGTCCGGGTGGCAGAAATGGTTAAAGTAGAACTAAACTCTTGCACTGGACAGAAGGAAAACATAGAGAAATGCACCTTGTATGTATTTAGAGAGTTTAGCCTGTCTAATTCCCCCTCATCTGTGACTAATCACAAATGTAATTTAATCTCTCAGCTGAGTCACCTGGCTACCTCGGCAGAGAAGCTAATTTGTAAACACAAGATGTTAACCCTATGTCTGCTTCCATGAAAGCAGGAAGTCAACACACTGCAGATTTATTGCAGGATTTGCATCAGCTGTAACACATACATGTTTTTTTCTGAAGCAAATTTAAAAATAAAAAAACAAATACTCATCTAAGGAGAAGGAAGGCTCTGAGTCCTATAGAGCCTTGCCGGTCTCCTTCCGGTGTCCGCGTTCCCCTCCAGGTTCCTCCGTTTCAATCTCCCGCCGCAGGAGACTTCAGCTGTCTTTGGAAGTACTCAGGCTCCCGAAGACTTGTGGCTCTGTACTGCGCACGTGTTAGCTGTCCACGACCGAACAGGGGGAGCCCGCGGGGGGATGCGGAGACTGGGAGGAGACCGGGAAGGCTCTATAGCACCCAGAGCCGTCCCTCTCCATAAGCGAGTATCTGTTTTTTTATTTTTAAATTCGCTTTAGACTCCCTTAAACTATCAGGAGCAGTAACCAATATGATTTAACTAGTCATGCATTGAACTGCTTTTCCACTCACCGCAGGAACAAAAGAGTGGTTATCTGAGTTATCATTGCCTTTCTGTCAGCTCAAACCACTCTGGCCATTGTCTTCTGATCTCTCAGATGCCCACATGAGGATTCATGGAGGAAGCTGTGACCAGTTTGATCATCCTTATTTTTTTTTATTTTTTTTTACTGAGATCATTTCCTGCTTTAGCAAATAATCCTGACCAGCAAATCAGAGCTTTAAAAATCTACCACCTGATCAAACTGATCACATGCCTCTGCATGGTATCTCATAGATACAACTGACCCTACAACCCACTAATATCTGTTTGATTTTATGCATCTCACTGCTGCCATCTCATGGCTGATTAGATAATTGCGGGAATAAGCAGGTGTATAAGTATAATTAAAGGGATACTTAAGTCAAAAATAAAAAACGATTTTTACTCACCTGGGGCATCCCTCAGCCCCCTGAAGCTGTATGGTGCCCACGCAGCCTTGCTCCGATCCTCCTGTCCCCGCCGGTGGCTACTTCCGGGTTCGGCGACAGCCGCCGACAGGCTGGAAACGCAAGTGATTCTCCGCATTCCCAGCCGCTATATCACCCTCTATGCTGCTATAGCGTATAACATATACGCTATAGCAGCATAGAGGGTGATACAGCGGCTGGGAACACGGAGAATCACTCGCGTTCCCAGCCTGTCGGCGGCTGTCGCCGAACCCGGAAGTAGCCGCCGGCGGGGACAGGAGGATCGGAGGGAGGCTGCAAGGGCACCATACAGCTTCAGGGGGCTGAGGGATGCCCCAGGTGAGTAAAAATCATTTTTTATTTTTGACTTAAGAATTCCTTTAAAGTGTATGTTTAGTATTTACACAAATTAAGAGTTTGGTGCATGATAATCCCAATAATGATTATATTGGTAATATGGTATTTCCTATATTATACTATCTAGCGCCTATAGTGGCAAACTAAACTAGTGACCTCCACCCTGTAACCCATCCACTCACACTAACCTCCTATTCTCTGTGTCTAACACTCACCCTCTTACTGCTATGCTTATCAGTTACCTTCCTATTCTCCATATCTAACACTAACCCTCTTATAGCTACTCTTTACGATAACTCTCCTATTGTACATGCTTTAACTCTAACCCTTCTACTGCTATGCCCAACACTAACCTTTCAAGTGCTATGCCTAAAGCTAACCTTTTTACTGCTATGCCCAACACTAACCTTTCAATTGCTATGCCTAAAGCTAACCTTTTTACTGCTATGCCTAACACTAACCTTTATATCAAAGTGCCTAACACTAACTGTCCTAGAGCTATGCCTAACCCTAACCATCCTATTCTCCATTATGTCTAACACTACTAACACTAACCGTGCTACTGCTATGCCTAACACTAACTCTCCTATTCTCCATGCCTAACACTAAACTTTCTACTGCTATGCCTAACACTAACTCTCCTATTCTCCATGCCTAACACTAAACTTTCTACTGCTATGCCTAACACTAACTCTCCTATTCTCCATGCCTAGCACTAACCCTTCTACTGATATGCCTAACACTAAACTTTCTAACAAAATGTCTAAAGGACAACTGTAGAGAAAGGTATGTGGAGGCTGCCATATTTATTTCATTTTAAGCAATACCATTTGCCTGGCTGTCCTGATGATCCTCTGCCTCTTAATACATTTAGCCACAAACCTTGAACAAGCATGCAGCAGATCAGGTGTTCCTGACATTACTTTCAGATCTGACAAGATTAGCTGCATGCTGGTTTCTGTTGTTATTCAAACACTACTGTAGCCAAATAGATCAACAGGGCATTGCCTGGCAACTGGTATTGTTTAAAAAGGAATAAATGACAGCCTCCACATACCTCTCACTATAGTTTTCCTTTAACACTAACCATCCTAGAGCTATGCCTAACACTAACCCTCCTATTCTCCATGACTAACATCAACCCTCATACTGCTATGCCTAACACTAACCATTCTACTGCTATACCTAACACTAACCTTTCTATAAAAAATGTCTAACACTAACCATCCTAGAGCTATGCCTAACACTAACCATTCTACTGCTATGCCTAACACTAACCCTCCTATTCCCCATGCCTAACACTAACCCTTTTACTGCTATGCCCAACTTTAACCCTCCTATTCTCCATGCCTAACACTAACCCTTTTATTGCTATGCCTAACTCTAACCCTCCTATTCTCCATGCCTAACATTAACCCTCGTACTGCTATGCCTAACACTAACCCTTTTACTGCTATACCTAACACTAACCCTTTTACTGCTATGCCTAACACTAACCCTCCTATTCCCCATGCCTAACACTAAACCTTTTACTGCTATGCCTAACTCTAACTCTCCTATTCCCCATGCCTAACACTAACCCCTTTACTGCTATGCCTGACTCTAACCCTCCTATTCTCCATGCCTAACACTAACCCTTTTACTGCTATGCCTAACTCTAACCCTCCTATTCTCCATGCCTAACACTAACCCTTCTACTGCTATGCCTAAAACTAACCCTCCTATTCCCCGTGCCTAACACTAAATCTTTTACTGCTATGCCTAACTCTTACCCTCCTATTCCCCATGCCTAACACTAACCCTTTTACTGCTATGCCTGACTCTAACCCTCCTATTCTCCATGCCTAACACTAACCCTTTTACTGCTATGCCTAACATTAACCCTCCTATTCCCCATGCCTAACACTAACCCTTTTACTGCTATGCCTAATATTAACCCTCCTATTCCCCATGCCTAACACTAGCCCTTTTACTGCTATGCCTAACTCTAACCCTCCTATTCTCCATGCCTAACACTAACCCTTCTACTGCTATGCCTAACGCTAACCCTACCAGGGGCGGATTTACCATAAGGCACTGTAGGCACGTGCCTACAGGCGCCTGATGATAGAAAGGCGGCTTACTCCCTTTCTCCGAGCGCCTCCCTCCTTCCCTAGGCAGAGTCCCGAGAAGAGTGTAAATGAGAGGTTATTCACGCAGCTCTCAGTATTCCACAGAAAAGATCTCTCTACAGTCAGGGATACTTCTAGCTACTTAATACTGAGGTTACTTTGACTACCCACTACTAAGGTGCATCTGTAGCTACCTATGACGGGCAAGGGAAGTAAGGGAGAAGTGACAGCTGGACCAGCCACATTTGTGCTGTGGTTTGGCGGGGGGTTGTAGGTTTGTGAAGGGCGAAGTCTAAGGTGCCCGGACATCTGTGCCTTTAGGCTTCTTTGATGTAAATCTGGGCCTGAACCCTACCATTCCCCATGCCTAACACTAACCCTCCTATTCCCCATGCCTAACACTAACCCTTTTACTGTTATGCCTAACACTAACCCTCCTATTCCCCATGCCTAACACTAACCCTCCTATTCTCCATGCCTAACTCTAACCCTCCTATTCCCCATGCCTAACACTAACTCTTTAACTGCTATGCCTAACACTGACCCTCCTATTCTCCATGCCTAACACTAACCCCTTTACTGCTATGCCTAACACTAACCCCTTTACTGCTATGCCTAACACTAACCCCTTTACTGCTATGCCTAACACTAACCCTTTTACTGCTATGCCTAACACCAACTTTTCTACTGAAATGACTAAAACTAGACCTTCTACTGCTATGCCTAACACTAACCTTTCTACCGACACTTTTAACACTACCCTAGAGCACATGTGTAAATGGTTGCAACAGGGTTTAGGAACACCACCCATTATTTAATTTCTAATATTACACTTAGTTCAGGTATGCTAAGAAGATTAGACCTTTATATTTGTTTTCTTCGCAGAACAGAAGGTGTCATTGCAGTTTATTTGCAGTCTGCGTGGATCAGCTCTCCAGGCGTGGGGCTGCAGCAAAATGTTGTTGTCTGTGTATTGATGGTCACTTGCATTAATTGAAGATTTTATGAGCTGCTTATGCTATATCAGGTAATAATAGCATTCATGATTCATGTGTTGCTAGAGAACTCCCTGCTTATTCAAGTATTATTGCCTGGTCTCCATAGAGCACTTTGGAATATTAATTAGAAAATCTTCTGCTCTGCATTTATTCAGGAAAGCTGTAGCATTCAGTGTTTGAACAGATAGGTGTGATTTCAGAAGGCTTGAGAATTCTTTGCAGTGGTGCTTCCAGCTCGGATGTGCATGGCAAGCGAGGGTTCAGTCTTCCCATGTTATGTAATGAGGTATAACTCTGTATTGTTCATTATTATCTCACCTGGGACAGGTCACTGTAGGGCAGCTTTTCCCAACCTTTTTACCTTGGAGGAACCCTGCAAATAAGTTTTGGATCTCAAGGAACCCCTGCAAACAATTTTTTGGTCTCGAGGAACCCCTGCATTTATTTTTCAGGAGGCGTGGTCTTTAAAAGTGGGTGAGGCTGTTAATTTCACTACCTCCTATTACACTGCCACTCATTATACTGTCTCCTGACCCCTCAATTTAGTGCTTCTTGTTACAGTACCACCTATTATAGTGTGCTCTAGTATACTTCCCCCACGATGGGGGGAAATGCCAAGGAACCCCTGCAGAGTCCTCAAGGAACCCTGGAGTTCCAGGGAACCCTGGTTGAGAAAGTCTGCTGTAGGGGGAGACTTGAGCCTATCACTAGATTTCTACTTGGTTGTTACTCTCTGCTACTACAGTTCTGATAGGCAGGCTACTCTTAAGGTCGGTTTTACACTTAAAGAGGAACTCCAGTGAAAATAATGTAATAAAAAAAGTGCTTCATTTTTACCATAATTATGTATAAATGATTTAGTCAGTGTTTGCTCATTGTAAAATCTTTCCTCTCCCAGATTCACATTCTGACATGTATTACATGGTGACATTGTTACTGTGGGCAGATTATGGAGCTGTTTCTAGCTGGTCTGGCTTTAACAGACAGCTATTTCCTGTCTGAACATTGTTACATTGTGACAGTTTGCCCAGAGTACCGTACGGTACCAGAGCCTCTTGTGGGAGGGGTTTCAGCACAAAATCAGTCATACAGCGCCCCCTGATGGTCTGTTTGTGAAAATCATTATTTTTCTCATGTAAAAGTGGGTATCAGCTACTGATTGGGATAAAGTTCAATTCTTGGTCGGAGTTTCTCTTTAAGGTGTGCGTTTGTGGTGTGATGCCCTGCCCCCACTGCATCGCACCGCAATGCCCAAAATCACAAACATGATCGATAAACGTGCCTGTGATTAATGATCACCGGCATCAATGAGATGCCAGTGGTCATTGACAAAAGTGAAAGTGAAGCATACAAACATTACTTCCTCTGTGTACTTTTCACAGTACACAGGAGGGATAAAGTGTATGTGTGTGGGGGAGGGACATCTAGGGGTTAAATAGTAAAATTACACGTACATGCATTGCATTATATTAAAAAAAAATACCCCATTAATTAACCCCTTACCTCCCCTCTCATAGTTACCAATCTAAAACACTTGTATAAAAAATAAAAAATCGTAAAATTACACCTACATACATTACATTAAATACAACATACCCCATTAATTAACTCCTTATCTCCCCTCCCATAGTTACCAAACTAAAACACTTGTATAAGAAATAAAAAAATAATAATAAATAGTATCCTAAGGGCCTCAACTTTTTTAATATGCATATCATGAGGGTATATTACTGGTATTTTTGCAAAGAAGGGCTTGTAATTAGTGACGGATAGTGTTGGGCGAACATCTAGATGTTCGGGTTCGGGCCGAACAGGCCGAACATGGCCGCGATGTTCGGGTGTTCGACCCGAACTCCGAACATAATGGAAGTCAATGGGGACCCGAACTTTTGTGCTTTGTAAAGCCTCCTTACATGCTACATACCCCAATTTTACAGGGTATGTGCACCTTGGGAGTGGGTACAAGAGGAAAAAAAAATTTAGCAAAAAGAGCTTATAGTTTTTGAGAAAATCGATTTTAAAGTTTCAAAGGGAAAACTGTCTTTTAAATGCGGGAAATGTCTGTTTTCTTTGCACAGGTAACATGCTTTTTGTCGGCATGCAGTCATAAATGTAATACATATAAGAGGTTCCAGGAAAAGGGACCGGTAACGCTAACCCAGCAGCAGCACACGTGATGGAACAGGAGGAGGGTGGCGCAGGAGGAGAAGGCCACGCTTTGAGACACAACAACCCAGGCCTTGCATGAGGACAAGAAGCGTGCGGATAGCATGCTTTGTACCGCCATGCAGTCATAAATGTAATAAAGATAAGTGGTTCAATAAACAGGGACCACGCGGCAACGCTAACCCAGCAGCAGCAGACGTGATGGAACAGGAGGAGGCGCAGGAGGAGAAGGCCACGTTTTGTGAGACACAACAACCCAGGCCTTGCATGAGGACAAGAAGCGTGCGGATAGCATGCTTTGTACCGCCATGCAGTCATAAATGTAATAAAGATAAGTGGTTCAATAAACAGGGACCACGCGGCAACGCTAACCCAGCAGCAGCAGACGTGATGGAACAGGAGGAGGCGCAGGAGGAGAAGGCCACGCTTTGTGAGACACAACAACCCAGGCCTTGCATGAGGACAAGAAGTGTGCGGATAGCATGCTTTGTACCGCCATGCAGTCATAAATGTAATAAAGATAAGAGGTTCCATAAACAGGGACCGGCAACGCTAACCCAGCAGCAGCAGCAGCAGCACACGTGATGGAACAGGAGGAGGCGCAGGAGGAGAAGGCCACGCTTTGTGAGACACAACAACCCAGGCCTTGCATGAGGACAAAAAGCGTGCGGATAGCATGCTTTGTACCGCCATGCAGTCATAAATGTAATAAAGATAAGAGGTTCCATAAACAGGGACCGGCAACGCTAACCCAGCAGCAGCAGCAGCAGCACACGTGATGGAACAGGAGGAGGCGCAGGAGGAGAAGGCCACGCTTTGTGAGACACAACAACCCAGGCCTTGCATGAGGACAAAAAGCGTGCGGATAGCATGCTTTGTACCGCCATGCAGTCATAAATGTAATAAAGATAAGAGGTTCCATAAACAGGGACCGGCAACGCTAACCCAGCAGCAGCAGCACACGTGATGGAACAGGAGGAGGCGCAGGAGGAGAAGGCCACGCTTTGTGAGACACAACAACCCAGGCCTTGCATGAGGACAAAAAGCGTGCGGATAGCATGCTTTGTACCGCCATGCAGTCATAAATGTAATAAAGATAAAAGGTTCCATAAACAGGGACCGGCAACGCTAACCCAGCAGCCGCAGCAGCTGCACACGTGATGGAACAGGAGGAGGCGCAGGAGGAGAAGGCCACGCTTTGTGAGACACAACAACCCAGGCCTTGCATGAGGACAAAAAGCGTGCGGATAGCATGCTTTGTACCGCCATGCAGTCATAAATGTAATAAAGATAAGAGGTTCCATAAACAGGGACCGGCAACGCTAACCCAGCAGCAGCAGCACACGTGATGGAACAGGAGGAGGCGCAGGAGGAGAAGGCCACGCTTTGTGAGACACAACAACCCAGGTCTTGCATGAGGACAAAAAGCGTGCGGATAGCATGCTTTTTACCGCCATGCATGCAGTCATAAATGTAATAAAGATAAGAGGTTCAATAAACAGGGACCGGGCGGCAACGCTAACCCAGCAGCAGCAGCACACGTGATGGAACAGGAGCAGGCACAGGAGGAGAAGAAGGCCATGCTTTTTGAGACACAACAACCCAGGCCTTGCATGAGGACAAAAAGCGTGCGGATATAGCAGCAATGCTTTTTGCCGCCATGCAGTCATGAATGTAATACAGATGAGAGGTTCAATAAACAGGGACCGGAAACGCTAAACCATCCCAGATGTTCATTGGTCATGTTACTTGGTTGGGGTCCTGGAGTGTTGCGTAGTCGTTTCCAATCCAGGATTGATTCATTTTAATTTGAGTCAGACGGTCTGCATTTTCTGTGGAGAGGCGGATACGCCGATCTGTGACGATGCCTCCGGCAGCACTGAAACAGAGTTCCGACATAACGCTGGCTGCCGGGCAAGCCAGCACCTCTATTGCGTACATTGCCAGTTCGTGCCAGGTGTCTAGCTTCATGCCCGGTTTCAGGTCCAGCGGTGCCAGCCACAAATCCGTCTGTTCCTTTATTCCCCTCCAAATTTCCTCCCCTGTGTGCTGCTTATCCCCAAGGCAGATCAGCTTCAGCAACGCTTGCTGACGCATGCCAACAGCTGTGCTGCACTGCTTCCACGATCCTACTGCTGCTGGTGCTGGGTTAGCGTTTCCGGATGAGGTACAGCTTTGAGATGCGTTGGAGGAGAAGGAGTCAGAGAGGTAGGTGCTGCTGTTGTTATCCAGTGGGAGGGACGGCGGTGCAGCTGTTTGCGGCGTGGGCAACACCCGCGCCGTAGCAGGTGAGGAATCGCTGCCAGGCTCCACAAGGTTCACCCAGTGCGCGGTAAGGGAGATGTATCGACCCTGGCCGAACGCACTCGTCCAGGTGTCAGTGGTGAGGTGAACCTTGCAGGCAACGGCATTCTTCAAGCTTCGGGTTATTTAGCTGACCACGTGCTCATGCAACTCAGGCACTGCAGAGCACGCAAAGTGGTAGCGGCTGGGAACCACGTAACGTGGGATGGCCACTGACATCATGCCCTTGAAGCTGTTTGTCTCCACCACTCGATATGGCAGCATTTCGCAGGCCAGAACCTTGGCTATGCTGGCTGGCTGTTACTGCCACGGCCCGGGGGTCATTTGCTGGCAATTTCCTCTTGCGCTCAAACATCTCAGAGACAGACAACTCAACCGTAGGGCTGCACACCGAAGGGCTGTTGGTTGTTGTGTTTGATGAACACTGGGAGACCTCAAGAGCACTAGTCCGGAAAGTGACAGTGTCAGCATCGTCTGATGTTTGTAAATGTTGTGAACCACGCAATGGTTGGGCTACTGCTGCTGCTGAGGCGGGTCTGGTGGTGAGTCTGGTGAACCCAAGGGAGGCAGTGTTGCTGGTGGTACCCTGTCCTGCCGCGTTTGCCCACAGAGTGGGATGTTTGGATAGAATGTGGCGGCTCATGCTGGTGGTGGAGAGGTTGTTAATACTTTTCCCCCTGCTCAGGCGGGTCTTGCACACCTTGCAAATCGCCATGGTAACATCCTCAGTGCAGTCTTCAAAGAAAGCCCAGACTTTGGAGCACCTTCCTTGCTGGCGATTTCTGTTTGCGCCTCTTTTGCCTCTCACTTGAACTTCCATGCTTGCGGTGCCTGAAATTGCGCGCCGCCTACCTTGTGGCACAAGGCGAACTCGTGCAGCAGTGGGTTCCTCAACAGACTCATCTGTGCTGCTGCTACGACGGCGATGTTCTCGTTCACAAACAAAATCTGGGTCTATGTCCACATTGTCCATACCCTCCTCTTCCATCTCCTCAAACTCGTCATATGTCATTGAGGGGGGCCGCCGCCGTGGAGTAGAGCTCCCCAGAACAACCTCTGCGCAGCTCACTCCAACGTCGTCTGGTTATCTGGCAGTTGTGTGCGTGGTGTCGCTGCCGGTTGTGTCAGCTTTGTGCCCACTGGCTCCTTGTAACTGGCTGAGGACTCGGACCTCGTGCGTGATGTGCTGGTGCTGCTTAAACCACTGCTGGACGCTTGAGAGGTCATCCAAGTAATTATCTGGTCCTGTTCTTTTGGATCTGTGAGGGTTGTTGTCCTGGACAACATGGGCGGTATTGAGTGGGTTTTCTTGGGTGCTCCCCTGTGGCCTGTACGTGAACCGTCAGGGGAAACACCTCTTCCCTTGCCCCTCCCTCTTTCACCGGATTTCTTCCTCATTTCACTTATCCTTAAAGTACACGCTGACTGGCAGCAGTACAGTGGCAGTACAGAAATGCTATACAGTGGTGGGTGAGCGGTGTACCACTATTGTCAGCAGCGACACAGAGCACAATGCTATACAGTGGCGGGTGAGCGGTGTACTACTGTTCCCAGCAGACACAGAGTGGAAGTAAACACAATGCTATATAGTGTGGCTGAGCCGTGTACACAGAGTGGCATTAAACACAATGCTATATAGTCTGCTATATAGTCACCCCGAACAGGGTGATGTTCTGCAGAACCCGAACAGTGGCAAACACTGTTCGCCCAACACTACTGGGAGGGAACGCAGATTTTAGTACCTAAACACACGATACAACATGTTTTCCGGGGTCGGACTCTGAGGCACATACAGATGGTCCCGATCATCATCCTCATCATACAACTCTTCTCCTAAGTCTGACCCACCCACCACCTCTGCCACCCCAACATCCCCAGACACAGACCCCTCATCGTCCTCAACATTAACTTGGGATGCTGGCCTGAGCCAGACCTCCTCCTCCACATCAGGCCCCATCATCTCCTCAATGGCAGCCCTCATTAATCGCTCTGGCGACGGACCGATGGACACAACGTTCTCCTCCGGGGAGGGCTGCTGCTGACCACTGGCTGCTGGGGTGGATGTTATAGCTTGCGTGGGGCGTTGGCTGTTGCTGTTGTTGGGAGTGCTGCTCACAGCGGAGGTCTCTGGGGAACTCATGTTGAGCTCATATAGTGGTTGACGGTGAGTGGAGTATTACTGATCCCAGCAATATACACACTGACTGGCAGAGTACGCAATGCTATATAGTGTGGCTGAGCGGTGTACACAGAGTGGCAGTAAGCACAATGCTATATAGTCTGGCTGAGCGAGCGGTGTACTACTGTTCCCAGCAGAATCAGAGTGTCAGTAAACAATGGTATATAGTCTGGCTGAGCGGTGTACACAAAGTGTCAGTAAACAATGCTATATAATCTGGCTGAGCGGTGTACACAGAGTGTCAGTAAACAATGGTATATAGTCTGGCTGAGCGGTGTACACAGAGTGTCAGTAAACAATGGTATATAGTCTGGCTGAGCGGTGTACACAGAGTGTCAGTAAACAATGGTATATAGTCTGGCTGAGCGGTGTACACAGAGTGTCAGTAAACAATAGTATATAGTCTGGCTGAGCGGTGTACACAGAGTGTCAGTAAACAATGGTATATAGTCTGGCTGAGCGGTGTACACAGAGTGTCAGTAAACAATGGTATATAGTCTGGCTGAGCGGTGTACACAGAGTGTCAGTAAACAATGGTATATAGTCTGGCTGAGCGGTGTACACAGAGTGTCAGTAAACAATGGTATATAGTCTGGCTGAGCGGTGTACACAGAGTGTCAGTAAACAATGGTATATAGTCTGGCTGAGCGGTGTACACAGAGTGTCAGTAAACAATGGTATATAGTCTGGCTGAGCGGTGTACACAGAGTGTCAGTAAACAATGGTATATAGTCTGGCTGAGCGGTGTACACAGAGTGTCAGTAAACAATGGTATATAGTCTGGCTGAGCGGTGTACACAGAGTGTCAGTAAACAATGGTATATAGTCTGGCTGAGCGGTGTACACAGACTGTCAGTAAACAATGGTATATAGTCTGGCTGAGCGGTGTACACAGAGTGTCAGTAAACAATGGTATATAGTCTGGCTGAGCGGTGTACACAGAGTGTCAGTAAACAATGGTATATAGTCTGGCTGAGCGGTGTACACAGAGTGGCAGTAAACACAATGCTATATATAGCGTGGCTGAGCGAGGTGCACAGTGGCAGTACACACAATGCTATATAGTCAGGCTAAGCCGTGTACACAGAGTGTCAGAAAACACAATGCTATATATAGCGTGGCTGAGCGAGGTGCACAGTGGCAGTACACACAATGCTATATAGCCAGGCTAAGCCGTGTGCACAGAGTGTCAGAAAACACAATGCTATATATAGCGTGGCTGAGCGAGGTACACAGTGGCAGTAAACAATGCTATATATATAGTGTGGCTGTACTACTGTTCCCATCAGCGACACACAATGACTGGGGGGGGCCCTGGCTAGCGTGGCTGGAGAGCGAACTACCCTGCCTGCCTACCCAAAGCTAAACCCACAGAGAAATGGCGGAGATATGACGTGGTTCGGGTATTTATTTACCCGAACCACGTGACCGTTCGGCCAATCAGAGCGCGTTCGGGCCCGAACCACGTGACCCGTTCGGCCAATCACAGCGCTAGCCGAACGTTCGGGGAACGTTCGGCCATGCGCTCTTAGTTCGGCCATGTGGCCAAACGGTTTGGCCGAGCACCGTCAGGTGTTCGGCCGAACTCGAACATCACCCGAACAGGGTGATGTTCTGCAGAACCCGAACAGTGGCGAACACTGTTCGCCCAACACTAGTGACGGACGCAAAACAGAAAAAAATATACCTTTGTTTCCAAATAAAATATAATTGCCATCAGGGCCGGATTTGTACTTCTTACCACCCAAGGCCGACTATTACCAGCCGCCCCAACCGAAACCGTATCCTACCACCTCTCTCCACACACACACACACACACACACACACACCCAAAAACGTTTGGGCCGCTGGTGTCACCTATTGCGGCTAGTGCCGAGGTCTCCATGGCAACGTGAAGTGAATCAATCTCGTCACACGGGGGAACTGGTCAATCAAGCGATCTACAGGTGATGGCCGTGGTGGGAGCTGTCCACTAGTGATGGGCGAACATCCAGATGTTCGGGTTTGGGGTGGTTCGGCCGAACATGCCCCCGATATTCGGCATGTTCGGGCCGAACCAAATGCAAGTCAATGGGGACCCCAAATATGCTTATATATAATACAACATAAAGGGAGAGCATGCCCCGAGCGTGGGGGGGGGGGGTCGGAGATGCCCCCCACCCCTCCCCGCTAAGCTCTCCCTTCTGCGGGTCCCTATAAATGTAAATATAAGTCGCCCACAGTACCTGGCAGGAAGAGGGCAGCCGGAGATCATAGGCGCTAGTACCATCTGGTACTTCCGCCCGCTCTCTGATGCACATCCTGTTTACATTTGTAGTAGCGTCAAGAGAGAGCAGAAGTACCGCGATGACGCGTATAAGGGTACGCGTCATGCTCTCTCTTGACGCTACTACAAATGTAAACAGGAAGTGCGTCAGAGAGAGGGCGGAAGTACCAGATGGTACTAGCGCCCATGATCTCCGGCTGCCCTCTTCCTGCCCTCCTCCTGCCAGGTACTTTGGGGGACTTATATTTACATTTATAGGGACCAGCAGAAGGGAGAGCTTAGCGGGGAGGGGTGGGGGCATTTCCGACCCCCCCCCCCACGCTCAGGGCATGCTCTCCCTTTATGCTGGGACCCTATAGGGGGCTTTGTTCGGCCGGACACGGCTGTGTTCGGCCGAACACAGAAGGCCTGTTTGGGTTCGGGCAGCGTGGCCGAGCACCCTCCCGAACACCATGAGTTGTTCGGGGGATGCCGAACCGAACCCGAACAGGCCAAAATCCGGGCGAACCCGAATAGTGGCGAACACTGTTCGCCCAACACTACTGTCCACCACACACACATAGTCAAAAGTGGCTCACAATTGGACATTGAGTGGGGTCAGCAATACACAAAAGTGAGTCCAGTACCAACTGCTGTCTCCAGGGTACAGCGCTGGCCAATCAATAATTAAGAAATGGGTACTGTGAAAAGCTGCCTTCTGTATTCTGTACTATTTGCTGGTGCTGCCCCTGGTCCTTTCTTCCCCCACACCGAGTGTGTGAGACCCAGCCTTCTGTAACTGCCTGTAGCTGCTGCTATGTCATTGGACAAGGTCTGGCTTTTTGCTAGTCACACACTGTTCACAAACGTTTGGTTAACGGACTGCAGCTGCCTGTAGCACAGCACAGGCAGATGCCAGATGGTACTAATAGTGCAGTTATCCTGGCCCCTTTCATTTGTTTGGACACTTGCAAATAATGCCCTGCAAATAATGCCCACTATCTGCAGGCCGCCCCTTGTTTATATGGTGCCCTAGGCCATGGCCTATGTGGCCTTGCCAGAAATCCGGCCATGGTTGCCATACATTATATTAGGGACACATAATAAATGTTGTAATAACTGTAACAAATGGGCAAATAAAATGTGTAGGTTTTATCCACAGTAGCACGTTTTATGTTAAAACTTTATTGGCCCAAAATTGAGAAATAATGCATTTTTAAAAAAAAAATCTTATTATTCCTGTTAAAATACATTTAGAATAAAATAATTCTTAGCAAAATGTACCACCCAAAGAATGCTTAATTGGTGGCGGAAAAAAACAAGACACAGATAATTTTGTTGTGATAACGTTATTGGTGAATAAAAGGGAGGAGCGCTAAAATGGGAAAATTACTCTGTTCCATAAGGGGAAAAACCCATCAGTGGTGAGCTGGTTAATGTAACATTACTGATGTTACCATTTTATAACTTGATTCCCAAATAATGGTAATTGTGTGGCCTTCTAGCTGATCCTCTGCAGTTAATAAATGCAGTAAATGACCCAGTAACATGCATGCATACACATCACATATTCTTACCATAGTTTGATTTCAGCGCTTGCATGCTTGTTTTAGGTCAGTGACTTATGATGGGGTGAAGACAGCAGGTAAGGCAGGAACGCTAGGCAAGTAGTATTTAGGAGAATCAGCAAAGTCCTCATGTAGGTTAGCATGAATTATTCACTATAAGCACACATTCACAGTGCCATATACCCACAGACACTCATTTAATCTTCCTATTATATCCACAATTCAGTCACTTCATTTATTTTTCATACAGAAATCATGCAGCTTTTATCGGAGGACATGGCAGCTATTTTTAACAAATGCATTCATGAACTTGTAAACATTTTGTACTTTTTTTCCCAAATACACACACACACACATTCACGTACATGCATGCACAAACTCGTACAGTGCATACACACACTCAAACACACACACACACACACACACATACACATACACACCCATACACACACACACATGCACTCACTCATGCGCATACATGCACAAACTCGTACAGTGCATACACACACTCATACACACACATAAACATACACATGCACTCACTCGTGTGCATACATGCACAAACTCGTACAGTGCATACACACACTCATACACACACATACACACACACATGCACTCACTCATGTACATACATGCACAAACTCGTACAGTGCATACACACGCTCATACACATACATACACACACACACACACACACACACACACACACACACACGCACTCACTCATGTACATACATGCACAAACTCGTACAGTGCATACACACACTCATACACATACACACAAAAACACAGATACTCCTATGGGAGCATTCACACTGCAGCGTTGCGATCATGTTGTGATTGCAAAATCTTACCATGTAGCATTTTGGGAATGATCATACTGTTGTTCCCGGAATGAAAATAGCGAACGCAAATCACCGAAAACTCAATGAAAAATCGCCCAAAATTGCAATCGTTAGGCACAACTGCTTATCAAGTTTCAGCATTTTTTGGAGGCATGTTGTACATGAAACCCCGCACAATGAGGATGGTTTTACATCAATTTTTAGCGTTGTGAAGCGATGCAATGCTCCTGTCACATCGCACCGCAGTGCTAATAATCACTAACATATGACCCTGCGGCGGTGGGCATATGCATAGCAGAGGAAGTACGTCTTTGTGGATTCAGTCCTTGCATGCATTCTGTGACGCACCATGCTCTGTCGTTTACGTATGTTCCCTGCACACTATCATTATCCCAAGTACCATGCGTTAAGCATGGTACTTGCAGTTTTGCGCTGTTGCCTTTGTGTCCCCTCAGATACTTCTGGCGTGCCGCAATGGACCACAATAAGTGTGAAAGTCTACTTAGACTTGCATTGCTATTGCGGCCCCTTGGGGCAAAATACGGTAACGCAACTCAAGCTGCATCTCTAAGTGTAAAAGAGGCCTGAAGTGACAATGAAGTAAAATTGGTTACGAATATTATTTACAAGACAAGACACAGGACTTTTATATTGCGCTTTTCTCCTGGCGGAATCACGCCAGGGGAACGAAAGCGCCAGAGCTGCCGCCGCTAAGGCGCACTCTATAGGCAGTGGCAGTGTTAGGGAGTCTTGCCCAAGGTCTCCTACTGAATAGGTGATGGCTTACTGAACAGGCAGAGCCGAAATTTGAACCCAGGTCACCACGTGAATGGTTAAGTGAATGATTGTTAGTGTTAGCTAGCAACAATCATTCAATACATAGTACCAATAAAATAAAAAGTATTTTTTAAAATTCCCCCTTAATTTTTAACCCAAACCTAGCCGTTTAATGACTGCTGCCAGTAGCGATCGGATGCAATTGCTAGGGCGAAAGTTTCAGGTCACAATGCGCTAGATGTAATGTTCGGCCATTGCCTAGTGCCCCCAGCTCTATGCCCCCTGAACTGTCGCCCTAGCGAACACATTTGATCGCCACAGATGCACAGACTGGGAATAACGGTCCACCACATACTCAGATAAAAGTTAAAAAAAATGTGGCATATGGGGTATCATTTTAATCGGGAAGGGACAAATAATTTATTTGTAAATATTTTATAACTGTGGAACGTGTGATGTGAAAATTAGGGAGGGTGAAAAATGAAAACATTTTTGTTTTCTGCATTTACGCCTAATTTTCCCCCATAAATGGACTATAAAACAAAATAGTTTTGGGAGAAAAATATTGCCCAAAGAAAGCCTAAATTGTACTGAAAAAAACAAGATATGTATCACTAAGATGGCATAGATAATTAAAAGGTTACTGCTGTATCAAAACGACACAGCTAAAGTGTCAAAAATGTCAGGAACTTTAAGGTGTAAAAACCGTGGAACGAGAACCAGTTAAGAACAACAAACCATTTCTCTCATATCTACTGTATATTGGTATCACCGCTTTAAAAGGACCCTGTAAAATAGTCTACAATAAAAAAAAGAGCAACTTCGCCAATTAACAACACAATCTGCCCAGTGAAACGTAAAACATCCTCATTTCTCTGCTGAATTGAATAAACACAGTACAGCAGTCAGCACTTAGGAAGTCATTCGGTTTGTGCCTATCTGGAAGATCACATGACTCGCTGCTATCTGCAGTCCTAATTAATCCATCCACTTCAGGGACTCCGGAACAACTCGCTGCTGTGTGCAATGGCTTTTCACTCCACATCATTTAATAATAAAGTATGATGAAGAAAGGAGTTTAAAAGAGGCTTAGATCCTACCACCTTGTCACCGTCATCTAAAAAGAGTGCCTCGGGGACCGGGGTATCTCCTACGGAGTGGTCAGATTACCACACAACTGCAGAGCCAGCAGGAATGTGGAGGAGTGCAGACCTTGTAAAAAATAAATTACATGTACTGAGGAGGTAGACTTGCTAGAGAAGCACTATGTACTTAATGAAAGGAAGAGGGAAATCCTCGCTGTAAATTCTACATTTACACGTACTGTGATGCCCGCCATAATGAAGCCTTAAAGCAAGCCTGTGAGGTTTGCAATGCAGTATTTTAGATACTTACCTCGGGAAGGGGAGCCTCTGGCGAAATAGGCAATTTGGGCACCCGCTAGCGGCGGAGGTTTGGGCACCTTGGTGAAATAACGGCTTTGAGGGGGAATTTTGGGCCTGCATAGTCCAATAAATATCGGTTTATTGGCCATCGCGGGTGCCCAAATTAGCCCTCAATGCCACAATGGCATGGCATTGGGAGGCAGTGGTTAAGGTTAGACGTTGGGGATGTTTAAGGTTAGGCATCAGGTAAGGTTAGGCATTGGGGGTGTTTAAGGTTAGGCATCAGGTAGGATGTTTGAGTGTGGGTTAGGGTTAGGGTTAGGGTGGGGATGTTTGAGTGTGTGTGGGGTGTTAGGGTTAGGCATCCAGTAGGGTGCCTGTGCTGGGTAGAGGGAGTTAGGGTTAGGCGTCAGGGGTAGGGTTCTGTGTGAGAGTATGGTTAGGTTTAGCTATAGTAAAATATTGGTATTCTACTATTGGCTTTCCTGGGTAGTGTTGGGCGAACAGTGTTCGCCACTGTTCGGGTTCTGCAGAACATCACCCTGTTCGGGTGATGTTTGAGTTCGGCCGAACACCTGATGGTGTTTGGCCAAACTGTTCGGCCATATGGCCGAACTAAGAGCGCATGGCCGAACGTTCCCCGAACGTTCGGCTAGCGCTGTGATTGGCCGAACGGGTCACGTGGTTCGGACCCGAACGCGCTCTGATTGGCCGAACGGGTCACGTGGTTCGGGTAAATAAATACCCGATCCACGTCATTTCTCCGCCATTTGTCTGTGGGTTTAGCTTTGGGTAGGCAGGCAGGGTAGTGCTCTCTCCAATAAGATCATCTAAGAAAGGAAGGAGCGCTCTAAGTGCGTTAACCAGGTAGAACTTTTATTGCACATAAAAGTGGATACTCACAAGAAGAAGAATTCAAAAGCGCTTGTCTGCGGTAAAGCCACCCGCTATACCCCTCTGCGGCAAGGCTGCACGCGCTGTGGCCAGCAGCGACGTGTCCGATGTCTCTGGGAGGCTCGTCTTGCATCCACCTACGTGAGTGCATGCAGTGCGATCTACCACTCCGTGCATACCTGTTAACGGCTGCACTAGGGACGTTACCACCAGCCTGTGTAGTTCTCTCTCCAGCCAAGCTAGCCAGGGTCCCCCTAGTCATTGTGTCGCTGCTGGGAACAGTAGTACACCGCTCACCCACACTATATAGCATTGTGTTTACTGCCACTCTGTGTCTCTGCTGGAAACAGTAGTACACCGCTCACCCTGTATAGCATTGTGCTCTGTGTCGCTGCTGAGAATAGTAGTACACCGCTCACCCACCACTGTATAGCATTGTGCTCTGTGTCGCTGCTGGGAACAGTAGTACACCGCTCCCCCACACTATATGCTATCCGCACGCTTCTTGTCCTCATGCAAGGCCTGGGTTGTTGTGTCTCAAAGCGTGGCCTTCTCCTCCTGCGCCTCCTCCTGTTCCATCACGTGTGCTGCTGCTGGGTTAGCATTACCGGTCCCTTTTCCTGGAACCTCTTAGACAGAGGCGCTCAGTGTGGTTTTGATGCTGTTAAGCTGTATGCTCCTTTTTGATTGGCCTGATGAAGCGGGATTGAGCCCGTGAAACGCGTTGCCTATTTTTACTGTGGAGTATAAATAAATTGTTGTTTGACTGTTGATGCCACAGTCCTTCCTTTGTTTGCTTTGTCTGCATGGATGGGATAGGCCCACCACTGCCCCATCGGTTTTAAGCTCGTTTAAGTGACTTTTATTCTATTGGCGCCTCTGGAAAGCTTCTACATTTATGACTGCATGGCGGCAAAATGCATGCTATCCGCACGCTTCTTGTCCTCATGCAAGGCCTGGGTTGTTGTGTCTCAAAGCGTGGCCTTCTCCTCCTGTGCCTCCTCCTGTTCCATCACGTGTGCTGCTGCTGGGTTAGCGTTACCGGTCCCTTTTCCTGGAACCTCTTATCTGTATTACATTTATGACTGCATGGCGGCAAAATGCATGCTATCCGCACGCTTCTTGTCCTCATGCAAGGCCTGGGTTGTTGTGTCTCAAAGCGTGGCCTTCTCCTCCTGCGCCTCCTCCTGTTCCATCACGTGTGCTGCTGCTGGGTTAGCGTTACTGGTCCCTTTTCCTGGAACCTCTTATCTGTATTACATTTATGACTGCATGGCGGCAAAAAGCATGCTATCCGCACGCTTCTTGTCCTCATGCAAGGCCTGGGTTGTTGTGTCTCAAAGCGTGGCCTTCTCCTCCTGCGCCGCCCTCCTCCTGTTCCATCACGTGTGCTGCTGCTGGGTTAGCATTACCGGTCCCTTTTCCTGGAACCTCTTATCTGTATTACATTTATGACTGCATGCCGACAAAAAGCATGTTACCTGTGCAAAGAAAGACAGACAGACAGACATTTCCCGCATTTAAAAGACAGTTTTCCCTTTGAAACTTTAAAATCGATTTTCTCAAAAACTATAAACTCTTTTTGCTAATTTTTTCCCCTCTTGTACCCACTCCCAAGGTGCACATACCCTGTAAATTTGGGGTATGTAGCATGTAAGGAGGCTTTACAAAGCACGAAAGTTCGGGTCCCCATTGACTTCCATTATGTTCGTAGTTCGGCTCGAACACCCGAACATCGCGGCCATGTTCGGCCTGTTCGGCCCGAACCCGAACATCTACATGTTCGCCCAACACTATTCCTGGGTGCCAACATTTCCAGGCGCTCATTTATTACATCTGGATCCTAAAGAGGCTTCTCTCATCCTACTCAACCAGGATGATCCAGTTACAAGAGCCCTAAAGCACGGCTGCACTGTGCCTACGCAGTAGCATAGCCCTGCTCGGGCTAAGGCCGAGCCCTATCCCGTCCATGCTATTGCACAGACACAGATGGTTCACACATGGGCAGTAGCACGGGCCCGATCAGGCTCGGCTTCTTTTGCTGAAGCCTGAGTGGGTTCTTGCTAGTGCGCATGCTGTTGGCAAGCTCTTTTTTGGGAGTCCCAGCGCTGGAATGGGCTTACGGAGGAGGATGGTGGAAGCCTCTTTAGAATCTAGAGCAGGCATGGGCAAACTTGGCCTTCCAGCTGTTAAGGAACTACAAATCCCACAATGTATTTGCCTTTATGAGTCAATACTGTGGCTGTCAGATTCCTGCAATGCATTGTGGGACTTGTAGTTCCTCAACAGCTGGAGGGCCAAGTTTGCCCATGCCTGATCTAGAGGCTTCGCCTTCCTATTCGGGCATTTTTTTTCCCTTCAGATACACTTTAAAAATTTTGTAATTTCAGAAGCAAATAATAATAATTTATTTTTGCACGTGTCCCTTTAGTCACATGTGCTTTGTTGTGGCTATAATAGATAGTAATACAATTTAAAGAATGTGCTATTGTAGGGACTATGTGTTGCATGCTTTGTATGCAGAGCTAGTACAGGACTCTACAAAGCAGTCCACAAATCACAAAATCCATGGAGAAGGAGGAGGTGGCTGCAAGATACACAAGCTGCAGAGTGTTCTGTAATTTTCTTAAAGAGAACCCGAGGTGTGTTTAAAGAGGAGCTGTTAGGTATAGGGTCTCAGAGAAAATAAACACATATATCAGTAGCTAAAGATTGGCTGTACTTACATTACATATGCATTTCACTGTCCACGTTTGGATTTCACAGAATTTGTATATAGTATATGCAGAGAATGATGCTCCTGACAGCTCATGGCAGGTTCCATGTTTGTGAAGCCAAATGTGTCGTCATGTCCTGCCTGCTTCCTGATCACAGAGGAGCTCGTACAGAATAACACAGTGTGCAGTGAATATTAATGAGCCATGTGGCTAGGAACAATAGCGGACTCCTGCAGTGTACGCTGCCCCGAGATTTATCTGTGCTGTGGCTGGACTGAGTTTTAGAAGCTGCTGAAACTTGATCCCGTCTTCTCCTTAGCAGCCGAGGGGAGAGCCCCAGAATGCTTTGCAGTATGTTATGCGGCTTGCGTCCTGCTTAGCTCTAAGCTTTGCTGATAAGCATACATCAAAGGTAAGAGAGATCTTTATCTTCAGTAATGTCTTTTTGGCTTCCTTCTAAACTGTTTAACACAGGAGACTAGAGGTTTAAATTAGCTTCTGCAGCCTGACAGTTACTCTTTAAAGAATGTTATCTGCATACAGAGGCTGGATCTGCCTATACAGCCCAGCCTCTGTTGCTATCCCAAACCCCACTAAGGTCCCCCTGCACTCTGCAATCCCTCATAAATCACAGCCGTGCTGTGAGGCGGTGTTTACATCTGTAGTGTCAGTCTCAGCTGCTCCCCCGCCTCCTGCATAGCTCCAGTCCCTGCCCCCGTCCCTTCCCTCCAATCATCAGGGAGGGAAGGGATGCAGGCGGGGACTGGAGTTCTGCAGGAGGCGGGGAGAGCAGCAGACTGACACTATAGAGATAAACACAGCCAGCTCTGACAAGCTGTTTGTCAGCAGCATGGCTGTGATTTATGAGGGATTGCAGAGTGCAGGGGGACCTTAGTGGAGTTTGGGATAGCAACAGAGGCTGGGCTGTATAGGCAGATCCAGCCTCTGTATGCAGATAATATTCTTCAAACCCACCTCGGGTTCTCTTTAAGGCCCCACTCACGGTGCTCAGTTGTGTTGCAGGGTAATTCTGCATATCAGCTCACTGCACCTACAATTCTATAGGCCTGTTCTCGCCTCTGCGTTGTAACTGTTCATGTTATTTTTACTTGCTGCATGCATGCAGGCTTTGTATTACCATCTATGTTCAGTCTCCTCTCCATTGCAGTTCACACTTTTTGTTAACACATAAAGGGGTACATTTAACCCTAAAGGGGTACATTTAATGATGACAACTCCATTTACTCTTGGTATTTGGTCTCATGGTTTATAAGGGGGGCCACACATCAAGGGGCCGATCAACCAAGAGACAAATCTCGCTCTGATCTTATTTCATCGGAGAGAGATCTGTTGGTTGCCGTAAACATCAGGCCAATTCGTCACTGATTTCAGCATGAAATCTTTCGGGAATTGGCCATGTGACAGCATCTCCTCACCTTGCCGCCCCTGGTTGCATCCCCCAAATGTTAGATGTACCCCCTAGTGCCCATACATTTATACTTTACCCCTCAAGCCTTCCCTGCATTTCCACTACTGTGTCTGCACACTTCTTCCTCATTGGGCTCACGTGGATGGGCAACATGGTGGTATAATTCATAGGCAGCGCAGTGGTATAGTGGATGGGCAGCTTGGTGGTGAAATGGATGGGCAGCATGGTAATCTAGTGTCTGGGTAGCATGGTGATTTACTGGATGGGCAGCATGGTGGTTTAGTGATGGGCAGCACAGTGGTGTACTACAACACTCTTCCACTGCTACGCTAGGATCTCAGGTTCAAATCAGTGCCAGCCCAGGACACTATCTACATGGGGTTTGTGTGCTTTCCGCATGTTTACTTAGATTTACTCTGGGCCCCTGGTGTCTAAGGACACTCAACTGTGACTATGGTGAGGATTAGATAGTGAGTTGAGCTCCTCTGAAGGAAGGTTTAAGTGCTGTGGAGGATGCCAGTGCTATGTTGATCCACAATTATATTATACGTGTATAGAAAGCAGATAACAATTAAAATGAGTATGCAGATATTAAAGAGACACTGAAGCGAAAAAAAAAATGACGATATTATGATTTGTATGTGTAGCACAGCTAAGAAATAAAACATTAAGATCAGATACATCAGTGTAATTGTTTCCAGTACAGGAAGAGTTGAGAAACTCCAGTTGTTATCTCTATGTAAACAAGCCATTAAGCTCTCCGACTAAGTTTAGTAGTGGAGAGGGCTGTTATCTGACTTTTATTATCTCAACTGTTCCTGGGCTATTTACTTTTTCTCTGCTAGAGGAGAGGTCATTACTTCACAGACTGCTCTGAAAGACTCATTTTGAATGCTGATTGTTGTGTAATCTGCACATATTATAGAATGATGCAATGTTAGAAAAAACACTATATACCTGAAAATAAAAGTATGAGAATATTTTCTTTGCTGCTAATCTTCTAGAAATTATTCATAGTACACAACCAATTCATTATATCATATTTTTTTTTCGCTTCAGTGTCTCTTTAAGTCTACCTCCATCCTCAGTTTAATAATAAAAATTAACAGATAAAAAAAAAAAACTGGGATACACTAAAAAGGGGGTGAACATCATGCACGATTAACTAATTGTAGCAAAGAAACAATCTAACATTGGTTTACTATACTGTGTCTCTGCTGTTTACTTCATTGACAAATCATAGTGTTAAAGCCAGAGGACCATATTTTACATTTATTTTATACTAGCTGATGGCCCAGCATTGCCAGGGTATGTACTTGACTGGTGTTGGCTCCGCTCACTTTTTCTAACCATAACACACAATTACTCAATTACTCAGTGACCAAGTTTGTGAGCTTTGTGGTCTTTGGCATCAACCATTTTTCAATGAAATTAAACAAATCTGATTGGCTGTTTGTGGCTCCACCCCCTTTTCTGAATTTGAACCCCAGTCACCCAATGACCCACAGTACCAGGTTTGAGGCTTGTGCCATTAACAGTACAAGAATGGCAGTAATGAAATATTCCCCTTGAAAATCAATAGGTGAAGTTTGATTGCATTTAGTCCACCCACTTTTCTGAATATTAATCCCGGTCACCCAGTGACCAACTGTGCAAAGTTTAGGAACCCTACCATTAACAGTGTAAGAATTGCTGTAGTTTACATTTTCCCAGTGAAATTTGTGTTTGTCTCCACCCACTTTTTGTTTTTTGTTATAAAAAGTATCCTAAATGTTATTCCAGGTAATGTACTATGTGTGTGCCAAATGTCATTCAAATCCGTTCAGCCATTGTTGCGTGATCGAGTAACAAACATCCAAACTTTCACATATATAATATTAGTAAGATTTCCAGGCCCACCCAAAAATACATTAATAGATATAAAAATTAAATAAGTAAAGAGAAACAAAACAATAAAAAAAACAAAGATTAATTGTAGAAATTGTGAGAGCCTAATATTTCTTTTTCCAAACTGTCATGTTTTAATAACTTCATATACCGGTACTTATATGGAGAGATGTTGTTCCAACAGTTTAGCATCTTTTGCCAGTTAAAACAATAGCATGGCATAGTGGAGACATTCTCATTTCTCCCTGAACCCAATCCCAGAGCTAAAGACTGCAAGTTCAAAGACAGTGAAGAGCTCAGGCACGACAAAGCTCTGTTCTGATTTTCCAAGCCTGCTTTGAATAAAAAAGACAGGCAGGTGACCCTGATTTCAAATCCATTTTTTTCAGACAGAGTTCTAAATATACCATCTTAGCAATATCTTAGCAATCAAAGCGCAAAAATTGTACCTTTTTTTGTGAAACGTGGTTTCTGAAGCTACACGTTCTTGCTTAAAGGGAACCTGAAGCAAGAAGTATATGGAGGCTGCCATATTTATTTCCTTTTAAAGCAGACCTGAGCTCAGAACATCCTCTCTACTGTAAACGATACACAACAGCATTATACATTTTAACTACCTGCGGACCGCCGCAGTATGAATCTACGGCGGGCAGGGGGCGCTGCGGTTCTGACCTGACGTAAACTCTGCATCCCATTGACCGCACGCCCCTGACCGTCCCCGCCGCTGTCGCCGCTTGATCTCCGCCGCAATATGCTGCCCTACCGCCTCTATGACGGCAGAGCACTGGGAGCCGGGCAGGAGCCGTTTTCACTGGCTCCTGGCCCTGTCATTCATGTAAGCCGTTCCCATTGGCTTACATGGAGTGACAGGGTCAGGAGCCTATGAAAGCGGTTCCTGACCGGCGCGTCATACCGACGGCAGAGAGAGCAGCCTGCGGCGGGGACAGAGCGGCGTGACTATCGGGAGCGGGGGATTTTAGCTGCGATTCCTCGGACCAGCACCCTCTGGTCCTTAAGGGGGCAGAGGGTGCTGGTCCCGAAGTGGTTAAACAAATAACATTTCTTTGTTACAGCGGATACAAATCCTAAAATAAATGTTCACTGTTTCTACTTCCCAGTTCATGGAAGCAGACATATTGTTTACAGCCTTTGCTTTCAAATGGGCTTATCTGCCAGCTCTGCCGTGGCAGTCATGTGACACGAAGGAGATCAAATTACAACTTGTGATTAGACACAAATGAGGGGGAATTAAACAGGCTAAACCATACCTCCCAATATTTTGAGACCAGAAAGGGACACTTAAGCCACACCCTTGACACACCTCTAACCACACCCCCATGACGGGGGGGGGTGTGACACCCCTAGTCACGCATACCATAAATATTTCATGATAAAAATATGTGGTTTTATAATTCAAGCCACACTAGTCATTTCTATCCTGGATCATTTCCCTTTCTTTCAACATTTTGAAATAAGAAATGTATCAATTTAAAGGACGAGGATAAAGTTTAGAGTCAATTAAACACGTTTTCAGTGGAAAGATACATATATTTACATGGATCTGTACATGAGACCTGAAAGGAACTGTCCCTCCAAAAGAGGGACAGTTGGGAGCTATGGTCTAAACTCTCTAAATACATACATGGTGCATTTCAATCTCTATGGTTTTCCTTGTGCAAGATTTTAGGTCCACTTTAAACAATACCAGTTGCCTGGCAGCTCTGCTGATCTTTTGGCTCCAGTAGTGTCTGAATCACACCAAAACCAAGCATGCAGCTAATCTTGTCAGATCTGACAATAATGTCAGAAACCTCTGATCTGCTGCATGCTAAAAGTATTATGGCTAAAAGTATTAGAGGCAGAAGATCAGCAAGACAGCCAGGCAACTGGTATTGCTTAAAAGAAAATAAATATGGAAGCCTCTCACTACTGTCCTTTAAAGAGGAACTCCAGTGAAAATAATGTAATAAAAAAAAGTGCTTCATTTTTACAATAATTATGTATAAATGATTTAGTCAGTGTTTGCCCATTGTCAAATCTTTTAAATCCCTGATTTACATTCTGACACTTATTACATGGTGACATTTTTACTGTTGGCAGGTGATGTAGCTGCTGCATGATTTTTTTGGCAGTTGGAAACAGATGTAAACAGCTATTTCCCACAATGCAACAAGGTTCACAGACAGGAAACTGCCAGGAGTACCACGGTCCTCAGAGTTTCTTGTGGGCGGGGTTTAACCACAATATCAGTCATTCAGCGCCTCCTGATGGTCTGTTTGTGAAAAGGAATAGATTTCCCATGTAAAAGGGGGTATCAGCTACTGATTAGGATAAGGTTCAATTCTTGGTCGAAGTTTCTCTTTAAAGGTACCTAGTGTGTCCCCCACTATACCCATTAGATTGTAAGCTCGCAAGGGCAGGGTCATCCTCCTAATGTTTACTGTTTTTGTAACAATATTTGTGCTGCTTGGAACTCTGCTGTATATTTGTTAGTTGTATCTATGTTCCCCTTGTCGTCTTATTGTGCTTTGTAAAGCGCTGCGGAATATGTTGGCGCTATATAATTAAAAAAAAAAAAAATAATAATAATAATAATAAAAGATGTCCACTAGGCACCAGGAAACTGTAAAAGGGAGGGAGGTGGCCACCAGACATCGAGGTTGGCCGGCGATTTGGTCCCAGTTTTTCATCCCACTGTGGATTAGAATTTTACACCCCTGTCGTAAAGCAAATGCGTTGTGGATGTCAGATTTAGACTTTATGGCTGTTTTTGCTTGTGTTTTATCATCCTGCTGTTCTGACTGAATTTTCTGGAAAGATAGCATTATATAGCAATGAAGGTCTGCGATACAGGAAGTGACCAATGTTGGGGTTCCTGACTAGGCAATGTAAAAGTGATAGCTACTCAAGGAGCTTTTATAAACCTAAAGGCAAGCACTGCCACTGAGTGCCTGCACAGGACAAAACATTTATATTTGTGACTAGTAGCAAAGGCTGTTGGGAGAGGTTGTATTAGCTGTTAAGCGGGACACATGACTGCACTTGAGTTGTCCCACTCCCTACCAGTCACCATTAGCCTCCAATACCCAGCTCATCATGCTTAATCCTGTTGGCAATTTTGTAGTACCGCTGGCTATCACGTGACGATGGATAACCATAGTAACCATGGGGTTGATCCACAAATGGTCAGTGAAATTGGTGTGTGCAGGCAGCGCACAGCGTTTTACTGCTGTTAGGCCAGGCAGGTAATGCACATTGAGTAAGTTGCACAACTTGCGTCACCTAGGTGAAGCCCATTTTGTTAGTGTTATGCGCATTACACTACTTCCGTACGGCAATTGTACTGACCTTTTAACTCCAACATCCCATTGTCATCCTAACAGGAAGTGTAGCCATATAGTTATTTTTCAGCAATGTCTGCAGGCAGGGGCGGAGCTACAAATCATGCATCCCCCACCCCTGCAAAATTTTGATGCCCTTGTAATGTTCACAACCCTTCTGTGCCTCTTCTTGGTGACGCTTACAGCCTGGAAGCCCATCTTACAAGGCTCATAAAACAAGTGTGGCCATCAGGATCTTCACACCCATACCATGTGCAGCCACAAAACACCTGAACTGGAGTATCGGAGAAAGGGGAGGTTAGTGGTTGGCGGCCCAGAAACATTACATGAAAATAGGTCAGCACACCTTATTGCACAAAGTATCAGCAACGGAGAAGTATGGGTGCACAGTCGGTAAACCAGACCCAACGTGGGTCTTAGCAAGCACTATGGACAACAATGACCGGCACGCCAAGCAAAATGAGTTGCATAAAGTCAGGGGCATAGCAATAGGGGGTGCAGAGGTAGCCACTGCATCGGAGCCCTTGGGCCAGAGGGGCCCCAAAGGGCACGTCCTCAACTACAGTATTAGCTCTTTATTGGTCCTGTGCTGGTAATAATCACTTCTATAGATACTTGGAATAGTAGTGATTACTAACAAACAGTTCCCCATCCCCTTCTTGCACTTCTGACACTGTAGTTGCCATTGGCAGGTTTTGGTGCACCGTATCGATTATGTATAGAGTGCTTGGGGGGCCCCAATGTAAATCTTGCATCGGGGCCCACAGCTCCTTAGCTACGCCACTGCACAAAGTAGTGTATTAGGCAAAAAGTCAAAAAATCACAAGCAGTGGACTATACATCACCTGAGAAATACATTGTGAACCACGTATTACTATACAGCTTATGCACTTAGAGCAGTTACAATGGTAGATACAATAGATAGGATCACTCAAATACAAAACGTGGCAGCAGTCAGGCATATATAAAGGAACCTAGGAAAATCCTGTGGAGGATATCGTGGGCACTAACTAAGCTAAGAGCAGTATGCCTAAGGTAGTAACAGAGAGTCCGTGAATGGTAAATCCAAAGTACCCTGACAGCGCTGTTTTGGCAATTACCTTTCTCAAAGGGTAAATGGAGGGCTCCCCAACAGATGCTGCCATGGCAGATAAGCTGTATATTAATACTTGGTTCACATTGTATTTCCCATGCTATGTATAGTCCGCTGCTTGTGATTTTTTTGACTTTTTGCCTAATACACTACTTTATGCAACTCATTTTGCTTGGTGTGCCGGTCATTTTTGTACATAGTGGTTGAGGGCCCCCCACAGCTCTGGGCCCTCTGCAGGCACAGGGGCTGCCCCCCCTTCCCCCGTAGTTAAGCCCCTGTCTGCAGGGAAATATAAAATGCCATTTTTTACATTTGGTTAAAGTTACTTTTTAGGATTGGAGTTCAGATTGTAACAAATGCTGACTTATGGCGGAACTTTTTTGAATGACCACAGGAGAGTGTTTGCGGTTTTAAGTGGTCCGTAGAATTTTATATATTGCTCTAACAGACACTGGGGCCATATTTACTAAACTCCAGAGTACAATAGTGATATGCACTTTGAATCATTGCTTAATGGTTCTGGTGTGTGAGCTCATTCCTGCTGCCACTGGTGCACAGGGACCCAGCCACAATGTGCAGCCATCTGTGCCCTTCACTGCTGACAAAGTTAAATGGTACTTCATATTGATTCCTCTCTCTCTTTTTTTCCATAAATCTCAATTATAGCATGCCTGAATAGTTTTCCTTTTTGAATTGCATTATATTTTTTAAATACATTGATTACTGGCAACTATTGTATTCTTTACCTCTTAAGGACCACGGCTTAAACCCCCCTAGTGACCAGGCCATTTTTCACAAAAAGGGCCACTGCAGCTTTAAGGCCTGGCTGCAGGGCTGCACAACTCAGCACACAAGTGATTCCCCCGCAACCCCCTTTTCTCCCTACCAACAGAGCTCTCTGTTGGTGAGGTCTGATCGCTCCCCAGATGTTTCTTTTTTTTATATACATATTTGTTTATGTGATAATATTATTGCCTATTTATTTACTTCTTTTGTAATCCCCCCTCCCTTCCACAGCCAGCCAATCATCGTGATCGGCTGTCATAGGCTTCAGCCTATGACAGCGGATCACTTTTGTGCCACCCGGCTGTCACAAGGCTGATCCCTGTACAGCGCTGCCATAGATCGCAGCGCTGTACCCTGTTAAAAGATGGAGGTTTTGCCGTCTAACAGTCTCTGAGCGGCGATCGCTGCTGGGAGACTGAAGGCTCCTTCATCCAAGCGGGGATATGCGTGCATCGGGGCGTGCAATCTCCTGCATACCACTTCCCCTAGGACTTTATGCCACTCGGCGTAGGCGGTCCTAGGGCTCCCGTCTGTGTGACGCGGTATGCAAGTGGTGTAAGTGACCCAGAGATGAAACGAACTAAATATTCTATACTTACCTGGGGATTCCTCCCGCCAATAAACTCATCCGAGCCCCACGCCGTCCTCCCGCAATCTGCCATTCAGCCGCAATCAGCCCCGGTAACCGCTCAGTCGTGTCCAGTCTGGGTCTAGTGCACATGATGGTATCCTATTGCTGCTGTTTGCTCTATTCATTTAAGGCCAGTTTTACACTTGAAATGTGTTTGCAGTTTGTTGCCCCACCCCTGCCGCATTGCACCACAACTCACAAAATCCCTAACATATGATCTTGCGGCAGAGTGCGCCAACAGGGTCATATGCATATCGCTGCCCCCCTGCATGCCCCTCACCCAGTGATGTACTCCCTGCTAGACAGGATGTCAATTGTTACACTTGAGAAAGGCCTCTTGGCCGAAACGTTGTGTTTTTGCTACTATGGTTGATTAAAGTTGCTACAATTGCATTTATCCAGGTGGAGACCCAGTCATTTCTTGACTTTGCTGTGGACTTTGTGCACCCTAGGTGGATCCGGGTGTGGACTGGTTGACTCCCTGGCTTATAAATTATCTATCAGTTTGAGGCTCCAGGTTGACACTGTCTCTTTTGGTTTGCGCTGCAACACTGCTGCCAACTTTTTAATTTAAGATTTAAAATGTATGTGTTCCCCGTTGACTTACATTACTTCCGTTGCAGTTGACTTTTTGGCGGTTTGGGCACTTCCACCTCGGCACGGTAAGTGTGCTAGGCCCAATTGCCTTGCATTGCCGTTGCATCGCCCTGCAGTAAAACAGGGTAATGCAACGCAAGTTTCCAATGCAAGTGTAAAAGGGGCCTCAGTGAAGTACCAAAACCATCAGTACTGTGGTGCAGAAACCAACAGCACCACCTCTTATGTTGCCAAAGACGCAGCAGTTAGTGTAATATCAGTCCTAATTATTTCTGGTGGTTTTAGGGCTTATGTATGCACTAAATAAGGTGTCAGTTGGGGTTGCTTACTTGTGCTATGGGGGAAATGACAACTGAATTTGCAGGTCGCTGAAATCTTGAGATGGACGCTACTGCTTTATTGCAGAACACATGGCTATCGTGGGGGTACATGTCAATACTGGGAGACACATGGCAGTACTATGGGGAAAATAACACTACTGAAGATGCAGGTAATTGAAGTATTAGGGGAGGCACTACTTTACTGCAGGAAGAATGCTATATTGGGCCGGGGGAAGGGGGGAATATCAATACTGGGGGACACATGGCAGTACTTTTTACTATCACCGCTGAAGGTGCAGGTCATTGATGTATTGGGATGGACAATACTCCAGGAAACATGGCTATATTTGTGGAGTAGGTTCATTGATAAGGGGGATATCATGCTAAAACAGACAATAGTAGGTATTAGTTATGTAAAGACCATTCCAAGTATTTCCAAGTACCTATTAGATATTGAAAAGAATACACAAGTATAACATAAAGTACCAAAGAAGCCAGGGACAAGGTGGGAAGTAGAAACCCTTCAGGAAGCCCTCGAGCCGGAACAAGGTCCTGCAGCACCCAAGGCTGAGACACCAAAGTGCGCCCCTCCATCCCTCCCACCTCAGCTGTCACACTGATTGCTATTAGACTAAGAGGCCCCCCAGCGCCCCCAACACCTTAATCTCTAGTTATCTGGCTTGCAGTCACTGCCATGTATCCCCATTCTCATTTTGCTCTACTTCAAACACAATAGGGGAATGATAGCTGAGTGAGTTGTGTGCCCCCTCCAACACTGCACCCTAAAGCTGGAGCCTGTCTTGCCTCGGCCCAGCCCTGGGAAGCCCTACAAGGTGAAGAGGGTGAGATGAAAGCCTCCAGGGATGCTTCTTAAATTTAGATTAGCAGGAGTCAGTAGCCAAATTATATCACCACATTACAGTTGATGATGCCTCTAGATTTCTGCTTTAAATATTCGCTACCATAAAAACCCAATGCTCAACTGAAACTCTGAAAGTAGTGATCTGGCCTCACCTTTAAAGGGACTCCGAGCAGTGCAAAAACTATGGAAAGATGCATATCATTTTAAAGCTCTCTTTCTCCTCTTTCCAATAATATATAAATCGCCACCCTACGCCTTTTAGTTTTCGCTATTTTCGCGATTGAAATTGCCGCGGCCGCGATTTCTATCGCGAAAATAGAGAAAACTAAAAGGCGTAGGGTGACGATTTAGGGGTCGTCAGAAAGAGGAGAAAGAGAGCTTTAAAATGATATCCATCTTTCCATAGTTACATTGTATTACACAGGACGACACTTTCCCCAGTGTCAGCAGCTCCATTCAGCAATCAGCAGAATGGACTGCTGACTTTAGGAAAAAGTCGCCCTGTGTAATACAATGTAACTATGGAAAGATGGATATCATTTTAAAGCTCTCTTTCTCCTCTTTCTGACGACACCTAAATCGTCGCCCTACGCCTTTTAGTTTTCTCTATTTTCGCGATCGAAATCGCGGCCGCGGCAATTTCAATCGCGAAAATAGCGAAAACTAAAAGGCGTAGGGTGGCAATTTATATATCATTGGAAAGAGGAGAAAGAGAGCTTTAAAATGATATGCATCTTTCCATAGTTTCTGCACTGCTCGGAGTCCCTTTAACTTAAAGGTGAGGTCAAACCGATAACAACTTGAAAGTTCTTTCTAATGTACAAAGAAGAACATATACCGCTTAATTAGCCAGTTTTAACACAGTAGAATACAACGCTGATGTTTTTTCATTTTTCAGTGGAAGAGACAAATAAGCACACTAGGTGAGGCGATACAAAGAACCGTGGATGTGTGCTGGCTCAGTAATTCATAACAACCAACCATTAAGAGAAGACATTAGAGGGAACTCAGCCTGATTGTTTTTATCAGTACAGCGTGTTATTCATTATAATTGTATTGAAGCACAGTGCACTGTCATACCTCACATTGCTCCACAGCTCTCTTTCTCTTCACATTGCCTTAAAGCAGACCTAGGTTATGCACTGATTCTGGAAAGGTATAGGTTTGAATAAGAAATGCAAATTTTCTTGCAATACATTTTCTTTTCTTCTATGTTCTCTGTGTTGCTGTTGTGCAAATTTCCCGCTCACCAGTGGCATAGCAATAGGGGGTGCAGAGGTAGTGACCGCATTGGGGCCCTTGGGCCAAAGGGCCCCGAAGGGCCCCTCCCTCAACTACAATATTAGCTCTCTATTGGTCCTGTGCTCATAATAATCACTTCTATAGATACTTTGAATAGTGGTAATCATTAACAAACTGTTCCCTGTCCCCTTCTTGCACCTCTGACACTGTAGTTGCCATTGGCAGGTTTTGGTGTGCTGCATCAATTGTTATGTATAGAGTGCTTGGGGGGCCCCATTGTAAAACTTGCATCGGGGCCCACAGCTTCTTAGCTACGCCACTGCCACTGACACTACATCACCTTACTCCTGGACTGGTCTACATCTTACCTCTAGATGACATTCTCCCGATCCACTACCTCCCACTCCATTACCTTACTCCTGGCCCACTTCTTCCCTCCAGATGACCTTCTCCTGGTCCACTCCCTCCCACCCCATTACCTTAGTCCCGGCCACTTCTTACCTCTAGAATCTAGATAACCTTCTCCTGGTCCTCGTCCTCCCTCCAGACAACCTTACTTCTGGTGCATTCCATTCTACTGCTTGGTCTTACTCCTGTTCCAATCCCTGCCACCACATGACATTACTCCTGTTCCACTCCCTCCCACCACATGACCTTACTCCTGTTCCGCTCCTTCTACCACATGACCTTACTCCTGTTCTACTCCTTCCCACCACATGACATTACTCCTGTTCTACTCCTTCCCACCACATGACCTTACTCCTGTTCCACTCCCTCCCACCCCATTACCTTAGTCCTGGCAACTTCTTACCTCTAGAATCTAGATAACCTTCTTCTGGTCCTCGTCCTCCCTCCAGACAACCTTACTTCTGGTGCATTCCATTCCACTGCATGATCTTACTCCTGTTCTAATCCCTGCCACCACATGACCTTACTCCTGTTCTACTCCCTCCCACCACATGACATTACTCCTGTTCCACTCCCTCTACCACATGACCTTACTCCTGTTCCATTCCCTCCCACCACATGACCTTACTCCTGTTCCACTCCCTTCTCCCACATGACCTTACTCCTGTTCCACTCCCTTCTCCCACATGACCTTACCGCGGGGCTCCTGCCGCGACCTGCGGGGATCCGCAACGCCCTGGAAGTCATATCAGTCTATGGCGACGCAGGCTTCTTTAAACATGTTGACGTTGCGGTGTGCATGCATGGAAGTGTATTTTTACAATACACTTCTGTGCACTTTCGGATACCCAAAAGAGGAAGTGACCACATGCACACGTCACTTAATGATTGGAAGGATGCCAGACGGAACACCGTGTACTAACACGGTGTTCCCTGAAGGCCTGTTTTTGGAGATGCGATGCGGCAGGCGCGCTGCAACACTAATGCCAGTTTGTAGTGGAAACCAGCCTTAGGTGTATCAAAGGGAGATTAGGATTGGAGAAAGGCAGGGGATGAGATTAGGATTTGGCTGGATACAAATAAGAAATGAGAGATATGTTAAAGCGATATTGCCAGCCATAAAATCAAATCTTATTATCCACTGCTCTGTGTTTATTATGTAGTCTACATCCTGATCTTACATGGCAAGCATTCCAATATAATTATAAATGTGTCTGCTGTAATGAATCTTATCTCAGTCAGCCTGGCTCTTTTCTTGTAAATTGCCGGGGAGAGGGAAGCCAAAAAAAGTATTGATATCTTCCCTTCTTCCCCTCCCACATTCCTGCTCCTTGCTGATTGGATGAGGGCAGTTCAGTATGACATGAGGCTCAAAAGGAAATAGAAGATAAATCACCCCACTCCTCTGCAGAAGCTGCTAAAATCCGATCTATGTTCCGCTCACATGTGTTTACAAAGCAAACTAGATATGACAATGCAGTTCTGCATACACCATTTCAGACAGAGAAGTAAGGAAGGAAATGACATCAGGATTGGCTTCAGACAGAGGCAGGAAAGATGGAAAATGCCTGAAACAGTTTTCTCTTTATTTACTATATAATAATCACTGAAATAAAAATGTGGACAGTACAATACATATGTTATGTCAGTAGAATAAGTATATCTACTTATATATGTGCCCCCCCCCCCCCCCCCCCGGATATTATGGCTGACCCTTGTGCTTTGAGCAACTCAAGCTAGACCCCCAAAATAACTATTGGGACAAATCTTTGACCCTATAGTAGTTTTTGACAAAGACAGTTTATTATCACTTCATGTTCCATATTTACACATACATACAGTATATCTGGTCATAATTTTTTTTTTTTATCACAGAGAGGGCTTTCCATTTATTTATTTTCCAAAAAATGAACAGTTGTGTTATTTTACAGTATTTTGTGGTATTCTATAAAGCACATTTTTAAAGTAAATGAGTTATTCCATTTCTATTACTAATGCAAAAATATGTATTGTGCCAGGAGGTCTCTAGCTGCTCAGATATTTTCTTACAGATTAGTGCGGGGACTTGAAAGGGATAGTGATCTTTGCCAGAATATTACAGAGAGATAAATTCCATCTAATAAAATGCAAAGTAGGTCTTGCTTTCAAAAGAATGGGAGATGTTTTTTTTCCCCTACCTTCTAAGTGGAAAATAATTTATTTTCCCAGTTATTCAACTGCAGGCAATTTGATTTTCAGATTGTTTTGTTGTCTTATCCCAAATATTTATCTTTTATATATTTTGTGAATCATTTGCAAAAAGAAAAAAAAAGGAAAGAAATATGCCTGTGGTTTACCAACTAAGTTCTGAATGGAGTCTCCGACTCAAAAGCAGACTTAATGTAAATTGCTTGCAGTTTAGAATTTAGTCAATGAAATTCACTTTCTGATTTTGTTAATTGGTTCAGATCCAAGCAGAATACACTTTGTATGGAAATCAGAATAATGTGAACATCATTCGTCTTAAGTGCTTACCGTATTTTTCGAACTATAAGTCTCTCCTGACCATAAGACGTACCTAGGTTTAGAGGACAAAAACCAGGGGAAAAACCAATAATTACTCTTACCGGTAATTGAATTTACACGCAGCCTCCACGACAGGTCCACCAAGAGATTACCCTGCCCATCCCTGAGACAGGAATAACAGAACAAGTTTAAATACCACCTCCTACTTCCTACATGCAGTGTCTAGGGTATCACCTTGTATCAGTAGGAGACTTACCGTTTGGTTCTGGGTGGGTTCTATCCACCTGTCATGGACGCTATGTGGAAATCCAATTACCGGTAAGAGTAATTATTGGCTTCAAATTGCCTCCACGACAGGTCCACCAGGAGATATAAAATATTACCTCCTTCAGGATGGGACCACGGTAGATAGTACCTTACGTCTAAAACCCAAGTTTTAATTGCTTGGTAGATCCAAATGGTAATGCTTTATGAATGCGGCATGTGGCAGCCATGCGCCATGTGGCAGCATTGCAGATTTGAAGCACCGAGGCAGAATACCTTTCTGCCCAGGAAGAGGAGTGTGATGATCCGCTCAGCTGGCTGCACAGGCAGACAGCTGTTTGTCCATTCCTCTAGTCTGTGGGCTGCAGGTCTCTGGAACAGAGACCTGTCTTTTCATTGCAAGTTTCTGTTCTGTTCTCTTGCTGGGGAATTTGCATACATTCGTTATGCAAATCCCCTACCTGCCTTCTTTGATGACTGGCACTATAAGAGCTTTATGTTTCCCAGAATGCTTTGCTGGTCATTTTCCTTCCTTGCTCAGTTCCTGATGGACACTGCTGGAGTGTCAGCCATTGCTATCTAGTATAGTTAATTCCCGGGGGTTGCTTTAGGCTCCCCTTCTAGCCCAGTCAGGTTGTATTATCTGTATTGCCTGTTCTGTCTTGTCTTGCCTGTTTGCCATTGTCCTGTCCCTATGGTGGTTGACAGGAAATGGTTCTGATCTATGTTCTTGGAGTATAGCTGGTGCAGCGGTTGCTACCAGCTATCTCGTCTGTTCTGTTTCCTGGGATCGCGCTAGCTACTTTGTGCGAGCGCTGGGGATCCTTCTGTTCTGTCTTGTCGGTCGCGATTGCGCTGTCACCAACGGCGGTTGATAGCGAATCGTTCTGTCTTGCTGAGATCGCACTAGCCGCTAGCGTTAGCGGCTGTGGATCTTTCTGATCTATGTTCCTGCTTGGATCACACTTGCTCTGGCGGAAGAGCGGTGGATCCTTCCTGCCTAGTTCTTGTTTTTCGTGTGTCTGTCTTGTCCGCTGCGCTTGCTACAGGCTCGGTGTGGTAACCGTTAAGCAAGCGCTCGCGTCCCCTGTTTCATGTTTGTCTGTTTATGGTTAGTTAGGCGTGCTTGTCTCTATTGTGCTTATCACGTGGAGATCGCGCATAACCGCGTGCACTGTTGCGAATGAGTGTTCGCGGTTAGCTAGCGGTTGTTATTTTCCGTATCTCCTTATTGTATTTGCTGTGCCTTTGCTACCCTCGTATTCTATTCTGTTCTGCCTTGTGTCACGTCTCGCGATCGCACCTCTCGCGATCGCGTTCCTATTTCGTATCTGCTGTTGTGTGTGCGCGGTCGCGGAGTGGCGACTGGATTGGCGCACACACATACAACCTATCCCTTTTGCTCAATCTCATTCGCAATCGCCTCTCTTGCGATTGCGTTCTGCGCTTCGTACAATTCCTGTCTGGCACTTGTGGAGGTACAGAGGATTGGTTCCTCTGCACTCCCCAGCGCCATCTGCCGACAGGAATTTCCCTCTACAGGTGCGTAGCACCTTTTGCTGGGTTCCTGCAAATTATACGCTTGTGGAGGATCTCCGCCGTGTCAGCGCACGCATTGTGCGCTGATCACGGGGAAAGTTCCACAATCGTGACAAGGAGACACCCAGAAACCGAATAAAAAAATTTCTTCCTCCATGCATACGTTTTGTCTAAATAAACTAAAATTATTTTCCTCACATCTAGTGAGCTGAATTTTTCATCTTTCTTGTTTGAGGGATTCAGACAAAAGGAAGGGATGAAGATTTCCTACCCTCTGTGGAAATCTGCCATTACTTTTGGCGATAACTGAAACTTAGTTCCATCCTCCAGGATAGACATATATGGTGGTTTAATATTAAAAACCTGTATTTCCCCAATACGACTGGCCGTAGTTATCGCCATCAAAAACAAGTTTTCAGTTTTAAATCCTTGCTGGATATTTGATCCAAAGGCTCGAAAGGAAACTGGATTAATAATAGAATTTGGAACTAAATTTAGATGCCAAGGAGGTACAGTCGATTTCTTCACCACTGACTTCCTTTTAACCGCTTTCATAAACCTTTTAATCAGGGAATTTGAAGTAAAAGGAACATCAAAGTATGCACCCAAAGCTGCTTATTGCACTTTAAGGGTGCTCAATTTAAAACCCATATCTAGGCCTTTCTCAGGAAGTCTAGAATATTGGGAATTTTGAAAATTAATAAAGTTTTCCGGAGTATTTTTGTTGAATTCACAAAAGAACCTCCAAACTCTTAAAGAGCAACTGTTAGCCATCATATGCCCCCCCCCCCCCCCCCAAAAAAAAACATATGTAAGTAGATAAATGCTTGCTCTACTTACATATCAGATGTAATGCACTGTCCACATTTTGGTTTATTTTAATTTTCAATTTATATTATTTTACTGGCATGGGCCATCTTGTGCCCTCCAGGTTAAAGAATCCCCGTACCCTCTGCATCCCCCTCCTCCCCACAATAATTCAAAGAGCGGGGAGGATAAAGGCAGCAGGCACAGACTCACCTAATAATGTATCCAAGTGCTGGCATTCCCATCTGTTCTCTGCACTACCACCGGAGGCAGTGCAGAGAGTATAAAAGGGAACTGCAGCGCCTGGAACCATTATTCAGGGAGTCTGTGTGCAGCTCCTTTATCCTTCCCAAATATTCAGCACGAGGAAGAGGGAGAATTCTGCGGGCGGCAGATGCAGCACAGAGGGAGCCCACATGCCTCTGGAGGAGGGGGGGCGAGGACAGTGACAGGAGACAGCCTCTGGCCCCCCTCCCTGCACACTAATGCGGCCGAAACATAGAGAGTGAAGGGGAGAGCAGGCGGCCAATCACAGCACAGAGAGGTGAGTGACAGAGGCTTCAGCCTGATATCAGGCTGATACAGCATAGCATGTCACTTCTCTTTTGCGTCTGTGTTAGTCTGCATACCATCTTAGAGCCTGGGGGCATGGCGAGAGAAGGAGCACAGCAAGATTGATTTTAAAGTTTGGATTTGCCTGGTTAGCATCCTCTTGACTATTGTAACAGCCTGCACTAGAAAATTAATTTTGTATTTAATGCCTAACAGTTACTCTTTAAATAAATTGTAGAGGTGACAGGTTTCCTTGCATGAAGCAAAGTCTCAATAACTTTCTCTGACAGACCTCTGTTTAGTAGTTCAAAAGCCACGCCTTCAGGTTCAGACTGGCCACTGCTGGATGGTATACTTGTCCCTGCTTCAAAAGCCGTTCTGATATTGACAGAATTATTGGATCTTCTACCTCCAGAGAGAGTAACAGTGGATACCAAGTCTTTTTCAGTCAATCTGGAGCAATCAGGATCAGGCCTGGAACCCACTACAGATCGCTATAGCTAATTGCAATCTCTAGTTATTTGTATGAGCGTTTTGTAAGCGTTTTTTATAAACGGTTTTGGGGGCGATTTTAAAAAGTGTAAGGTTTTCGCCAGCGATTGTGTAGCGATTAGCGATTAGCATTTTTTATTCTGATTGGTCCTTTCAATTAATTGTAATTTTTTTACAGTGTGCAGTAATTTCAAAACGCTAGCAAAATCGCCCTTTGTAGGTTTTGATGAGCGATTAGGCCAGCGTTTATATACTTTACATTGCAGAAACGCTAAAAAAGCTGCATGTCCTGCATTTTGTGATTTGGTAATCGCAATCGCTCCAGTGGAATTTGGCCCATCCATTAACATTAGCTGAGCGTTTAAGGAAATCACTAGCGTTTTAAATCGCTCCCTAAACGCTCAGAAAATCGCACTAGTGGGTTCCAGCTCTTAATGTGGCCTGATCTCTTACCCCTTTTTGCAGTACCTTTCCTATTAGGTTAGAGGGAAGAAAGGCATATGCTCTCTCCAGTCCCCAGTCCAGCAGAAATGCGTCCACACACTCGGGAAGCCTCTGAGGTTGAGGGAGCAAAATCTGGGAAGAAGAGCATTGTCCCAAGCAGCAAACAGGTCTATGGATGGAAGACCCCATTTGCTGCAGATCATTGTGAATACATGCTTGTTCAGACACTAGTTGCTCTGAAGTAGTTGTTTGCGACTCAACCAATCTGCTAGAACATTGTCCTTTCCTTTGAGGTGAACCGATTTCAAGGAAAGAACCTTATTCTCTGCCCAGCTGAATTTTTGGAGCGAGAGAAAAATCGGGTGGGCTCTGAGACCCCCCTTGCTTGTTTATGTGAGCAACAGACGTCCGATTGTCTGACTGGATGATCACATTTCTGTCCAATAGCAGAGTTTCCCATTTCAGAAGAGTCTTCAAGATTGCAAGCAATTCCCTGTGGTTTGAGGAGAATGTATTCTCTAGAGGAGACCACCTGTTCTGTATGTAATACATTTCCAGATGTGCTCCCCAACCCCAGAGGCGTCCATCTGTTGTAATAACTAGTGGATCTTGAGCTAACCACCTTACACCTTTTAGTAAGTTTGTACAGAAAGTTCACCAGTTTAGGGAGAGTCTCACTGGGTCAGACAACCACATCATTTTCTCTAGATCTTCCTGTTGGCCCGACCACTGACACAGGATTGCCAGTTGAAATACTCTGCCCAAGCTGCAGCTGGGATACAGGTTGAAAATTTTCCCAGGAGACACATAGCTTGTCTTACTGTGACAGACATTGCTCTCGGAAATGTCAGTGTACTCTCGATTAGAGGATCCACTTTTTTCCGGCAAGCAAGAGATCTGTGGAGTCAAATCCAGTGAGACTCCCAGGAAACTCTTTTTCTGTCCTGGAATTAGATCGCATTTCTGTAGGTTCAAAATCCATCCCAAGTCCTTCAGAGCTCCAACACCAATCTGGTCTTGGAGAGTCTCCCTCGTTTTCGCAGCTATCAGAAGATCGTCTAGATAAGGAACTAGAATAATCTTCTGCATTCTAAAAAAGGCTGCTACCTCTATCATGATCTTTGTGAAGATCCTGGGAGTGCTTGAAATCCCAAACGGGAAAGCTTTGAATTGCAGATGCAGGACCTGTGATTGAATCAGAACTGCTGCTCTCAGGTACTTCCAGTTAGTTTTGGGCGAACAGTGTTCGCCACTGTTCGGGTTCTGCAGAACATCACCCTGTTCGGGTGATGTTCGAGTTCGGCCGAACACCTGATGGTGCTCGGCCAAACCGTTCGGCCACATGGCCGAACTAAGACCGCATGGCCGAACGTTCCCCGAACGTTCGGCTAGCGCTGTGATTGGCCGAACGGGTCACGTGGTTCGGACCCCGAACGCGCTCTGATTGGCCGAACGGGTCACGTGGTTCGGCCCGAACGCGCTCTGATTGGCCGAACGGTCACATGGTTCGGGTAAATAAATACCCGAACCACGTCATATCTCCGCCATTTGTCTGTGGGTTTAGCTTTGGGTAGGCAGGCAGGGTAGTTCGCGCTCCAGCCACGCTAGCCAGGGTCCCCCCAGTCATTGTGTGGCGCTGCTGGGAACAGTAGTACACCGCTCGCTCAGCCACACTATATAGCATTGTGTGTACTGCCACTGTGTACCTCGCTCAGCCACGCTATATATAGCATTGTTTACTGCCACTGTGTGTACACGGCTCAGCCAGACTATATAGCATTGTGTGTACTGCCACTCTGTGTACACCGCTCAGCCAGACTATATAGCATTGTTTACTGCCACTCTGTGTACACCGCTCAGCCAGACTATATAGCATTGTGTGTACTGCCACTCTGTGTACACCGCTCAGCCAGACTATATAGCATTGTGTGTACTGCCACTCTGTGTACACGGCTCAGCCAGACTATATATCATTGTTTACTGCCACTCTGTGTACACGGCTCAGCCACACTATATAGCATTGTTTACTGCCACTCTGTGTACACGGCTCAGCCAGACTATATAGCATTGTTTACTGCCACTCTGTGTACACGGCTCAGCCAGACTATATAGCATTGTTCACTGCCACTCTGTGTACACGGCTCAGCCAGACTATATAGCATTGTTCACTGCCACTCTGTGTACACGGCTCAGCCAGACTATATAGCATTGTTCACTGCCACTCTGTGTACACGGCTCAGCCAGACTATATAGCATTGTTCACTGCCACTCTGTGTACACGGCTCAGCCAGACTATATAGCATTGTTTACTGCCACTCTGTGTACATGGCTCAGCCACACTATATAGCATTGTTTACTGCCACTCTGTGTACACGGCTCAGCCACACTATATAGCATTGTTTACTGCCACTCTGTGTACACGGCTCAGCCAGACTATATAGCATTGTTCACTGCCACTCTGTGTACACGGCTCAGCCAGACTATATAGCATTGTTTACTGCCACTCTGTGTACACGGCTCAGCCACACTATATAGCATTGTTCACTGCCACTCTGTGTACACGGCTCAGCCAGACTATATAGCATTGTTCACTGCCACTCTGTGTACACGGCTCAGCCAGACTATATAGCATTGTTTACTGCCACTCTGTGTACACGGCTCAGCCACACTATATAGCATTGTTTACTGCCACTCTGTGTACACGGCTCAGCCAGACTATATAGCATTGTTCACTGCCACTCTGTGTACACGGCTCAGCCAGACTATATAGCATTGTTTACTACCACTCTGTGTACATGGCTCAGCCAGACTATAAAGCATTGTTTACTGCCACTCTGTGTACACGGCTCAGCCAGACTATATAGCATTGTTTACTGCCACTCTGTGTACACGGCTTAGCCACACTATATAGCATTGTGTTTACTGCCACTCTGTGTACACCGCTCAGCCAGACTATATAGCATTGTTTACTGCCACTCTGTGTACACCGCTCAGCCACACTATATAGCATTGCGTACTCTGCCAGTCAGTGTGTATATTGCTGGGATCAGTAATACTCCACTCACCGTCAACCACTATATGAGCTCACCATGAGTTCCTCAGAGACCTCCGCTGTGAGCAGCACTCCCAACAACAGCAACAGCCAACGCCCCACGCAAGCTATAACATCCACCCCAGCAGCCAGTGGTCAGCAGCAGCCCTCCCCGGAGGAGAACGTTGTGTCCATCGGTCCGGGCCAGAGCGATTAATGAGGCTGCCATTGAGGAGATGATGGGGCCTGATGTGGAGGAGGAGGTCGGGCTCAGGCCAGCATCCCAAGTTAATGTTGAGGACGATGAGGGGTCTGTGTCTGGGGATGTTGGGGTGGCAGAGGTGGTGGGTGGGTCAGACTCAGGAGAAGAGTTGTATGATGAGGATGATGATCGGGACCATCTGTATGTGCCTCAGAGTCCGACCCCGGAAAACATGTTGTATCGTGTGTTTAGGTACTAAAATCTGCGTTCCCAGTAGTGTTGGGCGAACAGTGTTCGCCACTGTTCGGGTTCTGCAGAACATCACCCCGTTCGGGGTGACTATATAGCAGACTATATAGCATTGTGTTTACTGCCACTCTGTGTCTGCTGGGAACAGTAGTACACCGCTCACCCGCCACTGTATAGCATTGTGCTCTGTGTCGCTGCTGGCAATAGTGGTACACCGCTCACCCACCACTGTATAGCATTTCTGTACTGCCACTGTACTGCTGCCAGTCAGCGTGTACTTTAAGGATAAGTGAAATGAGGAAGAAATCTGGTGAAAGAGGGAGGGGCAAGGGAAGAGGTGTTTCCCCTGACGGTTCACGTACAGGCCACAGGGGAGCACCCAAGAAAACCCACTCAATACCGCCCATGTTGTCCAGGACAACAACCCTCATAGATCCAAAAGAACAGGACCAGATAATTACTTGGATGACCTCTCAAGCGTCCAGCAGTGGGTTAAGCAGCACCAGCACATCACGCATGAGGTCCGAGTCCTCAGCCAGTTACAAGGAGCCAGTGGGCACAAAGCTGACACAACCGGCAGCGACACCACGCACACAACTGCCAGATAACTAGACGACGTTGGAGTGAGCTGCGCAGAGGTTGTTCTGGGGAGCTCTACTCCACGGCGGCGGCCCCCCACAATGACATATGACGAGTTTGAGGAGATGGAAGAGGAGGGTATGGACAATGTGGACATAGACCAAGATTTTGTTTGTGAACGAGAACATCGCCGTCGTAGCAGCAGCACAGATGAGTCTGTTGAAGAACCCACTGCTGCACGAGTTCGCCTTGTGCCACAAGGTAGGCGGCGCGCAATTTCAGGCACCACAAGCGTGGAAGTTCAAGTGAGAGGCAAAAGAGGCGCAAACAGAAATCGCCAGCAAGGCAGGTGCTCCAAAGTCTGGGCTTTCTTTGAAGACTGCACTGAGGATGTTACCATGGCTATTTGCAAGGTGTGCAAGACCCGCCTGAGCAGGGGGAAAAGTATTAACAACCTCTCCACCACCAGCATGAGCCGCCACATGCTATCCAAACATCCCACTCTGTGGGCAAACGCGGCAGGACAGGGTACCACCAGCAACACTGCCTCCCTTGGGTTCACCAGACTCACCACCTGACCAGACCCGCCTCAGCAGCAGCAGTAGCCCAGCCATTGCGTGGTTCACAACATTCACAAACATCAGATGACGCTGACACTGCCACTTTCCGGAGTAGTGTTCTTGAGGTCTCCCAGTGTTCATCAAACACAACAACCAACAGCCCTTCGGTGTGCAGCCCTACGGTTCAGTTGTCTGTCTCGGAGATGTTTGAGCGCAAGAGGAAATTGCCAGCAAATGACCCCCGGGCCGTGGCAGTAACAGCCAGCATAGCCAAGCTTCTGGCCTGCGAAATGCTGCCATATCGAGTGGTGGAAACAAACAGCTTCAAGGGCATGATGTCAGTGGCCATCCCACGTTACGTGGTTCCCAGCCGCTACCACTTTGCGCGCTCTGCAGTGCCTGAGTTGCATGAGCACGTGGTCAGCAAAATAACCTGAAGCTTGAAGAATGCCGTTGCCTGCAAGGTTCACCTCACCACTGACACCTGGACGAGTGCGTTCGGCCAGGGTCGATACATCTCCCTTACCGCGCACTGGATGAACCTTGTGGAGCCTGGCAGCGATTCCTCACCTGCTACGGCGCGGGTGTTGCCCACGCCGCAAACACCTGCACCGTCGTCCCTCCCACTGGATAACAGCAGCACCTACCTCTCTGACTCCTTCTCCTCCAACGCATCTCAAAGCTGTACCTCATCCGGAAACGCTAACCCAGCACCAGCAGCAGTAGGATCGTGGAAGCAGTGCAGCACAGCTGTTGGCATGCGTCAGCAAGCGTTGCTAAAGCTGATCTGCCTTGGGGATAAGCAGCACACAGGGGAGGAAATTTGGAGGGGAATAAAGGAACAGACGGATTTGTGGCTGGCACCGCTGGACCTGAAACCGGCCATGGTTGTGTGTGATAATGGGAGTAATCTCATTCGCGCTTTAAGGTTGGCTAAGCTGACACATGACGAAGAAGAGGAGGAGGAACAGCTGGAGTTGGAGCAGGAATTTCCTGCCACCACTGACGAGGGCCAGAGCGGTGCACGTTGGACTTCCACAATTCAGCGCGAATGGTCAGCAGAAGCAGACCAGGAAGAAGGTGACGACTATGATGCATCACAACAACTATCACAACGCTCACAAGAGGATGATGAGGATTCTGGTAGGACTCTGGCACACATGGCTCAATTCATGCTAGACTGCATTGAACGCGACCCACGCATTGTGCGCATTCTGGACAACACCAATTACTGTGTTTATACCCTTCTGGATCCACGGTACAAACACAATTTTCCAAAACTGCTTGAAGAAAGAGTCATACAGGTCAAAATGGAAGAATACCAGCAGGCCCTTGTGGAGACTTTAGAGAGGAGATTGACATCCTCCCCCTCCTCTAGCCAGTTGTACGCCGACAGACTGACTTCCGCAAACCCAGGACGACCAGGAGGGCAGCAAACAACACAAGCCGCAGCTAGTGCCCAAAAGGGAATGGTATCGGCAGTGTCCTTGGAGTGGAAAAATTTTCTGACACCCATGCAGCAGCAGCCCACAGAACAGCAAGCGTGCAGATCCACCTCCAACACCGATCGCCTGGAGAAGATGGTCAAGGACTACATGTCAGATGGCGTAGCTGTGTCTAACAATCCATCTGCACCCTTCAACTATTGGGTATCGAAGCTAGACACCTGGCACGAACTGGCAATGTACGCAATAGAGGTGCTGGCTTGCCCGGCAGCCAGCGTTATGTCGGAACGCTGTTTCAGTGCTGCCGGAGGCATCGTCACAGATCGGCGTATCCGCCTCTCCACAGAAAATGCAGACCGTCTGACTCAAATTAAAATGAATCAATCCTGGATTGGAAACGACTACGCAACACTCCAGGACCCCAACCAAGTAACATGACCAATGAACATCTGGGATGGTTTAGCGTTTCCGGTCCCTGTTTATTGAACCTCTCATCTGTATTACATTTATGACTGCATGGCGGCAAAAAGCATTGCTGCTATATCCGCACGCTTTTTGTCCTCATGCAAGGCCTGGGTTGTTGTGTCTCAAAAAGCATGGCCTTCTTCTCCTCCTGCGCCTGCTCCTGTTCCATCACGTGTGCTGCTGCTGCTGGGTTAGCGTTGCCGGTCCCTGTTTATGGAACCTCTCATCTGTATTACACTTATGACTGCATGGCGGCAAAAAGCATTGCTATATCCGCACGCTTTTTGTCCTCATGCAAGGCCTGTGTTGTTGTGTCTCAAAAAGCTTGGCCTTCTCCTCCTGCGCCTGCTCCTGTTCCATCACGTCTGCTGCTGCTGGGTTAGCGTTGCCGCGTGGTCCCTGTTTATTGAACCTCTTCTCTTTATTACATTTATGACTGCATGGCGGTACAAAGCATGCTATCCGCACGCTTCTTGTCCTCATGCAAGGCCTGGGTTGTTGTGTCTCAAAAAGCGTGGCCTTCTCCTCCTGGGCCTCCTCCTGTTCCATCACGTCTGCTGCTGCTGCTGCTGGGTTAGCGTTACCGGTCCCTGTTTATGGAACCTCTTCTCTTTATTTCATTTATGACTGCATGGCGGTAAAAAGCATGCTATCCGCACGCTTCATGTCCTCATGCAAGGCCTGGGTTGTTGTGTCTCAAAGCGTGGCCTTCTCCTCCTGCGCCTCCTCCTGTTCCATCACGTGTGCTGCTGCTGCTGCTGGGTTAGCGTTACCGGTCCCTGTTTATGGAACCTCTTCTCTTTATTACATTTATGACTGCATGGCGGTAAAAAGCATGCTATCCGCACGCTTCTTGTCCTCATGCAAGGCCTGGGTTGTTGTGTCTCAAAGCGTGGCCTTCTCCTCCTGCGCCTCCTCCTGTTCCATCATGTGTGCTGCTGCTGCTGCTGGGTTAGCGTTACCGGTCCCTGTTTATGGAACCTCTTCTCTTTATTTCATTTATGACTGCATGGCGGTAAAAAGCATGCTATCTGCACGCTTCTTGTCCTCATGCAAGGCCTGGGTTGTTGTGTCTCAAAAAGCGTGGCCTTCTCCTCCTGCGCCTCCTCCTGTTCCATCACGTGTGCTGCTGCTGCTGCTGGGTTAGCGTTACCGGTCCCTGTTTATGGAACCTCTTCTCTTTATTTCATTTATGACTGCATGGCGGTAAAAAGCATGCTATCCGCACGCTTCTTGTCCTCATGCAAGGCCTGGGTTGTTGTGTCTCAAAAAGCGTGGCCTTCTCCTCCTGCGCCTCCTCCTGTTCCATCACGTGTGCTGCTGCTGCTGCTGGGTTAGCGTTACCGGTCCCTGTTTATGGAACCTCTTCTCTTTATTACATTTATGACTGCATGGCAGTAAAAAGCATGTTACCTGTGCAAAGAAACATGACATTTTCAGCATTTAAAAGACAGTTTTTCCTTTGAAACTTTACAATCAATTTTCTCAAAAACTATAAGCTCTTTTTCAAATATTTTTTTTCCTCTTGTACCCACTCCCAAGGTGCACATACCCTGCTAATTTGGGGTATGTAGCATGTAAGGAAGCTTTACAAAGCACGAAAGTTCGGGTCCCCATTGACTTCCATTATGTTCGGAGTTCGGCGCGAACACCCGAACATCGCGGCGATGTTCGGCGAACGTTCTCGAACCCGAACATCTAGGTGTTCGCCCAACACTACTTCCAGTGCATTGGATGGATGGGGACATGGTAGTATGCATCTATAAGGTCTATGGAAGCCATGAAATAGTTTTTCGCCAGAAGGAGAATTGTGGAACAAACTGATTCCATACGAAACTTTTTGTATTTTACATACGGATTCAGAAACCGAAGATTGATTATAAGACGAAAATCGCCATTCGGTTTGGGAACCAGAAAGAGAGTGGACTAGAAACCTTTCCCTCTCTCTTGCAAAGGGCAAATTGCGGCCGGTTGGAGGATCATATTGGCAGGCATACACACGTCAGGACTCAGGAGACCTTGCATTTGGTCTTTTTTTTACCACTTTTGGGGGCGAAAAAGTAAGTCTTATAGTCCAAAAAATACAATACTTGTGCTAACAAAAATTGGTGTGTGTTTTATGTATACATTGTTCATAATTGCATGGTCATATCTCCCAATTCAGGCCCCCGCCACATGTCTAATCATGCCATTGGTGGGGGTAGAGATGAGAGTTTATAGTGGATATGAGGACCCTAACAGTTTTACCAGGGAAAAAAAATCTTGGGGCATCCTTTTAAATGCAAATTCCTACCATAGTCACAGTCTTATCTCCCTAGCACAGGCTAAGAAGAAAACATAAATGGAAAAAAGGGCACAGAGGATCGCCACTAGTAAAATATCGCTAAAATTAGCAATATACTACTGCTGGATTCCAATAGTAAAATATCGGTAATGTTTACCGATATTTTATAATGGCTAAACTCAACTCTACTCTCATACAGAATCCTCCCTCTACCGATGCCTAACCCTAACCCCCCCTGGTGGTGCATAACCATAAGACTCCCCTTGGTGGTGCCTAACTCTAAGCCCCTCTGGTGGTACCTAACCCTAAGTCTCTCCCTGGTGGTGCATAACCCTAAGACTCCCTTAGTGAAGCCTAACCCTAAGACCCCCCCTGGCAGTGCCTAACCCTAAGTCTTCCCTTGGTGGTGCCTAACCCTAAGCCCCCCGGCTTAAACCTTAACCCCACTCCCTCTGCTGCAAATCCGCAATGTGAGGCAAAGAAAGTCAATTTGGGTACCCGGAGGTGATGCCGCAAAGCCGTGATTAGCTGCAAAGAAGCTACATTGCTGCGCCCGCTATCCAGTGCTACAATTTGCATATCCACATGCCTCGGCACCTGTGATGCTATTGGGCACCACTGGGTGCTGGAAATTAGGTTCTTTCCGCTAATTAGGTGCTTCGAAATATATCTTCTTTGCCGCATATCACTGTCATTATAAAAGCCGCGATTTTAGACAAAGAATGTAAATTGAGGCGCCCGATAGCGTTCTTTGCCGCAAATCACGTCTTTTATAAAAGGGGCCTATGGCAGTGCCGTTTTTTTCCATTGGGGCTCCTGTGCCCTTTTTTCCTGCTATCAAGGAGGAAACCAGAGTGTTCAGAGGAAACCCACACAACCTTCAGGAGAACATACTGTATGTTTAGATAGTGTCCAGGCCCAGATTTGAACTGGGGACCCTAGCACTGCAAATCAAGAGTGCTTTCAATTACGCCATTTAAATGACAACTACATCATGTAGAAATGTCTTGTTTATGTATAATGAGGTATGAATTGATTTTAATGTTTATTTATAAAGCATCAATGCATCGGCACTTGACACCTCCCTCCACATCACAACAATATGCAAAAACATACGTTGGTCTATTTATAAAAGACTGAAGTATTGTTGCAGTGAAACACACTGTTGCACTGTTCCTGTGGTTTTGGGTCACCCTGAGCTGCTTTGTTACATTGTTGCAATGTGCAACAGTGCTCCTATGTAGAGATGGCTCGAACCTCCAATTTTTGTTTCGCGAACCTCAAACTCGAACTTCCGAAAAAGTTTGCGAACCTGCAAACTTTTCGAATCGCAATAGACTTCAATGGGCAGGCGAACTTGAAAAACTACAAACACTGTTTCTGGCCACAAAACTGATGGAAAAGATGATTCAAGAGGTCTAACACCTGGAGGGGGCATGGCGGACTGGAATACATGCCAAAAGTGCCGTGGAAAATTACGGATTTGACGCACAGCAGGGTTATAAACCCTGAAAGGCAGAAATCACATTGCATTCCTAAATTGGAAGCCTAAAGTGCTTGAAAACATCTTGCGTGTGTATACATGGATCAGCAGTTAGTGTAAGTAGTATACTGCTTCACACTGACAGACCAAACTCACTGTGTAATGCACCGCAAACAGCTGTTTGTGTAGTGATGGCCGTGCTGGACTGGTGCGCACAATGCTGAGAATGCAGGCGATGGCGGTTTTCAAGCCCATAATGGTCGGGCTGAGGTAGCTCAATGACAGAACAACAGTGACTGTCCAACTGATCGAATTTGGTCTGTCCACAATGAAGCAACGGCCTTATTATCTTGGGAGTGCCCCCCCAACACACTCATATAGGTCATTGCTTCATTGTGATACGCAAGCCCCTTCACCGTGGCAAGGTAACGATCACGAAGGGGAATTGACACATGTACATGCCTTTTGTTTTGTTGTTGCAGCCGCAGTGCAGCCAGAAAAATTAGACATGTACACAAACCAGAAAAATTATTATGTTTGGTAGCAGCCACTGCTAGCAGCAGCGGCCATAAAAATTCAGGAATCCACCTGGAGTCCTGGACACTGTTGGTGGTGGCGAAGAAGGCAGTCAAGCATCCTGCAGGCAGAGATGCTGTGTGGGGACCGACTTAGTCTTGGGGCAGGCAGTCACACGGTATGCAGGCAGAGATGCTGTGTGTGGGGACTGACTAAGTCTTCGGGCAGGCAGTAGCCCTCTGGGTTCCATGCCTCATTCATTTTGATAAAGGTGAGGTAGAGAACACTTTTTTGACCTGACTGCTGGTGGTATAATACAATGTGCAGTTACACAGGTGCAGTGAAAAAGTATGCACTGTGTGCTGCTATAATACAATTGTGCAGTCACACAGGTGCAGGGAAAACGTATGCACTGACTGGTGGCGGTATTGTATAATACAAAGTGCAGTCACACAGAGGCAGTGAAAGGTATGCACTGAATGTGCTGGGCCTGGCACAGTACAGCAATTAGCAAGGGCCAGCTGCGAAAGACAGGGCTGTATATGCAGTGTCAGTGGCACACACACAAAAAAAACACAGCAGAAGAACATTAGCTCTCAAAAGAGCTGTTTTGGGGTGCTTTTCATCAACAAATATCAGCAAGGAGCAAGCTAACAGACCTCCTAACCATCGCTTTCCCTATCTCTCTGTTGTTTCTCCCTTCCCTCACTAATACAGCAGCACACAGAGTGAGAACATGGCCAACGCTCCAGAAGGGAGTGCAGCCTGATTGGCTGCTATGTGTCTGCTGACTGTGATGTAGATAGTCAAAGTTAGCCCAATGATGTAGTATAGGGGGTGGCTCGTACTCACTAAGTGTTCGTGGTTCACTGCAAACTCGAACCAGCTAAGTTTGCACGAAGAAGTTCTCCGGCGAACCGTTCGGGCCATCTCTATTCCTATGTTGACTATCAATCCTCATTTGGCTGGTTTACATCAAATGAGGCTGTAAACATCATCTGACATGACTGCCCAGTGAGAGGGTGGGTGAAAATTCCTCCCCAGAGTCCCCACTGCAATGGCGGGCCAGGGATGGACCGAATGTTGTCCCCCCCTAAAGGGGAGGGGCATATAGCGGATATCATTGTGGTTCCGTTGGCAGGTTTACTAGATGAAGAAGCTATTCTTATGCTGAGATGCAGGAACAGTGTGTGCCTCACTACGTCTTTATCTACTACAATATATACATTTTTTATAGTACAAAAAATAGTAGAACGTTCATATTTTTTACACAGCTTTACAAATAGCCCCACCCAAATTACAACCAGTTTAAAGAGCTTTTGCTGTTTGTTCTAAAAGATTATTATTTACAGTATAAAATCTATTACCACAAAAAATGTAGCAGAACAGCATACAAACAGTTAAACACAGCACCACATTCTTTGGTGGAAAACACCTTGCTTCAGTGGGCAGCTTCTGGCCGCATGCGAAGAGGTGCTAACATTAAATTTTGTTTACATTCCTTTGTCAGATACATTTAGTAAACATTAGCAAAGTACTGAAACTGAGCTCTCTCTACTTCTAGTATTTGTGCAGCTGAAAAAGTGATCACTAGATAGATTTTAATATATTAAAGTGGCCACAAATTAAAAATACAAGATTTCACAAATAAAATCTATTTTCTAAATTATAATAATAAATAGCAGCCTTTTTTGAGTTGCATGATGACAAATATAAACTATTTTACATTTATTGGAGGAACCCCTCCCTTCCTTTCATATTGCCAGGACAGAATCCGGCAGACTGGTGGAGGAGATAAAAAACAAAAACAAAACACAGACTTCTACTGATGATGTCACAGGGGAGGTGATCTCAGCTTGTGTGAGATTTCTTGTAGAGGATGTCCCCGTGAGGGAGGGTAGCTGATGACAAACACACCCATGATCTAAAACCTCCTACTAAGCTCAGAGGTAATGGCTGCCACCTGTATAACCCTAGTTATGAAAAGAGAAGGCTGAAAAGCAAGCACTGAAATGCTCATAGGCTTGAAGGAGTGTTTATTTATCTTTGTATGTGTCAGAGTGGTGCAACTAAATATTTTGAATTAAAAAAACGTTTGGTTTGGGTCCGCTTTAAAGAAAACCTGAACTGAAAATGAAAAGTCAAAATAAACATACACAAGTCATACTTACCCTCCGTGTAGTTTACTCCTCAATCTCTTTCTCCTTTCCCGCGTCCTGTTTGTCCACTGTGATCAAGGGAATTCTCCGTCCTCCATTTTGAAAATGGCCATTACCCCATAACAGCTTTCTGGTCAGCACACTGTTAAACTGTAACATCGCCCACTTGAGCCATAGGGAAACATAGACATTACCGGGCACATCAGTTGTCCTCTCTGACAGCAACTGATTGATAACTGACAGCAACTGATATATTTCAGTTCTGACAACATGTTGTCAGAGCTGGAAGGGATTATTGTCAGAAGAAAATGGTGAGCTTCTGAGAGGAACTGAGGGTGAGGCAACTATGTAATGTTCGTTTGAAGTTACCTCGTGTTTATTTTAAATAATTTTTACTCAGTACAGGTTCCCTTTAATATATAAATACAGCAGCTATGCAATGAAATGCAATGGCAACTTTCAGAGCAGATAAACTATACTTTGGTCATTTGAAATTTGTAAACCGACAATATTACTTGTGCGCAAAAAGCAAATATGATAACTGTATGGGTAATGAAAAGTAAAATAATACATTTTGATTGAATGCTAGGTTATGGTTTTAGCCTACTTGAAATTGGGGGAGTGAATCATATTCATTATAATTGCAAAATAATAATAAACCCTTGCATGCGCTATCAGCGAGAGGATAGCGTCTTATTTTACGGGATCAGGCTGGTAAGATAATATTGTGACTTGTGATGTTAATATTGTGAGCGTTTCAGCTGACGTCCTCCTTTTCCTGCAGCAAAGGCAAGCATTTTATACAGTGGTGTCAGGGGAATGCAGGTGCTGTATCATTAGCTTTTCAGCTCTTAGCTTTGTTTGCGCTCTTCTTGTTAACTTACTGCATACTTTAAACAAATAGAAAGCCTCGTGATTGAAGATGTGCTAACTTCTCGAAATCAGGTACACCAGAGATTCACCCTTCAGAAATGCAGTCCTCCGAGTCTACATCTGCTGGGCTACGGTTATTATTTGTGCCATTTTGTTTTTCCTCTAGTTTTACATGAAAAAAAATATTCAAAGAGAACCAGAAATAAGAGGTACACTGGCTATCATATTTTTTTTTCTTTTAAAGAAAACCTGTAACTGAAAAAAGTTCCCCTGGGGGCTACTCACCTCGGTGGGGGAAGCCTCTGGATCCTATTAAGGCTTCCCCTGTCCTCCTGTGTCCCATGGCGGTCTCGCTATGCCCCTCCAAACAGCCAATATGTAAATATTTACCTTACCGGCTCCAGCGCAGGCGCAGTGTTGGCTCTCCGCTCAGAGATAGGCGGAGATAGCCAATTGCTGCTGGTCCACTCTACTGCGCAGGCGCAAGTCTCCAGCGCCTGCGTAGTAGAGCGAACCTTACAGAGGTCGGCTATTTCCACCTATCCCCGTGCTGAGAGCTGCAACAGCGCCCCCGCTGGAGCCAGGAAAGGTAAATATATCGAGCGAGGATTGCAGGACGCTTCGGGGGAGCCAGCGGTGGACTGCCTGAAGCTACAGGGATGGGGGAAGCCTCATTGGAACCCTGAGGCTTCCCCCTCCCGAGGTAAGTACCCCCCAGGGGATGTTTTTTTTTATACAGGGTCTCTTTAAAGCAAACCTAAAGCAGAAAATACTTATGAGATAATGAATTGTACGTGTAGTACAGCTAAGAAATAGAACATTAGTAGCAAAGAAAAAAGTCTCATGTTGTTTTCCAGTACAGGAAGAGTTAAAAAACTGCAGTTGTTTTCTATGCAAAAGAGCTTCTCTGAACTCCTTGACCCACTGGGTTGAATACAGTCTTATTTTCTGAAGCACTTAAACTGCCAAGAAACAGTGAGAGGCAGCTTTAGATAAGGTTTTACTTCAGGGAAGTTCAAAGAGTCATTATGTCTTCTTTGTTTTATAGCTTAAAAGACAGGGGCCTCAATTCACTAAGCTTCTCCCCTGTCTTTAATAACATTTCTAGAGTTATCACCATGGTGATGAGGCATGTAGTTTTCAGGAAACATTTTACCTCAGGGAAACCTAAACTTAACACTTCTGTCTTTAAGTTGACTCTTCAATCCTTCAAATAACTCCAGAATTCTAAAGTTAAAGACAGGCTGTTAATTAACTGCGTGTGAAAAAAAACTACAGAGGAGGTAACTTAACTACAGAGGAGGTAACTTAACTACAGAGGAGGTAACTTAACTACAGAGGAGGTAACTTAACTACAGAGGAGGTAACTTAAGGAATGAAGAGATAAGAGAACTCTCTCACTGTGTGGAGGTAAGTTTTCTCTTGCCTTATCTCCAGCATGATCTTAGTGAATTGAGGCCAATGTGTGGTTTCTAAACTGCAAATATGATAGAATGAGGCTGGGTTCACAGTGGTCACTTGTATAGCTCATGCATTATAATGACTGTGAACTGCAATGGAGACTGACCATACACTTTAATACAAAGCCTACATGCAATGAGTTGGAAAAACGTGATCTGTTACTGTGAGCAGGCCCATAGAGTTGTGTGGGCAGTGAGCTGACATGACATGCAGAATTTTTCTGATGCAGGGCCTGATGCAGTTTATATAAAAAGAAAAGCTATAAAACTGAAAACTAAAATATGAGACTCTTTTCTTTGCTACTGACATTCTACTTATTATCCATACTACACATATATTACCAATAACATATACTTTTTTTCTGCTTCAGTTTTGCTTTAAAACGGAACTGTAGATTGAAAATAAACACATTTTTTCACTTACCTGGGGCTTCCCCAAGCCGCCAGCAGCCGTCCTGTCCCGCGCCGCTCCTCGGCGAGCCTCCGTTCTCCCGCCGCCAGCTACTTTCGGTTTCGCCGCCATGCCACTGCGCCTGCGCGGCTCTGGCCACGCGTATCCTTTCTTCGCATTCCCTGCTATTGCAGAGGGGAACGCGAAGAAAGGATACCTTTGGCAGGGCTGCGCTGGCATCAACTTACAAGTCGAGGTACGAGGCGGAGAGTGAACGGAGGCTTGGGCAGGACCGGCGCGGAACAGGACAGCTGCTGGGGGCTTGGGGAAGCCCCAGGAAAGTGAAACAATGTGTTTATTTTCGATCTACAGTTCCGCTTTAAACAATACCAGTTGCCTACCAGCCCTGCTGATCTTTCTGGCTGCAGTAGTGTCTGAATCACAAACAAGCGTGTGGCTAATCCAGACGAACCTCAATCGGAAACACCTGATCTGCATGCTTCTTCAGGGTCTATGGCTGAGAGTATTAGAGGCAGAGGCTCAGCAGGACAACCAGGCAATCTGCTTTTTTTTAAAAGGAAATAAATATGTATGCCTCCCTATTCCTCTCACTTAATGAGAACCTGAACTGAAAATTAAGTCAAAATAAACATAAACACGTCATATTTACCGCCTGTGTAGTGTACTCATCAATCTCTTTCTCCTCTCCTGCATCCCATTTGTCCACTCTGATCAATGGAATTCTCCATCCTCCATTTTGAAAATGGCCATTACCCCATAACCGTTTCCTGGTCAGCACACTGTTAAACTGTAATATCACCCACTCGAGCCATAGGGAAACATGGACATTACCTGGCACATTCAGTTGTAACTGACAGCTGCTGATATTTAACTGACAGCAACTGGTGTATTTCAGTTCTGACAAAATATTGTCAGACTGAGTCATATGGAGGTCTTTGCTTATCCCCCACACACACACATGTGTGGTGTGGTGTAGCTATTCCATATCTTCAGCAATCCTGCACGTGTATAGGTGGTGGTGGTACAGAAGTGTCAAGTCGAAGTGACATAATACATACGACCCGCACTACATTATAGAGGTACACATCATCTACCTATATAAGCTGAGGTACAGAGCATTAGTGGTGCTATTTACAAAGTTCTATATACATGGTGCTTGCAAAATGGTCTGAACTGACATGTTTCACCCTACGGCTTTTTCAAAGTTGCTATACATATATACAATGCAATAAAGTGCACCCCCCACCAACAAAGTTTCCCCCAGCAAATCGCCCCTGTCAGAGCTGATGCACCCAGTTCGGTGCCCACTTAAATACTGAGGACATTCTATGTACACACCCCGTGGGGTGTGTCATATGTATGAAAATATACCTGTTGCCTGGCCTCTGGTCGGGGTGCATTGTATCTCCCACTAGGAGCAAAGCCGCCCCAGCCCCAGCAGACAGATGCCGCCATTCGCGCAGAAGGAGTGACGCGGCGGCACTTCCGGTGGCCGGTCGTCGTCACTTCCGGTTGCGGCGTTTCCATAGTGATTGGAGACTCCGTTTCATGTAAACATTGGCTTTGTGCCTAGGTAGTGCGTGTGATCAGGGGGTCTTTCCGCCTACAGTTGCAGTTGCCCCCTGAATGCGGCTATGCGTGTCTATCTATGCGTATGTCATGATCACCCTCATCTACATCAGCGCTCCATCACATATACACTGGACATGCTAACGATTCCGCATTCCCCCATTATCTGGGTGCCAGCGCGCGTGCATGTACCACACAATCCGTATGTTGATGGATCTATGTAGATCCCAGATGGGATTCACTGAAATCCAGGCTGTCAGTTTAAACTGCCTTATTACACTTCTGTGGTTGCAGGTTGTTGCCTGCATATCACAACGAGTCGTATGCACTTCTCTTCAATACATGCATGATGCAATGCGGGTGCAGTATGAAAGATGATAACAGACAGCGCGAACCGCCCTATGCACTTTCATCTATACTTCAAATTCTATTGCATATCGTCTATTTACATTTGGTCTGGATGGAACTTCTATAGCTCAATGCACATGATCTTCTTATTACACTATCTCTACCCTTAGACCTCGGCCAGTAGGTATATGTATGATACAGTGCAAACCACACAGCAGGTACTGAAATGCCAGGTATCTATAAAAAACAAGCTAAGTTAAAATCCTCATTGAGGCCATTGGGGGCTATTGTGTTTAAACGGTATATCCACTGGGACTCAATTTGTGTTAATTTCTTGTCTGTATTTCCCCCTCTTATGCTTGTTCTCCAGTGCTGTATCCCCCAAAAGGTTATATCAAATCTGGAGAGGGGGTGTACTGTATTCATATGTCTGGCCACTGCCGTATCATTTCTGTGTTTAATGTCACCGATGTGCTCCAAGACCCTTTCTTTAAGGGCTCGAGTAGTTTTACCTACATACATAAGGTCACATTTACATTTTGCTGCATACACCACAGTTTTAGTGTCACATGTAATGAATGATCTTATTTCAAAATCCCTTCCATTTCCTGGGGCAATAAATCTTTTCATCGTGGGCATATATTTGCATGCCTTGCATCTTCCACAGCGAAAGGAGCCATTCGGTTTAGTCGGTAGCCATGTCTTGGACTGTCCTGTGGTTTTAGAAAACGTGCTGTGGACCAGCATGTCCCTAAGGTTTGGTGCCCGTCTATATGTAATGGAAGGATTTGATGTGAGACATCTGGACAAATCTTTGTCCTTAGTGAGTATAGGCCAGTAGTGTTTCACGATTTCAAACACCGTGTGTGAATGCTCAGTGAACGTCCCTATGAGTCGTGGGGGTACACGTTGGGGTTCGTTCCCTGTAGTAATGCTCTGTTTTTTCCTTGTTGTTGAGGTGTTGGCTAGAGTTTGTTGTCTAGGGGTTTGTTTGGCTCGTACATACGCTTTGTTAATCACCTCATCCGGGAAGCCTCTACGTTTAAATCTTTCTGTCAGAAGGCCGCATTCATTTTCAAAGGTGTTCTCACTAGAACAATTTCTGCGTGCACGCAGAAACTGGCCAATCGGTATACTCCTTCTCAGTGATCGAGGATGGGAGCTGTCCCACTTAAGGAGGGAATTAGTTGCTGTTGGTTTACGATAAATCGATGTCTCTAATCTCCCCTGTCCATCCTTTTTGATAGTTAGGTCCAGAAAATTAATTTGTGTCTCACTTACTTCATATGTGAATCTCATTCCTATTTTGTTTGAATTGAGTATTGTCACAAAGTCAATGAATAGATCACGTGGGCCCTCCCATAATACTATAATGTCATCAATAAAACGCCCCCAGTAGGCTACATGTGCTGTGTAAAATTCAAGGTCCTCATTGAATACCATGGTATCCTCCCACCAGCCCAGGAACAGATTTGCATATGAGGGGGCGCAAGCCGTCCCCATAGCACTGCCCCTGAGCTGGTGGTATGTCCTCCCACCAAACCAAAAGATGTTATGAGTCAGTATGAAAGACAGTAGGCTGATCAGAGTGATATTGTGCTGCTCCAAATGTGTACCCCTCATTGACAAAAAATGGCGCACTGCCTGTATCCCCACATCATGCTGGATGTTGCTATATAGAGCCTCAACATCGATACTGGCCAACAATGTATTTGGTGCCACCGTTATATCCTGCAATTTCGTGAGAACATCCTTGGTATCTCTTAGATAAGAGGGCAGAGATTCTACAAATGGCCGCAGAAACTTATCCACATACTGACTACTCTGATCCGTCAGGCTTTCACTCCCTGAGACAATTGGTCTTCCAGGTGGTGGGGACCGCTCTTTATGTATTTTTGGGAGGGCGTAGAATACCGCCATCACTGGGTGCTCAGTTGATTTTTTTAAAAGTTCATAATCATCCAGATCAAGACCACCATTTTCAAACCTATTCTTGAGTAAATCCTGTAACTCAGTTTGGTATTTGGACAATGGATTCTTAGGTAATCTGCTATATTGTTGTTGGTCCCCGAGTAATTCCATACACATTTCTTCATATGATAACCTGTCCATGATTACTATATTGCCCCCCTTGTCAGCTGGTTTTATCACTATTTGATCGTTTTTCCTCAACTCTTCTAGTGCCCGTCTTTCACTACTGTCAAGATTGTCATTTATAGGATGATGGTATGTGTCCGCCTCTAATTGTCTTAGGGCTCTGGTCGTCATTTCTACAAAGGTACTAATTTGTGAGTACTGTGTAAGAGCGGGACAGAATGTGCTTTTTTTCTTCTGTCCACTAGATGGTGTTAATTCAGGGATTCCCTCCTCATTTTCTCTGAGTAACTGTTCCAAGGCCTCAAAGGCCTCCCTCTCACTTTTTTGAGTTTTTTTAGCTTTAGCCTCCTTTGTCTCGAATAATTTAATAAGAGCCAATTTACGTGCGAACAAATTAATGTCTTTTACCCACTCGAAGGCATTGAATCTCGCTGTAGGCACATAGGACAGGCCCTTGGACAATAGTGACATTTGTGTATGGGACAACTGGAATGTGGACAGGTTTACCACCCGCATGGCACTGATTGTTTCTTCTAATGGGAGTCCCTCCCTTACCACTGGTGATGTTGTTTGCCCCTTTTGTGACCTGTGTAGCCCCATTTTTTCCTGTCTCGGAGGCCCACAGGTTTGTGTGTCACTGGTGGCGTTTCTGTATTTACACATTGCGGGTCTGGAATTACTGGGGTTATATCTAAAAAACCCCCTTGTGGTTTCTGCGGGTTCGGGTTTTTGTACTGTTTAGGGGTATATTGTCTTTTCTTGTTTTTATGTTTGTTATTGAAACGACGTGTATGACTGGTAGATGTACTTGCTTCACTCTCTGATTGGGTTTCTGTGTCGGAGGCACTTGTAGGTGGCCCCCCCTGGTCCCCTTCGCCAATTATTTTGTCTGCCCAGGTGTATACTTTATTATTCTTGAAATCAAGACTGTCTCTGAGGAACTTTTTTTGTTTCCTCTTTTTTATCTCATCGGTAAATATATTTACTTTCCTCTGGAGCTTGTCCTCAAATTTTTCAAAGTCAGGGTGACCTGAAAGTTCAAGTAATACCTTTTGTTCGCCCTGTAGTTTGTTACGGATTTTTTCAGAGTGTTTGAGTTCATAGTCATGCAAATACTTCATTTGTTCTAATGTCTGTTTCGTTTTAAGATCTTCCCACCCTCTCATAAAGTCCGCATCCTGAGTATGTGAATGGGGTTTTGTGAGAATCCTAAGGCCACGTACTGTGATCTGTTCTTTAAGATAAATACTGTAACTCGCCACTTCCCATGTTGACCGTGTAAATTCCTTATATGTCTTAAATATATCCCTGAAGACAGGCTCTACATCGGTGTCTGCACTGTAAATTTCATCCTCATCATCCTCAGTATGTTTATTAGTGAATACATCCCTAACTGTACTTGTCAGGGACTCAATACTGGGCAGACCCTCTGAGAGATAGGCCATGCCACGAATGGATGCTCGGTACACCCTACACAAAATTAAAAGGTACACACACTGGCCGAGAATTGATACCAGGGAAAAAATGATATACACTCACTCCAAAAGGACAGTCCCTATAGGTAAGTATGGTGAGATCGGTCGCTCACAAAAGTACAATTAAATCGTTAAAAATAAGGAGGCACCTGGGTAAGGTGCTTCTGCGTGCCGGATGGACACTGGTTAGTGTACAGACTGAGTCATATGGAGGTCTTTGCTTATCCCCCACACACACACATGTGTGGTGTGGTGTAGCTATTCCATATCTTCAGCAATCCTGCACGTGTATAGGTGGTGGTGGTACAGAAGTGTCAAGTCGAAGTGACATAATACATACGACCCGCACTACATTATAGAGGTACACATCATCTACCTATATAAGCTGAGGTACAGAGCATTAGTGGTGCTATTTACAAAGTTCTATATACATGGTGCTTGCAAAATGGTCTGAACTGACATGTTTCACCCTACGGCTTTTTCAAAGTTGCTATACATATATACAATGCAATGCAAACGAAACAGACATTAGAACAAATGAAGTATTTGCATGACTATGAACTCAAACACTCTGAAAAAATCCGTAACAAACTACAGGGCGAACAAAAGGTATTACTTGAACTTTCAGGTCACCCTGACTTTGAAAAATTTGAGGACAAGCTCCAGAGGAAAGTAAATATATTTACCGATGAGATAAAAAAGAGGAAACAAAAAAAGTTCCTCAGAGACAGTCTTGATTTCAAGAATAATAAAGTATACACCTGGGCAGACAAAATAATTGGCGAAGGGGACCAGGGGGGGCCACCTACAAGTGCCTCCGACACAGAAACCCAATCAGAGAGTGAAGCAAGTACATCTACCAGTCATACACGTCGTTTCAATAACAAACATAAAAACAAGAAAAGACAATATACCCCTAAACAGTACAAAAACCCGAACCCGCAGAAACCACAAGGGGGTTTTTTAGATATAACCCCAGTAATTCCAGACCCGCAATGTGTAAATACAGAAACGCCACCAGTGACACACAAACCTGTGGGCCTCCGAGACAGGAAAAAATGGGGCTACACAGGTCACAAAAGGGGCAAACAACATCACCAGTGGTAAGGGAGGGACTCCCATTAGAAGAAACAATCAGTGCCATGCGGGTGGTAAACCTGTCCACATTCCAGTTGTCCCATACACAAATGTCACTATTGTCCAAGGGCCTGTCCTATGTGCCTACAGCGAGATTCAATGCCTTCGAGTGGGTAAAAGACATTAATTTGTTCGCACGTAAATTGGCTCTTATTAAATTATTCGAGACAAAGGAGGCTAAAGCTAAAAAAACTCAAAAAAGTGAGAGGGAGGCCTTTGAGGCCTTGGAACAGTTACTCAGAGAAAATGAGGAGGGAATCCCTGAATTAACACCATCTAGTGGACAGAAGAAAAAAAGCACATTCTGTCCCGCTCTTACACAGTACTCACAAATTAGTACCTTTGTAGAAATGACGACCAGAGCCCTAAGACAATTAGAGGCGGACACATACCATCATCCTATAAATGACAATCTTGACAGTAGTGAAAGACGGGCACTAGAAGAGTTGAGGAAAAACGATCAAATAGTGATAAAACCAGCTGACAAGGGGGGCAATATAGTAATCATGGACAGGTTATCATATGAAGAAATGTGTATGGAATTACTCGGGGACCAACAACAATATAGCAGATTACCTAAGAATCCATTGTCCAAATACCAAACTGAGTTACAGGATTTACTCAAGAATAGGTTTGAAAATGGTGGTCTTGATCTGGATGATTATGAACTTTTAAAAAAATCAACTGAGCACCCAGTGATGGCGGTATTCTACGCCCTCCCAAAAATACATAAAGAGCGGTCCCCACCACCTGGAAGACCAATTGTCTCAGGGAGTGAAAGCCTGACGGATCAGAGTAGTCAGTATGTGGATAAGTTTCTGCGGCCATTTGTAGAATCTCTGCCCTCTTATCTAAGAGATACCAAGGATGTTCTCACGAAATTGCAGGATATAACGGTGGCACCAAATACATTGTTGGCCAGTATCGATGTTGAGGCTCTATATAGCAACATCCAGCATGATGTGGGGATACAGGCAGTGCGCCATTTTTTGTCAATGAGGGGTACACATTTGGAGCAGCACAATATCACTCTGATCAGCCTACTGTCTTTCATACTGACTCATAACATCTTTTGGTTTGGTGGGAGGACATACCACCAGCTCAGGGGCAGTGCTATGGGGACGGCTTGCGCCCCCTCATATGCAAATCTGTTCCTGGGCTGGTGGGAGGATACCATGGTATTCAATGAGGACCTTGAATTTTACACAGCACATGTAGCCTACTGGGGGCGTTTTATTGATGACATTATAGTATTATGGGAGGGCCCACGTGATCTATTCATTGACTTTGTGACAATACTCAATTCAAACAAAATAGGAATGAGATTCACATATGAAGTAAGTGAGACACAAATTAATTTTCTGGACCTAACTATCAAAAAGGATGGACAGGGGAGATTAGAGACATCGATTTATCGTAAACCAACAGCAACTAATTCCCTCCTTAAGTGGGACAGCTCCCATCCTCGATCACTGAGAAGGAGTATACCGATTGGCCAGTTTCTGCGTGCACGCAGAAATTGTTCTAGTGAGAACACCTTTGAAAATGAATGCGGCCTTCTGACAGAAAGATTTAAACGTAGAGGCTTCCCGGATGAGGTGATTAACAAAGCGTATGTACGAGCCAAACAAACCCCTAGACAACAAACTCTAGCCAACACCTCAACAACAAGGAAAAAACAGAGCATTACTACAGGGAACGAACCCCAACGTGTACCCCCACGACTCATAGGGACGTTCACTGAGCATTCACACACGGTGTTTGAAATCGTGAAACACTACTGGCCTATACTCACTAAGGACAAAGATTTGTCCAGATGTCTCACATCAAATCCTTCCATTACATATAGACGGGCACCAAACCTTAGGGACATGCTGGTCCACAGCACGTTTTCTAAAACCACAGGACAGTCCAAGACATGGCTACCGACTAAACCGAATGGCTCCTTTCGCTGTGGAAGATGCAAGGCATGCAAATATATGCCCACGATGAAAAGATTTATTGCCCCAGGAAATGGAAGGGATTTTGAAATAAGATCATTCATTACATGTGACACTAAAACTGTGGTGTATGCAGCAAAATGTAAATGTGACCTTATGTATGTAGGTAAAACTACTCGAGCCCTTAAAGAAAGGGTCTTGGAGCACATCGGTGACATTAAACACAGAAATGATACGGCAGTGGCCAGACATATGAATACAGTACACCCCCTCTCCAGATTTGATATAACCTTTTGGGGGATACAGCACTGGAGAACAAGCATAAGAGGGGGAAATACAGACAAGAAATTAACACAAATTGAGTCCCAGTGGATATACCGTTTAAACACAATAGCCCCCAATGGCCTCAATGAGGATTTTAACTTAGCTTGTTTTTTATAGATACCTGGCATTTCAGTACCTGCTGTGTGGTTTGCACTGTATCATACATATACCTACTGGCCGAGGTCTAAGGGTAGAGATAGTGTAATAAGAAGATCATGTGCATTGAGCTATAGAAGTTCCATCCAGACCAAATGTAAATAGACGATATGCAATAGAATTTGAAGTATAGATGAAAGTGCATAGGGCGGTTCGCGCTGTCTGTTATCATCTTTCATACTGCACCCGCATTGCATCATGCATGTATTGAAGAGAAGTGCATACGACTCGTTGTGATATGCAGGCAACAACCTGCAACCACAGAAGTGTAATAAGGCAGTTTAAACTGACAGCCTGGATTTCAGTGAATCCCATCTGGGATCTACATAGATCCATCAACATACGGATTGTGTGGTACATGCACGCGCGCTGGCACCCAGATAATGGGGGAATGCGGAATCGTTAGCATGTCCAGTGTATATGTGATGGAGCGCTGATGTAGATGAGGGTGATCATGACATACGCATAGATAGACACGCATAGCCGCATTCAGGGGGCAACTGCAACTGTAGGCGGAAAGACCCCCTGATCACACGCACTACCTAGGCACAAAGCCAATGTTTACATGAAACGGAGTCTCCAATCACTATGGAAACGCCGCAACCGGAAGTGACGACGACCGGCCACCGGAAGTGCCGCCGCGTCACTCCTTCTGCGCGAATGGCGGCATCTGTCTGCTGGGGCTGGGGCGGCTTTGCTCCTAGTGGGAGATACAATGCACCCCGACCAGAGGCCAGGCAACAGGTATATTTTCATACATATGACACACCCCACGGGGTGTGTACATAGAATGTCCTCAGTATTTAAGTGGGCACCGAACTGGGTGCATCAGCTCTGACAGGGGCGATTTGCTGGGGGAAACTTTGTTGGTGGGGGGTGCACTTTATTGCATTGTATATATGTATAGCAACTTTGAAAAAGCCGTAGGGTGAAACATGTCAGTTCAGACCATTTTGCAAGCACCATGTATATAGAACTTTGTAAATAGCACCACTAATGCTCTGTACCTCAGCTTATATAGGTAGATGATGTGTACCTCTATAATGTAGTGCGGGTCGTATGTATTATGTCACTTCGACTTGACACTTCTGTACCACCACCACCTATACACGTGCAGGATTGCTGAAGATATGGAATAGCTACACCACACCACACATGTGTGTGTGTGGGGGATAAGCAAAGACCTCCATATGACTCAGTCTGTACACTAACCAGTGTCCATCCGGCACGCAGAAGCACCTTACCCAGGTGCCTCCTTATTTTTAACGATTTAATTGTACTTTTGTGAGCGACCGATCTCACCATACTTACCTATAGGGACTGTCCTTTTGGAGTGAGTGTATATCATTTTTTCCCTGGTATCAATTCTCGGCCAGTGTGTGTACCTTTTAAAAATATTGTCAGAACTGGAAGTGGTCACTGTAAGAAGAAAACAGTGAGCTTCTGAGAGGAACAGATGGTGAGGTAAGTATGTAATATTCATTTGCAGCTACGTCATGTGTTTATTTTAAATAAGTTTACTCAGTTCAGGTTCTCTTTAAGATGTCCTTTAACACGGACACAGGACCTAGACCTGGGTCGAGTATATAGGCATGTTTGCAGGGCTGGCCCTACCATGAATCAACCTGAATCACATAACAGGGTAGCAGGCTATAGGGGGTAGCACCAGAAGCAAAAAAGTGTCTTACTGTCCAGGAGAGTGAGGCCATCAGAGAGAGGAAGGAGAAGTCAGCCCGCGAGGGAGAGCCGTGTCAGCGTGGTGGAAGAAGATTTGTCATGTGGGTGTGGTACTATTTGCCCTCTGGCTGGAGAGGAAGCACAGAATGCAGCAGGAGGCTTGGAGGAGGAGGACTCTCTAGAACATGGCTAACCGATGAGGTATGCGCACACTGGTACTGATAGTAGGTGACACAGGCGTTTACAGCAGGACTCAGTTGGGGACATTTATCAAGAGTTTATCAAAATATTGGTAGGTTTTTAGAAATCTGTGTGGAACTGTCTCAGACATCTTAAGAAATAACCTGTAAAACTGTTGTAAAATAGGAGTTAGGAAGGTCTCTCAGACAATGCAGTTTGTGAGGGATATTGCTGTTGCTGAGGTAACCAATACATCTGCTGTATTGATACCAGTAGGCTGTGAGTTAGGAATTCAGCAAGGGGGAGGAGCCCTTCACACATCATGTCTAGCCTGCACTGCTGTACTATCTGTAGAACTGCTATTAAGCACTTCTTAATCTGCAACAGTTTAGGGATGGATTTGCACTTTTCTTAACTGTAGTTCTGCTCTAGAACACTAAACTGCAGCTATTAGGCTTTGTTCACATTGCTTTCCGTCCACGTGTCCGTCCGCGTTGGCTTGTTTTTGAAGCATATTTTTTCAATCTCTCTGCGTTGGATGGTTTTCTTAAGTGCTTTTCTAGGTGCTTTTGCAGAGCAATTGTGTTTTTTCACTTCCCGGCGTCAGGAATCTCCTAAAAAATGGCCCAAACGTAAACAATCCGCTCAGATGTGAACTTTCTCATAGGGAATCCTGACACAAGCTTTTTACGGGCGATATTGAAAATCGTCAGCGCTTAAAAACTGTCAAAAACGCCCCTAGTGGGAATGAGCCCTTAACCACCCTGGCATTACAATTATTGCGGCTATGCTGCCACGAGTGGCTTTTTTTATTTTTTTAAAAAGGTTATTTTTTAGTGTAGCTAGCACTAGGCTAGCTACACTCTCCCCCCAAATCCCCCGGCACTGTGTCCCCCCCCTCCGCTCGCCGCCGGCGATATTTCCCTGGGCGAGATGCTGCGATGGCCGAAACTTCCGCCATAGCTTCAGGTGTTGCTATGGCGACGATCGGACGTGATGTCCGACATCATCGATGTCATTCTCAGTTCCAAACACCGCCATAGCGATCCCTGGAGGCTATGAAGAAGCTACTGCGGTGGCCGCTCCGAGTGGGGGGGAGCAAAAACAGTGGCGATCAGTGGTATCAGAGCGGGCTGGCGGCGATCGGAGGGGTGATGTAGGTAGCTAAGGGCTAGCTACACCCCCTCTGAAAATTTGGTGCAAAAAGACCCTCCAGGGGCTGAGCAATCCACCGCGCCGGTAATGGACGAGCTGAGCTGTAGTTATCGTTGATTTAGTTTCAATCATGTCCTTGTTCATTACCTTCCACAGTACATTATTGTAAACAGTATGACTGCTGTTTATCCCCAGGAAAAAGTTTCTCAAGCCAAAACTTCTTATAACCAAGGAGTCATACAGCCATGATCCCCGCCCCATGTTCATAATTCATAACTGCATGTTGCCAGTTGCTCTAGAAAAGAGACAATGTAATTGTATAAGCCTGTTTCTGCATACCTATGAAATCACAGCTGGGAGTCTTGGGCACAGGATACAGCCGGTATGGCTTATTCTGCTCCTGCACAAGTCCCAGTGGCGTTAATTACTATTAAATCATATTTCCTAAAGGTAAACAATGTTCTTTTTAGATTAAGAGTCAGCTCCCTGGAACATGGAATTTTCCAGGCCATGCACAGTAAAGACTGTGCTTGTCATGATATCAGCCAATAGCAGGCGATGAGTTAGTGATCCGTCCCTGCTCAGATGATGTCACATTTAACTCTTTAGAGTTAGTATGAGAAGAGCTAACAAGGTTTTGGGTAGAGAGGGGGGGGGGGAGGGGCTACTGCTGCTTCTGACTTCTGGCTGATGACTTCCACCCTCTACTCTTTTTGTAATGTATTGTCATCTTATCTAACTGTATGCTGTATATAGGCTTAAGTTCAATGTAGTATAGATGTAACATAAGAGAAAGCCTGGTGCCATTCAAAAGGAATGGACCAAAAGCCTGGAACGCAAAGAGGACTTACTACAGACCAACGGCTTTGCTGAGGTGTAACGAACATGTGGAGATAAGCATCTGTATATCTGTTTACTGATTAATCTCCTGAAACTTTGAGGGTGTCTAAGAAGTTCTATCTCCTATGCTGCTGCTGTGATGAGAGTCAAGTTATCACACTTCCTGTGATATGGTGCCGAATTAAGGTGTAGTGTTATTGTCAATAGCAACCAACGTAAAGATGTATTATACGCCGTTATCACCGTAATTCCTATTATGGTCTATAGTGGCGCCGGCTGTGCCCAAATCTCCTGCGCTGGATTCAATGTGCTCGCCTCTTTCTTCCCCTCTATAATCCTTTGCTTATTGAGTTTGCTTTTAAAAAATCCCACACTTTAAACCTGTAGTGCAGCAGAAAGGCTAAACACGCTAACCTCACCCTTACACGTTCTTTTACATCAACTACTAGGAAATGTAGTAGTACATTTCCACTTAAGCCCTGTAAGTAGCTGCTGACTCCCCATGCATATAGCAATCCCCAGCATCAGCATCTCGGTCCCACTGCTGGAAGGCATTCCCCTTGCCAACTGCTGGCTCAGACAGCATACTGCATGACAAGGCTGCTCCCGATGTCAATGTTCTGATCTGTTTAGTGTATTTTTTTTATTTTATTATGGTTCTTTATTTATATAGCGCAACATCTTCCACAGTACAAACAAATAGGTGGAGCATAGATACACGAGATGTCCAAAACTCTGTACAATCAGGACATCTAGCAATTCAAGTACATGATATGTAGTCACAAAAGATTCACTGCGCTTTCTCAGACCCTGTAAAAAACAATTAAAATATGCACAGTATTGCCTTTAAAAAGATACAATTAGCACCCCGTGCTGCACTCCAGGGGGTAGTGCCTCCACCATATAGGGCAGGGGTCCCCAAACGTTTTGGGTCAAGGGCCGGGTCAACATACTTCAGACTGCTGGGGGGCCGGAGTATATATAAAATGATGTAGAAGTCTTTGCGGGCCAGACAGTAAAGCATACCCAGGTGACAACCTGCAGGCCAATTGGACAGCAGTGTCATCTGATGTTGTATTTGATTAGAAACCAGCAAATGACTGCTTTCTGGCTTCAATATGGAAGGGTGGTGCCAGCACTGCTATTCTATATGCGGACCACCAATATTTAAAGATGATAATACATTTTGTGTGTGGGGGTAAAAAAGACTCGGGGCCACATTCCGCCCTTAGGCCTTAGTTTGAGGACCACTGATATAGGGGATAAGATATTTCGCTCCCCCTTCGCGAATGCACTCAACAGAAGCGCGTCTTGAATGTTAGCATATCACACTTAATGTAGTCAGCCAAGGAGGATTTCAATGTGTAAAACCAGCATCCAAGTTTAATAAGACAGATGTGCAGGATAACAGAGGGTACATACGCTCCTACTGCAGATACAATAGAGCTGCACGTCCCTCCTGCGGTGGTGTGCAGCTCTATTGTATCTGCAGTAGGAGCGTATGTACCCTCTGTTATCCTGCACATCTGTAAGCGGAAGTGCCAGATTTAATGCTAGGGCATACCTATGTTACCGCACAGCTCCTGCGGCGATCTGGTTGGCCCGGAAGTCATGTTAGTCTATGTCTATGCAGGGATTTTTCAAACATCGCAGCGCGCATGAGCGGAAGCGTATTTTTACAATACGCTTCCGTGCACTTCCGCATACCCGAAGCAGTAAGTGACCGCAAGCAAAGCAGGATGTGACCACAAGTGGCCGAATGCCTGGCAGGGAACACCGTGTACTAACGCGGTGTTCCCGGAAAGCCTGTTTTTGGCGGTGCGGTGGTTTCTACGCACCGCATCGCTAACGCCAATTTACAGTGTTAAACCAGCCTCAGGTTTTTTTTTACTTTTCCTGTACTGCAAAACAGAAAGGAATGTATCATGTCTTAGAGCTAGTATCATATATGTATATGTTTATCTCATGTCACATGTCACTTCAGGTTCACTTTCAGTTGAGCATGGGCAGCTACCAAATGTAATATTTTATAAAGCTGTTTTACATGGACTGTCTATGTAGCACCCTAACCAAGAGACTTTTATCATATATTATTTATCCAATCCATGTTGCAATTCTAGTTTTTACATTCATCCACTTCATTTCAGTGTCCGTAGCATTGGATGTAAAGCAGAATACCAATAAAGACCAAACCTGTGTTTCTTATTGGTTTCTTAGTATTTTATTTTAGTTTTGTTAAAATCTAGATGTATTTGGTTTTGAGAGACAGCGACCATGGTGAAGGCTTGTTGTAATTTATAGCAGGTGTATGTATGTGATAATGTTCTATTCATCCTCCACATTTCTGCTTTGTTCTTGTTCAGGTAACCGTGTAGCACCATCGACTGTCTCTCCCGGCTTCCTAGGATGAGTAATTGCAGCAGCCGTGCACTGACCCTACTCAGTAGCGTCTTCGGAGCGTGTGGGCTCCTTCTTGTCGGCATAGCCGTTAGCACTGATTACTGGCTGTACGTGGAAGAAGGAATTGTACTACCTCAGAATCAAACAACTGAAGTCAAGATGGCGTTACATGCGGGGCTCTGGAGGGTTTGCTTTGTAGCTGGTAAGACCATCCATACGATGTGAAGTGATGAAAGGTGTGCTTGTAAACATGTAAAGAAATGTTAAAAACATGTAAAAAATTATGCATTAGCTGGCATGTGATTTGTTACCATTAACTACTTCCATATAATCAAAAGCACTCAAACAGTAGGCACACTTGTCCATGCTGAGCCCTGGAGGTCACTGATCCGTCACTGGAGCTTGGTGGAGGTGACATCCTGACAGCCATAGCCACAATTTACAGTGTGGTCTATGGCAGTGCCTAATTTTGTGAATGGTGCAAAATTAACTGTCTCATTGGTAAGGGAGGGGGCAGCTAAGGGCTGGTTCAGATGGACGCTTGTGGTGCGTTTACTGCCAGCGTTCGGGGCTTGGCGTTAAACGCTCCCATTCAAGTGAATGGGAGCGTTTCTACCAAGCTTTTACATGCGTTTACACGAACGCGGCGTTCGGGTCCCGATTTTCACTGGCATTCAAGGAGCCCCTGGAAGCTACATGTTGCTTCCAGGGGCGGTTAACCGTGACAGGTATTGTCCCCCTAGGGGAAGAAAAAACGTGACCGCATCCGAACGCAACGCGAACGCTGCTGAAAGCCCGAACGCATTGCCACCGCGACGCCAATGAACGCGACGCCTCCAAACGTCCGTCTGAACCAGCCCTTAGCCTCCTCCTTTCCTACAAAGACCTGCCATGTCATGGACAAGGGGCTCATTCCCACCTCATGCTAGGAGAGATGGAGGTAGCTACCCCCACGCATATAGGGATAGGTCCTAGGGACTTTTTGTGAAAACTGGAAGCCCCCTTTAATAAGGGACCCCCAGATGTTTCTCCAGGTATAGGTATAAGGGGTTCATTTTGAACCGCTACATATTTATAATAACGTGTAAAAAAAAACCTTTTAGTTGAAAAAAAAAAAACAAAAACAAGAAAAGTATATTTTTTCCATCTGTGTGTTTTCATTCTTACACCTTTCTTCTTCATCTTTCATTTTCATCTGTATACTTTTTTCTTCTCCTACTTTCATTTTCTTCTGTCGCATGTTCTTGCATTCTTCTGTTCTTCTGCTTTCTTAACTTGCTTGAAGAATCCTTGCTGCACCTCTGAAGAACAAGGTATTTTTACAGAACTTGTTTCTTGCCATGTTCCTACTAGTGATTGCGAAACTCGGTATCTGAATCAGAATTCCCATCAAAAACCCGGAGATTCATCAGATTTAGAATTCAGCAACTCCGATAATCCCTAATTGTAATCAGGCAAACTGGGTTTGGTTCCAGGTATTAGGCAGATTGGAGTCAGACTAGCCAGAGTCCATAGGACAGATCAAGGTCAGACAATAAGCAGGATCATTTCTGACAACATTCAATCAAAGTCAACAGAAACCAGGAGCAGCAGAGATCAGGAGAAAAAAACTACAGATGTGCAACCACTAGTTAACAGATGCTACTGTGGTCAACCATATAGAGTGAACCTTGATGCTTATATGGGTGGTTGTACTCAAATAAAAAATCCTACTGATTCCCACCAAGTCCATGTGCTTGACCCCACCCTCTCAGATGCAGAGGTCTCCAAAGATTATAAGTAGAACTGGTAGACTCGTTAGGGAAAGCAGAAGTGCAGCACAACCCCGAGGTGACTACATCCAGGGAAGAATCTTCTGTGCAGGAAGTCCTGATGAAGGGACATCCCAAGGTGATCAGTTACCAGATGATTGCTCCCCCCAGGCTTCAGAATACCTTGGGTGGCTTGTACTACCTGTAGCAGGTAAGCCTCTAATAGTTTCAGGGGCAGCACAGTGGTTTAGTGGATAGGACGTCTTGCAGCGTTGGTTCCTGGTTCAAATCCCAGACAGGGCACTAGATACATGGAATTTGTATGTTCTCCCCATGTCTGTGTGGGATTCCTCCGGGTACTTCAGTTTCCTACCACATCCCAAAACTATACAGATAAGTTAAATGGCCTCTCCCTCATAACTAGCCCTGGACTACAATAGACCTATGACTATGGTAGGGATTAGTCTGTGAGCTCCTATAAGAGACAGTTAGTGGCAAGTCTATGTATATTCTGTAAAGTGCTGCGGAAGATGTCAGCGCTATATTAATACTAATAGTAATAATAAACCCCTTTAGAAGAAACCACAATAGCAGTGATATCACGACTCTACTCTTATTTTGAAGCGACATGAAATGGATGCTGTGCTAAAATGTTGATGCCTTGATGCCTTTACCAGCAGACTGGGTGCCTATCAGTGGTGTAGCTCAGAAGCTTTGGGCCCCATTGGACCCCCCCAAGCACTTTACACATAACAGTTGATATGGTGCACCTAAACCTGCCAAGGGCCACTCAGTATTAGAGGTGCACGAAGGGAATGGTGAACAGTTTGTTAAAGTGGACCTGAACTCTTGCACAGGACAGATGGAAAGCATAGAGAAATGCACCCTGTATGTATTTAGAGAGCTTAGCCTGTCTAATCCCCCCTCATTTGTGTCTAATCACAAATTGTAATCTGATCTCTCCCATGTGTCACATGACTGCCTATGACAGAGATGGCTGATAAGCCCATATGAAAGCACAAGCTGTTAACAATATGTCTGCTTCCATGAATCAGGAAGTAGAAAAAGTGCAGATTTATTTTAGGATTTCTATCAGCTGTAACAAAGAAATGTTTTGTTTAAAGGTTATTATGCTGTTGGTTATCTTTTAGAGCAGAGAGGAGTTCTGAGTTCAGGTCCGCTTTAATGATTACTACTATTCAAAGCATCTACAGAATTCATCATTACCACCACAGGACCAATAAAGAGCTAAGACTGCCGTTGAGGGAGGGCCCCTCGAGGCCCCTCTGGCCCAAGGGCCCCGGTGCGGTCGCATCCTCTGCATCCCTTATTGCTACACAACTGGCACCTATACATTCAAAGGACTTTGTTGGGCCAACATTCAGTTGCGATTCAAGATCACATTTCTGCCCAATGCACACAAATTATGTTAATTTTGAAATGGGCCTTAATCATCAGAAAGCATAAGTGGAATCATGCAGGATGTGTGAAAACATGCATAGGATTGAAAAGAGTACCCAGTCAGCCTAAACACTAGGTGTTTTTAATGCAGACATCAAACCAACAAATGTTAATTCCCAGAAATACCTTTGATGACTAACTGTACATGGTTAATTGCAAGCTTTAGAAATGTTAAGTTTCTTCTTCAGACATTATACAGAACTGGATCAGAAGTTCTGATCCAGTTCTGTATAACGCCTGAAGAAGACACTTAACATAATCAAAGTTTGTTGGTTTGATGTCTGTAATTCTGCTACACTAATACGGGACCATATTAGGACCATACTTGGTTGTTTTTAATTGGCTGAAACAGAGTAACCTAGCAGCTTAAGGTGACCCAGAACCACTAGGAAGTTAAAGGAAACTAAAAGATACCAAAAAGCCCTTCTACTAAACGACACCAAGTTTTACACTAGGAGACCGAAAGGAAACTAAATGCTTCCTTGCTGTAAAGCCTCTGCTAAATAAATTTGTCTTCTTAAAAGAGAATGCATTTCCTATTATCAGGGGCGTTTTTAGGCATGGGCATTACAGGCTACTGCCTGAAGTGCCATTGGTCCTGGGGGCACCATGCCCCTTATTAAGCCCCACCTCTGTCCCTTTGTACCTCCTTCTGTCCCATTTTGCCTCCTTCTGTCTCCTTGTGCAACCTTCAGTCCCCCTGTGCCACCTCTGCCCCTGTGCATCTAGAGATAGATTAATGTGAAATGGTCCCTTAGACAAGCAACCACTTTGGACCCATGCTTGATGGCCACCTAGCTTTTTTGGCAAGATTTGTTTGGGGTTAACATAAACCAGGCCCCTAGACTCTCTTAGGCACCTGCCTAAGTTGCCTTGTGGATGATCCAGCTCTGTGTGCGTCCCTCTGTGCCTCTGTCTTTCCCAATGTGCCTCCCTCTGTCCCACTGTGCCTCCTTCTGCCCCCATTTGTGCCTCCCTCTGTCCCCTTGTCCCACTATCTGTTCCCATCCCCCTCCTGCGCTCCCCCAGTCCAGTGTGTAAAGGGTGAGTATAGCTCAGCAGAAGCTGTGCTCCAACCTCCCCTCTGGAGTCCAGTGCTGTGACTGTGTGACCATCCTGCCTGTGTTCTGCTCCCTCTAGTGCTGGCACCTCACTCTCCTACGTGTGCTAGGATATGCTGGACTCCAGCAAAGAGGTGAGAGTACAGCTTCTGCTGCGCTGTACTCTGAATTTACACACTACAATGGGGTAGTGCGGCAGAGGGGGTGCAAAGTAATGTGACAGGATCGCCAGGTTGTTTGAATCTCATGGGCTTCCTTGTATTATTCATCCACCCTATATGGCGTGTGGTTTATTTTCTCTAGTGTGTGTTTGTGTTTTTTGTTTTTTTTTGTTTTTTTTTTTTTGGGTGGGGGGGGGGGGGGTGAAACAGGACACCTTGCCTGGTGTGAGAAAAAGGCTAGTTTATTTAGTATATGCCGGTACTTACAGCATTTGAGCAGCATTACAGTACACAAAATCAACCAGGAGGCACCAAGGAAGATGATACTATGGCCTCAATTCATTAAGCTTATCTCCTGTCTTTAATAACTCTTCTAGAGTTATCACCATGGTGATAAGGCATGTAGTATTCTGGAAACATTTTACCTCAGGCAAACCTAAAGTTAACTCTTCTGTCTTTAAGTTAACTCTTCAATCCTTAAAATAACTCCAGAGTTAAAGACAGGCTGTTTATTAACTGCGTGTGAAAATAACTACAGAGGAGGTAAATTAACTACAGAGGAGGTAAATTAACTACAGAAGAGGTAACTTAAGGAATGAAGAGATAAAATAACTCTCTCACTGTGTGGAGGTAAGTTTTCTCTTGCCTTATTATCTCCAGCATGATCTTAGTGAATTGAGGCCTTAGTCTCCAAATATGAGATAGAAAAAGTTTGTCCTACCTTAAACAAGGAGGCTTACAGAGGTGTAAGTCTAAAAAATTCAGATTTTATTATTCACAATTTACAACGCATTTCGGGGCTTAAGCCGCTTCTTCAGGTCAAGTTATGTGCCTGTTAGGAGATGCCAGAAAATCTTGGCGCCTTTAAATGGGAGACTGAGAGCGCTGTGTAAATAGATGCAGTAATAGCGTCGGTGGAACCCGGCAACACTTCCAGGTCCCGCCCGGAAGTTCAATACTTGGTTTAAAGAGTAACTGTTAGCCCCCAAATTGAAATTTAAAACACTATTGCAATGTTTTATTTATTATATAAGTGAGCCAAAAAGCCAATGTACAAGTTAAAAATCAATCTAATTTTGTTACTATCTAACCTTTTCCCCCAGCTCCGGACGCAAGCCGCATATCAGATACTGTAGCATGCAGAGCATGCCTATGTCTGGCCGACCCACCTCTCCCCCCCAGAACCAGGTGCCAATATATTCTCCCCACCGCAGCTGACCGCTCTGACACGGAGAGAGCGGCAGCACTTCCAGAGCAGCACCGCAGAGCAGCCAGCGCCGTGCATCTCTCTCACATGTGATTCTCTCACATGTGACTCGGCGGCGGCTGCTCTGCGGTGCTGCTCTGGAAGTGCTGCCGCTCTCTCCGTGTCAGAGCGGTCAGCTGCGGTGGGGAGAATATATTGGCACCTGGTCCTGGGGGGGAGAGGGGGGTCGGCCAGACATAGGCATGCTCTGCATGCTACAGTATCTGATATGCGGCTTGCGTCCGGAGCTGGGGGAAAAGGTTAGATAGTAACAAAATTAGATTGATTTTTAACTTGTACATTGGCTTTTTGGCTCACTTATATAATAAATAAAACATTGCAATAGTGTTTTAAATTTCAATTTGGGGGCTAACAGTTACTCTTTAAGTTTCTCTTTAAGTGTGCATATGATCAGAAGACTGAAGTGAACTTACCTTCACATCGTTGCTTTTCACTGCACACAAGCAGGAGATGGAGGGGATGTCTACTACATTATTGCCATAAGAATCCTTGTACACACCTTACTAGAAAATTGGAAAATCACTGAGGTATTAAATGACACGAGGATTCTGATTAGTTGCTCTGCACAGCTGCTCCGTTTTGCCTCATGATATTTTTTTTCTCATGTTTTGATAAATCAGCTCATGTATTTTTGAAGGCTCAAAATGATATCACTTTACCAGCAGGAACGTTTACAAGGTAGCTAATAATAGGTTTTGTAATTTGTGGTAAGTGATATGTATGGATAGTCGCTGCTCCCAGTCTTCTTGTTACAGTGACTCTTAAATGTATCGGAATAATGCGAGATTTACATTCATGTATTCATTTTGTGGAAGCCTAGTCTGCTATACCCAATTTGCTCAGTAGCATATCAGGAAGGAAAGGCTTAACTTTTGGCTCTACTCTAATTGGCCATGCTCTAATTGTTACACTGCCTTTATCCCGCTGTTAACTTTGTCTTCCTCCTTTTAATAGTTTGGTTATTTGAGTCTGGCTGCCTAATTACATATTACATTTCGCTTCTCTGTGCAGATATCAGTCATAATCTTGGCGTTCTACACCATGCACATAAATATTGGTCCTAATTATAGGCCTTCATTTAAAGGATGAACAGATCTAGAGTGCAAATTTCCTTATGTATAAGCTCTGATATACTGAAAACCAGAGGAAGCTGAACTTTGTTTTGCATTGATTTTCTTTAGACTAAATCAGAATTTTTATGATCATCTCTAGAAAGAGTGGTATGCGGATGAAACAGAGGCGCTAATTAGGTTAAAACAAAATTAAAATGATTAAAAAATCTGGGAAGCAGCGCTTAACGCCTCATAGAAGATTCAACATGAGATTTATCATCAAAAATCTTTGTGTTCTCCAAAAATTGTGACATGTTTTGTGGGACCAAGTGCATTTCCTCAGGGAGTAAGGGCTCAAACCCACTAGCAGCCTCTGTTAAGCACTAGTGATTTGAAAAAGCTCTTGCTAATGCAATACTATGGGGGGGTTTCATCAAATCACATTGCTCAAGTGGGATTACACCCATAGCACTACATTAGCGAGAGCTTTTCAAATTACAACGCACTCAGAAAAGCGCTCATAGTGGGATCCAGGCCTCAAACAGGTGCAGATGTTTTTGTAATCAAAGCAAGTGTGGTGCCTCCATGAAAAATGGTGGAAGAATATTTTGGGGAACTGCAGAAATTTGGCATTCATTCCTGATTATGCTAAAATTTATACCAAAGGGCCCGTTTCCAGTAGCGTTTAGAAGACGAGGCGATCAACGCATTGCCTCGCATCCCACCACACGTACTTACAGTTGTCTTCCATACAACCGGATGCGGCGTCATGTGGTTTCCCGTCGGCAGCTATAGGGACTCAGATGCGTGCTGTGGAAAATCTGCAGCATGCTATCCATAATTCCCCCGCGTCACATCGCGGAGGTCAATTCGCGTCAATAGAAACTACTCCATTGACATCAATTGGTTGCAGTTTCCTTGCGTTGTGGAGCGGTTTCCGCATAGCAACGCGTCTAGTGAAAACCGGCCCCAAGAGAGAGACAGAGATATGTCTTCAGTAAGTAGCTTGACGTTTTTCTCCGGGAAGAGAGGGAAGGCGGGGCCAGGTGCTGAAAGTAGAGTGATGGGGGGTCTTCGGGGTGGCTGCACGGGACAAGGCTATCTATAACTTTTTTTTTTTACAGAGACGCTGCAGGATTTTGATTTTTACTATGGAGGTCCTCGTTAAAGCGGACCCAAACCAAACATTTTTTTAAATTAAAAATATTAAGTTGCACCACTCTGACACATACAAAGGTAAATAAACACTCCTTCAAACCTATGAGCATTTCAGTGCATGCTTTTCACCCTTCTCTTTTCATAGCTAGGGTTATACTGGGGGCAGCCATTAGCAATTCCTCCATTGCCGGACACCGTCTACTCCACCAGTTTGCCGGAAAAATCCAGGCAATTTGAAAGGAAGGGAGGGGTTCCTTCACTAAATGTAAAATACTTTATATTTGTCATCATGCAGCTGAAAAAAGGCTGCTATTTATTATTATAATTAAGAAAATAGATTTTATTTCTGAAATCTTGTATTTTTAATTTGGGTCCACTTTAAGTATGGTTTCAGGAACAGTGTCCACTAGGAGCCACAGCTGTTTCCGATTCAACGTCACTAGGTAAATGAGCAGCTTTTACCCTCCCCTCCTGTATGCAGGAAAACTCTGCAGATTCGGCATGGATTTGGGAAATAAGGCCTAAAAGACAAAGCCAATTTAAATAAGTTAGCTACTGTAAGCAGCATTGTGCTGAATAATGGTAGAAAGCAAAGCAAAGGCATATGGCAACGGAAGATGGAAATATTCACGAAAAGATAAGCATTACAAGACAGAAATAGGATGTTAACAAGAACAGTCGGACATAACTGCTGCACAAAATAAGAGCGCACTGGAAATATAAATGTTCTGTGGATCACGGCGAGAGTGAAACATCTAGTGGTAAGAACAGCTGTGATTTGCTTATAACTGGGAAGAGTAGAGATCCTCAAAGGGAATGACACTTTGGCAAGTAATAAGCTATTAATGTGATAACATGGGGAGGTTGTCTGTGACATTTCAAATAGGTTTATGGCACTTGAAGTGATGCATCAATTTCATGACACCTTTTAGCTTGAGTGGATTATGTTGCTTGCATGGAGGAACAGCGGTGCCACCACAACGGCTATGATGGCTTAGGAACTGATATGTTTTTAGGTATGGCGAGCTGCTATTTTCACGCAATCTGTTGTTTCTTTCTTGTTTACGTTTAGCTTGAAACAGCCATGGTCATTACAAGCAATAATTAAAGTGGATCCGAGATGAATGTTTACTCATTGCATAATTGTGTTCCTTTCTTATTGTTTATAGGGCATTCCTCAAGCCAAATACTTTTTTGTTTTTGTTTTACTACTCTAATTCCCTATAAACTAAACAAGCCTCGCCCACAGCTTTTCAGAGAGCCTTGGCCTTTTCAGACAGTAGCAAGGGCTCATGGGAGCTCAGTCTGGGCAGGAGGAGGGGAGGTATTACTAGCCAGAGATTTCAGAGGCAGAGGGGAGAAGGGAGGAGGAGGGGGATTAGGTTTCTTCACAGGCTGAGTGCTGAAGATGCAGATAAGCTTGCCGGTGTGTAATCTTTACAAACAACATGGCTGCTGTCGTATCACAGGAAGAAATAATCATATTCTATTGAAGCTGTTTGCAGCTAGATTTGCTGTGTAAACTATCTACATTTTAGATAAGATCTATACACAAGTTACTTGTTATAGTTAGTTTTTCATCTCGGATCCGCTTTAAACAGAAATGGGGATTAAAATGAGAAGTTAAAGGGCCCTGTAAAGGGGAAAAAAAAGATTTACCTTATATTTCACTTTAAAAGTCAATATGCCTAAGGGCATGGATATTCAGCGATTCCTCACATCTGAGCTGGACTGGGAAAAGCTGCCTATTTCATACAAGAGTATGCTGTCTAGATCGCATGCTGGAGCCATTCTGAGAGGTATGCAGCAGCTTTTCATAGCATGCACCCAAATCCCTATAGCTGTGCATGGCACGGCTACAAGGATTAGGATGCATATGCGCATCACTGCAAGTTACAGCGTGCGCCAAGCTAGACCCATGCCAACTCAGTGGAATCCTAAGGCCCCCTTCACGCATGACTGAATTAATATATGTATTGCATTTTTCTGAATTTGAGTTCACATCTAATGCAAGTCAATGGCATCACAATTGTTGTGCATTTTAATGCATATTTTCGGCCTACATGTATGCATGCAACAGGCATGTGAATCGCATACAGTGCAAGTCGATGGAAATGTGAAAATTTGCATATGAATGTAAATTACATATATTTGAAAGAACAAAGAGAAATTGAGAGTCCAATATGGTGTAGTATTGTAGTATTGTTAAGTTGGTTGTGGTTTAAAGCAAAATATTCAGATATACTCACAAACATGGGTTACCCATAGGCAACCACTTCAAGTGCAGGTGGGGAGTGTTAGAACCTGACCCCACTCAGGTTTTTAAGATGTCACTCTCTGTAGATAGGAAACCGAGGGTGGTATCAAGATTTCAGCAAGGCTTGGTGTACAGAGGTGCCAGAGTAGAGTAAAAAAACGTTTAAAAACCATCTAAAACAGGGAGATGTTCAGGTGGACTTCCCTCGAAAATATAAAACTCAGTTGAGTCACAATATATCAATACAAAAAGTTTATTCAACGCCACTTAGTGCAATGCGTTTCGCAGGTGTGGTCCTGCTTCATCAGGCAAACAGGAGTATAACTCAATGGGTCTAAATGCAGAAGTGATTGTTGACAGAGGCGCTCACTTCTGCATTTAGACCCATTGAGTTATACTCCTGTTTGCCTGATAAAGCAGGACCACACCTGCGAAACGCGTTGCACTAAGTGGAGCTGAATAAAATTGAGTTTTATATTTTCGAGGGAGGTAAGTCCACCTGAACACCCCCCTCTTTTAGACGGTTTTTAAACGTTTTTTACTCTACTCTGGCGCCTCTGTACACCAAGCCTTGCTAAATTACATATATATCCATGTAAATTAACTTCATCAATATGCTTGGAAAAATCATAAATGACAAAAAATAAATGGATGGCTACAAAATACACAGAATCGCAAATCCCCCCAAAAAATCCAAAAGCTGTCTAAAATTCTCAGAGACAAGTGTGAAGGCACCCTAAAAGTTTTGGTCAGTATCCCTCGCCTTTTAAATATAAATTTAAATAGATAATAAATAAAAATGTTAACTATATCATAAAGGAAAAAAAGAAGTATCTTTTTTTAATAATATAATTTATAGTATAAAAATAGACAAATTCAGATCAGATTTTTTTTTTATAAAAAAAAGGGGGAAAAAAACAGATGAAAAATGAAGAAAAAAATTACAGTAACTTGATCATTTTAATTTGCTTATCAATGATTTATTATAAATAGGGTGTTTATTCAAAAATAACCCTTTGCACTTATTTACCTGTAAGGCATAGTCACCATCATGATCACACAGTGAGCCAATTGCAGATGGTGTCTCCACTCCTCCCACATCACATGCAGCCACCAACCTATCAGCAGCAAACCACAGCCACACCCACTCTGGAGAAGAAACTAGAAAAGGTGCCCATGTTTATACAAAAGGAACCCAAAGTATGAATATATATGTATAAAACTAACAATTCTTTATTTTAATGAATTACATAAACAAAGCATAAAATAAGGGGATGGCTATCAGCGACAACGCTTTAAACAAGACAAGGCAAGACACAGAACATTTATATTGTGCTTTTCTCCTGGCGGACTCAAAGTCATTTTAACACTCCACACTTGCAATCAAACCTGTGGCCACAAAAACCACAATGTCAGACTATTGAAGTGGGGTCCTTGACAATGTACCAAGTTCTGCCGCTATAAGTCATATACATCCACAATACAGGCTTCTGCAGTTAGTGGAGCTGCAGCTTGGAAGGGAAAGTTCCAACAGAGGGAATAGCAAGCCAATGGAGTCTAGGAAAGACTGGAGGGTGCAAACAGAACAGGTGACAGTGAAGGAGCGGAGGCACAAACCATCAACACAAGCAATATAGGATGTAGCTCACCAACCAGTATAGTCAAGCCTCAGCACAAGTTTACATACAGTGTTGCATCGTACTAGAGACATCATGTGGTTGTGTTTGTCCCCAACAGTAAAGGCCACTACAGTGCTCAATCCATAATCAGCAAACCATAATGTCCTGCCATGAATTGCATGGCCTGGTGGATAGGGACAATGGGTAATGTCCACAGCGCAAGCACCAGGTAGCTAGCGGTGTGTTGGGCAGCGCCGGGTGGCTTTGTAGAATGGCATCCCATGTGTCAGGCTTAGTGCTCATACAGATCACACGTTTCACAACTAACTTCCGATTTCCTCGTGGGGCATGGCTGTATAGCATTATATGGCACACCAACAAATAGAAACACAGCCAACCAATAAACAATCAGCAGGAGTCCCTGTCTGCAACTGTTCCACCCACCTCTAAAAGGTACACAGTTCTAAATACTTGCAAACGATATGTAATGTGTCCTTGTCCTGTAATTTACTATGCCAGTCGATCAGACTAGCAAGTCCCTGAGCTTCTTAAAGTTGGCCCTTTTAACATTCCTAGCTTTAGTTGTCCTCTTATTCACAATTTTTTGTCATCGGTCAAACGTTAATATACTATGGTCGCTATTTTCAAAGTGTTCTTGAACTTCTCAGCCACTTATTAAACTCCCTAAGCTACCGTTGCCTTTCAGGTAGAACACTTCACACTGCTGGTACCTGAGAACTGAGTTTACTATAGCCAGAGGTTTACTATATCAGAGTTTACTATAACAAGATCCTACTATATCCAGTACCCTCTGGTTAGTTAAATCTCACATTCATGCATGTTAGAACCTGTCTTCAAGTTTCACCCCATCTGTGTTGCACTTACCATCAATCATTGGTGGTCAAGGGTTAAAGTGATGCAACTGCAAGGAAAAAATGCCTATTGACAAAATGCAGCTGCAAGAAGCAGCTGCAATCGAAATGCCAGGACAGTTTGCTGTGACAAGCAGAAGGTTGTTTGTTTACAAACCGTAAGGATGAAAAAATTATTTTGGTGCATAAAACCATTTTAATTTTACAAGCCCTGATAAAAACAACCTTGGCTCCCAAATATCATAATTTATCACTTCAGCCGAGTGGGTTCAGCTGTTTGTTAACTAGTTTAAATTATAATTTGCAAACCTTTTATAACATTGCATCTTTCTGTTATATTTGCAATTTACAAACCACAATTTTAAACTATGAAACAGAGCAGAGCTAATGTCCCTTTGAACTTCCCTGCAGTAAAACCTGAAACGGTCTCTCACAGTTTCTTTGATGTATAAGTGCTTCAGAAAACAGGACTTGGGTCAAAGAGCTTAGACAATAGCATAGATAACTGAAGGGGCAGCACGGTGGCGTAGTGGTTAGCTCTCTCACCTTGCAGCGCTGGGTCCCTGGTTCGTATCCCAGCCAGGGCACTATCTGCAAAGAGTTTGTATGTTCTCTCCGTCTGCGTGGGTTTCCTCCGGGCACTCCGGTTTCCTCCCACATTCCAAAAACATACGGATAAGTTAATTGGCTCCCCCTAAAATTGGCCCTAGACTACAATACTTACACTACATAATATAGACATATGGCAATGGTAGGGATTAGATTGTGAGCTCCTTTGAGGGACAGTTAGTGACAAGATATATATATATATATATATATATACACACATTGTACAGCGCTGCGTAATATGTCGGCGCTATATAAATACTAAATAATAATAATAATAATAATAACTCTTCCTATGCTGGAAAATAATATGAGACTATTTTCTTTGCTAGTAATGTTCTATTTCTTAGCTGTATTACACATACAATTCATTATATCAAAAGATTTTTTTCACTTCAGTGTCACTTTAAAGAGAATCTGTACTGTCCGATTTGTACAATAAAAAACATACCAATCAAGTCACTGTGATCTCCTGGTTGCCTCTTTGCCATTTCCGCCGCTCCCCGCCATGATCCTGGCTCTTAATTGCCAATTATAGGCAGTGTTTACAAACAAAAAACATGTCCGCTAACCAGGAAGTGATGTATGTGTATATATATATATATATATATATATATATATATATATATATATATATATATATATATATATATATATATATATATCATGTTACAGTGCACTACGAGTTTTTATTACATAGTGAATTGTCTGCACTCCAGTCAGGGATTCTCACGGTTTCTCCGCCTGGGCAGCTCTCTCCCCCTCAGACAAGCTGAAATTGAGAGCAGAGACCTGTCTGTAAGGGATAAACAAAGCACACACACAGAGCCCGCAGGGAGCGTGGAGGGGGCGTGCATAACTTCTCCCTATCACAGCAGAGGCAGTGCATCCTCTCTGGGTCGACAAAGCTTGACAAAGAAAAGAAGATTCGATATATTACAGAGACAGTGCAACTAGAAAAGGCTGCAGTAATCCAGACCACATTAGAACAGGTATAGGAACTTATAGGATAGAAGAAATAAGGCTGAACATTTTGTTAGAGTCTCTTTAAGTCACAGATTTGCTTTTACTTCACAGGATTTGGATTTTGGTATTGAGAGAAATGAATACGCCACCACATAACGCGAAAAGAAAACTATGTGTCCAAGCAGGCAGAACAATCAATTTACATAATTAGAATTTGCCTTGAGATCGTGTCCTAGTTGTTTTAATTACCTTATTGTGCTTGTAATATATTTTATTTCTACTCTTATGAACTGAACGATGTGTTGTGTAGGTCTTTGCTTTTGTACTTGTCACTGTTTTGCCCTACTTGTGAGGTTTGACACTAATAGTACTGAATGAATTACCAGGCAAATCACCTTAGTTTCTTGTTTTATTCATCACATATCACATTAATCTATTCCTTTTTTCTTTCTCCAGCAAGTGTCTGGAAAATTAAACAGTGCTGAACCCGTACTGAAAGGAAACATATGGTGTATATGCATAACAATGGCTTTAAAGATGAACTCTGAGCAAGATAATGAAACGTTACCTCATAACAGATTATGGCCTTTACTAAAAAATGAACACTATGCGGAAAAGATTCTGTTATCATACGGCAGTGGTTATTCAGTCTACTGTATTATGGCAGACAACACTCAGGGGCCTGTTTATAAAATTATCAAAGAAAGTCACTTTACAGCTCACCCCTCATTGCTGTTCATTGCTATGCAAAACAAAACATCAACATACCAGGGATATTCATCACGAGGTCATGATCATGAGTAACTTGTGATCATGAACCGATTTTTGTGACCACGAGGTCGTAATCAGCATTCGTGATTGGCTCTCGATCACAAATGGCAATCACTAATGCACTCATGATTGCACTCGTTACCCGACTCGTGATCACGAGTTACTCGTGATCACTAGTCGGTATTCGTGATTAACTACCTGGGGGCCGCCTAACGCCAGTGCGCGTGGCCGCGGTGGCAGCCCCGGGGCCGCCTAACGCCGATTGGCGTCAAGTCCTAGGGCTGCAGTTTCCCAGGGAACGGCCGCACGCATGTGCGATAGTTCCCTGCCACTTCATGGAATGGAGTTCCGTGATTAGCCTGCTAGCCGCCGATCGTGGCTAGCAGGCTATTTGTAAACGAAAGGGGAAAGAAATCCCCCTTGATTACATCCGTAGAGTGCTGCGGTCCCCGGCAGCACTGTACGAGATCGGTGATCCCCGGCCGAGCGCCGTCCTCTCATAGGCTGATGCCTATGAGAGGTGGAACAGGATGGATCCCCGTCCTGTTCAATTCTGTAGGCAGAGGGGAGGGAGGAAGGAGAGGTAGGGGGGGCGGGGAGAGAGAGAGCCTCAATGAGGCTGAAGAAAAAAGAAATAAACTGCCGCAGTGATCGGACCCCTCCGGCGGCATGTCCCCTTAGGGACAAAAAAAGGAGGTAATTCTGATCGCTGGGCTCTATAGCTGGGCTGTGCAGGTGGCTGAAATGCCTGCACAGCCCAGTGCTGCAAAAAACAGCCTGGTCGTTAGGGGGGTTAGCACTGTGGTCGTCAAGTGGTTAAAAACCCGTCGACTTTAGCAGGTAAAAGCAAAGCCTTCTTACATGCTAGAAACACCAAATTTGCCAGATATGTTAAGAGGAACAGTGGAAACCTTATAGTTTTTGAGAAAATCGATTTTAAAGTTTCAGAGGAAAAAAGTATACATTTGAATGTGGTAAATGGCAGTTAATGTATTTACCGCATTTAAATGTATAATTTTTTCCTTTGAAATTTTACAAAATCGATTTTCTCAAAAATTGTAAGGTCTTTTTGAAAGAAAAATGTCTCTTTTTCCCACTGTTCTTCTTAACATATCTGCCCAATTTGGTGTTTATGGCATGTAAGAGGGCTTTGCTATTAACCGTTAAAGTCGGCGGGTTTTTAATCAAGAATACCACTCTTGATTTTTGATTACATGCGGTTATTCGACTCAAAACCGCACTCGAGTCGGATATCCCTTTCTACTTGGGATCGTGATCAATTCGTCAATTCGTATGTGGGTGAAGTCAAATTTGTGATCACTCACATTCGTGATTGGGGGTATCCGAGCACTACTGCAACATACGAGGGCCGAAAATTGCATTGCTGTGCTGAAGCTTAAGTGTATCTGCAATGCTATTTGGCGCACATGAAAAAAGGGTACCCAGACAAGTTGACAGTAGAATAACAATAAAATTACAGATATTCTATGTTACAGTGAAAATGAGGATAGTAAAATATCAGCAGTAAATACCGATATTTTACTACAGCTAAACATTAACTATTCTCATACTGAACCTTCCCACTACTGATGCCTAACCCTAATCACCCCCTTCCATGGCTAACCTTAACCACCCTCCCCTAGCTAATTTTAAACACCACCCCCGCAGCTAAACTCAACCACTAAACTTAAAGCGGACCCAAACCAAACATTTTTTTTAATTCAAAATATTTAGTTGCACCACTCTGACACATACAAAGATAAATAAACACTCCTTCAAGCCTATAAGCATTTCAGTGCCTGCTTTTCACCCTTCTCTTCTCATAACTAGGGTTATACAGGTGGCAGCCATTACTTCTGAGCTTAGTAGGAGGTTTTAGATCATGGATGTGTTTGTCATCTGTCCCGGCAATATGAAAGGAAGGGAGGTGTTCCTCCAATAAATGTAAAATATTTTATATTTGTCATCATGCAGCTGAAAAAAAGGCTGCTATTTATTATTATAAGTTTAGAAAATAGATTTTTATTTCTGCAATCTTGTATTTTTAACTTGGGTCCACTTTAAATATGCAGCACATTGGTCAGGTGACAATCCAAAAAGTCCTCAGAGTTCCATCTGCTGTTTAGCTGAGGAATTGCAAAGTTCCCAGCAAGATGAGACATCTGCTGGTGGACAGTCTACACCAAAGTTCATTAGTGCTGCCACCAGCAGGATAGCAAAGGCACAGATCCTGACAACAAGGCTACCTTGACACTTCTGCTCCACCTTTGACATCAATACAAAAGGTGGGAGAGCAAGTGTGCGTGAAAAAGCTGGCACCTGTCAGTCACAAGAATACACTACTGGCCAGTGCATTACTTTTTGCAAATCCCTAGTGAGTTAAAATAAGAAAATTAATTTTCTGCAAGTGTTAGCTGAGAGCAAATGTTTACAACCAATTTTCGCAGTGCCGTTAATGACATGAGTAGGCATTAACCCATAAGGTGGCCCCTGTGAGAAAAGCATAGCCAATGCTGGACATCTGCAGCCCAGAGCCCCTGGAAACAATGCAGAATCCGCTTTGTTTGCTGAATTCATCACAAAATCCATGAAATATCTGGCACAGAACTACACCTAATCATAGTGTGTTTTATCATCATAATCTTCGATAAGTAAGGTAAACTGCAAGGTAAGCGAAGCCATTTTATAGGATCGGTTGAGTAATGACACACTTTGCATCAGCTTCCACTGAAAACCACAGTATTTATTGAAAGGAGAGGCTATCATAATCATAATTCAATCTACGTATTGTACACCAGTGCACTTTGTTGGCTGATCATATCTCTAATAAGACAGAGAGATTTTTTTTTTGTTATTAGCAGTGGCCAGAAAAAGAAAACACGCTTAATGCCTTTGGCGGATTTTCTAAAAAGGAGTTCTCTGCAGCTGAACTGTGTGCCCCGGGCGAGCTTCTGTGATTCTAGCCACAGGCCTGACAGTTGCCTTTTTGGTGGATTGTACAACCCAAAATGCATTTCTTCCATCTCTGGCCATTCATGTCCTGATTAACTGTAATATTCCAGGAATAACCGGCATTTGTCATCATAAAGCCCAAGTTACATTTTTCATCATTTATGTTGGTAAGGTATGTAGCTTGTCTTCTATTTTTTTTTCTGAGGGCTTTTAAACCTTTAGCAGCCAGTTTATTTAGAGGCTTGCAAGTGTTCCAGGTCAATTTATTTTAGTACATTTTTTATTTCTTATTTGTTACTTTGCTATTTAATTTGCTTGTTAATTTGCTTGCTACTAAATAGTACTGCTGTAATGTGTATTTATGGCCAATTATCATTAGGGGGCAGTGTAAGAAAATAACAGAGGACTTCTGCTTTCAGTTTCTATATTTTCTGCTAGCAGCGAGAGACATGAAAGCATTCCAAGAATTTATAGCACAACAAGTTCTGCCGACTTAGGTCAAAAGCAGTGCACTTATCTCAAACGAAATAACTGCATTAAAGCTGCTAATGGGTTAAAGTAAACCTTTTATAGGTACGGAGGGTTGAAATTTCCCATCTTGCTGAATGAATAATTAGCTGCATTAGCAATAGGAAATTGTGACTTATTTTCCACACCTGAACTAATCCAGAAGCTGGCAACAAACCTGGGTACACTTATATAACCATCTTATCTAGATACTGTGAACAATAACTGTGTTTTATGTGGTCTTTGTACATTTGAGATCCCTTTAAAATATTTTTTTTATGTAAATGTGACCTAAACCGCCATCCAAGGTGCAAACAAGTCCTAAAAATATACAAAAACTTAGTTAAAAAAAATTAAACATTTAAAACCATATTATATTCAGTTACATATTTAATGAAAGAAAAAGTCAAAAACATATCTGCATCTGGCAAAAGTAAGGGAATTGTGCTCTCAATATTTGGTCTGATCCCCTTATACAGCAATAACTAGAGCTAAGCCATTGCAGTAATTGTTGATTAGTCCTGTACATTGACTCAAAGAAGGTTTAGGATTTCTCCATATGGAACAACTTTAGGTCTTAGATTTTTTGTTGGTATTCTTACATGAACTGTTTACTTTAGGTTTTTCCACAACATTTCAATTGGATTAAAGTCAGGACTTAGGCCTATATACAATTCATTTTTTCACCTGAGTTTTCACCTAGGTGATATTGTTAAATGTGTCAATACAATGCATTTTAAGCCATCAGAAAGCAAGAAAATGCTCAAAACAATTTTGATAGTACTTTTTCATTTACTTTTTGGTACTTTTTTAGTTGAAAAGTGCTGGAAAGTTATTTTAATTTGAAGATGAAAAATTATCTCCTAGGAGAAAAGCCAGGTGAAAAAGTGAATTGCATATGGCCCTTAGACTTGCTTGGCTTTTTACAGTAGGTACATAGAGGAATTATTTGCGTATTCACTTAGTGACTGAAAGTGATGTATCATGGGAGGAACTTCTCACTTCAAGTGAAGATGAATTTTTGCAAATACCTCAAGGAACCCAAGCATTCCATGGAACCCTGATTGAAAAAGCATGCTTTAAAGCATATAGGTTTAGATTCCTTTAGGTGCTCTTCAAAAGTGGGTCTTGCTCCCCTTAACTTTTTCGCACTATATTGTGTAACAAAAGAAAAATGGTGCTTTGGCTTATTGAATAAAGTCTAGTTATGTTTTTTTGCACGAGAAATCAAATGTACTCAATGCCACATAGCTCTTAACAGCTGATCAAACTATTTGCTCTGCTAATCTTTGTGCATACAGGATAGTTAGGAGAATCACTTGTGTAATGTACTTCAGCATAGTTATGACGTCTAGGATGAAGATTGTGCCGCTCAATGTTTACTGCTTATAAATATATAATCCTAATACACTTTGAAAAACATTGCTAGCTATGTAAACAGAGTAGCGTGTAAGGAATACAAATCACCCTGCAAAGCAAAATTTTACCTCACAATTAGATTGTGAAGCTGTGTAAACGAGATGCACCGCCTTGTGTATATTCAGTTCAATATAACCACCCGTGACTTGAATAAAACATTATTTTAATGAATACTGTGCTAAGAGCAGCCCGTGTGTTATCAAGATTGCCAGAAGTTTACAGACTGCCTGTGAAAAAGCAGGATAATTAAACGTGTCCTTAAAGTCCTTGAAAAAAATTATAACTGTAGATAGTATGGCTTTATGTAAAAAAAAATATAGTTTTCTAGAGATTTTTTTTTTAGTGACTCCAAAAATAAACTGGGGACATCTACAGAGTGCCTGCATTTAACTTTGCAATGTTTCATAAACACCCTAAGAGGGGTCATGTAATTTTGGGTGTGATATGTGTTGTTACTGTTATAATTTAAGTAGGCCTCAGTTATCTGGACTGAGTTTTAGGTAAAAGGCTTGTTCTCAGAGTATACCTTTAAATAGAGGTTTTCATGATGCAGGCAGAAGCATCTCAGTGTCTGCTTGAAGCAGATGATACAAGCAGATACTGAGAAGATGTTCCTGGTCCAAGGTCTTAGGCCTACACTGCCCCAGACAAATGGACTACGGGAACAATCAACATAGGCCATATTTACAAAATATCACATTCCTGAAACTGGGACAAGAGGGCTCATATAATATTAATCGAGTAGGTGTGCGTCCTGACATCACAAGGGATCTGAACCAATCATAGATGGCTCAGATGATGTCACATTTAACTCTTTCTGGTTCATATAAAACCAACAGCCGGAGTATGGGGTAGCACTTTTTTCTGTCTTGCTACCTGTCCCTGCTGGCTTAAACCTTTATATAATCCATTTCTGTTCTGATATGATGTATGCTGTACATAGGTAGTCTAGAAGATGTAACGTAGTCTAGAAAGAAGATAACTGACTAACATTCAGGAGGAATGTTAGTCAAGAGCTTGTAACGCAACGGACTTAAACAGAAGAATTTGCTTTGCTAAGATATGACGAACCGTATCTGTATATCTGTGTAGTGAATAAACTCCTTGTATATTGAAGACGCCTGAGAACAGTCTATCTCCAATAATGCTTGCTGTGTTGAGAGTCAAGTTATCTCACAGTCTGTGAGGTGCAACTCTAAGAAGTTGCTGGTGTTGAAGCAAAAAGGTGATTTATAACAGTAACATTTGGGTGCCCAATAAAAAGTCCCCGAGATGATTTTTTGAATCTACAAAAGGGGCACAGGCATGTTCCCATCTGCAGGACATGCCTCTGTGTGCCCTGTTTGCTAATATCTATGCCCCTCTGGCCCCCTAGAATCTACCGATATTCATATGTCGGCAAACTAATGGGGAAGGGGCTTCCCACTGCTAGATAAGGAATGCCTGCAAAAAGCTCCTTCCCTGCCTATCAGACCCTTCTAAAAGGATCTCCACTGCCTGCTCCCCTCCTCTACCCCGCCCCCTCCATGTCAATCAGCACTGTGCTCTCATAGAAGAGCACAGACACTGTTTCTCCAGCGTAAACTGAAAGTGACTGATTGCAGCTAGGAGCAGCAGGGAAAGGAGGTAATGGGCGCTAACTGATCCGGCAACCCCCTGGATCAGGTAGCATTTTTTTTTACTTTTAGACCCAGCTCGGGATAGCTTTAGAATGTACCCGAAGCGACATGTGACAAGATGAGGTAAGCATATGTACAGTGCAAAACAAATTTACAACCAGGCTGTTTTACTTGTTTTATTTTGCTGCCTGAAAGAGTTTAATTTTTAGGCATGGAAGTGACAGCTTCTGTCTTGTCAGTACTTTGTTGGAAATATAGTAAACATCACTGATAAGAAAATGTACAATCATAAAGGTTTTTCTGGCAGATTACAACTTCTAAGGACAGAGGGGAGATAGAAAAAGGTCAATAGTTCATGTAATTTAACTCTGGGAGACTTAATAGGCTACCATTGACCAAGACAACAAAACATTCAATCCACCTTGTAATGTTTAAATATAAAATAAAACCATGGGGTAGCGAAAAAAAGGTCATTTTTAGGAGTAGGAGGTTAAATACAATTGTTTATCCCATCAGTTTATTTTCACCTAGGGGTTAACTTTAAAGATGAGCTGTCAGCCATACTATCTCAGTAAAAAAAAACAAATATATAAGTAGATAAATACTTGCTCCACTTACATAATATATGTATTGCACTGTCCATGTTATGATTCCTGTGAATTTTATAAAGGAAAAGTAGAGAATCCTAGACAGTTTTCATATTTACTGTGGCTATTTTGAAGCCAGTCATGATGTAATATCTGCCCTTAGTCTCCTCTGCCTGATTTGCCCGCCCTTCACTATAAAAAGTGCATTGTGTCAGCATGAGAAATATTGGCCAATCAGAGAGGAACAGAGGTGTGGGAGGGGAAAACAGGAGGTAAAGAGGCTTCAGCCAATCAGGCTACGTTAGTTAAGTCTGAGGGGAAGTAGAGAAGCTAAAAAAGACAACCCAGCATGCCCCGCAACTTCTCTTTTGTGTACCAAATTTTCTGTGTTCCAAATAAGAGTCAGGGAAACTGGGGAATGATAATTTATCGACAAGAAAAGTAATAGTGATTTTAACTTTTGCCCGATTAGCATCCTTATTACTTGTTTACCAGATAAAAATGATTTTTGATTTTATGCCCAACAGCTACTCTTTAAAAGATTGCCTATGACAGTAAATTTGGGCACGGGACTCACCCAATAAAATAGCGGGTGCCAGGGCCATCCCTGCTGCAAACTACAGCTACAAATAGTGGGCACGGAGTGGCTGCTATTTATAGCCGCAATTACTGCTCATGTGGCCCCATCGCCCGCTATTTTATCAACCGAGTCCTGAGTGTACATCAAAGGTACAAAAGTATACCATTAAAAGGTATACCATACTTTTTATTAATAATAAACTGCTTCCCTCTCATACGGTATTAAATGTGGTACGCCGACCACATTTTATGGGGTGAGGTATTCAACGCTTAGTATGATATAGCAATTAATAGTATAATTTGAAAAGTTCACTACGAAAAATAATTACATCCATAATAAACCTGTTAATAAATTGATAAGCCTGTCACTGGAAAAGATGGATAAAGCAATGCATATATATTTTAAATATTAAAGTGCATATGTACAAGCAGCATTAATTACATTAAATATGGGAGGAAGCCAAGTGCTTAAAGAAAGTCTGAAGCCTCAAAAATTAATTGTCTTTATTAGCCAGACCTTTTCATCATTAATGCCATGGCTAAAACGCCACATCCCCACGGCAAAACAAGGCCTTTCTCACCCCAAAATCCCCGGGCAAAAATCCACGACTTTCCAGGTTTCTTTGTGCTGTAGCTCTGCCTCCAGTCGCATCAATCTCCGCGAATCTCCGCCTCCTCCCGCCCCTCTCAGTGAAAGAAGACTGAGAGGGGCAGGAGGAGGCGGCGATCTGCGGGGATTGACTGGAATAGAGGCAGAGCTACTGCACAAAGCTCTGCCTCTAACAGAAAGGAGCCCCAAAATTTGTCCCGGGGATTTTTGGGGTGATTAAGGCCTCATTTAGCCACGGGAATGCAACGTTTCAGCTATGCCATTAATGCTGAAGAAAGAGGTCTGGCTAATAAAAACAGGTCATTTTCGAGGCTTTAGACTATCTTTAAACCTTACCTTTCCCCGTAAATCCAGCGTGTGCCCTGGCAGTTCTAGGGGGAAACACGGTGACTGTCGGTAGAAAGTCGTATCACCAAGAAGGAGACCCTCAGTTTATATGAATAATAGGTTTACCTACTTATTTTTGTAATTGTTTGGTAAGATAAAAAAAATTGCATCAATACTCGGTGCTGCATTTTATAGCTTTCTTTTCTTCTTTGGTAGGTAATATTGTTAACTGAACTGAGTAAGGGTGGTGCTTGTCCAATAAACTGTGTATGGGGTAACCAAAATAGCCAATGGCATTTAGAAGTTCTTAACCACTTCCCGACCGCCTAACGCACAGAGGCGGCCGGGAAGTGGAGCCCTTAAGGACCGGCTCACCCACAGAGGCGGCGGTCCATTTAAGGGCATGGGCGGAGCGATCGCGTCATCCGTGACGCGATCCTCCGCCGGCGCCTGTCACCGCTCGCCCGCCGCAACATCCCGCCGGCTATACGGAAGCGCCGGCGGGATGTTAACCCCGCGATCGCCGCATACAAAGTGTATAATACACTTTGTAATGTTTACAAAGTGTATTATACAGGCTGCCTCCTGCCCTGGTGGTCCCAGTGTCCGAGGGACCACCAGGGCAGGCTGCAGCCACCCTAGTCTGCACCCAAGCACACTGATTTCTCCCCCCCCCCCCTGCCCCAGATTGCCCACAGCACCCCTCAGACCCCCCCTGCCCACCCCCAGACCCCTGTTTGCACCCAATCACCCCCCCTAATCACCCATCAATCACTTCCTGTCACTGTCAACGCTATTTTTTTTTAATCTCCCCCCCCTGCCCACTGCCCCCTCTTGATCACCCCCACCCCTCAGATTCTCCCCAGACCCCCCCCCCTGTGTACTGTATGCATCTATCCCCCCTGATCACCTGTCAATCACCTGTCAATCACCTGTCAATCACCCCCTGTCACTGCCACCCATCAATCAGCCCCTAACCTGCCCCTTGCGGGCAATCTGATCACCCACCCACACCAATAGATCGCCCGCAGATCCGACATCAGATCACCACCCAAACGCAGTGTTTACATCTATTCTCTCCTCTAAACACCCACTAATTACCCATCAATCACCCATCAATCACCCCCTATCACCACCTGTCACTGTTACCCATCAGATCAGACCCTAATCTGCCCCTTGCGGGCACCCAATCACCCGCCTACACGCTCAGATTGCCCTCAGACCCCCCCTTATCAATTCGCCAGTGCAATATTTACATCTGTTCTTCCCTGTAATAACCCACTGATCACCTGTCAATCACCTGTCAATCACCCATCAATCACCCCCTGTCACTGCCACCAATCAATCACCCCCTGTCACTGCCACCCATCAATCAGCCCCTAACCTGCCCCTTGCGGGCAATCTTATCACCCACCCACACCAATAGATCGCCCGCAGATCCGACATCAGATCACCACCCAAACGCAGTGTTTACATCTATTCTCTCCTCTAAACACCCACTAATTACCCATCAATCACCCCCTATCACCACCTGTCACTGTTACCCATCAGATCAGACCCTAATCTGCCCCTTGCGGGCACCCAATCACCCGCCTGCACACTCAGATTGCCCTCAGACCCCCCCCTTATCAATTCGCCAGGGCATTATTTACATCTGTCCTTCCCTGTAATAACCCACTGATCACCTGTCAATCACCCATCAATCACCCCCTGTCACTGCCACCCATCAATCACCCCCTGTCACTGCCACCCATCAATCAGCCCCTAACCTGCCCCTTGCGGGCAATCTGATCACCCACCCACACCAATAGATCGCCCGCAGATACGACATCAGATCACCACCCAAGCGCAGTGTTTACATCTATTCTCTCCTCTAAACACCCACTAATTACCCATCAATCACCCATCAATCACCCCCTATCACCACCTGTCACTGTTACCCATCAGATCAGACCCTAATCTGCCCCTTGCGGGCACCCAATCACCCGCCTACACGCTCAGATTGCCCTCAGACCCCCCCCCCCTTATCAATTCGCCAGTGCATTAGTTACATCTGTTCTTCCCTGTAATAACCCACTGATCACCTGTCAATCACCTGTCAATCACCCATCAATCACCCCGTCACTGCCACCCATCAATCACCCCCTGGCACTGCCACCCATCAATCACCCCCTGTCACTGCCACCCATCAATCAGCCCCTAACCTGCCCCTTGCGGGCAATCTGATCACCCACCCACACCAATAGTTCGCCCGCAGATCCGACGTCAGATCACCTCCCAAGGGCAGTGTTTATATCTGTTCTCTACCCTAAACACCCACTAATTACCCATCAATCACCCCCTGTCACTGCTACCTATCAGATTAGACCCCTATCTGCCCCTAGGGCACTCAATCACCCGCCCACACCCTCAGAATGCCCTCAGGCCCCAGCCCTGATCACCTCGCCAGTGCATTGCTTGCATCTATTCCCCCCTCTAATCACACCTTGAGACACCCATCAATCACCTCCTGTCACCCCCTAGCACACCTACCCATCAGATCAGGCCCTAATTTGCCCCGTGTGGGCTCCTGATCACTCGGCCAAACCCTCAGATCCCCCTCAGACCCCCTTTCCGATCACCTCCCCAGTGCATTGATTGCATCTATTTTCCCCTCTAACCACCCCCTGAGACACCCATCAATCACCTCCTGTCACCCCCCTAGCACTCCTATCCATCAGATCAGGCCCAATACAACCTGTCATCTAAAAGGCCATCCTGCATATGACCGGTTCCACAAAATTCGCCCCCTCATAGACCACCTGTCAACAAAATTTGCAGATGCTTATACCCCTGAACAGTCATTTTGAGACATTTGGTTTCCAGACTACTCACGGTTTTGGGCCCGTAAAATGCCAGGGCGGTATAGGAACCCCAGAAACGGACCCCATTTTAGAAAAAAGACACCCCAATGTATTCTGTTAGGTGTATGACGAGTTCATAGAAGATTTTATTTTTTGTCAAAAGTTAGCGGAAATTGATTTTTGGTTTTTTTTCACAAAGTGTCATTTTTCACTAACTTGTGACAAAAAATAAAATCTTCTATGAACTCGCCATACACCTAACGGAATACCTTGGGGTGTCTTCTTTCTAAAATGGGGTCACTTGTGGGGTTCCTATACTGCCCTGGCATTTTAGGGGCCCTAAACCGTGAGGAGTAGTCTAGAAAACAAATGCCTCAAAATGACCTGTGATTAGGACGTTGGGCCCCTTAGCGCACCTAGGCTGCAAAAAAGTGTCACACATGTGGTATCGCCGTACTCAGGAGAAGTAGTATAATGTGTTTTGGGGTGTATTTTTACACATACCCATGCTGGGTGGGAGAAATCTCTCTGTAAATGGACAATTGTGTGTAAAAAAAATCAAACAATTGTCATTTACAGAGGTATTTCTCCCACCCAGCATGGGTATGTGTAAAAATACACTCCAAAACACATTATACTACATCTCCCGAGTACGGCGATACCACATGATTGGCACTTTTTTGCAGCCTAACTGCGCTAAGGGGCCCAAAGTCCAATGAGTACCTTTAGGATTTCACAGGTCATTTTTGTTTCAAGACTACTCCTCACGGTTTAGGGCCCCTAAAATGCCAGGGCAGTATAGGAACCCCACAAATGACCCCATTCTAGAAAGAAGACACCCAAACGTATTCCGTTAGGAGTATGGTGAGTTCATAGAAGATTTTATTTTTTGTCACAAGTTAGCGGAAAATGACAGTTTGTGAAAAAAAACAATTAAAATCAATTTCCGCTAACTTGTGACAAAAAAAATAAAAACTTCTATGAACTCACCATACTCCTAACGGAATACCTTGGGGTGTCTTCTTTCTAAAATGGGGTCATTAGTGGGGTTCCTATACTGCCCTGGCATTTTATGGGCCCTCATGAAACATGACAGGGTGTCAGAAAAGTCATAGATGCTTGAAAATGGGAAAATTCACTTTTTGCACCATAGTTTGTAAACGCTATAACTTTTACCCAAACCAATAAATATACACTGAATGGTTTTTTTTTTATCAAACACATGTTTGTCCACATTTTTCGTGCTGCATGTATACAGAAATTTTACTTTATTTGAAAAATGTCAGCACAGAAAGTTAAAAAAATCATTTTTTTGCCAAAATTCATGTCTTTTTTGATGAATATAATAAAAAGTAAAAATCGCAGGAGCAATCAAATAGCACCAAAAGAAAGCTTTATTAGTGACAAGAAAAGGAGCCAAAATTCATTTAGGTGGTAGGTTGTATGAGCGAGCAATAAACCGTGAAAGCTGCAGGGGTCTGAATGGAAAAAAAGTGGCCGGTCCTTAAGGGGTAGAAAGCCCTAGGTCCTCAAGTGGTTAAACTAAGCGTGGGTCTGCAGACATAAGTCAGCAATGGTATTGGTAAAGATGTAACAGAAATATCAAAATGCAGATCTCTGTATTGGAAGAGCTGGTAAGTATGATCTTCTCATTGCACCCTTCTGTTTCCAATGTAGAAACTAGTGCTTCTGTTACTCATGTTACAGTATACTACAAGTTTTTACTACATTGTGAATTATCTGTACTCCAGTCTGGGATTAGCATGTGACAGGCAGCAGCTCTCCCCCCCCCCCCCCCCCCTCAGCCTCACAAACTCAGAACACTTAGAGCAGAGACCTGTCTGTGAGGAATAAATAAAGCACACACACAGAGCCTGCAGGTGGCGTGCAGGGGGCATACATAACTTCTCCCGATCACAGCAGAGGCAGCACATTCCTCCCTGGGCTGACAAAGCTTGACAAAGAAAAGAAGATTAGATATATTACAGAGACACTGCAACTAGAAAAGGCTGAAGTAATCCAGAGAATATTAGAACAGGTATAGGAACTTATAGGATAGAAGAAATAAGGCTGAAAATTTTGTCACAGAGTCTCTTTAAAGGACTCACGAGGTGACTAAAGTAATGGAGTTTTACATACCTGTGGCTTCTTCCAGCCCCTAGAAGTCATCTGGGTTTCCCACGCCAGCTCTGCTCATCTCTGGTGTCCCGCTGACTGGCTCCAAGGATCGCTGACCCCCCGATGGGTCAGCGTCTTCTGTGCATTTGCAGGCACACAGCAATTTCATGTTACTTACTTCAATGTGCATTGCGTATTTAGCGCGACCCACATTACCTGTGTAATGGGAGCATTGTTAGATTAATGCACGCTAAGTAAGTTGAGCAGTGCATGCTACTTTAGCATAGGTCAGTGGTCTGCAAACAAATTCGTCAAAAGAGCCAAATATCAGCGATACAACAGTTAGGAATTCTTCTGAGAGCCAAATTTCTTTTCAAGAACCATGTTTTTAGGAGTCTGTTTAAATGAGCTACTGTCATTAAATAAAACCAGATATCGTAATAATAATAATCTTCTATCATGACCAAAAGTGATTGCATGACCAAAAGTGATTGCCATTGCAGTTTGCGTCTATGGCTAGCGACAGACGCAAACTGCAAAAAATCATTAGGGAGGCAGAAAAGATCATCGGATCACCCCTACCACCTCTCGATCTCCTCCATGCGGCTAGGATGAGGAAGAGGGCCACCAGGATCTCCTGCGATCCCTCTCACCCCGGCAGCCGCTTCTTTTGAGCGTCTCCCATCCGGCCGGCGCTTCCGAACCATCCTATCCAAGACCACCAGGTGCAGGAACTCTTTTTTTCCCCCCAGGCAGTTCTACTGCTCAACAACACAGACTCCTGACTATCCCCCCTAGTCTACAATCAGCACGCTGGCCTTCTGCCTTATCGTCTGCATTCTGCCTTATCATCTGCATCTAACTCACGCCATCACAGTGATGTCATCACACTGTTAATGATGCTCGGACTCCGTCTAGGGTATCTTGTAAATGCTGCTAGAATGTAAAATGGTAGCAATTGCAGTCGTAATATGTATTGTTAATGTTGTTGTTTTGTATAACCGTAGTCACATATGTAATATGGACAACTGTTATCGTGTACTTTGCCTAAGCCATGTGTACCACAAGCAATTCCGAGTACGATACCCCCGCACTCGGCGAATAAATCCTTCTTGTATCTTGTATCTTGTATTTCACATTAAAATAGAAATAGGACAATACTCACATTTAATGTGAAGAATGACCTTGCATTTCCTTGGAATGTTGATAATGATTACCCTGCAAAGATACTGACACAGCCTTGCATTAATAACGATTAGCCCCCACTTTGCCACTGCCTTGCAATAATAATGAATAGCATCCACATTGACACAGCCTTGCATTAATAATGGTGGGTGACACTGGGCCGACTCAAGTTGATATTGAAAACTGTAGGTGGCTATGAGCGCTCCTCAATTAGATCTAAGTGTATCTCAATTAGAACTATATATATCACAAATACAGAAAATTTAGATAAATGAACATAAATGTCCTTCCGTATCTATGGATCGCCACACAGTGGGGGGGTAAACACCCTATTTGCATATATAGTAGTTATCTGTGCAGGCGCTCAACATCAAGTCCCAACAATAGTGACAGTTCCAGTATTTCAAATCAATAGCAACAGTTCCAATTTCTGATAAACTTCATAGGTTAATGGTGACAATTCAAATAGCTGATAATCTTCATATACTCCACTCAAACAGACAGACCCACACTGGGTACTCTCACCGGATTTGTAGGCTGATTATATTACAGATCAGCTAAAACGCGTATTTTTGATGATATCCCATCGGTCTTCAGTAGAGATTTTATCTAGAACTCAAACAGGGATACAAGGACATAGCGTAATCCAGTATACACTATAACAAGTGACAAGTGTAGCACTTTCACCCACACAGTGCCAAAAACCGTGATGACCCTCCACCGGTACTATGAAGGTAATGTTAACCGCTCACCAGATCACAGGGCTGACCACTTGTAGGAGATCAGCTAATGCGCTTTGTGATCCGCCTCCAAAGTATGCAGCCTTCTTCCTGATTGAGGAATCAGGAAGAAGGCTGCATACTTTGGAGGCGGATCACAAAGCGCATTAGCTGATCTCCTACAAGTGGTCAGCCCTGTGATCTGGTGAGCGGTTAACATTACCTTCATAGTACCGGTGGAGGGTCATCACGGTTTTTGGCACTGTGTGGGTGAAAGTGCTACACTTGTCACTTGTTATAGTGTATACTGGATTACGCTATGTCCTTGTATCCCTGTTTGAGTTCTAGATAAAATCTCTACTGAAGACCGATGGGATATCATCAAGTTGATATTGGGTTGACTTTAGACCTTTCAGCAATGTACTATTTATAACTAATACAGCGCTGAAAGGTCTAAAGCTGTCCAGTTGGCATTATTCAGCCTGCGTGAGACTACAAGAACCATAGTGGTTTATTATGCAGTTCTTATCTGTTTCTCTTATATAAGTTGTAAGTACATCAAAATAAATTATGTAGATCCTTGTTGTAGTCCCATGCAAGCTGAATAATTTTAATTGGCCAACTTTAGACCTTTCAGCAGTGTACTAGTTATGGAACATGAGGCCCCCTAGTAGGGCTTGGTCTGTCCGTTCCCATCCAACACAGTAAGAGCTTTAAATATTAGCAGCAGCCCGGGTAATGTATTGTTACATCTTACTGCTGCTGATTCTGCTGGTGGGGTCCGGGAGTAGTCTGGTGGAGGCCAATGGTGGGCTGAAATTTCGCATTTAAATTCACATTTACGCATCGTAATCATAATGCGAAATTTCAGGTAAACTCATAATTGATTTTTTATGTAATAGTAATATTTTGTAATTTTGCATATTTTTGTGTGTAATTTTCATGCAATTTCACAAAATGTTGTGCCGACTTTAGAAGTTAATAGCAAAGCCCCCATACAGGCTATTGTTACCAAACTGGCTACATATGAAAAGGAGAATATTGGGTACAATTCAAAAAATTATTTTTCAAAAATAGATTGTAGTTTTTGAGAAAATATGCAAAGAAAATGGTTTTTAAGCAGTGCTTTTTTTTTGTATAAAAACAACTTTATCTTTGCATTTTTAAAATCGATTTTCTCAAAAACTCCAAGATCTTTTTGGAAATTTTTTTTGTTGACTTGTACCCACTATTCTCCCTAATATATGTACCAATTTTGGTGTCACTACCATGTATGAGGGCTTTGTTATTCACTGCCAAAGTCGGCACAAATTACGCAAAAATTACGCAAAATTTTAGGCTAAATTACGAATTACTATACGAAATCAATTGAATTTACAAATTGTCATTACTAGGGGTGGGACAACGAATCCGGCGAATCCACGAATCCCTCGAATATTAGGAAATATTCGAGATTCGTGGACTCGAATCCCGATGCCATTTTCTGTTCGCCGAATCCGCCGAATCCCGACGCTGCATCGCCGCGCATCCGCCGCTTCCCCCGCTTGCAATTGTCCTCCTCCCGCTCCCCGCAGCCGCCTCCGCTCGCCCGCCGCATAAATAAGAAGCAGCAGCCTCTCACCTCCAGCGTGGAGCCCGGAGCGGCAGACCTCCTGCACACTTCCTTATTCCCCCTAGTGACCGGCTCTTACTACGCGTCATCAGTAAGAGCCGGTCAGGTGGCCACTAGGGGGAACTAGGAAGTGAAGGGAGAAGTCTGCAGCTCCGGGCTCCACGCTGATGCTGGAGGTGAGAGGCTGCTTCTCCTTATGTATGCAGGGGGATGAGCGGAGGAGGCTGCGGGGGGAGGGAGGAGGATATGTGCCACTGCCACCCATAAGAAGCCCCCATAGCCTGCTATATATACTGAAGCCCCCATACAAAGCTCCCCATAGCCTGCTATATATACTGAAGCCCCCATACGAAGCCCCCCCATAGCCTATCTATACTGAAGCCCCCCATAGCCTGCTATCTATACTAAAGCCCCCCATAGCCTGCTACCTATACTAAAGCCCCCCATAGCCTGCTACCTATACTAAAGCCCCCCATAGCCTGCTACCTATACTAAAGCCCCCCCATAGCCTGCTACCTATACTAAAGCCCCCATAGCCTGCTACCTATACTAAAGCCCCCCCATAGCCTGCTAACTATGCTGAAGCCCCCCATAGCCTGCTACCTATACTGAAGCCCCCCATAGCCTGCTACCTATACTTAAGCCCCCATAGCCTGTTACCTATACTAAAGCCCCCATAGCCTGCTAACTATACTGAAGCCCCCCATACTGAAGCCCCCCATAGCCTGCTACCTATACTAAAGCCCCCCATAGCCTGCTAACTATGCTGAAGCCCCCCATACTGAAGCCTCCCATAGCCTGCTACCTATACTGAAGCCCTCCATAGCCTGCTACCTATACTGAAGCCCCCCATAGCCTGCTACCTATACTGAAGCCCCCCATAGCCTGCTACCTATACTGAAGCCCCCCCATAGCCTGCTACCTATACTGAAGCCCCCCCATAGCCTGCTACCTATACTGAAGCCCCCCCCCATAGCCTGCTACCTATACTGAAGACCCCCATAGCCTGCTACCTATACTGAAGCCCCCCATAGCCTGCTACCTATACTGAAGCCCCCCATAGCCTGCTACCTATACTGAAGCCCCCCCATAGCCTGCTACCTATACTGAAGCCCCCCATAGCCTGCTACCTATACTGAAGCACCCCCATAGCCTGCTACCTATACTGAAGCCCCCCATAGCCTGTTACCTATACTGAAGCACCCCCATAGCCTGCTACCTATACTGAAGCCCCCCATAGCCTGTTACCTATACTGAAGCACCCTCATAGCCTGCTACCTATACTGAAGCCCCCCATAGCCTGTTACCTATACTGAAGCACCCCCATAGCCTGCTACCTATACTGAAGGCCCCTATACCCTGCTACCTATACTGAAGGCCCCTATACCCTGCTACCTATACTGAAGCCCCCCATAGCCTGTTACCTATACTGAAGCACCCCCATAGCCTGCTACCTATACTGAAGGCCCCTATACCCTGCTACCTATACTGAAGGCCCCTATACCCTGCTACCTATACTGAAGGCCCCTATACTCTGCTACCTATACTGAAGGCCACTATACCTTGCAACCTATAGTGAAGGCCCCTATACCTTTGCTAGCTATACTGAAGACACCTTTACCTAGCTACCTATAGTGCGGGCACCTATGCCTGGGTACCTTATACTGCGGGCAACTATACCACGGATCGCACAATTCTTATGTGCAGGATTCGTTAGATTCGGGATTCGAAAGGTTCGAGATATTCGAGAACCTTTTTAGATTCGGATCCGGATTCGGATTCGAAGAAATTGTGGATTCGTCCCATCCCTAGTCATTACGTATAAGCGCAAATGCGAAAATGTACGCAAAATTTTGCGTAATCGTAATTAACTGATTACGATCATCACTGGTGGAGGCTATGAAACAGGCTGTGCAGTACAAAGTACAGTGCAGTATAGCCTGGGTTGCATTTACCGTCACAAGGTGACTCTGTAGAGAGGCCCAGAGGGGAGGAGAATAGAGGGTTTTGCAGGGCTTGGTGGGCTGGGCTGCACCAACTGGCAACTACACAAAGGGGGGGGGGGCAGATTATAATGCCAGGTTAGCCCCCTCCGCTATCAGAGTCACACTCAAATGGCTAAAGAGCCACGTTCGGCTCTAGAGCCACAGATTCAGATCTCTGACCAGGAAAAAAAGTGAATTGCATATGGGCCATCCATATGCAATTTACTTTTTCTCCTGACTTTTCACCTAGGTGATATTTTCAAGTTTGTCAATAAAATGCCTTTTTAAAATATGTGAAGGTTCTCATTTACAGTGGTCTGAAACTCAGCATTTCTTCTGTCCTCTAAAAGACTTCTTACAGCCTTAAACATACTAGCACAAAAAAATTGTAGCAAAACCGCATTCAAACAGTTAAACACAGCACTTTGTCCTGCATTTGAAAGCCCCTTCAGCTTATGATCCACATTCAAACAGGAGATAACATTGTCTTTTGTTTACATTCCGATGTTGTTACATTCATAGCTGTGCTGAAAATGAGCTCTTTGTGCTTGTAGTTTGCACACAGTTCAGAAGAGCTCACTAGAAGATTTTAATATATAATAAAAAGCAGCTTAAGTTGTACTTTGGGAACTTGTAATTTGTAAATGGACAATATTACTTTTGCACAAAAACAAATATGGTAACTGTTTCGGTATTAAAAAGTAGGAAAACACATTTTTATTGAACGTTATGTCAGTGTCTCAGACCACTTTAATCAGGTCCTCATATATTAAAAGAAAACAAAACATAAGGTGGTTTCTTTCAGCTGGACACCCTTATGCATTCTAGAAGATTTACCAATGCCATTACACATACATTTCTTCAATGAAGGACACGTGTGGACTCAAAAATTTCTTGTAATAATGAATAAACATTTTCTAGACCATAAAAACTGTCTAGTTGAATCTGTGGTTTTTGGTTTCAGCTTCTACAAATCCGCTTGTAAATGGTCCCCAATAGACCCTGACACTCAACTGCTGTGCAATGTATATTAAGTTGTATATTTTTTTTTCTCTTTGAAGGTCGAGAGAAAGGTCGGTGTGTGGCTTCAGAATTCTTCCATGGGCCAGATACAGATATTGTGACAGAGAACACTGCAAACATACTGAGTAAGTCCACAAACTAAAACATGGATTTTCTATCCTTACTTTCGAAAAACTCATCTGTATAAGAAGTGGAGGAGAGGAAAAACAAATGTGTGCCCCATGGAATGCAGATTCCAATCAGAAGCCAATCAGCCTCACTTCCATGGGAAAGGGGCTGGCTCCAAACCAGCAGCACACAACCCAATGTTCCTCATAATAGTTCTTGATGAATCACATCAATAGCTCATCAGCAATCAAAGGACTTAATTAACAACCATCAAACACAAAGGCCAAGAAAGACAGGTCTTGACAATCCACTTTTGTGTCCAATAACTAGTAGTAAACTCCTTGATTATTAATGAGCTGCTTAGCTCACAGAGCACTAACTTTAATGAATAATGTAAAAAAGAGGCTAAATTCTAATTGGCTGATATCACAGCTCATCCTTTCTCCTTCCAGTTGTTGTAGCTTGGGTCCAAAAACATTTTTGGATTGGCTGTTTTTTTGTTTCCTTTTTTTGTTTTTGTTTTTAAACATAATGAACAGAGAAATCATCAAGCTGTTTATATTTTAGGAGGTGAAAAAAGTTTAGACATGGTATTGTAAAGCTCGGTTCCTATTAGCAACAACAACTTACCCATTCGGTATTCTTTTGGTGGCGCAGCAATGTACTCACAAAAGGATCCAATGTTAAAAATAGCTTACATAGTTACATAGTTGTTTTGGTTGAAAAAAAGACATACGTCCATCCAGTTCAACCAGAGAACAAAGTACAACACCAGCCTACTCTCTCACATATCCCTGTTGATCCAGAGGAAGGCGAAAAAACCCTTACAAGGCATGGTCCAATTAGCCCCAAAAGGGAAAAAAATGCCTTCCTGACTCCAGCTTGTGATTCAACTTGCTCTTTTTACCGGATCCCCTTTGTAAAAACGCAACACAAAGTTCCGACCTGCAGCATTTTTACCAGATAGCGGATGGGTTTCTCATAGAATCCTGTAGTGGAAACACATCCACTCCAGACGCGAACTCAATGAGAAAACAGAACAGAGCGGACACTGAACTGGCTGGCTCCAATCCGAACAGTCCACTTTAATCCGCCGCAAGCGGGAAACGAGCCTTACAATAGTAAAAAGAAATTTAACCTCCTTAGTGGTAACCCAGAATCAGGCTCGGTGTGTTTTTATTCCCCTTCTTTTAGGGTCTAAAAGTATGTGAAAAAATTCCCCTGCTTTTAAAATCTAAAATACAGAAATAATACAGAGGTTAAATGAAATATATTGGTATTGTGTTATTATTTTGCTATAACATTGTTACAATCAGAGAGGACACTTGCTTTCTAAAATATTTGTTTTTATTCTCTAAAAATGTTCAGCCCGTTCCAGCCAGTTCTTTATTGAATTAGGACTGTAGAAATAGTAGGACAGTAGAAATAGCAGGTAATTACAAAACTTTATTTTTACATTTGAAATCTTGTAATGACGAGGTGTAATCATAGCATTTATGCACAAACACATACATAATAATCAGCTAAGGTCATCCCTACTTCTAATGACACATTCCTGTGTCTGTGGTACTTTCTATATTTTAGAAAATAAAGGAAAATAGTTTACAGTACAGTGTCCTCTGAGATTGTCACTATGATAGTGTTTGAGTAAAACATTTTTTTTACAATAATGTTAGCAAAAGTTGTTTCCTTTTTTTTTTTTTTTGCATGAGAGAGTATTTACGAAAATATAATGGCATGTAAAAACACATATTCACACAGATGAAAATGCAAGCAAAAACATACAGGCATGTAAAACACTTTTTCCCCAGATATATTGAAGTCAATGGGCATGATAGATGTAATTCTCAGACAAGTGAAATCTTCATGAAAAAAAAAAACATGCATGTGTAAAAATAAATTTTTGCCAAATGCATTTGAGCATTTAAGACACATTTTAAAGAAAGTTCTCTATTTTAAAAAATGTTTATCTTTTAAGAAAAAGTAAATGTAAGAAAAATGTAAACTTTGATGTAAAATGGCTTTGGAGAAAATTCAAGATCATCCTTATGGTGGCCACTAATGATCCAAACTTTTTCATCCAATCTTACCATTTCTATGTATTATAAGGGAATTGCCTAAATTATGAATTCAATATATTCACTTTATTTAACCTTATACTACGCAGATTTGGTAAAATTGGATGAAAAAGATTGGATCATTAGTGGCCACCTTCAGTCATTCAATCCCAGTCAATCACCTAACCTCAATGGATGCCCTATCAAAAATATAATCCCAACCACCCCACTAGTATAAACCCCTTCTGTTTGCCTAACCCTAACAACCTCCCTAACGTTAAACTCTGTCTTATGCCTAACTTATACATACCTCCTTTCATTAACCACTTCTTGATGCCTAACCCAAAGATCCTTCCCTAATATTAAACATCTCTTAGCACCTATTTTCAACCTTCGCTCCAAACAGTGCAACTTTCTGTTACCCAACGTTAAACTTCCTACCACTAACTGGTAGAATCCATCTCTCTCTTCTTTGACACCAACCCTCATAAACACTACCTAACCGTAAAAGATAAGACAACCGATACTTGAATCCAAGTACCAAGGGCTGATTTCTTGACAGATGGTGTTTAGGATATAATTTAAACTTTAGATTTCTAAATTGTAAAGACAAAGCATTTTTGCTATTTAATTTCAAAGGCACATTTTTTTAAATTATATTTCAGTAATATAACATTTTAAGAAACTTGCCTGAACTTTAACAACCAATAGAAAAGCTTGTGATGTAGAAAGACAGTCCAAGGTTGACATTCACAAGAAAAGTTTAAATGTGTTTATTGCTTCAGAAATAGAGATGATTAAAAAAAAATGCAAATTTTTCATGACATGATGCTAATTATATTGCAATCTGCGTGGAAATTGAAATTGTGCCAACCACTTGTTACCAATTTTAATTGGCAAAATTACAATCTGAATACTAAGGCTAGAAACCTGCACCAAGTGTGAAAATTGTCATATATCTATTCAGCTGCCAATATCTTTGGATAAAATTAAAGAACCACTTTCACGAAAATGCTAAAATGTATAATATACGTAAACACATACAAACGATAAGTACGTTTCTTCCAGAGTAAAATGACCCAGATGTAGATAAATATGTAGACTGGCACCATCTGTATTATAAGCTCTTTATTGTTTCAGCTCCATGTGTAGCCAAACAGCGACGTGTTGGAGCAATGAACTCCTTTCTCAAGCTAGGCAATACACGGAATAATCATTACATCATCACATCCATTTATATACCAACATGATAGCAAAATTAGCCAATAGCAGCCAGAGAACCATCTGACCAATCACGCAGGTCCGTTCAGTAACCAGATTTGATGGGGAACTTCATGGCTATCTCCCTATTGGTCAGCAGACCAGGACTCCACACTCCCCCAGATACGTCATGCTGTGGGGAAGCCGCCCCTCCCCCTCTGCATCGTGCAGAGTCCATGGCCACGCCGCCCATCGTTGTCATAGACGGACCTGATGGGAAACCGCGAGCCACGGCAGTGGGCGGAAGCGGCAAAGCCACTGCATACACGCCCTCCAAACCTGCATGACCAATGGGAGAGCGGTGGGGACTCTGCCCACCGCATCCATGATGCGAGTGGATGCGGAAGTTCACTGCCGTCTCCCACTGTTGATGTAACCAGGGAAACGGCTGTGGCAAGCCCACAGCACAAGGATGAATATAATCTATATCAAAAGAACATCTCATTTACTAACAATCTTCTGTATATTCTTAGACAAGACAAATAACATTTATATCGCCCCACTAGGGCGCGCTCTATAGGCAGTAGCAGTGTTAGGGAGACTTGCCGAAGGTCTCCTACTGAATAGGTGTTGGCTTACTGAACAGGCAGAGCCAAGATTCGAACCCTGGTCTCCTGCGTCAGAGGCAGAGCCCTTAACCATTACACCATCCAGCCACCTGATATTCCAGCCACCTTGATATTCTTAAATATCAAGATACAATACTGAAGGTGAAGGAATAGCTAAAATAATGAAGAAACATTGGTATCTACTTACGGTCACGGATAGCTTCCCTGAGATCAGAGAGTTTAATAGTGTTCCTATTTTCTCCTATAAAAGAGCCACCACATTGAGAGACAAGTTGGTACATGCGGATTTTCAGAGGGGACAATCTTGCCAGCATCGATTGACCTGCATGGGCACTTTTCCATGCTTAAATTGTGTACATTGTGGTTCAGTTACTAAAGGGGATGAGATTAGACATCCCTACAGAGGTACAAAACAAACATGAGTGTACTCCTAAATAAAAAAAATAAAAAAAAGTAAAAAATCTGCCCTATGAGACATTTTCTCTGCCTGGAGTCATGTTACTTGTTAGTGTTACTAGGTCTCAGGTGTGTTAAATTTGGTGTCATTGCTCTCACACTCATACCAGTCACTGGAAGCTCTACATAGCACCTCATGGCAGAGAACTGTAAGGCCTCTTTCACATTAGACAACGCATGCAGGAGCCGTTTCCTGCACCCGTTGAATAGGCTGCGGTGTGTCGTTGGGATGTTGCAGTGCGACGCTGAGTAGCGGCGGAAGTAATTAATTAACCCGACGGGAAAACTCAGATTCCAGATGATAAAGTGCTCCCGGGTGCGTCGAACTGCAACGCATCGAAACAAAGCATCTGATGTGAAAGGTAAAATAAAAGTCTTTGGATTTTCATTTTACCTTGGTTAACGCAATGTTTCGACTTTGCGTTGAAACGCTGAAAAGGGGCTCTAGTGTGAAAGAGCCCTTAGAGAATTATAAAAAAAAGAAAAAAAGAATTGTTGCTCTACATTAATGGCCTAGGCTATAAAATACCTTACAACTGAGCTGCAGTATGGTGATCAAAACCATACAATGGTTTAACAGGATAGGTGCCACTCAGAGCAGACCTTACCATGGTCAACCTTGCCATAGTCAACCAATGTATAAGATGTACATTTGTAGATGAGTAAAATACTCTGTAAATGATTTTTGACTTGGGTAGCTGACATTTACCGTAAACGATTAGGCACTCCCATGAGGACAGGGAAGGACTGGCCCAAGACCTGTTGGTAACAGGTAAAAGCCATCAGATTAAAATCACTGACTGTAAGTCACTGCCACCTATAAAGTCATTTACAGTGCATTTTACTCTGGAACAAATGTACATCTAAAGGTGGCCACACACCATACATTTTTTTTGTAATTTCCTTTCAGTCGAGAAGTAAAATACTTTTTTTGTTGATTGATTTAAAAAAAATATGACCAAACTGATTTTTTTAATCAAATTGACAAAATAATATATTTTTAGTGTATAGTGTGTGGCCAGTCCACCTTGAGATGTATGTGTTCATATTTATTTTACATTTTACAGTTTTTTACTTAGTGCTTCTTTAAGTAAGGGATATAGATTACAGAGCTGAGACAAGTTTTCACACAAACACGACACAGTGACAGGAGTAGAGAAGAAAACTACCCACAGTGTTTACAATCTAAGAGGTGTGGTAATGTATATAGCAGAAAGAAAAGATGAGATATGGTAGAAATTGAAGCCAATGGGTGTTACTTGCTAGGCTACACATAATTAGATTAGACAGAAGATGTGGGATAGTTTGGAAATATAGGTATTGAGGGTCTTTTTAAACTTATTAAAAGTGAAAGATAACTAGATAGGAAGAAGGAGAGAGGCTACTTTAGGAAAATATTGCATCCCTGAAAGTGTTAGGTTAAAGTGTGTGGAACAGGAAGAGAAAGTATAGAGGGCTGTTTTGAAGAGGTAGTCAATGAAAGGACACTCAGAAAGAAGTAGAAGGGGAGTAGAGGAGAATAGATATGTTATGCAACTCCAATCATGACAGAATGGAAAGGTAACTTTCTAAATCGTAAATGTAGCAATTATAGTGAGAGATTCTGAGAACATGCTTTTTGGACATTGGTGGTCTCCTCTTTTAGGGAGGTAATTATTTTATGAAGATGAAGAGACAGGACTTGTTCTCTTTGTGAGGACTTAAAGAGAACCAGAGATGAAGCACCCTCATGTATTTTATTACATTTATCAGTGGGAACATGACAGTAAACACCTACCCTGCTTTTAGTTTCATTGTTATCTGCTTAATTAGTCTATTAGCAACTGTGATAAGAATCCATCGACTATTCAGTCGAGGTTTGACCTGGAATCATTATAGCTGAGTCACTCTTCTGTGGAGTCCTTTCAAGCCCAAGCCTTCCCCCTCCTGGCTTAGATCTTCTGCTTTGCATACTGAGAGCTGTGATGACTGGGAGGGGCTGCTGCTCCTGAGAGAGAAGCTCTGTGGCTGTAATATGATCCCTGTGTGCTCTGTGTGCACTAGATTCTCATAGGAATGAAACTGCAGTTATTATCAGTGACACTTCCTACAGGCAGATCATACCAAAATGAAAGCACATAGATGAAAGGCTGCATTTAGCCTAGATAGCAGCATAGTCTCATATAGCCTAGACAGCACATCCAGAACAACTCATATAACCCGGAAGGAGAAGGGATATGAGCCGGCGGCCATATTTGATTTTTCCTGGAGCAATAATGGATAAAAAACACTAAAAAAGGCACACCAGAGCGGCAAAATTATCAGGTAGAGCATTTATTCTTTACAAGCTATCAACTGATATGTTTATTTTGTGTGAAACGTTCATCTCTGGTTCCCTTTAAGAAGAGGCTTGAGTTGAGGAAAACTCCAAGGAAACAAATTTGTTAGGTTTTCAGAAGAATATAACCCTTTACAGGTAAAGAAAAGTCAGAAAGTAGGATTGACAGTGAAGGGAAATAAAAATGTCAGCTCAGTTCCATTCAGGTTGAGCTATTATAGAGGTACAATTACATGCACTATAACTGTCACCCTCAGGAATTGTGACTCGGTTACCATGTTGACAGTTCTGGCCATGATCCCATACATATGTATCTCTGAGCTACAGCCAAGAGATGAGTACTGTTCCCGGGAAGGGGAAGAGGAGTGATGGCACCGTCACAGTGTATGACGAAGTGGCTTTCAGCAGATGGAGTAATGAGGGGAAGAATGCTTTTTGGCATTGCTGTCCCTTAAAGGTCCAACAAGGCAGATCTTTGAGTGACCTTGGGCGACGCTTGAACACATGCTAGCTTTTCAGCCAAGACGGCACCAAATGGCTGCCTCCGCCAAATGCATTCTATCATTAGTGATGGTCCTGTCTAGAACTCATGGAGAAGCATGTGATCAGTTTGGTCTGGTGATAGATAAGTAAGTCTCTGATTTGCTAGTCATGATCATGTGCTAACGCAAGATGTGATCACAGCAAATCAGAGCATTACAAATATATCAGCTGATAAAACAAATCACATGCTTTTCCATGAGTTTTCCTAGACATGACCATCACTATCTACCACGTGTACAAGGCTTTAGGTTCCTTTAACCACTTGAGGACTGCAGTGCTAAACCCCCCTAGTGACCAGACCATTTTCAGTAAAATTGGCCACTGCAGCTTTAAGGTCAAGCTGCAGGGCCGCACAACACAGCACACAAGTGATTCCCCCCCCTTTTCTCCCCACCAGCAGAGCTCTCTGTTGGTGGGGTCTGATCGCTCCCCCATGTTTATTTTTTTTTAATAAATGTTATTGGTGTCATTTTTTTAAAAAAGAAACCCTGTTTCTTTAAATCCCTTCCCTCCCTCCCTCCCTACAGCCAGCCAATTATGGCGATCGGCTGTCATAGGCTTCTGCCTATGAGAGCCGATCGCTCTCTTGTCCCCCAGGGGAACAGCGGTGTGACACGCCGATCGCAGCACTGCACCATGTAAATAGATGGCGAGATCGCCGTCTAACAGTCTCCCGAGCGGCAATAGCCGCTTGGAGACTGAAGGCGGGGCTCCGCCCCCCCAAGCAGGAGGCTGCGCGCGATCTCCTGCAAAACAGAGCCCCAGGACTTTACGCCAATTGGCGTTAGGCGGTCCTGGGGCTGCCGCCGCGGCCACGCCGTCGGCAAGAGGTAAAGTACAATACATAGAATCCTGGTAAATCTGAGTTTCAATGCCTTATCCCTGTATATCGGATAAGTGCCTCCCAAACATATATGAAGAGATGGATGACAGTTTGAAATGATTGTTAGGACTGGGCATAGCAAATAAAGCATAAATAGTTCATCTGTATTGAAGTGGTATTACAGACTAATAGACGAATATTTTACCAAAAGATGGACTGAAAGTGGTCAAGGAGAAACTTAAACATGAGGAGAAGAGAGTTACCAAGCAGTTTGGAATCATGAGAGAAAAGGCAAAGAAAAAATGGAAGAAGGTGATGGAAAGTCGAGAGGGTTTTTATTCAGACTTAAAGTGAACCCGAGGCGAAAATAAACTGATGAGATAAACAATTGTATTGATCCTCCTACTTCTAAAATTACCTTTTTCTAGATAACCCATGGTTTTATTTTATATTTAAACATTTACAAAGTAAAATGAATATTTTGCTGTCTCTGTTCAGTGGCAGCCTATTAAGTGTTCCTAAATGAAAATACATGAACTATTGACCTTTTTCCTATCTCCTTCTGCTCTCAGAAGTTGTATTCAGCCAGGAAAACCTTTATGGCTGTAATTTGCTTATTAGTGATGTACTGTATACTATATTCCAGGCAAGGTACCGACAAGACAGAAGCTGTCACTCCCATGCATAAAAATTAACTTTTTCAGACAGCAAACTAAAACAAGTAAAACAAACCTGGTTTTACACTTTACATACACATGTTTATCTCATCATGTCACATGTCGTCTCAGCCTAACATCCAGTAAAAGAGCCCCAAAACATACTTTACATTTACTCCTTCTCCTGAGCACTATCTCTCAGCCTTCTGTGGATTAGTGCCAACGTACAAACAAACCTCTCCTATGAATGCAATACAGATATACAGTCACCTCACCCTGACAATCAACAATAACATACAGATACAGTTTCAATTACTACAGAAGACATCATGAGAAAGACATGAAACGCAAAGAAACTAAGCCACTCTACACCTGGTCCTATAGCAGGCAATAGCTTTTACCAAACTCTTGGCACAAGAGAAGGAACATTTGAGAGTTCAGTCAGCACAAACAGAAGGGTGGAGACTATACTGCTGGAAATAGTGTCGAGTGGGTAAGGTGTGAGGCACAATCATGTGATATTCAATTTTTTATGGTGTTCTCCCAGCAAAAAAAAATGCTTCAAGGCACAATGGTCTGACTTATATTCTTTCTTCCATCACAGAATTATACGATCTCCAAAATATTGTATGATGCTAGTCCCTGCTCAGTACAAAGTTCTACTCTAAACAAAGGTCAGGTACAGAGGACTCTCATAGTGGCAGCATTGAAGTGTTAGTGTTAAAGAGGAACTCCAGTGAAAATAATGTAATGAAAAAATTGCTTCATTTTTACAATAATTATGTATCAATGATTTAGTCAGTGTTTGCCCATTGTAAAATCTTTTAAATCCCTGATTTATATTCTGACATTTATCACATGCTGACATTTTTACTGCTGGCAAGTGATGTAGCTGCTGTATGCTGTTTTGGCAGTTGGGAACAGCTGTAAACAGCTATTTCCCACAAGGCAACGAGGTTCACAGACAGGAAACTGCCAGAAGTACCTCGGTACTCAGAGCTTCTTGTGGGAGGGGTTTCACCACAATATCAGTCACACAGCGCCCACTAATGGTCTGTTTGTGAAAAGGAATAGATTTCTCATGTAAAAGGGGGTATCAGCTACTGATTGGGATAAAGTTCAATTCTTGGTCGGAGTTTCTCTTTAAGTCTCCAGGTGTTAGTGGTGGTGTTGTCTAATACATGGGTACATTTTGTTGTTATGTGGTGGTGTTATTTTGCATGAATACATTGTGATCCATGTATGAACACTTGGTAAATACTCCACACTTAGTTGTCAAACTATAATTAAAGCTGGGTTCACACTTATTAAAAATCATGTGCGTTTTCCAAATGCGTGCTTGGAAAAAAACCCCTTCTTGCAGCATAAATGTGCAATTTTTCCATGGACTTTCATTATCTTCAGAAAACGTGAATGCGAATGTGGAATATTGTGAAAAAACGTGCACAAAATTGACAGGGTTTTTTTGGCAGTGATAAGCATGAACTCTCTCTTTAACTGTTAAAAATGAAAGTCCGCTTAGGCTGGGTTTACACTGGCAGAAAAAGTGTTCCGCATACCGGAACTGAACTGAACGAATTAGCAGGCAGGTGAACGGATTCTTGCATAGCAATAGAATGCAGTCCCATTAGTCCATTCAGAATACTGTAGATCATTTCATTCCAACAAGCGGAACAAAAGGATGTGCACAATCCCGCTGTCATCACCCGGAGTGTACGGCGCAGGCACAGACCATACTGGGCCTGCACAGTACACTCCGGGTGACATCAGCAGGAGCGAGGACACGGCAACGCAGGCGCAGTGGTTTTTAGACTTTAAAGTCTGAAATTCCAGAAGTGAACCGGAGGCGGGGCCGGAGCATCGGTGAGTGGCTGCGCGGGCACAGGATGTCTGCGGGGGGACCATTAGAAGCCCCTGGTAAGTTCAACTCATTTTCCCCTGACCCCCCCACAGTATCCCTTTAAAGGGGAGGGTCCTTTTACACTTAATGCATTGGTATGCGTTAGTGCGTTTTGGTACACGTTTTTTCCATAGCAGTGCATTGTGAAAAAGCTTTTAGTTAAATTTGTGTATAGTGGGAACTGAGCCATAGGAAAACATGGAAATTGCTTTGAAAATCAGTTTTCTTTCAGTTAAAACCGAGAGCAACTGATTAAGTGTAAAAAGGGCCTGACACTAATATTTGAAATAGGAACCCTTTGCAGGTGTTTTGGATAAATTAGCTGAATAGAGCCTGAGACTTTGAGCCGAGAATATTGAACGTTTTCACAATGTTCTAGTGGACTTAGATTTTGATTTGGGGGTTTTCATAATCTGTAAGTCAGAATAATCATCAAAATTATAATAAATAAAGGCTTCAAATATCTCACTTTGCGTGTAAGGAGTCAATTTCATATATTTGTTTCACCCTTTTAAGTTGATTTATTCAACCATTTCAGCCTTCAGTCGTTTTTCACCTTATGCATCCGAGCATTTTTCACCTAACATTCATTCAACAATAACTTTATCACTAATTATGACAATGAATTGATCTATATCTTGTTTTTTCCGCCACCAATTAGGCTTTCTTTTGGTGGTACATTTTGCTAAGAATTTTTTTTAAATGCATTTTAATAGGAATATAAAGAAAAAATTGAAAAATTCATTATTTCTGTTTTTGGCAATTATAGCTTTAAAATAATACATGCTACCATAATTAAAACCTATGTATTTTATTTGCCCAATTGTCTCGGTTATTACATCATTTCAATTATGTCCCTATCACAAAGTATGGTGCCAATATTTTGTAAAGAAAGGTGCATTTTTTTCAGTTTTGCATCCATCACTATTTACAAGCTTATAATTTTAAAAAAATATTAGTAATACACCCTCTTCACATGCATATGAAAAAAGTTCAGACCCTTAGGTAACTATTTATATATTTTTTTTGCATTTTTTCTTTCATTAAACATTTTATTTGGGTAATTTTTGTGGGAGGTAAACAGTTAATTCTAAATGTAATAATATGTGTTTATTTAATAAAAAAAAATTATGTGGATGCAGTTTTACTATTTGGCCACAAGATGGCCACAGTCAATTTTTTTTTTAGTCCTGGAAACTGTTTTTTTTTTCCCCCTCAGATAGACTGCGGTGGGTTTTTCTGCCAGGGACCTAAATCAATGAATGACTTAGAATATTGTTGGTTAAAGTCAACATCAACAAACAATATGAACTGCTAACCTGCAGAGGATTATTTTTGTTTTTCAGTTTTTAGTGTGCGGTTCATTTTAATGCTAAAAAGTACATTTTCATCAGGTCAGATACAGTAAAGCAGGGGAGAGAAAAAAAGGCAACATAGTAAAATGGATTTTGTTCTTTTATAGCGGCACAGACTGAACAGACAGGTAGCTAAATCAATAGGAGCCTCAGAACAAAGTCTGAACCAGGGACCTATCATGTCTCCAAAAAAATCATTAAAAGTCTCGTCCAAACATTTGCCTGCTAGCTTTAAATTGGAAAGAATATAGATTCACATTTTTTATTACTGGTTCCAAGCTTGCCGAGGTTCAAATATCAGATAACAATGTAACAAGGGAATAGGACAGTACTATTTTTTTTTTTCTCTTTCAAAGGCAAATAATGTAGCTATCACAAAAAATGGTGATCCAAAAATTACCTTTCAAAATGTCTCCTCAAATTACTGCTTTGACCGAAACGCAGAAGACTCCTCTACAAAACAAATGTTCATGCTGATAGAGGGAAGATAAATGGCTCATAAAATATACCGCAGTAATGTTGAAGACTAAAGAGAGAGATCAAGGGATCAACTTTCACCCAGCAGGTTTTCGGCATCAGTTCTTGGATGTATTTCCAGTGCAGCTAAGAGTTTTAAGGTTCCTAGCAATTCCTCTATCAACTATCTATCATCTTGTGAGTCAGAATGGTATTTTATTCATTTGTTCTATTACATATTCAACTTTAATGGTTTTTTAAATATTTTTTTTTTGCGCTTGTACAATTTATTTTCATAATGTAATGTTAGCAGATGTTGAGCTAGATGGCCACAGTCATGTGATAATGCAGTCATATGGCCATGGGTTCAGGACAGTGAAATACCATATTGGTAGGGAGATGTTGTTGACAGCAGAGCTTCCGCATATCTGTCAGGAGCCAATTTCATTGGCTTTTGACCCCATGATTGCTGTGAGCCAATCACAGCAATCAGTGTGCAAAATAGGAAGAGTAGGGCTCTTGCCTTTAAGGGGTCAGAGCAGTCTGGTACATAGGGGGTTAAGACACTGATTATTTGACCTAAGAATGTGGCAGAGACCTGCGAAATGTGTTGTCTTTTTAAGGTGTTCAATCAAAAAACCTATTTATTCTTTTAAGGTTTATCAAGTTTTTTATAAGTTATCCCTACCACCCTCAGTTGTTTTTTAAGTGCATTAACACCATTTTTGTAGGGTGGCTCCTCCACTCTAAATTACTCTCCACCCCCCCAGTTCTCTTTTTCTTTGGGCAGTGGCTATGTTGTGAGTTCCCCTGGAGCTCCTAACCAACCTTTGTCCTTGCGTGTGGCCCATCTACATAGTTACATAGTTATTTGGGTTGCGAAAAGACATACGTCCATCGAGTTCAACCAGAACGTCCATCGAGTTCAACCTACCTGCAGAGAACCAAGGACCCGCGTGAGGATGGGTATTTCCTCACTTGCCCAATATTGTGGTTGCTGGTCTTGCAACTCACGCTTGAGTACCTCTCCATTGCATCTATAAACATATATCTGATGTAATTAACTCATACACTATATGGGAATCCTGTGCTCTCTGTGTTTCTTATGTTTTTTTTAAATGGCCTTCGGACTACTCCAGACATGCTCCTAGCAATTGTCGTAACACTTTCATGGAAAAAATCCAATCTAATTGATCCATTTGCCTGAAAGAGGTTGTCCAAGGGATTTTTCAGGAGGGCCATTGACATACACAAATTTCTTTTTAACTGTAACTAATTGCATAAAAATCATTAACCTATAATTTATACCATTGATATTTGTTTTTTGAATACACCATTGCCTTGACAAACTCAAGTTTTTACAGCCCTATTAACAGTTAACAACAACAACAGCAAATCAAACAGGTCTAAAGAAAAAAAAAATCTGCTAATGATATTCAAAACTATGTATTCGAAAGTACTCATATCTGTGTGAAAATATGCTTGTCTTATGTTTGTATTATCTTGCTGTGCAGTTTGATGTTCTCTGTTAGCAGCCATTTACGGCAAAGAGAGACAACTCATTTTTGGATATTTTTGAGTATAAGAATACATGAGAACTATAAATATTTTACTTTTTTCCAACAAGGAACAGTTTTTTGTTTATGTTCGGTGATATTTTACATTTTAGACTTTAACTAGTGTGCAATAGTCACAACCGTGGAATATTAGCGTCACCTGTGCATATTATATCATGCTTGTGCATCTCTTTATGCTTCCTTGTGTTATGTGTATGTGTATGGCTTGTCAACGTTTATGTTTTACCTTTTTCACAGAGACCATCCGTAGTGCAACACCATTTCCAATGGTTAGCCTTTTCCTTGTGTTTACTGCCTTTGTCATAAGCAACATTGGTCATATCCGACCACAGAGGACCATACTGGCCTTTGTGTCTGGTATATTCTTCATACTGTCTGGTAAGCTTTATATGTTTCTATATGGAATTTTTTGTTTTATGTTGTTTTGTTTTAATAAAATCAGAATTACAAACCACAAACTGTTTTAGGTATAAATGTATTCTGTGCAATGTGTACGTTTTTTCTTTTTCCTCTAGAAGCAAAAATAATGCCTAAAGTATAATGTCCACCAGAGCATTTAAGAAAGAGTAAGGGTGGGTTAGAACTTCTGTAAAGCTTTTATTATTGCCTTTGATCTGACTGGGGAGAGTTTTGTCCACTTCCCCTTTCAGTGACAAGCATGAATGAGACAAGCAGTATGGTAGGAAGCAGGGAATTGGCTACCTAATAAGTTTGGGTACAAAGACTTATTGGTATTGGGTTTTTGGGCTGATAACTAAGAGTTTTTGATAGGCCCCTGTGTTGCTGCAACCAATCATACAATTATCAGGAAGCTGAAATTATTGGGAAGTTGCAAACGATAAAAAAAGGGGGGGGAGGGGGTATAGGCTAGGATTATTAATTAAGGTTAAGTATTACTTGTCAGTGTTGGGTGGTAAGCAAGGGAAGGTTAGTTTTAGAGTTTGAAGAGTAGCGTTAGACAATGGGAAATGTTTAACTTCAGTGAAGGGGGGATATAGATGTCTGGAGAGAGCTACTGTTGTTGGGAGACTAAGATTAGACAAGACAAGTGCGATTTATATAGCGCTATTCTCCTGGCTGACTCAAAGCGCTTGAGCTGCAGGCGCTAGGGCGTGCTCATTAGGCAGTAGCAGTGTTAGGGAGTCTAGCCCAAGGACTCCCTACTAAATAGATGCTGGCTTACAAAACAGGAAGAGCCAAGGTTTGAACCCAGGTCTCCTGTGTCTGAAGCAAAGCCCTTAACCAATACACTATCCAGTCACGATTAGGTATCAGGAAGGAGAAGCCATCCACTGGAGAGGGGGGTTGGATTAGGTCTCAGTAAAGTGATTTGGAAATTGAAAAATTCGGTTGGATTAGGCAGTTGAAGGGGAGATGCACTCGAACGTCAACAAAAATGCCATCACAATGCCAAATATTAGAGTATCAATATTAGCTTTGCTGATTTTCTGCTCATCAGAATCCAGAGCAGAATAAAATCACATCAGATCCATATACACCCACTGGGTTAAATCTATACTAACAGTGGGATGCGAAAGTTTGGGCAACCTTGTTAATTGTCATGATTTTCCTGTATAAATCGTTGGTTGTTGCGATAAAAAATGTCAATTAAATATATCATATTGGAGACACACACATTGATATTTGAGAAGTGAAATGCAGTTTATTGGATTTACAGAAAGTGTGCAATAATTGTTAAAACAAAATTAGGCAGGTGCATACATTTGGGCACTGCTGTAATTTTATTGATTCCAAAACCTTTAGAACTATTATTTGAACTCAAATTGGCTTGGTAAGCTCAGTGATCCCTGACCTACATACACAGGTGAATCCAATTATGAGAAAGAGGGGTCAATTGTAAGTTTCCCTCCTCTTTTAATTTTCTCTGAAGAGTAGCAACATGGGGGTCTCAAAACAACTCTCAAATGATCCTGAAGACAAAGATTGTTCACCATCATGGTTTAGGGGAAGGATACAGAAAGCTGTCTCAGAGGTTTCAGCTGTCTGTTTCCACAGTTAGGAACATATTGAGGAAATGGAAGACCACAGGCTCAGTTCAAGTTGAGGCTTGAAGTGGCAGACCACGAAAAATCTCAGATAGACAGAAGCGGCGAATGGTGAGAACAGTCCGCGTCAACCCACAGACCAGCACCAAAGATCTACAACATCATCTTGCTGCAGATGGAGTCACTGTGCATTGTTTAACCATTCAGCGCACTTTACACAAGGAGATGCTGTATGCGAGAGTGATGCAGAGAAAGCCTTTTCTCTGCCCATAGCACAAACACAGTCGTGTGAGGTATGCTAAAGCACATTTGGACAAGCCAGCTTGATTTTGGAATAAGTTGCTGTGGACTGATGAAACTAAAATTGAGTTATCTGGGCTTAACAAGCAGCGTTATGTATGGAGGAAAAATACCTCAGCATTCCAAGAACAACACCTGCTACTTACAGTAAAATATGGTGGTGGTTCCATCATGCAGTGGGGCTGTGTGGCCAGTTCAGGGACTGGGAATCTTGTCAAAGTTGAGGGATGCATGGATTCCACTCACTATCGGCAGATTCTGGAGACCAATGTCCAGGAATCAGTGAGAAAGCTGAAGCTGCGCCGGGGCTGGATCTTTTAACAAGACAACAACCCTAAACACTGCTCAAAATCCACTAAGGCATTCATGCAGAAGAACAAGCACAACGTTCTGGAATGGCCATAGCAGTCCCAAGACCTGAATATAATTGAAAATCTGTGGTGTGAGTTAGAGAGCTGTCCATGCTCAGAAGCCATCAAACCTGAATGAACTAGAGATGTTTTGTAAAGAGGAATGGTCCAAAATACCTTCAACCAGAATACAGACTCTCATTGGAACCTACAGGAAGTGTTTAGAGGCTGTAATTTCTGCAAAAGGAGGATCTACTAAATATTGATTTCATTTCTTTTTTGTGGTGCCCAAATGTATGCACCTGCCTAATATTTTTTAACCCTCTGGGCGATACAATTATATCGCTCAGGAGGTGGCGTAGCACTATTTTTAAAAAATTTTTATTTTTTAAATCATGTAGCGAGCCCAGGGCTCCCTACATGATAGCTGCAGCGCAGCGGCATCCCCCCACCCACTCCGATCGCCTTCGGCGATCAGAGTAAGCAGGAAATCCCGTTCAGAACGGGATTTCCTGCTGGGCTTCCCCGGTCGCCATGGCGACAGGGTGGGATGACGTCACCGACGTCATGGACGTCGTGACGTCAGAGGGAGTTCCGATCCACCCCTCAGCGCTGCCTGGCACTGATTTGCCAGGCTGCGCAAGGGGTCGGGGAGGGGGGGGGGCTGCGCGGCACGGCAGGTAGCGGCGTATCGGCGGCGAGCGGAAGTTACATGCAGCTAGCAAAGTGCTAGCTGCATGTAACAAAAAAAAATTATGCAAATCGGCCCACCAGGGCCTGAGAACTCCTCCTGCGCGACATACCACAAGCTCAGCTCGGGATTATCGCTCAGGAGGTTAAACAATTATTGCACACTTTCTGTAAATCCAATAAACGTCATTTCACTTCTCAAATTTCACTCTGTGTGTCTCCTATATGGTATATTTAACTGACATTTTTTATCGTAACAACCAACGATTTATACAGGAAAATCATGACGATTAACAAGGTTGCCCAAACTTTCGCATCCCACTGTAAGAGACAAAGGCAACAAATTATGTAAATATATAGTGATTGATTATAATTGTATTTATTAGGTCTACTGCAAACAAATATATTTTTAACTCATGTTTTTAAATCAAGGAAATGTAGATGAAACTGTGTTCTTTTTAGTGGTTGGTGTTGGTGTAAAATCAGTATTTTTGCTTGCGTTAACCCCCTGAGCTCCATATGTGCCAATTTTTCCTTACAAATGAGTGTCATGGCACTCTCTGTATTGGAGAAACACAGAAGCACCATAACACTTGTCAAGAGGCCATAGCTACGCACTGTAAGCGCACATACGGGACTCGGGGGGTGAATTAAGGCAAAAACACTGGCAAAGTCATTATAAGTTTTGTATGAGAACACAATACAGGGAATGTTGATTTTTTAATTTATAGTCTTTTTAACCACTCTATGACTGCCTAACACCCATCGGTGGCAGCAGAGTGGCTCCCCCAGGACCGTCTAGCACCGATCGGCGCCAAATCCTGGGGACGGAGATTAGCGGGGGTCGCTCACATCTGTGCTGAGTTACTGAGCTCCGCTCCAAAAACAGCCTGCCAGCTGCAATCGGAGCTGGCAGGCTATAAAAAAAAATGCCCGCAAATGCTTGTACAGCACTGCGATCTTGTGCAGTGCACTACGAAGAACAGCTCTGTCACTGAGCTGTCCCAAGGAGAGGCTCAAAAAGTGATCCCTCTCATAGGCTGATGCCTATGTGAGGCGATCACAGGGATTGGATTTCCGGGGGAGGGAAAAATAAAAAAAAAAATAGACTTTTTTATTCAAAAAAATACAATTAAATGAATTAAAAAAATTGCAGCAGCAATCAGATACCACTAACAGAAAGCTATGTTGGTGGCAAGACAAGGAGACAAGATTAATTTGTGTGCTAAGTTCTATGGCTGTGCAGCAAACTGTTAAAGCTGCAGTGCTGAATTGTAAAAAATGGCCTGGTCGCTAGAGGGGTGTGAGCCTGTGGCCCATAAGAGGTTAAAGCCCTAGTTCACCAACCCATATTTTTTATTCTTAGCAAAGGTGAATAGGGATAGGAATATGCCAACATGCACACAATGTTTATATCTGAGGCGACTATAGCAAAGAAATTTCATTTGGAAAAGTCAATCAAATGACTATGAGATATGTGCTCAAAGCAGTGGCGTAGCAATGGGGGATTCAGAGGTTGTGATCACAACAGGGCCCTTGGACCTTTGACTGGTAAAGTCTTACGTTTTTTATGAGAATATGATACAGGCAATGTTGGCTTTAGACTTAATGGTCTGTCAAAACACCTACAGCAAATCATCAACTTGTATTAAACATAAGACCACTGTTCACTTTCAATGTTTGGCAGGTAGTTCACCTCTATAAGATTGCTTTAGAAGGAGACCTTCCAGTGGTTTCACTTTGAACCATAAGGATGGCTGCAGTAGCTGCTATACAGTGCACTGCAGGCAACAGCACTCTAACACTGGACGGTATACGACTCTGTGTAAACATCATTTCTACACTTAGGGCTCTCTAACACTAGAGTCAAAACCAGGGTTGCCAACCCAATTTCTTATTTTTCCTGGACAAAATGGTCAAAAAATCTGGACACCCCAAGTTTTGGATGGATAGGGGGTGGAGTCAGGGGGCGGAGTCATAAGCAGGCTTTTTAGCCTTATCCTATATAACATATCACCATATTTCCTATTTAGAGCATTATGAACCACATATATGCTATAGGAAATCACCACTATATATCTTACAGCATATTAACCCCGGATGTCCTATAGCATTATCATCCCCCCTATATAGCATACTATTCCAATATATCCTAATGTAGCATATCAATTCCATAAATGTTATAGTATATAATTCCCATATATATCGGATCCTACAACAAGTCTATAGTGAAAACAGACTAGGACTATGGTAGGATTAGATTGTGAGCTCCTCTGAGGACAGTCAGTGACATGACCATGTACTCTGTAAAGTGCTGCAGAAGATGACAGTGCTATATAAATACATAATAATAATAATATGTTAGGCCATTAGAATATGACTATGGTAGAATTAGATTGTGAGCTCTCATGAGGACAGTCATTGACATGAATATGTACTCTGTAAAGTGCTGCAGAAGATGTCAGTGCTATATAAATAAATAACAATATGGTAGGACATAAGACTAGGGCTATGGTAGGATTAGATTGTGAGTTCCTCTGAGGACAGTCTGTGATATGACTATGTACTCTGTAAAGTTCTGCAGCGTTTGTCAGGTGTCAGCGAAAGAGAGAACAATAGAAACGTTGTGGGAGACACAGGGACAGATTCATGAAAATTAGACAAGAGTGAGAGGAATGTGGGGAAAAAAATGGTAGGTACATAAGAGAGATGGGGGCATGGTGGGGGAGATTAAAAAGTATAGGCACAAGAAAACAAAGTGCATGGGGGAGAGTAGAAACAGCAGAGATCTCACCAGGACTGCAGCTTTCTCATGCTGATAAAATAAGCCATTTAGGAAAGAGGAGATAGCAGGGTAGGAGGGGGCCTGGGAAGAGACACATGCTGAAAGTACAAGAGATAAGAGCGATCAGAAAGTCTGGCTGACAATCAAGCTAATCTTAAATGTCCAGAGTATTTATCTTACAATTAGGATGTAGTGTGCAGTCCTGCCTGTTGCCTCCTATTCCTTCCACGTGTCCCAGAGAATCTCCTAGCCTGACAGCAGTCCAGTCTTGATTCACTGCTGGCTGGAGTTCTCCCATCTCCTCAGGGGCTTCCTCCTCGTTCTGCCGACAGCTGCTGCAGCCAGCTTCCAGCAATACAGTTCCTTCCTGGACGGGAGTTGTGGGGGGCGGGCTCTCTTAGCTGCTGCTCTCGCTCTCTCTCATTGGCTGGAGAGAGGCAGAAGCAGCTGAAAGAACACAGCTGATTGGAGGGTGGGAGGGAAGAAGCAAGGAGAAGCCTGAGGCTTCTCACAGAGCTGCCCGGCGTGCTGCCTGTAGCCGCTGTGCACACAAGATCGCAGCTGTTTACTTTTTTGGATGGACACCTATTTCTAAGTACGGGCAACTACGGACAGGGGAAATTTCCTGTCTGTAGAACGGACTGCCCGTACTTTCACGGACGGTTGGCAACCCTGGTCGAAACTTTGCGTTAACCAAGGTAAAATAAAAGTCCATAGACTTTTACCTTTCACACCTGACACTGCGTTTCGGTACATTGCGGTTTAACGCACCCGGGAGCTTTTAATTGCCGGGAGCTAACGCTTTCCCGTTGGGTGAATTAATAGCTACCGCCGCTGATTGTGTCTCACCGCAGCATCCCGATGACCGTTGTTAGATGTTAAAGAGCCCTAAGCACATTGCTGCAATCATGATCCTCACAATATCTAGGGACTTGATGCAACTACAGATTTATATCAAATAGAGGTCATTTAAAAGCAACCTCTGTCAACTTAAACAACCATAAGATTGATTCAGGAAACTTCCTATCATGGTCTCCTATCATGGTCCCCTCACTTTTTATATAAATTCAAATTAGGATCACATATATGTGTCAATTTAGCACATAATTATGTGCATAAATGAACTCATTTATGTGCAGTAATTCGTACATAAATAACTATTTTTAAAACTATTGAGTGATTTATTCAAACTTTTCAGCCACTCTAAGGATTGGCTTATAGACTGAGCAAATAATTGCACTCAGCAGGTATTTACTGCTAACAGGGCTGCAATATTTTATTATTTGTAACAAGCTAGAAGCTGACTTAATTGCAACATGGCTCCTTTTTTGTTGAATTTAGCTTCCTGCTGTGTTGACTGCAGTCTGGCTCCTTTGCTGTTAATAAAAGTCTTCTCTCTATGTTACTCATAGCTGTCTACCCTGCTTGAGGAGTCTCGGGAGGAGATCCAACCTCTTAGAGCTCTTTTGCTTAAATAACGTCCCGTGTGGATCTCGTTGGCAGCAAAACTTCAAAAAGAGTAGAAAAAAACTATGTTGCCGAAGTTGACATGAAGCAAAATTTAAACTTAGTCAGTTTTGGAAATTCTTAGCTAGCTTTAGATTGCAATGAGAAGATACTTTTTAGTATCATTACCCTTTACAATACAGTTAATTGATAATCCACTTGCTTCACCGATTCACCTTTTCCATGAACTGTGTAGGGAGGACAGGGATGATCGTTGCATGCTGTGCCACTGGGAGTCGGCGGAGTCTCTAACTTATCACACTAGTGTCAGAAGGTGACCTGTCACTCAGGGAGGGAGCGTAGCCTGCGCATAAGCTCTATCTCCACCCCACAATGCACGCTTGGCAGCGTGGTGCATAATTAACCGGTGTTACTGGAGTGGATTGAAATGTCCGAATGAAATGGGAAATGTATTTTTTCCATATGAATTTTGTAGTCTTTGAAGTGAGAGGAATGTAGGAGCTACCATTGCTAACATTGCTTTAAAAAAATACCACATCTTTGGCTGTTGTGCTGATCCTCGGTTTCTAAATAACGAACCAGATCAATTATGCAGGTCAGGTGTTCTAAGTCCTTTGATTTATTGGCTGCTGTGTCTCAAAATGTACGGTAGATGGCAGTTTGCATTTTGCACATCACCAGTACTATGGGCCTCCTATAAAAAGGATAATCTATGCATCTGGAAAAAATGAGCTAACTTCCATCTTCAGAAACTAAAATAAAAGGTTCATTAGGTTTAATTTTCAGTTTGAAGCAGTTCTGCCATTAGTTATTTTTGTTTTATTGCTTCTTTCCCATCAAATCGTCAAACGCTAACCAATCATCTTATTGCTAAATTTCCTTTCCTTACACCATAACCTTAATCCTAAAAATAACCCCTTCCGGATGCCTGACTCTAATCTTACCTTACAAAGTGAATCCCTTTGTGATACCTATCCTTCTCCCCTAATGTTAACCCCTTCAAGATGCCAAAACATAGCTTCTCCCAAGGATAATCGCCCATAATGCCTAACCCTAAACTACATCATAACAATGCATCAACCTTAAAGCACCACTATCGTGAAAAAAAAGTAGGCAGTTAAAATCTGACAGGTTTTGGGCCAGTCCATTTCCTCATGGGTTTTCTTTGTTTTCAACAGCATTTCCTGTACAGCAGTTGCAAAGTCTAACTGATAAAATAGTGTGCAAGTGAGTGGGGAGGCTGGCTAGTATTTTGGCACCTAAACTGCTGTTCAGGAAATGCTTTTGAAAACAAAGAAAACCCTTTGAATCCCCCATAAGGAGATGGACTGGCCCAAAACCTGTTTGTTCTGTCAGATTTTAACTGCCTACTTTTTTCATGATAGTGGTCCTTTAACAAGTAAAGGTATCTCATCTCCAAGCTCAACCTCCTAACTCTCCTAAAAGTTGTCTTGTTTAACCTTTTCGGGACCGGCCACCTACCCCACCTTAAGGACCAGGCATTTTGCGTGGGAGGGGGGTGCGCACGTTTGGGGGGTCAGGCGGCCGGATCCCGTCTGTGGCTGGCTATATTTGTGTCCCCCTATGGTGGCCTGTGCCCCCCCCCCCCCCTTCTGCCAGCAGCCTTCACTCACCTTCCAGGCTCCAACGATGAGCCGCACGGGACCCTCTTCTCCGGCCGGCATCTCCGTTCTATCTGACGATCAGTTCTGGGTCGTGGCTTGATGACGTCATCAAGCCGGGACCCGGCGCTGACGTCAGTCGGAGCAGAGATGCTGGCCAGAGCGGAGGGGGGCGCCGATCGTCGCAGGAACGGCAGGGAGGTGAGTGGATCCTCTTCTTTCCCCTCCTGCCACCGCAGCTGTTAAACTGATCACTACGATCGGACGGCGATCGTAGTGATCACGTGATCAGCAGCCATACGCGATGGCTGCTGATTACTCGGGGGAGATGTCGGCTGTCATATGACAGCTTAATCTCCCCGTCCGGGTGCGCACGATCGCGTCGGGAGCAGAAACTGCGGGCCGGCGTAGATCCTATGCCACATCAGGCTAGAACAGCCACAAGTGTGGCGAAGGATCTCATAGAGGCGGTCCCGAAAAGGTTAAAGGGGAACTTAGGCGAAAAGGGGAAAAAATAAATCAATACATTGCACAGTGAGAGGTTAAAAAATAAAAGAAAGATCAAGAAATGATTGCTATTTGCCATGCAATTTTTTTAATATTATTTGATCCACCTGCACATAATCATCTTTACTACTGGCAGATGGGAAAAAACAGACAGCACCAGTGGTGCTCAGCAGAGCTCGAATATTCGAGTAGCTCGAATATTCGAGCTCTTTTTCAGCTATTCGAGCTCGGTATTCGAGCTCCGAATAGCTGCAGCTATTCGAATGGGCTATTCGAGTAAACGCGAATAGCCCATTCACTATTCGAGCTATTCGAGCAAACGGCGCTATTCGAGCTCGGGTACCGAGCTCGAATAGCGTCATAGCCCAGATTGATGTCCTTAGAGCCAATCAGAGGGCTCCCAGGCCCTCTGACGGCAGCCAATCACAGAGGGGGACCCTGGCCAGCCCCTACCCTATAAATAGCGGCCGCCATGTTCCGTATCTCCGTCCTTGCCTGAGACTTGCATAGAGAGAGAGTTGCTCCTTTGTGCTTTGGCTTAGCAAGAGCTTTATTGTGGTCATTTACCTAGCGTTTTTGCTCACATACACCTCCTATACACACCTATATTGTTGTTAGTTAGATAGACATTGTATTTTAGTTAGTAGCTTTTGTGTTACATAGAGAGAGACTCAGACAGCTGCTGCAGGCTTACAGCTTTAGGCCTCAGGGCCTGCCTGTGTGGGCAGCTGTCCTCCTGTCCTCTGTTAGTTTATTTCTCATTAGTATTAGACAGTATTAGATAGTATTAGACAGTATTTCTGCTGTCCCTTTACTACTTAGTGATTGTATTTTGTATTGTAGTTATATACTACTGTAACTGTACTAGGACACTCACTGTCACTGTTCATACTAGGCTACTAGCTCGGACTCCTGCGTGTGTGTGTGCACTCACTGTCTGTGTACTGTACACACACTCTATTTCCTTCTGATTACTGATTGATTATTGTAAATTCTACTTCCTGACAGTTACTACTTACTTACTGTAGTAGGGACACTCACTCAGTCACTGTTCATAGGCCAGCTCCTGCGCGTGTTTGCGCGTGCGTGCACTCACTGTCTGCAGTGTACACACACTCTATTTCCTTGTGATTACTACTGATATTGATTATTGTAACTGCTGCTAGTTGTACTTCCTGACTGTTACTACTTACTTACTGTACTAGGGACACTCACTCACTCTCTGTTCATAGGCCAGCTCCTGCGCGTGTTTGCGCGTGCGTGCACTCACTGTCTGTAGTGTACACACACTCTATTTCCTTGTGATTACTACTGATAGTGATTATTGTAACTGCTGCTAGTTGTACTTCCTGACAGTTACTACTTACTTACTGTAGTAGGGACACTCACTCAGTCACTGTTCATAGGCCAGCTCCTGCGCGTGTTTGCGCGTGCGTGCACTCACTGTCTGTAGTGTACACACACTCTATTTCCTTGTGATTACTACTGATTATTGTACCTGCTGCTAGTTGTACTTCCTGACTGTTACTACTTACTTACTGTACTAGGGAGTCGGGACACTCACTCAGTCACCTCACCCACCAACCCACCCCATTAAAGTACCCCACTTTTCTCCCGCCCTTTTCAAAAACTTCTGTGTTTACGCCCAAAACATCGAAGATGTCTGGAAGTGGCAGCCAGCGCGGTTTGGGCAAGGGGAAGGGCAGCAAGGGAATCAGGAGGAGAGGGAGCAGCATTGTGGCAAGCCGCGGCCGCGCCACCATGCACAGTTCCGCAGCAGCAGCGTCAGTGGCTAACATTCCTCCCATAGCCACTGGCCGTGGACGCCTTGGGCGCCGCCCAGCAGGAGCATCTGCAACTCACGCTGCAGAGACACAGCAGCAGCAGCGTGTAGCACCTGCTCCGATTTTCCTCCAGCCGGGTCGGAAACATCCCATTGAGGAAAAGGATGCAGACACTGTGGTGCAACTGATGACGGAGGATGAGCAGCCCGCCATCAGCTCTGCATCCGAGGCCTCCACCCTCACCACCACCACCACCACCACCATCCCTGTTCGCAGCAGCCGCCCAGCAGGGTCTGGGGAGGAGGCCAGTTCACCGTCACTCGCCGACCTGTCATTCAGCAGTCTTTTGACCCCAGGCATCATGAGTAAATTGTCTGCTGTTGTTGGCGATCTTGAGGAGGAGATGCTGATGGGCACTTTGGGGGATGAGGGATTGGACAGCAAGACTGTGGCGACAGTCAAGCAGCCCATCCATGCATCAGGAGAGGAGTTTGGGGGGTCATCATCCCAGCAGGACATGTTTCAGGAGGGGGAGGATGATGATGACCCGGTGACAGACAGAGACTGGGTGCCACCACCTCCAGGGGATGTCGTCCTCAGCAGCTCTGAGGAGGAAGATGCGCTTGTGGGCCTTGCAAGGAGGCGCATCATTGCAAGCATTGGCAGCAGTATAGGCAGGTCCCACAGCCTGCTGGTGTCTCAGGCTCAGCAGCAGCAGCAGCAGCATCTGCCAGTACCACCACCAGCCGCACCCAAGCCCCCCCACCAACCACCACAGGGAGACAGGCGGCAGCAGCGCTTCCATGCCGTAGGGGGATGTTTCTGTCACCAATCTGGCGATTTTTCACCATGCCCACTGTGTACAGCAAGTACGCCACTTGCAACCACTGTCAGCGGAAGTTGAGCAGAGGTGCAGACCCCTTAAAGTTCAGCACCAGCTCGCTCATCAACCACCTTTCTGCGAAACATTTCCACCAGCATGAGGAGTTCCAGAGGCTGAAGGCATCTGGTGCTGGCAGTGGCACCACACCCATCACTGCACAGCCTTCAGCTGCAGCAGCAGCAGCAACAGCAGCCACCCGCCCTCCTGCTCCTCCATCAGCACCAGCAGGAGTGCGGAAACGCACTGCTCCTCCCCCCTCTGCAAATCCTGCCGCCGACACTGAGGCCTGTTCTGGCAGCCAGTCCTCAGTGGCCTCCTCCGCTGTGTCTGCTGATTCCCGTGCCAGCAAAAGGCCACGCCAGAGCCTTTTGAGCGAGTCCTTCCAGGGGGTGGTTAGGGCTCTGCCTCCCAGCAGCCGTCGCGTGCGGCAGCTGAACGGCTTGCTGGCACGGGCCATGTGCTCCCAACTCCTGCCGTACACGCTCGTGCAGGAGGGGAGCGACATTCGTGCGCTGCTTGCTTGCGCAGCCCCAGACTGGCAGCTCCCCAGCAGACACTTTTTCTCCCGCAAGGCCATTCCTGCACTGCACCGCTTTGTGATGGCCAATGTGGAGCGAGGGCTGGAGCACGCGGTTGGTGAAAGGGTCCACGTCACCATGGACTCCTGGAGCAGCCGCTTCGGGACAGGCCGCTACCTGTCCTTCACTGTCCACTGGGTCAGCTTGGTGGAAGGGGGTGAGGATGGGAGAGCAGCAGCGGGCACAGCAGCAGCAGCAACACAGTGGGTGGTGCCACCCCGCAGGGTCAGGGGAACTGCAGCAGGTTCCTCCGATCCTCTGCCATCCTCCGGCACACCTGGCCAAACCCCCCGCCTCAGCAGCAGCGTGAAGGCCCGCCACTGCCAAGCGCTGCTGCACTTGGTCAGCCTTGGGAAGACCAAGCTGACGGCAACCCATGTGTTGGCCAAACTCCAGGAGCAGGAGAGGATTTGGCTGACCCCCAGAGGCCTCAGAGTCGGAGAGGTGGTGGCCGACAATGGGGCCAATCTGGTTGCCGCAATAGACAGGGGAAACCTGACCCACATCCCCTGTCTTGCCCACGTGCTGAACCTGGTGGTGCAGAAGTTCTTGCGCACCTACCAGGGGATGGGCGAACTGCTGGAAACGGCAAGGAACGTTGTGCGTCACTTCCGGCGCTCGGCTGCAGCCTGTGCGAGCCTGGAAGACGTGCAAAAGGAGCTGGATCTGCCACGCCATCGGCTGATCCTTGACGTTCCGACTCGCTGGAACTCCACCCTGGCGATGTTGGAGCGTCTGGTTGAACAGAAGCGCGCTGTCAAACAGTACCTTGCCCTGGCCACTGTTTCCGCCGCTCAGAGAAGGGACAAGACCAGCAACATCCCGTCCATCGTCCCCGATGATGACTGGAGGCACATGCAGCAGGTGTGCTTAGTGCTGGCTCCCTTTCTGCAGGCCACTAACATGGTGAGCAGGGACCATGCTATAGTCTGTGAGTGGGTGCCCCTGGTTTGTCTGCTGAACAGGGCCCTCGATGCTTTGCTGGAACAGGGAGCGGCAGCCTTGGACCAGCAGGAGCGGCAAGCAGCTGCACAGTCCACCTCTGAGGGGGAGGAGGAGGAGGACTTGGTGGAGGTCCCTGACCTTGCTGCTGATGAGGGGGAGCAGCACAGTGCAGCTGAGTTGGTGCGGGGGTGGAGAGAGGATGAGGCTGACGAGGCAGAGGAGGAGGATGAGGACAGCAGCACTGCCGTCGATGTGCCAGCAGACGTGGCCCGCCTCTTCCCAATGGCAGCGCACATGCTGACGTGCCTGCGCAGAGACCCCAGGGTAAACCAGATGAAGCAGAGAGAGGACATCTGGATCAGCATGATGTTGGACCCACGCCTCAAGGGGAAGTTGAGCCAGTTCCTGCCGCCTGCAGGAGGAGACCCAGCGCAACAAATAAGGAGCTTGCAGCAGGCCCTTGTTGAGCGCTTGGAGGAAGCCTTCCCCCAGCCTTCCACTCCCACTGTCCAGCAGCCAGCACAGAGGCAGCAGCAGGTGCCTGCATCCAGCAGCAAGCGCCCCACAGACCTGCTGTCTCTCAGCCACGAGCTCTACAGGACTGTAGAGGCTCCGGCAGCAGTGACTAGAGAGGAGGTGCATGCAGCAGCATCCTCCACCGGTCACAGCCAGCGCCTGACCCGCATGGTGGCTGACTACATGGGGTCCTACAGCGGGCTTGACAGCGATGCCCCTGTTGATCCCATGGAGTATTGGGTCAAGCGCCTGGAGATCTGGAGCGAGCTGGCGCAGTACGCCCTGGAAGTGCTGTCCTGCCCCCCTTCCAGCGTGCTGTCCGAGCGCTGCTTCAGTGCAGCTGGTGGTGTGGTCACCGAGAAACGCTCACGTCTGTCTCACAAGTCTGTGGACAGACTGACGTGTCTCAAGATGAACCAGGCGTGGGTGGAAGGCGAGTTCCTGGCCCCTGTTGTCGGCGAGAGGGGGACATGAACTGGCTAAGAACCATCGTTAATGTGCCTTACCACCCTTTACCACCTCCTGGCTCCTGCTCACTAAGCCAGCCTGGTTCACTTTGACTATTACGTCGCCTGCAGCCACACATTTTACACCTACAGTGGGCTGCTGTGTACTGCCCTTCTGCTGTCTGTCTGTGTTTCCCACTGCCAGGGTACACAGATTTACCTTCTGCTGCCACTCTGCCACCAGCTATTACGTCAAACAATAGCTATATATCTGTGTAATTTGTTTTACAAACAAAACCAAAAAACCATAAAAAAAAAAAAGGTTTAATTTTTCTGAGGTGCCCGGGTTGAAAACTGTGTTGTCCCAGTTGTGTATTGGACACGATGTGGGCTGCACGACCGCTGTCTGGGACCTCCTGTTGTGTTCATTTACGGCCTGGTATCACCGCTAGGTACCAGGGCTATTATGTCACGCTGCCTGCCTGCTGCCACACTCACACTACTCCTCCATTCCTCCTGCTGATGCTGCTGTCTGTCTGTGTTTCCCACTGCCAAGGTACACAGATTTACCTTCTGCTGCCACTCTGCCACCAGCTATTACGTCAAAAAATAGCTATATCTGTGTAATTGGTTGTAAAACCAAAACTACAAAACCATAAAAAAAAAAAAGGTTTAATTTTTCTGAGGTGCCCGGGTTGAAAACTGTGTTGTCCCAGTTGTGTATTGGACACAATGTGGGCTACACGACCGCTGTCTGGGACCTCCTGCCTGCTGTGTTTATTTACAGCCCTGGTATCACCGCTAGGTACCAGGGCTATTATGTCACGCTGCCTGCCTGCTGCCACACTCACACTACTCCTCCATTCCTCCTGCTGATGCTGCTGTCTGTCTGTGTTTCCCAACGCCAGGGTACACAGATTTACCTTCTGCTGCCACTCTGCCACCAGCTATTACGTCAAACAATAGCTGCTCACATTACTCCTCCATTCCTCCTCAACTGCTGCTGCTGTCTGTCTGTCTGTGTTTCCCAACGCCAGGGTACACAGATTTACCTTCTGCTGCCACTCTGCCACCAGCTATTACGTCAAAAAATAGCTATATCTGTCTGTGTAATTTGTTGTAAAAACAAAACTACAAAACCATAAAAAAAAAAGGTTTAATTTTTCTGAGGTGCCCGGGTTGAAAACTGTGTTGTCCCAGTTGTGTATTGGACACAATGTGGGCTGCACGACCGCTGTCTGGGACCTCCTGCCTGCTGTGTTTATTTACAGCCCTGGTATCACTGCTAGGTACCAGGGCTATTATGTCACGCTGCCTGCCTCATTGACTGCCTGCTGCCACACACTCATCCTCCTCCTCCTGCTGCTGAATTTACCTCCTGCTGTCTGTGTGTTTCCACTGCCAGGGAGCACATACAATGGCGCTTCCAACATGCGTGCGCCACCAGCTATTTGTTACGCTCAAAAATAGCTGCATTTCTTTAAAAAAAAAAATTTGAAAAGAGAAATAAGTGAAGAAGAAGACGATATAGAAGAAGATGAAGAAGATGAAGAAGAAGAAGATGAAGAAGAAGAAGAAGAAGATGAAGAAGAAGAAGAAGAAGAAGAAGAAGAAGAAGGAGAAGAAGATGAAGATGAAGAAGAAGAAGATGAAGAAGATGAAGAAGATGAAGAAGATGAAGAAGATGAAGATGAAGAAGAAGAAGATGAAGAAGAAGAAGATGAAGAAGAAGAAGATGAAGATGATGAAGAAGAAGAAGATGAAGAAGAAGATGAAGATGATGAAGAAGAAGAAGATGATGAAGAAGAAGAAGATGAAGAAGATGAAGAAGATGAAGATGAAGAAGATGAAGAAGATGAAGAAGAAGAAGATGATGATGAAGAAGAAGAAGATGAAGAAGAAGATGAAGAAGATGATGAAGAAGAAGAAGATGAAGAAGATGAAGATGAAGAAGATGAAGATGATGAAGAAGAAGAAGATGAAGAAGAAGATGAAGATGATGAAGAAGAAGAAGATGAAGAAGATAAAGATGAAGAAGATGAAGAAGATGAAGAAGAAGAAGATGATGAAGAAGAAGAAGAAGATGAAGAAGAAGATGAAGAAGATGAAGAAGATGAAGAAGATGAAGAAGAAGATGAAGAAGATGAAGAAGATGAAGAAGATGAAGAAGAAGATGAAGAAGATGAAGATGAAGAAGATGAAGAAGAAGATGAAGAAGATGAAGAAGAAGATGAAGAAGAAGATGAAGAAGAAGATGAAGAAGATGAAGAAAAAGAAGATGAAGAAGAAGAAGATGATGATGAAGAAGATGAAGAAGAAGAAGAAGACAATATAAAAGAAGAAGAAGATATAGAAGAAGATATAGAAGAAGAAGATATAGAAGAAGAAGAAGAAGAAGAAGAAGATATAGAAGATAAAGAAGAAGAAGAAGAAGTATATACAGTACTGAACAAATTTCTGGACACAACTTCTCTTTTCAACTTTTTTTTTTTAAAGGAACATCCCCACATAATCACTTGCTGTTGTTACTTGGAAAAAAAGAGGTTTCTTGCATCATTCACCCTCAAAACAAGTGTTGGAAGCTATTTAAGGCCATTTCGAATAGTCAGCTCGAATAATGAGCTCGAATACCGACTCGAATAGTGAGCTCGAATTCCGAGGTCGAATCGAATAGTAAAAATTATTCGACTCGAATATTCGACTGATCTCGAATAATTTACTATTCGAATTCGACCTAACTCGAATTTTGAAAAGGGGTATTTGAGCACCACTAGACAGCACCAACTGCCATGTTCTATAACCACACCCACTAAAAATAGGATAGGCTAAAAGGTTGTTTTTTTATGGATATACTGTACAGATGCACAGAGGGAAATACTGGTTGCTTGGCAGTTGGAAACAGCTGTTATTTACCACAATGCAACAAGGCTCACAGTTGGGAAACTGCCAGTCTCTTTTTAAACTGCTAACGATAACTATTAATAGCACTCCATTATATTCCATGCTCAGAATTTTGGCTATATCGCTGCTAAAACACTGGAACCAAAATGAGGTGCTCTGCCATGGTAACGTAGTTTGGCCCATCATTGACTTTTTTTTAAAAAAATAGTATGCCAGGATCCCCCTGCACCACAATGAACTGATCTGACCCAGAGATGTATATAGCCTGAGGAAAACAAGGTCAAATAAAATGTCACTAGTTTGCAATCAACTAGTTTGGGTCTGACATGCATTGAATTGTAGTGTTGTATGAGGAACCTTTTACTTATTATGCTGGTTGTATTTGTAGCTGTGATGAAATAACCATTAATTTTAATCTCTGTTGTATTGTGATCACCTTACAGGTCTTTCCCTAATTGTAGGTTTGGTTTTGTACATCTCAAGTATCAATGATGAAGTCATGAACCGGCCTAGCAGTTCTGAACAGTATTTCCATTACCGGTATGGCTGGTCATTCGCGTTTGCAGCCTCATCATTTCTCCTTAAAGAGGTGGGTAAAATGTACTTTTCTAAAACTTAAAGGGGAACTTCGCCTAAACAAACATACTGTCATTAAGTTACATTAGTTATGTTAATTAAAATAGATAGGTAATATATTCTCTTACCCACCCTGTTTTAAAAGAACAGGCAAATCTTTGTGATTTCATGGGGGCAGCCATCTTTTTGGTTGAAAGGAGGTGACAAGGAGCAGGAGACACAGTTCCTACTGTCCTGTGTCCTGATCACCCCTCCCAGCTGCGCAAGCTATGCTGCAAATCTCAAATAAAAAAAAATTGCACCAAAACAGCAGAAGGTAAACAACAACATCAGAAATCCCATCATGCTTTGCACAGCATCAGGGGAAAAAAATGCCCGGGCAGTTTTCTTCTGTGCAGCTAAAAATGAGGCTTGGGTAAGAAAAACAAAGTTCTGATGCTGTGAAACAGTTAAAGAAACACCGAGCCTTTTCAGTGCTGCTGAGCAGATTTTTAGTCTGGAGGTTCACTTTAAAGGGAATCCAAGGTGGGGATATCTGTAAAAAAAATGCTACTTGATCCGCGGGGCTGTCCAGTTCAGGTAGCTACAATCCCGGCTGCTTTATGCCTCTTCTGTGGCTAGATATCAGCCACTTTCACTTTCCGTGACCCCTGAGGTCACAACGCTGAAAGCTGAGCAGAGTGTGAGGAGGTGGGAGGAGGAGGCGGGGGAGAGGCAGAGCTGCCCAATGGTAGCTGTGGAAGAGGAATCAGGAACGCCCTCATTGGGGTTCATCTCCTGCTAGGGACACCCCCACCCCACGAGATTAATGACAACCTGAATGTCGGCAATTTCTGGGGGAGGGTTTCACAGCCATGGCTTGTGTTTTACCCTGTTGTCAGCCCTGCACTCCAGAAAATAATATTTCCCAATAAACACTGCTCCTTCTCTTTCACCATCCCCATTACTATCACAGAACTGAAGTAGTGTGTGTGTGTGTGTGTGTGTGTGTGGGGGGGGGGGGGGATAGTAGCAGCACACATAAAGGGAAGTTGATGTGAGAAGGATATGAAGGCTGACATATTTATTTCTGGGACTTATTTACGGTAGTAAGGAGACCTTGAGCAGACTCCCTAACACTGCTACGGCCTATAGAGCACACCTTAGTGGCTGCAGCTCTTGCGCTTTGCGTCCGACAAGCAGAAAAGTGCAATATAAGCGTTCTGTGTATGTACTGCCTTCTAAACAATGCACATTGTCCAGCTGTTCTGCAGATCCTCTGCCTCTAATACTTTTAGCAATAGAACCTGAACAAGATCAAAGGTTTCTTACATGTTTAGCTGCATGCTTGTTTCAGCTGTGTGATTCAGATTAGATCAGATCTAGAAAGATCAGCAGGACTGCCAGGCTACTAGTTTAAAAGGAAAAAAAAATATGGCAGCCTCCAAATGTCTCTCAGCTCAAGTTCCATTTAAAAGCTGCCATTCCACTTATCCTGAGTAACCACTTCCACTGTTGCTCACACCCCTTCACTCCCACCCTAACCCTATGCCAATTCTTCCTGTGAATGTTTATCACTGAAATTGAGTGTAAATGTGTATGTTTCTTCAGCTTAGCATCAGTAAAGAGAGCATATCACATGGTAATTGGTGAAACTAAATGCTCTACTCTCTATCCCGATCCCGTGTTTCATTATTTCCCATCTAGATATTGTTTGGGATGAAGCAGAGCTGTTATAGGCAACAGTGAAAGTGACACTGAATCAAAAAAATATTATGATATAATGAATTGTATGTGTAGTAGGGATAATTAATAGAACTTTTAAACAAAAAAGAGAAAAGACCCCCTCTCTTGTGATCTAATAATAGGTGGAAGCATTCAATCAGGTATAACTCAGGACACCAAAGCTACCATGAAAAAAACCTTTATTAATGACCAGCTAATGAGTTAAAATCAATTAAAAACAAACAGCCAGACCTGGTACATGTGTCCCTAAGTAATAAATTAACAATTGAGTCTATTGACAGATATCATAAGTATAATTTCTTCTGGTTGCTCCTGTGATAAATGAATGAAAGCGGAGTCCTAATCTTGGAAATAATGATAAAAATGATAATAATAAGGACTCCTGCTCCACAGGTCACTATCCCAGAAGGAACATACATAAATATTGAAAGTTACTGTTCTCACATCTCTCCTGCTCGAGATAAAGTGCTAGTGCTGAAAAAGCTGATTAATAAACTGAAAACTCCCTAATAGAGTTAAAGTGATAACCGTGTAAAATCAAATTAATTATATAAAACGAACATATTGCTGCAAAAATTGATAAACATACAACATTGAATCAAAAAAGTGAAATGTGCAAACTACAACAATTGATCAAATAGCCAAGCAGATAGAGACAAGAAATGTCTTAAGGTAGAAGTTGGTGCAAGAAGATGGCCGCAATAGCCAAATCTGAAGTCACCTAAAGTGCATGAATGAGCAGGGAAGGAGATCATAGGAAGCAAAAGACTCACCAAATGAAGGAAATAAGAGGACCAGGAAAGGCTGTACAGCGCTGCCCGCGCTGTCCCACTAGTTCCGCCGAAGCTGCCAAGGGACCCCCTTGGCAGCTTCGGCGGAACTAGTGGGACAGCGCAGGCAGCGCTGTACAGCCTTTCCTGGTCCTCTTATTTCCTTCATTTGGTGAGTCTTTTGCTTCCTATGATGGTTGTATGTTTTTTCTTTTGCCTTTTTTGAAAGCCATCTCGGGTTTGCTTTAAATAAGCTGCTTGAAGATTTTGTGTTACTTTAACTGGCATTTAAATGAATTTGAAGTGAGAGTGTTATGCAAGCAGTCATATTTACCATATCTCTTTTCAAGCAATACCAGTTGCTTGGCTGGCCTGGTCATCTTTTCGGCTGCAGCAGTGTCTGAGTCACACAAGCATGCAGCTAATCTAGTCAGACTTCTGTCAAAAGCATCTGATCTGCATGCTTGTTCATTGTCTAAGGCTAAAAGTATTAGAGGCAGAGGGTCTGCAGAGCAGCCAGGCAATTTGCATTGTTTAAAGGTAATTAAATATGTCTGCCTCCATTTTCATTTTACTTCAGATGTGCATTAATGAAAGTCTATAGGACAATCAGCCAAAAAAAGCATAAAAAACTGTCTGCTGTGTGTCCCCTCTAAAAAGCTCACTAAATGCTATACAAGCTTTTTGCAGACAACAAAATAGATCACCATGACTGGCACGACTGGCACTTCCCTAGCATGATGAGCTGAAATACAATGGAAGCACAACTTGAGGTTTTGTGACATTTGAAATGAATACTTGCATGAACAATCCTATTAACATTTTACAGTTTAGTGCGGTCACTAGAAAATCGCTAGTCATTTTCTGCATGTGCTACTATAATATTAATTACATCTCAGGTCACAGGTGCCCAAATCACCCTTGACCCAAAATAAAGAACTAACTGTTTACATTTAGATTTGGTTATTTTTTTTATCTTTATTTGTCAAAAGTATTAAATTTGTTTAAGTAGTATAATTGAATGTGCCTTCAGACATGCCATGATGACCAACCCTATTGAGTTATGTAATACTCTGTTACTGCTAAATGCTGAAAAAAATTTGACACCATTCTTAAAGGGAACCTAAACTGAGAGGGATGTGGAGTTTTCCATGTTAACCATACCAGTTGCCTGGCAGCCCTGCTGATCTCATTAGATGCAGTATTGGCTGAATAACACACCTGAAACAAGCATGCAGCTAATCCAGTCTGACTTCAGTCAGAGCACCTGATCTACATGCTTGTTCAGGGGCTGTGGCTGAAAGTATAGGAGACACAGAATCAGCAGGAGAACTGGGCAACTAGTATTATTTTAAAAAGGAAAAATCCATATCCTTCTCAGTTTAGGTTCCCTTTAAGAATAAAATAAACTCCTTTATTAGATCTCTTTAAAAGGCACAAAAATGGATGTGTGACTGTGTAGGAAAATGAAGCATTTACAGTGCTTAAAGTTCCCAGGCCTGTCGGCGCCTGTCACCGAAAATGGAAGTGACTGCGGGCTGGGGACAGGAGCATCAGAGTGAGACTGCATGGGACAGCTGCAGGGGGCTGGTAGAAGCCCCAGGTGAGTAAAACTCATTTTTTGGGTTGCCTTAAGTGTCCTTTTAAGAAACTATAATTAGGTATTTAATATTAATTACATTTATAGAGCCAACTCATCTACTGTTTTGCTAATGTGGAGGGTGATCAGAGAGTACCCTAAAAGGAAAAAGCACAGAAATAATGGGAGCCCCGATGATGCACTACGTCACAATAGTAGCTAATACATGGTAATGTGAAGATGGGGTACTCACAAAGGAAGGTTGCAGTCGGGCAATCAACCACTTGCACAAACCCGACTCCAATCGGGTGTCCAGACCAGCTAGATGCAGACAGGCTCTTAATAAAAATGACTAAGTATTTCTAGGCATGGCCAAGCCACAATAAACCAATTAGAACTCCCCTCCAGAGGAGGGTGGGTAACACAAAGTAGTAAAGACTAGAGATGCCCAAGGTATGATAAAACTACGTTAACAATTAAAAAGAAAAGGTGAGGTAGCTTAACTCAATGAGCCAAGAGAAGGGCTCCCAAGGCGCCTTTCTCTTGGCTTAAACACTCTTCTGGCACTTGATTCAGCCTGAGGAAGTGGGCAGGGACCCCCAAAACGTGTTGCCAGTGCACATTAAAATTTGTTATTTATAATACAAACTTGTCTTCATTGAGGTAAGCCACCTCACTTTTTTCTTTTTAACTGTTTTTAACATAGTTTTAGCATACCCTGGGCACCTCTTTCCTCCTAGGCATCTATTGTTTAATATTAATAAAGTTATATTTTTACTACTGTCACTGTGTTTTCATATAGACATTATTTTTCAGGGTGCTGGTGTTATGTCGGTTTACCTATTCACAAAGCGCTACGCCGAGGAGGAGATGTATCGTCCTCATCCCGCCTTCTACCGACCCCGTCTCAGCGACTGTTCAGATTACTCCGGCCAGTTTCTCCACCCAGAAGTGTGGCACCGTGGCCGAAGCCCATCCGACATCTCAAGTGATGTCTCAATCCAGATGACTCAGAACTATCCACCAGCCATAAAGTACCCAGACCACATACACATATCAACCTCCCCCTGCTAAACGCAGAATCAGCCGTAAACTTTCTGGAAGGTCTAAGCATCTCATTAAGTTACAATTCTCTACGGAGAAGTCATAGCTTGACCTATTCAATCAGAGACTAAGTACCAGGGAGCTTCAACTATGAACTTACTTTCAAAAAGCTGAAATCTCCCAGCTTCCTTTAACTCTATTAATTTTTACATCGGTTTGTTCATTTTATTTTAATCTTACTACTGTTAAAATTGGCAATTGTTTTAGGTAATAATTTTCCCAAGTCTTGCTTCGATTTTTTTTATTTTTACTTGCATTTTCTTTAAAAACAACACTTTTCAGCCTTATTTCTTTGATTATTCTATCACCTTTATTCCTTCTATGAAAAAGACAAAAATATTCTTAATAGATGCTCAATCTTGAGGTTTTTTTTGAGTATGTGAAACAACCTTTTTAAGGTTGTCACAAAACACACAGACAATGGGACAAGAAATAAGGCGAAACATATTTTTTCTTTTTCTTCCTCAGCAAGCTTTATCTTAAGGGTAATAACTCAGTAGACTCAAACGAGAAGAAAAACTGCTAGCGATAAAATCTCTCCAGCAAGACTGATTTACTGAAGGACAAAATAATCATCAAGATAAGAATGAACTGCAAAAGAAGATATATTTTACTGGTTTGTGATGTCCAGGAAAACGCACTGGTCTCCAAACACTGGGTTCAAAAAAAAACCTTAAAAGACTATCTCTGTCCTGTGTCATCCATGCTGTTGGGTGACTAATATATATTTTTTTGGGATGTGATCCAATGTCTGGCAAATATTTTGGGGGTTTCTTTTTGTGTGTTCACTGTGTGGCCAAACCTTGGGGAGAATTGAAAAGCTGCCCCATGAATGTTACTTTCTTAAGCATACAGAACTGAAAACCCCTTGACTCAGAGGGTGTAATAATTTTGTATTATGTGCATCCTAAACTGATCTTTAGAAATCGAGATCTGTTCAGGGTGTGCCAGGTAGGCAGTCTGCAGAATGATTATCTGATTAAGCTGTCTAGGTTAGATGATTTAGGAGCATCTTCTTTCCAAGAGTTTAATCATCAGGCTAGAACATCTTGTTTTATTCTTTTCTCATTGTCAATGCAGACAACTTAGGAAACAATAACATTTACATAAGCGTTTGTGGGTGAATTTGTTCAATGGTTCCAAATTTACATTTATGGCCCTCTGTACAGTTTGTAGGTAAGGGTTTTCACTGCTTAAAGCTAATGGGAATCTAAGTAAGAAAAAAAAGAAAGACAGTAGAGACTTACCTAAAGAGAGGGAAGGCTGTGGGTCCTAATGAGCCTTCCCTCTCTTCTCCCAGTGCCCGTTCCAGCGCAGTATCCCCCGTAGCAGCATTCAACAAATTCGGTCAAATGCTGCTATCTCCGACACTAAAGGGAGGCTTCGGGAATCTGAGTGCTCCCAAAGACAGGCTGCTGCACACTACTCTCTCGTGCACTCGCACGTGCACAGTATGGTGCCACCTGTCTTCAGGAGGACTCGGCTCCCGAAGACTTCCGAAGTCCCCCGTGGCTGGAGATTTGAACGGAGGAGCTGCCGCTGCAACGAGGGCACCGGGAGAGGAGAGGGAAGGCTCATTAGGACCCAGAGCCTTCCACTTCCTTAGGTTAGTATCTGGTTTCCTTTTTTTCATTTAGACTTCCATTAGCTTTAACGTCCTTCTACTTTTCTGTTTATGGCTGGGCACAATGGCTGCCCAGGTCATGCCACCATTTATGTTTTCCATAGATTTGATCATAACCCAAAGTTTCTTTATTCTGACAATGAACTTAGCTCAGACAGGAGCATTATGGGATGAAACACAGGTAATCAAACCTTGCACTTGAGTTCTGAATGGAGTCTTCCATATAAGTTATGATCATAATCAGCTCATTACGAATACACAAATGTCACATACATTTTTGCAATCGCGCCCATATGTAATTACGATTTCTAAATTCAATTGATTTCATGTAATCCTTTATAAATTTGTGTCATTTTCGTGTAATTTTGTGCCCACTTTAGAGGTTAATTGCAAGGCCCCCATACATACTATTGTCACCAAAATGGATACATATGTTAAGGAGAATATTGGGTACAAACCAAAAAAAGCCGGAATGTTTCAAAAAGACCTTGTAGTTTTTGAGAAAATTAATTTTAAAAATGCAAAGGAGAAATAAAAACATTTTTTCTTTGTATTTTCAAAATCCATTTTCTCAAAAACTACAATGTCTTGTTTTTTTTCCTTAAAGGGGCACTATGGCGAAAAATTGTACAATTTAAAATATGTGCAAACATACACAAATAAGAAGTACATTTTTCTAGAGTAAAATGAGCCATAAATTACTTTTCTCCTATGTTGCTGTCACTTACAGTAGGTAGTAGAAATCTGACAGAAACGACAGGTTTTGGACTAGTCCATCTCTTCATAGGGGATTCTTAGGGATTTATTTATTTTCAAAAGCACTTAGTGAATGGCAGTTGCTCTGTCCAACTGCCAAATCTGTGTAGCGAGCAGGGAAGCTGGCCAGCATCATTGTTTAAATCCTTTTTAAGGAATATCTTTATAAAGAATAAAAGCCTTGCTGAGAATCCCCGATGAAGAGATAGACTAGTCCAAAACCTGTCACTTCTGTCAGATTTCTACTACCTACTGTAAGTGACAGCAACATAGGAGAAAAGTAATTTATGGCTCATTTTACTCAGGAAAAACGTACTTCTTATTTGTTTGTTAGCACATATTTTAAATTGCACAATTTTGCGCCATAGTGCCCCTTTAACATATGTAGTAATTTTGGTGACAATAGTATGTATGGGGACTTTGCTATTAACCGGTTAAGTTGGCACACAATTACAAACAATGACAAACTAAATTACAATTTTTCCCAAAATTTCACATTGTAATTGTGAATTTCAATGCAAAATTACGACTATGCGAAATGTGTACTCATCACTTTTCCTCATATTATCTGTATACAACTAAGTTGTTATGCAAAGCAAATAATACAGCTCTGGAACTCTGACCAAGCTGTTTGGTCAACTTACTGTAGTTATAACAGACATTTTAGCTTAGTATGGCTCCACTCCTCATTTCATATCAACCTGTCATTCCTGAGATGAGGAAAGCTACAATACATTTACTCAGAGAATGAAGGTGCAGACAGAGTTCTCAACCCTTATCTAATATCTCTAAGCACTCATATGTGCCTTACCATAGCAGGCCTTTAAGGTTCAAAAATGTTTGTTTACATGAAAATAAGGTTGATAGAATTCTAGAACTACTTCAAATTTGAAAACTTCAACCTAGTCTGGGAAAGAGGTGAGTCATTAGTTTGGAAAGAGGAGGAAACCTTTTGCTTCAAACATCCAAATTTATACTTACACTAAGACAAGTGACTAGATTTGAAGTGATAGAGTACTGGTTAAGGGCTCTGCCTTTGACATGGGTCCAGGGTTTGGATTCTGGCTAAGGTCAGTACCTATTCAGTAAGAAGTCATTGGGCAAGATTTTCTAACACTGCAGGGTGGCCCCTTAGTGGCTGCAGCTCTTGAGCACTTTGAGTCCAACAGGAGAAAGGTGCTATACAAATGCTAGGATTAGAAGACAAGGCTCACACTTAATTAATTTGCATGTGTTTTTTCCCACAGTGGGAATTCCCATTAGAATTGACAGCACATATAAATCAATGTAAATCAATGAGCTTGTTCACATAAAATGCTAATTTTTGCATGCGGTAAAAACAAAAACTGACAACCTGTTGCACATCTTCAGAGACTGTATGCATTTTCTCTATTTTAAAAAAGTTACTGTGGAAAAAAATGATCCATCTAAGTGAGACCCTCCAGACCTCCTATCAGTTTAGTTGCTTGTTTTTGTACCGGTTCTAGAACTTCAATATCCTTTCTATAGTATAGTTCCCATAACTGAACTCCATACTTCAGATGTGGCCTCACACGTTATTTATGAACAGGGAGAAGTATACATGCATCTCATACATTGTATTTCCTGTTTTATGCATCCCAGAATTTTATATGCTTTAGCTGCTGCTTGGCGTTGAATGATGTGTAAGGTAACATACTGCTTTCCTTTTAACTTTAAAAGCCTGTTATGGCAATGTGTAAGGTAACATGCTGCTTTCATGTAACCCTAACTAGTAACTCTAGCCTAGCCCTGACCTTAGCACTGACCTAATGCCTAACACTTAAGAGTTTGCTTACACTAGTGGATGCAGGTGGCTGTACGTTGTACAGCAATGCACGTTCACCTGTGGTGCTTTTCATTCTGACTCCAACTTCTTTCATTGCACTGAATGGGACAGCATACACAAACATGAGCAGCAGTGTGTTACCACAATGAACTGAAGCACAACACATATAGTGGGAATATCAGACATTCCTTCCTATCTGATGTTCTTCCACATTGAAAGCCATGTCTGGTGCAGTGTACTGTGCTGCACAACTTTTCACTGACTACTAAACTCTGATACTTTCTGTGGTTACCTTTCAGGACAGGAAATCCCTACAGCTACTTTGGTAGCATTTCATGTTAGGGTGAACAATGGCAAAAACACACAAATACAATTTTGACTGCCCATTGATTGGGCAATTTTACTTTTTCCATGTACTTTGGGAGCCAACAGATGTTGAATCATATGAATGGATTGTGCAGGAAAGCGCTTATACTACATGGAGGGGGTAAAATTGGCCAGTGATTGGCCAATCAAAATTGGATCTGTGTACTATTACTCACCCCAAAGCTTGGTACACACTTTCAATTATGATTGGTCAACTTACTACATTTAGGTTGTAAATTGGTCAGATATTGGCCAATCATAATTGAAAGTGTTTTACCAGGCTTTAGAGTAGAGAAATTCTGCAATAAGCAAGAAAAAGTAACATTCATGGGGATATACTGTAAATGAACAATACATGTTTTAATTCCAAATGGCCTACATGGTGGACATATAATATATGTATAAAAAACACAGGAAAAAGACTTATAATGGAGTCAACCTCTCAATGCTGACAAGTCACGTTGGCTGCATATATTTCCCATGTTGCACTATCCACACTAACACCTTCTGAAGTGTTGGTTTAATGTACAGAAAAAAATAATAATGTATAGACTGATAGAATTCATTTTAGCGCTGTGATTTTCACAGGGACTCGGGAAGGCCTGGCTTGCTTTTTTGCCCATCGTATATCCTTTCATCCAAGGAAGACATTTTGTTTCTGCAATGTGCAGAATATAATGGTGTCTAAAGAGCACTGAAATGTATATAGATAGTTGATATGTATCAATGCAATGTAAGCAAATGTAACCTGACCTATAGAGAAGAAATAATGGCCTGTCTTGAAGTCTTTACCAGATAAAGATGACCCTTTGAATATATATTTTATTATCGCAAAATATAAGGCCCTCAGCACTGTAGCAGGACCAGAAAACCTAAAACACAACTTAAAGAGGTACTTCAGCCTAAACAAACATACTGTCATTAAATTACATTAGTTATGTTAATAAAATAGATAGGTAATATAATCTCTTACCCACCCTGTTTTAAAAGAACAGGCAAATGTTTGATTTCATGATGGCAGTCATCTTTTTGGTTGAAAGGAGGTGACAGGGAGCATGAGACGCAGTTCCAACTGTTCTGTGTCCTGAGCACCTCTCCCAGTTGCTAGGCAATGTGATTAACAACATAGGAAATCCCATCATGCTCTGCACAGCATCAGGGAAAAAAAGCCGAGCTTTTTTCTTTGATGGGTGGAGCTTAGCTAAAAATAAAGCTAGAAATGATGCTTTGGTAAGAAAAACAACGTTCTGATGCTGTGAAATGGTTAAAGAAACACCAAGCCTTTTCAGTTCGGCCGAGTAGATTTTTAGTCCGGAGGTTCACTTTAACATATACAGGACAATTTATAGATCTACTTTTAGGCAGGGAACACACTTGCAGGGCCATTTTTCCCTGCGTTCACAGGTTTCTGTCGGGTTCTGCATTCGCGTCTAACGTGTGCGTTTTTTTCGCGTGCATTTCCGCGTTTATGCGTTTGCATGGCATGTACTGCCATGCAACGTGCGTGAAAAAGCAGAAAACTGTGCAGTTAGAAAACGTGGAAAAAAACGCGAACACAAACGCGCACAAACGCATTCAGCGCAGCGTTTCCTGCACTAGGCTATTAATTTCAATAGCCTTTAAAATCGTGCGCGTTTTGTCGTTCGTGGCAAAACGCGCAAAAACGCATGTAGTGTGTTCCCTGCCTTATGGTTATGTTTCAGAAAGTTACGAACATTATGAACAAAACATAACAAAACTTCTTGTTGAGTAATCCTAGTTATACCACAAGTATCAGTCTTTTTCATTCAAAACTAGATCAAATCTGGAGTCCTCAATTACACAGAGAATGTGCAGTAAATAAAGTATAAAACACACTGTGCTGTGATGAAAACTTGCTGACTGCTGTAACTCAGAGGAAAGTCACATGGTCAGCTGAACAGTTGGGAGAAACATTGGAAAAGCTCCTTCTCTTAAAGTGTACCTGATGTGGCATTTGACATGATGAGATAAATGTGTATCTGCAGTGTAAAACATATTAAAAATCAGGCTGTTCCTGGCAGGGTACAACTTTTAAGGGCAGGGGAGAGATAGGAAAAGGCCAATAGTTCATGTATTTTAACTCTGGAACACATAATAGACTGCCACCGAGCAGAGACAATAAAACATTCAATCTGCTTTGTAAATGTTTAATAATAAAATAAAAATAAAACTATAGGATATCTAACAAAGTCATTTTTAGAAGTAGGAGGAAAAATACAATTGTTTATCTCATCAGTTTATTTTTACATCGGGTTTAACCACTTTACCCCCGGCGGTACGAATTTCTCCGCCCCTTTTCTCCCTCCTAAAAAACCAGGGACGGAGAAATCCGTACCTTCCGCGCTCCCGCCGCTGTCCGCGCTACCGCCGCTCGTGCGCGCGCACCCGCCGCTCGTGCACGCCGCCGCCCGCTTGCCCCGGAGATCAATGAACGGGAAAATCCATTCCCGTTCGTTGATCTAAGCCCCCGCAATGATCTGCTGCTTCTTTCAGAAACAGCGCGATCATTGTGAGTCTCCCAGCCTCCTACTGCTTCCTGTAAGCGCCCTTCCGGTCGCTTACAGGTCGCATGTAAACATACTCACTGTGGCCATCGTGTGTCAAAATAGTAAACTACACCCTAATGCATTTTACACATACAAATAAATTGTTTTACATAATAAATTAACTCATTACCTCCCACACTCCAATTTTTTTTTTTTGTAATTTAAAAAAAAAAAATATATATACAATAAAAAAAACATAAATAGTTACCTTAGGGACTGAACTTTTTAAATATTTATGTCAAGAGGGTATAACACTGCTTCTTTATAAACTACGGGCTTGTAATTAGGGATGGACGCAAAACTGAAAAAAATGCACCTTTATTTCCAAATAAAATATTGGGGCCAAACATTGTGATAGGGACATAATTTAAACGGTTTTATAATCGGGAATAATGGGCAAATAAATTTCATGGGTTTTAATTACAGTAGCATGCATTATTTAAAAACTATAATGGCTGAAAACTGAAAATAATAATTTTTTCCCACGTTTTCCTATTTTCCCCCATTAAAACACATTTAGAATAAAATAATTCTTGGCATAATGTCCCACCTAAAGAAAGCCTAATTGGTGGCAGAAAAACAAGATATAGTTCATTTCATTGCGATAAGTAATAATAAAGTTATAGACGAATGAATGGACGGAGCGCTGAAAGGTGAAAATTGCTCTGGTGGTCAGGGGGTAAAACCCCTCAGTGGTGAAGTGGTTAAGGTGCACGTTAATGGTACGATTTTTAGTGAATTATCCTATTTTCAATCCAGTCATACAGATTGTATTTTATTATATGAAAACAGAGTAGCTATTAGGCTAATTGATTTTGAGCATTCAATGCATTGGAATGCCGCACAATGTTATACTGCACTGCACCTGCCACACTGTGAATGTGCGTAAGTGGTGCATTGCAGTGCATCAAGCCACCTTACAAAGTGGCCATTACTCGTGACACAACGCTCCACTGTGAACCTAGCCTAAGACGTATCTGTATGTAAAATAGCAACAAAATGTACATGATCAAGGACATATAGACAAAATGACAATATGGTCTGTAAGGAAAAACAAAACTTAGTGAATATCTGTAGAGGCAAACATTAAAGTCAAACAAAAAAAAAATGAGTTTTACTCAACTAGTGCTTCCAATAGCCCCCTGCAGCTGTCCAGGGCCCTCGTCGTCTCCCTCCGATCCTCCTGGCCCCGCCGGCAGCCACTTCCTGTTTCGGTGACAGGAGCTGACAGGCTGGGGACGCGAGTGATTCTTTGCGTTCCCAGACACATTAGCACCCTCTATGCTGCTATATGGAATATGATATATGCTATAGCAGCATAGATGGCGCTATTGTGGCCAGGAGCGAGAAGAATCACTCGCATCCCCAGCCTGTCAGCTCCTGTCACCGAAACAGGAAGTGGCTGCTGGCAGGGCCAGGAGGATCGGAGGGAGACGGTGAGGGCACCAGACAGCTGCAGGGGGCTATTGGAAGCCCCAGGTGAGTAAAACTCATTTTTTTTTTACTTAAGTGTCCCTTTAAATAGTCATTGCCCAAGATAGAAAAGGCGCTAGGGCTAATCGATGATCGATGAAGTGGCCACGAAAAATGGGTAGGCCAGTTTGAAGAGGTGGGTTTCAAAGGCTTGTTTAACCCCCTTGGCATTCTGATTCTTTCTGGATTTTAGGGTCTAAAAGCGGTGCAATTTTTTTGCACCCTTTCAGACCCTAAAACCTGGAAAAAATCATGCTGCCAGGGAGATCTGCAGCAGCCCAGCAATCACTCACCTCCCTGGCTCCAGCGCTGCATTTATGCCTTCATCCTCCGAGTGGCCCTGCAACTCTAAAGTGAAATTGCCGGCTGTCGTCATGACGACAGCCGGCAATATCACCAGCAGGAAGCAGAGCCCCGGAGGAGAGGAAGAGGAATGCCAGCTGACGTTGGGTTCCCCGGGAGGTATGTGGAAACGCTCCCGCTGTGTGCATTGCTCTGCATACAGCCTCCGGCGGCTCCCCCGAGCAGAGGTCGGGATTACCGCTCTTAGCTGTGGTTTTCTGCCCTGACCCTAGCTCGGGACAACCGCCAAGGAGGTTAAAGATGTTAGATATTTACAGGTATGATCATAACATGGATTGACTATCAAGACTAAAATATAAGTGCACCAAAGTCTACCTAATGGAATGCTGTATGCTTAACCATTTACCGGCATCCTGATTTTAATTATGAGTCAACAGTGACGTGTTTTAACCGGAAGTCATGTAAGTTTATGGCACCACAGATATTTTTTACTTTTTCAGGGTGCGCATGCGCGGAAGCAAGTTTTTTCAATACTCTGGTTTGCAATGCGTATTTCCACCATAGGAAGTGAGCACTAGAGAGCTTCCCTTAAAGGGAAGGTCCAAGCAAAAAAAAAAAAATGAGTTTCACTTACTTGGGGCTTCTACCAGCCCCATGTAGCCATCCTGTGCCCTCGTAGTCACTCACTGCTGCTCCAGTCCCCCGCTGGCAGCTTTCTGACCTCGGAGGTCAGGGCCACATTGTATACATTTTTACGCATTCCAGCTAATGCAGGAACAAAAATGTATGTGTTGCACCACTAACGCGTAAAAATGTATGTGTTAATGTTCCTGCACTAGCGGGAATGTGTAAAAATGTACGCAATTCGGCCCTGACCTCCGAGGTCAGAAAGCTGCCAGCGGGGGACTGGAGCAGCAGTGAGTGACTACGAGGGCACAGGATGGCTGCATGGGGCTGGTAGAAGCCCCAGGTAAGTGAAACTCATTTTTTTTTTTTTGCTTGGACCTTCCCTTTAAGATATGATTTTCTGCCAAGAATTTCATTGAGCTTCATTACCACAAGTATCTACAAAGCGTGTTTGTTGGGTTGTTGGGTTGAGGTGCGATTCGATCGTCCGATCGCACCTTAATTAAAAGACTGGTTAATGATGTGAAGCTGCCGTCAGATGATTACAAGCTTTTGTCATCTGATAGCAGGTAATCACAAAAAAAAAAAAGTTCAGTCCAGCTACTGGACTAGTTTTGTTCCCCAGACGTCTCCACTGTACTCCAATGTAGCTTGATTGGCCTAGGTCGATCTCGTTTGTAATTACAGCACATACTTTATTATTTTGTTATTCTGCTTTAGGTTTTCTGATCCACTGATTTTCCCATGATGCTTAGCTTAAAAACTTAACAAAGCCAGTAATTGCTACAGTGTCGTACAATGTCAAACCCTCCAAATAAAACCAACGGTCAGTAAAGACCTCTAGATATATCATTATTGATAATATAATCCTCTCCTTACTAATTAAGGATAATATATTTTTGCTAGAGTTAGATTTTAGCTGTGCTTTCATAACCCATCATTTGTTAAATGAATGAGTGGGAGCTGTAATATAAAAAGAAAAAAAAAGTTATTCCCACTAAAAATGACAGAATATATGTAATATATTATGCATACCTCTAACTGACCAAACAGATTGCCTAACTTTTATTGCAATAATTGGTATGATTAAGTAGCACATGACCTGTCACTTGTACAAATGTTTTTTCTTTTCAAGAAACTTTATTGAGATTCAGATTGTGCAAACTGTTTAATTCTACGAGTGATGTAAACGGTGGTAGCTACTAGGAATGCTCGTCAAGTGTATATCACAACTCTGTTCTGACATGAAGGTTTGAAACTACGGCTTCCATTTCCATGTGCCTACAAGCAGTAACCGATCATACATATACCTTCTGCCATATCAATGTATTTGAATGTTTCCTTGCAAGATTTACAGTAAATGGTACATTGGAAATTATAGCTATATATTTCACATTATTGGACTTATTTAATAAGCAATAAGAGCAATGATGTGCAGTTACTGAAGCAAGTCACAACCATATTGAACATCTTTCATTATAAAGAAGCCATATGAATATTATTTTCCAATTTGTTTTTTTAAGGGTTAGTGTACTTTACATATTTATTTTAGTTAATTAAAGTGGTAGAGTACTTATACCTAATGGGCAGTTCAAACTTATTAGAATTCACATGCATCGTGAAAAAAATTAATTTTATGTCTGGTGCACTTCTAATGTATTTCAATGGCATTGCATATGACTCGTGGGTTTCTTATTTTTTAGATGTTTTGCAATTTTCCAGCCGGCATCTATAAAAGATACTAGAGCTGAATAAAGCTAGCGAAAGGGAGGGGCAGCAGGCATATACTATCACCTGTCCTAATGCCTATCGTTCCCACGGTTCTCCTCTCTGCCACCAGTATCTTGCCTAAAAGCCCCCCGGGATCCTCTTTTGGGTCACTGGAGTCAGGCTTTACTGCACAGGTGCTGGCTGGGCTGTGCGCGTCCTACAGCACGTGCCTGTGGCTGGGGGGGGGGGGGGGGGGCAGGGAGGAGAATGGGGGGAGCAGTGGTCATTAGGATAGGTGATACTATGGGCTTGATTCACAAAGCAGTGCTAACCCAGTTAGAGACTTTAGGCATGATAACCATTGCGCCACGCTGGTGAAAAGCCAGTTTAGGCGTGATAAGTTTAGATAAGTTTAGATCGCGCGAAAAGTCCCGCACGCAAAGCAGCGCCATTAAACTCTATGCGAAGTGCACCAGACTTTGCTAGCGCAAAACTTTTGATCAGCTGTGCACTTCGGTGCTAACCCAGTTGGTGCTATAGTTATCATGCCTAAACTTATCACGCCTAAACTGAGTTTAGGCGTGATAAAGGGCTTTTCACCAGCGTGCTAACTGTTAGCACCGCTTTGTGAATCAAGCCCCATATGGCTGCTACCCCATTTCTCTAGTTTATTCGGCTCTGGTATCCTTTAAATTGCATGACAGCAATACTTTTGTCAGTGTACGATTTTCTTGTTATGCAAGTCAAAGGAAACCCCCCGAAAATTGCATTTATTATGCAAAAATCGCATCTTTTTATTATTTTGAAATTAATTTGATACATTCTTATAAAATTATCTTCTTTGGTATGCACAGAAAAATCACAATACAAAAAAATTAAATTGCATAAAAAAAGTGTGCAAAATTGAAATGAGAAAGTAATGAAAGGGCAAAACTGAAAAATCACAAATTGTTTAAATAAATAGGACACTTTGGGGTAAACTCACTCAAGCTGCTTACCACCTCAATGCCTGAGTCAATCGATAATACAAAAAAAAAACACATACGTGAAAGGTCTTAAAGGGGTTATTTTAATGGAAAAAATAATATATATACTATGACAATAAAAGCATAAAACTCAATCTTTATTCATTGCAGTCAATCATGCACGCATGAAGTGCCCTTTAAAATCTAAGTATCCTATCAGTTTGTGTATTGGTATCAGATTAAGACTAGCTAATTAACCATACAGTATGTCAAAGAACAGGGTTAAGGTAGCCATACACTGGTCGATTTGCCATCAGATTCGACCAACTGACAGATCCCTATCTGATCGAATCTGATCAGAGAGGGATCGTATGGCTTCCTTTACTGCAAACAGATTGTGAACCGATTTCAGCCTGAAACCGTTCACAATCTGTTGCGGTGGTGGTGCTGCCGCCGCTCCCCCCGCCCACATGCCCGCATACATTACCTGCTCCGCCGGCGCGACTCCAGTCCCCAGGTCACCGCTGCTCCGTCTCCGCTCTGGTCTCCAGCCCCGGCATGCTTTACTTCTTCCTGCCCGGCAGGAAGTTTAAACAGTAGAGCGCCCTCTACTGTTTAAACTTCCTGCCGGGCAGGAGAAACTGAAGCATGCCGGAGACCAGCGCGGACACGGAGCAGCGGTGACCGGGGGTAGTCGTGCCGGCGGAGCAGGTAATGTATGCGGCTCTATTGCGTTGGTCGTCGGGTACTCGAACGCCGCTAGCGACGCGCTCCCTACCCGCGGGCGATCAACGCTAATTTTCCGCACGGAGCGATCGATGGGATCGGACGAAAAGGATCGAAATTCGGCATGTAGCACGAACGATTGGCAGCAGATTCGATCCCAGTGATCGAATCTGTTTTCGAAACGGCGGCAAATCGGGCCAGTGTATGGCCAGCTTAAATCCTCTCTGGGTAAAGCAATATATATGTTACGGCCAGAACCCGGAGTGTGGCCACTTCGCGTTCTGGCCAGCCACTTCGGGTTCTGGCCGGCCAATTAGCGAAGTGGCCGCAGCGCAGCGGCCAATGTTAGAAATGGAATGTTTACACTTATTTTACGGCCGTCTCGCTGCGGCCAAATGTATTAAAAGTTACTTAAATTTAATTAAATATAGCCGGCGGCAATGTGATAGATGAAGCCGCCGGCTTTCGCACTGCCTCCCCCCGATTCTCCCCCCCCCCTGCCTCTCTCCTTGTCCCCGCCTTCCATACAATACGGAGCCGCCGGGAGAGTCGTCCGTCGTGGCAGGGGAAGCAGAGCGGGGAGGCTGCAGACATTGCTTCTGCCAGCACCTGCTCTGCCAGGAATGGCAGGATTCCCCTGCCGCGACAAACGACTCTCGGGGACACGCGTGTCCCCGCCCGACTGCTCCGTATGTCGTATAGGAGGCAGGGAGAGGAGAGAGGCGGGGGGGGGGGGGGGGGGGAGGAGGAGGCAGTGCGAAAGCCGGCGGCTTCATCTATCACATTGCCGCCGGCTATATTTAATTAAATTAAGCAACTTTTAATACATTTGGCCGCAGCGAGACGGCTGTAAAATAAGTGTAAACATTCCATTTCTAACATTGCCCGCTGCGCTGTGGCCACTTCGCACATTGGCCGGCCAGAACCCGAAGTGGCTGGCCAGAACTAGAAGTGGCCACACTGCGGGTTCTGGCCATAACATATACAATGTATAGGGCTAATGTATAGGGCTGATGGATGAGTGTTGGATTCGGAAGACGGATGGGCCTTGATACACAGGACAGTTAATGTATGAATGCACACATTACATGCACCTTTATACACTTTGGGAACAGCGGTGAGGCGGCGGACCTGGTGGACTCGGCCGATTCTCGAGAGATTTCATGCTGAAATTCATCGGGAATCGGCCTGCGGTGTATGGGCAGCTGGGAGATATCTCCCTAATCAGATTCGATCAGAGAGAGATTTGTCTCTTGGTCAAATCTGTCCATTATCGCTAGATGTTTGGGCACATTTAGTCATGTCTGCAATGTCAAGAGAAGCAATAGATACGCTAGTATTTTGGAGTAGAAGCAAGACCAGCAATAAAAGTATAGTGCATTATTGATCAGTCTCATTGAAAATGACCGTAAGCATACTTTGTAATAAGTACACTACCACTTTAAAGCATAACTCATTGAAATGTAATAGGTTTAGACTTTTGATAGGACTAACATCTGTAATATACTGTATACTTTAAACACTATTTTTCCCTTCAAAAGATATCAGCTGCAAAAGTTGTCGACACTTTCTGTAGCCACTTGGTCGGCTCACCTGTCTGGAGATGGGAGGACTGTGTGAGCTGAGTTTAATGCTGGATACACACGATGCGTTTTTGCGTTAGTTTTTGCGGTCGATTCGCGTCAATTCGATTATTTCCAACATGCTCGATTCGGATTTTGATCGTTTTTGCCGTCGATTTGCCATCAACATGCAAATCAACAACAAAAACGATCAAAATCTGAATCGAGCATGCTGGAAATAATCGAATCGACGCGAATCGACCGCAAAAACGAACGCAAAAACGCATCGTGTGTATCCAGCATTAGAGTATCTGCTTAGCATTGTTTGCACAACAGGGGGTGTTCAAAAAACAACTAGAAGCTTGTCTAAATGCACTCCATCACACACAGACCCCTGTTCCACTAACACTTCTAGGTTTTCTCCCAAGAGATACTTTTTCAACGTATCTACAAAATAATTTTTCATCACCTGGCAATTGAAAAATTCTAAAAGGTAGGTAAAGAGGTCATATCAAACTTGTTTTTAATGTTTTATTGCTTGCTGCGGGCTTAAAGCACGCCTAAAGTGACATGTGACATAATCGGATTAAAAAAAAAAAAGATATATATGGTAGTATTCCTACTAACAAATCACCTGAAGTTCCCTTCCGTTATCCAGTACAGCAGGTATTAAAATGACTAGAGTTGTCTTCTATGCAAATGTGCATGATAAACAGGTTGTCAAATCCATTCCTTTTACTGAAAAATAAATAGAAGCCAAAACAGTTGTATCTGAGTAAGAAAAAGCTGCTGAATATGTTTTATCACAAGAAAGTTTAAAGGGGCATTACTTCTGATTGTTTTGCAGTTCAGCAAGGCAGATTTGTCATAGCTGCGGTTTACAATTCAGTCTTAAATGTAAGCACTTAAACCAAAAACAAAAATATGAGACTTAAAGAGGATCTGTATTAAGAAAAAAGCCCCTGGGGGTACTCACTTTGAGAGGGGAAAGCCTCTGGATCCTATCGAGGCCTCCTCCATCCTCCTCCATCCCACGGCAGCAGCAATACAGCTCCCCAAATGGCGGGGCTGTAAATATTTACCTTCCTGGTTCCAGCGCAGGCACAGTATCGGCTCTCAGCTCCGAAATAGGTGGAAATAGCCGATCCCAGTCAGGTCCACTCTACTGTGCAGGCACAAGTCTCCTGCACCTGCGCAGTAGAGTGGACCCAACTGGTATCAACTATTTCTGAGCGGAGAGCCACAACAGCGCCACCCGCTGAAGCCAGGGAAGGTAAATATTGCACCGCCTGACAAATTGTCGGCTGTGCCTTCCGAGGGGCAGACAGAGACCACCGTGGGATGGAGGAGGACGGGGGAAGCCTTGATAGAATCCAGAGGCTTCCCCATACCGAGGTGAATACCCCCAAGGGGCATTTTTTTATACAGAGTCTCTTTAAGGTGCCCATTAACGGTACAATTTTTCACTAAATGCAATCTTTTGATGCGATTTGAATGATCATAACTAATCGAAAGGCAATTATGGATTGTTCACATTTACTGAATGATTCTTTCTTCAAATTCGATCATAAAATCCAACTTTTCGATCGATTTTATCCTATTAAGCAATCCACCAAAGACTCATTCATCAATTGCCTTCATAAACAAAAATTTTCAATACAATTCAATCATTAAAATTGCATCGAAAGATTGCATTTGGTGAAAAAATGGTACCGTTAAAGAGTAACTGTTAGGCATGAAAAACTAAATCAATTCTCTATTTCCATCTGTTGATCATATAAAGGGAATGCTAAAAAGGCAATGCATACCTTTAAAATCAGTCTTACTTTTTTATTGATCATTAGTGCGCAGCCAGTAATCAGCCACAAAAAAGAAGTTGCAGTGCAGGCTGGGGGGAGTTTCTGCACAGACACAGCTAGTTCAGCCTGATTGGCTGCAGCCTGTGTAACTCTCACTCCTTTTCCTCTCATTGGCTGCCTCCCATGACTGTCCGTGTCTGCCCCCTCCCCACACTCCAGCCCGACAGGCATCTCTTCCGATTTAATGAGGGCAGTGGCTGCCACCGCACCGCATCCATGGGGACCCCTGTCCCTGCTACCATTTCCTTAGGGATTCCCTGCATTTACAATCAATGCTTGCTATTGGTGTGGGGAGGAGGGGGGAGTAAGGGAAGAAATGACCTCATCATTGGCTTCAGCTGGAGGGAGTAAAGATGGCCAGCAAACAGAATTCTCTCCATTTACCTTTTTTTATTTTATAAAGTTCACTGAACTCAACACTTGGACCATGCAATACACGTTATGTAAGTAGAGCTAGTATTTATCTACTTATATATGCCATTTTTTTTATCTGGCATAGTATGGCTGACAGCTCCTCTTTAATGGGCACCGTTAGGTCTATGTTCTATTTACATTTAGTGAAACACATACAATTAATCACCTCATACAGGGCCGGCCCGCCCACGAGGCGGGGTAAAACTTTTGCCTCAGGCGGCACTTCTGGGAGGGTGGCACCCGCCCATCCGTGGGTGTGGGGGGCTGCCCGAGCAGGAGGGGATAGCGGGCAGGAAGGGGGTATTGGGGCTAGCGGCGGGGAGGGGGGTCGGACCCCCCTCCCTCGCCTGGGTCCCCCATCCTCCGCTCCCCTCCAGCTTTAAAAAGTTACATTGCTGCAGCTATTGTAAGAGGCACAGGCGGGGATCACTCACCTCTTCCTCGTTCCAGCGTGCGTGCTCCACTGATGTCACTTCCTGCTACGCCGCCCACTGTATTGAGAGTGGACAGACCCCCCTCCCCACCGCTAGGCCCAATACCCCCTTTTTGCCCGCTATCCCCTCCAGCTCGGCGGCCCCTTATATCCATGGGGGGGGGGGAGGGGATGGGCGGCGATTTCTTTAAAGATTGCCTCAGGCGGCAAAAAGTTTAGGGCCGGGCCTGTCCTCATAAGTTTACTTTTACTTCAGGTTTGCTTTCAAAGATGCTTTACTGATAAGGTGTGAAAACATCTCATTGCTACATAGTTTGGCTGAAAAAAAAATCACTATCCTGAACCGCACATAACCCAGTTTATCCAGAGGAAGGCAAAAAACCTTAAGGAAGGGTTCACACTTGCAAGCATATTGCCTCACAATTGGGAATGTTGGGGTGCGTTTTAAGGCATGTGTTTGCAGTGGCCATCAATTGCAATAAGACAATGTATGCATTCTGTGGAAAAGTAGTGTGGGTTGTACATTTTTTTGAACGCTATGCAGAATTGCAGAGGCCTTTAAAAAAAATGCAACAGCACTATAGACAGAAGACTCGGCTCCAGAAGACTTCTGAAGTCCCCGCGGTGGGGGATTTAAAGAGCATCTGTATTGTTAAAATCGCACAAAAGTAAACATACCAGTGCGTTAGGGGACATCTCCTATTACCCTCTGACACAATTTTGCCGCTCCTCGTCGCATTAAAAGTGGTTAAAAACAGTTTTAAAAAGTTTGTTTAAAAACAAACAAAATGGCCACCAAAACAGGAAGTAGGTTGATGTACAGTATGTCCACACATAGAAAATACATCCATACACAAGCAGGCTGTATACAGCCTTACTTTTGAATCTCAAGAGATCATTTGTGTGTTTCTTTCCCCCTGTTCTCATGCACTGAAGTTTCAGGCTGCTCGTTTCTTCCTGCAAACAGCTTGGCCCTTGTCTGAATTTCCTCAGTATGTGAAAGCCTGGCCAGCTCAGAGGACGATTTATCCAGCTTGTAAAAGATAAGAGAGAAACTGCTCTAATCTACATAATACACAGGCAGTGTGCATAGAGGGGCCTGGAAGGGGGAGTTCATAGCAGAACCACAACACTGAAGAACTTGGCAGCCTTCCAGACACAGGCCGACAAGTCTGACAGGGGAAAGATTCATTGATTTATTACAGAGACTGTGATAGTAGAAAGTGCTGCAGTAAGCCAGAACACATTAGAATAGCTTTTGGAACTTGTAGGATGATAAAATACAGGATGCAATTTTTGTTACGGAGTCTCTTTAAATGGGGGAGCTGCTGCCGCGATGAGGGCACCGGGAGAGGAGAGGGAGGCTCATTAGGACACAGAGCCTTCCCTCTCCTTAGGTAAGTAGCTGGCTTTTTTTTCAGTAATCGGGAAACATTGGCTTTAGGTGGAGGTTTCCTTTAAATTTTAAATAAAGGTCTGTAGATGATTTTCTTTTTCTTTGAAAATGTTTTCTAATTTTGTTTTGCAATTAGATATTTTTAAGACTTCCCTGCAGAGGCAATTGGGATGTTAGTATGATGAAACCTTCCCAAATAATGGTCTAATATCCAACCCTTATCCTTCGTAGCAGTTATGCTGAAGATAATTCAAGTTCTTTTTATTCGTAGCCCGAGGCTGTCCAGACAGACAAATCGGCAATGAGTACATCTGCTACATATGAAATGGACCTTTCCCAAGAAACGGAATCTGATTATGTTTTGTATCATAAACACGCCACGTTCTGGATAGACGGTCGGGTACAAATTTACATAATCCGGCAATGTGGAGTTACCGATAACTCTTGATTGTGTCTATGATAAAGATAATAATGACACCTCAAAGCCACCACACGCAGAAGGTTCTTTTGTTGAAAAAATACATATGCGAGGATTTAGCATCTGCTGTATTATTACTCTTATTTTATTATATTTTCACAGTTGTGGCAGCACACATTTATCTGTAAGAAATCTGCTCTACAAGGGCCTTCTTAATGTAAAACTGCATATCACGACGAGCTCACGTTGTTGCACGGTATCATCACATGACTGAAATAAAAAAATATGTCTAATTTAGTGTGCTTCTACCCTTCAGAGCATTATGTAAATATGTTTTCAATAAATCAATGTTAAAAAAAAAAATACACAACTTACAACCACAATGGGAGCCATCTCCATCCTGGTCATCTTTGCTGGTAAGGACCACTTTATTTTGTCCTAAATGGATCCTGGTGTACAATGTAAAAATAGGCCCACCAGGTTATTAGGATCGGGTCCTTAACCTCCCTAGCGTTATTGATGGTTATAAACGTCAATACAAAACATGTTGCATACACGTCAATACTCTTCTGCACTGTATACTAGACCCTTGCTTGACACATTTTGGTAAGTTACAGGAAAAAAAGGTTATGGAAATTAATTGGATCATTTTTTGCACAAAAATCCTGGGGAAATTGAATGCCAGGGAGGTTAAAGGACATCCGAGGTGAAAATAAACTTATGAGAAAAACAATTGTATCTATCCTCCTTCTACTAAAGATACTTTTTAACGTATCCCCCTGTTTTATTTTATATTTAAATCTAGTTTTTAAATTGTTACTGTTTCATTGTCTCTGCTCAATGACACCTTCATTAAAGTACGCCAGAACTAAAATCTATGAATTATTGACCCATTTTATCTATTTTCTGCTCTCAGAAGCCATTTACTGACAGAAAAGTGTTTTATGGCTGTAATTACTCATCAGTGAGGGTTATGCTATAGTCTGACCCAGTCTAACCCGGTCCTGACCCGGACAGAAACTGTCACTTGCATACCTTATGTTTAACTCTTTCAGGCAGAGAAAGTAAAAAATGAACACAGCCTAGTTATTTGTGTTATTTTGACTTCTTCGCAGTGGGAGGGACGAGTACATAATAGGTTGCATGCAAGTTGTTACAGGAAACCAACATCCTCCAGTGGTAGACAGGTCATGTGTATGCTCGGTGTGTATTATATCCCACAAGTGGGGCTTGCACTCTTTTGCAGGTAGGCACTTGCCTGTTTTTAAGTAGCGCTGTTCATTTCCTTGCTATGTACTAATTTAATTTATTCGTTTTTGGTCAGCTGCTCCCACTTAACAGCCATGCTTTTGGTGTATATGCAGAGCTTCTGTTTGGGTTCAAGGTGCGTTTGTAGTTCCTGGGGGGGCTTAGCGCATCTCTGATGGAGGCCATTCGGAGGCGGCCTGGTGTTGCGCTGATCCACCTTTTGCGCAATTTTCAATTTTCGATTTTACTTGATTAGCCGCACCCAGGCTATGCATATACATAGGTTAGGATTTAGTTAGTGTTAGGCCCCTCCCATGGAGGATTTACTTCTTCGCAGTGGGAGGGACGAGTACTTAATAGGTTGCATGCAAGCTTTTACAGGAAACCAACATCCTCCAGTGGTAGACAGGTCATGTGTATGCTCGGTGTGTATTATATCCCACAAGTGGGGCTTTCACTCTTTTGCAGGTAGGCACTTGCCTGTTTTTAAGTAGCGCTGTTCATTTCCTTGCTATGTACTAATTTAATGGAGTTATGCCTTAATGCAGATTCTTCATGTTTTTTAAAACCTCGAAATGAAGGTTAAAATAATGGGCAAGACATGCTGAAGTCTGAAAGGATTCTAATGATGAAATTTTGATGTGCTTTTCTAGGTGAAGGAAGAAAGGAAGACCTAATCCTCTTTGTGGCTCCAGCTGAAGTTAAAGGACCACCAAAATCTTAAAAATTTAAAATATATCAAAACGCATATAAATAAGAAATACGTTTCTTCCAGAAAAAAATGAGACATAAATTATTCTTCTCCTATTTTGCTGTAACTTACAGTAGTAGAAATCTGACAATACTGACAGGTTTTGGGCGAGTCCATCTCTCCATAGGGGATTCTCAGCATGGCCTTCATCCTTTATAAATATACTCCCTGAAAAAGATTTATATAAAGATGCTGACCAGCCTCCATGCCACTTTTTTGACATTTGGACGGACAACTGCCATTCACTCAGTGCTTGGTTCTGTCAGATTTCTACTACTTACTGCAAGTGACAGCAACATAGGAGAAAAGTAATTTATAGCACATTTTACTCTGGAAGAAACATTCTTCTTATCTGTATATTTACATATATTTTACATTTTAAGATTTTTGCGGCAGTGGTCCTTTAATCAGGCAGAAGCAGGGCCGGTTTAAGAGGCTTGGGGACCCTGAGGCAAAGGTACATTTGGGCCCCGCTACACTACACCCAGAAATGTCAGCCCCTAACACCCTCCCCCCCCCCCACCGAGGCAGCCTGCAGCATCTCACGTACTGTGTGGAGCGCTGGTGGCGGAGATGAGGACTGTTAGGTGCCAGCTCAGCAGGCAGGACCGGGAGGCAGGGATTCATACTTTAGCTACTTCCGTCGGCATCACAGTTACTATGGTTCCCTTCCTGTCTGATCGACTGCAGCGGCGCTCTCCCCGACGTGACACGGGCATGTGACGTCATGTCGGGGAGAGTGCCGCTGTGGTCCAGCAAACAGGAAGGGAGCCATGGTAATAGTGATGCCGACGGAAGGAGGTAAAGTATGAATCCCTGCCTCCCGCCGCTGCCTGCTGAGCTGCCACCTTATGGTCCTCACCTCCACCACAAAGATACAGAGTGGCCACAGTGCCCAGCGGCAGCACGATGAGAATTTGTGGCAAATTAAGAGACCAGTAGGGGGCCCGTACAGACTCTGGGGCCTGGGGGGAATTGCCCCCTTAGCCTTAATGATAGCGCCGGCCCTGGGCAGAAGCCTAGGGAGATCACCTCCTTCAGCGAATACTATGTCCCACTCTGTGCTGCCTGAAGGTACATTCACTGGCCACTCACACAGCTGTACAGCAGCCACAGCTAGGCACATTCAGGGCATGTGCATAAGTGCTGCTTGGGCACTAATGGCATATAGTTTTAGGCCTGTATGTATCAGGACCCCATAACACGCACATTTTCCTGTTTAGTTGGATTTTTGTGGTCAATTTAGGTGTCCTTTAAATGGCAACATTTTAAGAAAAAAAAAATCCACCAAATAAGTTTAACCTTTTCCAGACACCTACAAAGGTTAGAAAAAAAAAGAAAGAAAAGAAACGCTACAAAAGCACAAAGCATTTCAACACTCCAGCGCTTTTAACGATGTTCTGCCCATGGCAACCAATTTCAATTATCTTTCTGAAGTAAGTTTAAAAACATCATAAACTTTTCTTTGCTATGAGCAATATGACCGTTTGCTTTTACACCAGTGAAAATAAAAATTGCAGATTGACAGGGTAGACTGTAATATAAAGCTGGAAGTAATATAAACCCTTGTGCTAGAATATGCGAGAGGGAGAGGGTTAAGGGAGGGAAGAGAGAGAGAATGCCCAATACTTTGATAATATACTGTTATTAGACAGCACAAACATGATGAGAAAGAGATAATACTGAAAGAATACTGTGGTAACTATGCCTGTTACTTAACCCTTTCCCAATAGTCGTCAGGAAGGTGGCAGCCCCAGGACCGCCTAACTCCAAAAGACGTCAAGTCCTGGGGCGGGGTCTTACAAGGAATCGCGTGCACCAACGCGCACATCTCCGCTTAAGTCTACCAGCAGTGTGCGCCGCTAGCAGACTGTTAGGCCTCTTGCACACTACATACGATTCCGATTTGCGATTTTGACGCAATTTTACATGCAATTTTTAATCAGTACTGTATGCTGCGTTTTTTCTGCGTTTTTATTTTGATAGCATTCAGGGAAAATCAGAATCGCAAATCGGATTTGCAGTGTGCAGGGGGCCTTAGATGGCAAAACTGCTGTCTATTTACATTGTACAGTGCTGGGATCTACGGCAGCGCTGTACTGGGGACAGCCGTGTCACTCGGCTGTCCCCTAGAGAGATATAATCGTGGTTGGGGTGTCTTGGCACCCTATGGGAAAAAAAAAAAAAAAAAAAAAGATACAGGAGACAAAAAAGGGAGCCCGATAGTGCAGTATGTCAATAGTAGGTGTGTGGAGAAATCAATTGATTGAAAGGGCTACTCACAAAGGAGGGTTGCAAGGGGCAACCGACCACAGGAAGCAGGTGGAGACCATAAACCCGACTCCACTCGGGGTGGTCCTGGACGGACCTGGTTGCGGTCGCTCTCTTAGATGAAAAAGGATGCACAAAACATTAACCGTGGTAAAACAACGGGTGTTCTGTCACCACCCCTCGGACAAACATATACGGGGGTATAACTATGCACAATAAGGGAAAGAGGCGCCCTGATTTGAATAAAAGCTTTTAAAACCAGTTTAAAAACGAAAAAGAAAAATGAGGTATCTTACCTCAATGACGAAATCTCTGTAAACTTACAAAAGATTTTTATTTGAGCACAGGCAACGCGTTTCGCGGGTCTGAGCCCGCTTCCTCAGGCCAATACAGTGCCAAATGACAGAAATCATGTAGCATAGGGAGCCTCCCTATGCTACATGATTTCTGTCATTTGGCACTGTATTGGCCTGAGGAAGCGGGCTCAGACCCGCGAAACGCGTTGCCTGTGCTCAAATAAAAATCTTTTGTAAGTTTACAGAGATTTCGTCATTGAGGTAAGATACCTCATTTTTCTTTTTCGTTTTTAAACTGGTTTTAAAAGCTTTTATTCAAATCAGGGCGCCTCTTTCCCTTATTGTGCATGTCCCCTAGAGAGGCACAGAGCGATCCACTCGCATAGGATGATGCCTATGAGAGAGGATCGCCGTGATTGGCTGGCGGAGGGTGGGGGGGAAATAAATAGAAACATTTACAATTTTATTAAAAAAAATATATATATATATATAAAAAAATAAAAAATAAACATGGCACCGGGGATCAGAGCCCACGAACAGTAAGTCTGTTTCATTAGAGAGGCACAGACTAACCAGCAAGTTCATGGTGACCCAGAACTCATTGGAGTGTGTGAGGGACTACAATGGTCCTAAAAGCCCCCTTACTAAGATGTTAAGAAAAACAAAAGTTTGCTTTCCTAAAACAGAAAGAATTTGCGATAATTCAGGTTGGAGTGAGCTTGAGATGTCTCCCAGAGCAACACTGCTAAATATATGCAAATTAACCATTGTACCCTTAGAAGCTAAACACACCTCCAGAACCGCTGGAATGCAATGATGTGTCAGCTTGTTAATTTGTACAGAGCCATAATAATCCAACATGCATACAGACTGTTTCGGATTGTTTGATCCTCATCAGTGCATGGCATGTTTCATTAGATACATGCTTGTTTCAGTATTCAACAAGGAAAAGAGCTGGCACATCCAAAGTTAATCTTTATTGGTTCCATGTAAAAAATATGGCCAACATTTCAGAGAAACGTAGGAGCCCCTTATCAAGGCAATGTTTACTCAGAGGCAAAGATCTGTCTGCTGCTGTGCAAAAGTTCCTGCAAATAGAAGTGGGAGTCTGGCTCCTCTGAACACTTGCATAGAGCGATGTGTATTGTCTGGGATCAGCAGCATCAGATTAAACACGGTAAAACGTAATATGAAACCGTATAAGACTGGTCTAGTGTCATTTGAATGCATATTTACATTTCAGTAATGTAAATTACTAAAAGTAATTACTGAGCAAATAAAAGAGAGAAAGTTCTCTGCTTCCACCCCTGGATACAGTGGAAACGCTTTTCAGCATTGTTTACTAAGCTTAGCACTGGTTTTTTGAAAAACTTCAGAAAAAAAGTTGTGGAACCACCCAAAGTTCAAGGAAATTCTTGCAAGACTTCCAGAGGCTTTCTCGCTCTTTCTAGATCCACATGAATCAGGCCCGTTGAGTCTAAAGGTAGACTATGACAGATTGTATGTTTGTCTGAAGATGCATGCTTTAAAGAGAATCTGTACTCTAAAATACTTACAATAAAAAGCATACCATTCTATTCATTATGTTCTCCTGGGCCCCTCTGTGCTGTTTCTGCCACTCCCTGCTGCAATCCTGGCTTGTAATTTCCAGTTTTAGGCAGTGTTTACAAACATATGACATGGCTGCTAACCAGAGTGTGATAGGCTGAGAGGAGAGCTTGGAGAGGGTGTGTAAAGCTTCTGCCTATCACAAGCAGTGCTGCACATTCCATACATTCCAGCCTGAGCCCGACAGAGCCGACAGAGGAAAGAAGATAAGATTTATTACAGTGACAGTGCAACTAGAAAAGGCTGCAGTAAGCCAGACCACATTAGAACAAGTATAGGAACTTATAGGATAGAAGAAATAAGGCTCAACATTTTGTTACAGAGTCTCTTTAAGAGTGCCCATGAAGGTTTTAACGTCTGAAGCATTGAAGTTGAAGAGAGTTCCAGTGAAGCAGTGTCGCTTGTGATGCAACAGTGAGTAGGCATTATTATTAACCTGAATGAATAAATATGATTATGTTTGTAACTCTTGACATGTGGCTTAAAAGGGTACCACACGCTACTTCACTTGCTAATTGCTCAATGCGCTCTACCTTTCGCCATCCCCGCGTACGCCAGCTACACCCCATTGATCCTTATATTCAGGGGTTTATCTTGTGTCTGAAAACATAAAGGGAATACGCTTTTCCAAAAAAGTAAAACTTCACTGTCATAAAAAGAAAGTGCCAAGATTAAGGCCATGTCACAGTGGTGAATGCGACATTCCCAGTAAGGCATGGTAACATACTGCATGCAGTGCGTTACCGAAAAATCGCGCTAACTGCTACAATGAAGCATATTTGAATTGACTGTACACTTCACGGTATGCGGCACACCACTCGGGTAATGTGCGGTGCCGCTTTCCTGATATGCTGCGTTCCTGTATCACAAGGAACGGAACGCGAAGACCACTGTGAATATAACCTAAATTATTACAAATACAAAAAAAAAGTACGATACAAATACTCGTGTGACATGCTCTCTGTAATTTGATTTCTTTTCGATGCATTTCACCAACTTTAAAAAAAAGACTGCAATTCTGCTGCTTCTATGGAACATTTGTTTGATATCCTTTCACAAGCAATAACTATGCAGAGGCTTTAGACAGTTTAAATGTTCAATCTCTTAGCCCAGATGTATTTAGGAGAGCTGTGATTTAATCTGTCGCCGGGTGGTAATCCTTACATAAGAACCTTATACATTGGTGGCAGATTTCACAACAATTAAAAGAAATGACAAACCAGTTGGACTAAAATCCTTGCCTTGCTTTTCCCTAATAATACAATGAACTGATAATTTCTATGCAAAGTCAGTGTGTCTTCTGCTTGGTGAAAATGCATACAGAATAACGTACGGTCATCTCCATCTATTGTAGCTGTGTCCAAGATTTGTGTTGTAATGTTTGCAGACACATGGATATTTATAAACAGGGAACTTTATGAAAATAGTGTTAAGCCCCATCTACACCATGGGACATTGCAGCGATCCGGCGGCTCGATTAGCCGCCGGATCGCCTCTTCCGCGTGCCTGTCGCGTCCCCGCTCGCCGCGCGTGCGCCGCATTCGATTCCCCGCTTGTGCCCGCTCGTCCCCGCCGGCGCCGCTTATCTCCCGCACGATTCCCTGCCATTGTCCCCTCGCGGGGATCGAGCAGGGAATCGGCGGTGCGGAGATCCGTCCTGTCGGAACTTATCAATCGAGCCGCATCAGCGGCTCGATTGATAAGGAGCATCGCGGCCGCATCTACTCGTGTAGATGCGGATTTAGATTTACAGAACTAATCTCATGAATTATCTTATGTTACTGATTAGTCACCAGAAGTGACGAATCGGTAGGGCTGGGTACGCAGAAGTGGAACGAGGAAGTCTTGCTTGGATGGTGCTGTGGTCTGGTGGTGTGCAAGCCTCACAATCGGGGCTAAGCAGACAAGACAAATAACATTTATATAGCGCTTTTCTCCTGGCGGACTCAAAGCGCCAGAGCTGCAGCCACTAGGGCGCACTTTGTTAGCAGTGTTAGGGATACTTGCCCAAGGTCTCTTACTGAATAGGTGCTGGCTTACTGAACAGGCAGAGCCGAGATTCGAACCCTGGTCTCCTGTGTCAGAGGCAGAGCCTCTGGTTACCCATTACACCATCCAGACACCACCAGCAAGCAGGGCTGGTTCTAGACTTTTTGCTGCTTGAGACAAACTTGTGAGGATGAGCCCCCTCGATTTGGAATGATCGCACAGCACTCAACAGTTTGCTCTGCTTCATTTAATGTTCTCACATGACATGCTGCAGCTCAACACAATAGCACACCGGCTGGCTGTGAGTAGTGTTGGGCGAACACCTGGATGTTCGGGTTCGGGAACGTTCGCCGAACATGGCCGCGATGTTCGGCATGTTCGGGCCGAACCCCGAACTCCCTGAACATCCCGCTTTTGGGGGCCCTATGGGGTTGCAGGCATAAGGAGGGAGCATGCCCCGATCGCGGGGGGGGGGGGGGGTCGGAAATTCCCCCCACCCCCTCCGCTAGCGCTCCCCCCTCTGCCCGCTTTCCCATACAAAAGTTTAAGGAAAGTAAAATAGTACCGGTAGAAGTGGCTGGCAGTGGCACTGTGAAGTGAGTGAGGAGGAGGAGTCCGGAGAGTGACGCGTTGAGGGAGGCCGGGCAGCGGGCGGTTCAGCGGTAGTACCCTTGTGGTACATCCGCCCTTTCTCTGACCTCACGTCCTCTGCATACGAGGGTACGCGTCACGCGTACCCTCGTATGCGTCATCACGCAGAGGACGTGAGGTCAGAGAAAGGGAGGAAGTACCACAAGGGTACTACCGCTGAACCGCCCGCTGCCCGGCCTCCCTCAACGCGTCACTCTCCGGACTCCTCCTCCTCACTCACTTCACAGTGCCACTGCCAGCCACTACCACCTGTACTATTTTATTTTCCTTAAACTTTTGTATGGGGAAGCGGGCAGAGGGGTGAGCGCTAGCGGAGGGGGTGGGGGGAATTTCCGACCCCCCCCTGCGATCGGGGCATGCTCCCCCCTTATGCCTGCGACCCCATAGGGGGGCCGTATTCGGCCGAACAGGGCCCTGTTCGGCCAGGCATTGAGCCGTTCGGGCGAACCCGAATAGTTTGGCCGAACACCACCAGGTGTTCGGCCGAACTCGAACATCACCCGAACAGGGTGATGTTCTGCAGAACCCGAACAGTGGCGAACACTGTTCGCCCAACACTAGCTGTGAGTCTCGTTCTCTTCCTGCTCTGACTGCAAGCTGGTAGTGTAAACACAGTACAAACATGCTGCCCCTGTAATCTCTGCGCCTGATGCAAATGTTTCACTTTGCCTCATGAGAGAACCGGCCCTGGGGTTGAGCCCATAAAAACTCAGAGCGATGTTGATGGTCCTTTTGACGTGAGTGTGCACTTTTAATCTTATTAAATAACTTGTACGGTTTTACGCTATGGAGGCTTTTAAAGTGGACCAGAACTCTTGCACAGGAGAATTTAACCTGTTTAATTCCCCCTCATGTGTGTCTAATCATAAATTGTAATCTGATCTCACCCCCTGTGTCACATGACTGCCTATGGCAGAGATGGCAGATAAGCCCATTTGAAAGCACAGGAGGTTAACAATATGTCTGCTTCCATGAATCAGGAATTATAAACAGTGCAGATTTACTTAAGGATTTGTATCAGCTGTAACAAAGAAATTATTTTTGTTTAAAGGTTATTATGCTGTTGCGTAGCTTTTAGAGCAAAGAGGACATTCTGAGTTCAGTGCTGCACATGACAGGTGATGGTGGTGGGAGACTTGATAACCCCGGAAGTGCTGTTGGACCCAGCTTCGCAGAGGGTCTATACCAGTGATGGCTAACCTTGGCACTCCAGCTGTGACAAAACTACAAATCCCATAATGCCTCTGCCTCCCCGAGCTATGCCTAGAGCTGACAGAGTATTGCAATGCCTCATGGGACTTTTAGTTCCACCACAGCTGGAGTGCCAATGTTAGCCATCACTGGTCTATACTAAGGGTTACTGCCCCATCTTAAAGAGACATTGAAGCAAAAAAAAATATGATATAATGAATTGGTTGTGTACTATGAATAATTTCTAGAAGATTAGCAGCAAAGAAAATATTCTCATACTTTTATTTTCAGGTATATAGTGTTTTTTCTAACATTGCATTATTCTATAATATGTGCAGATTACACAACACTCAGCATTCAAAATGAGTCTTTGAGAGCAGTCTGTGAAGTAATGACCTCTCCTCTAGCAGAGAAAAAGTAAACAGTTCACTTACAGTTGAGATAATAAAAGTCAGATAACAGCCCTCTCCACGACTAACTTAGTCGTAGAGCTTAATGACTTGTTTGCATAGAGATAACAACTGGAGTTTCTCAACTCTTCCCGTACTGGAAACAATTAGACTGATGTATCTGATCTTAATGTTTTATTTCTTAGCTGTACTACACATACAAATCATAATATCATAGTTTTTTTTTTCGCTTCAGTGTCTCTTTAAGGGTGAGGTGGTTGTGTTTTCAATCACAAGGCCAGCCAGGAAGTCATGGGGTATTTCCCAAAGCTTGAAAAAGATTGAAGGTACTGGTTGAACCTACATTATTTAGTCACAAAGGACTCTCTATGCTAGTGCGCTCATATTTGAACTATTTTCTTGCATTTCGTGTAAATTTGTAGCGCACCAATTCTAATAGTGTCAGCTCAGTGTTTGATTTATATTTTTATGAATATGATTTATCTCCAACTGCCATATGTATTTCCTTTTATATAATACCAGTTGCCTGACTGTCCTGCTCATCTTTCTGGTCAGTAGTGTCTGAATCACACATCTGAAACAAGCATGTGGCAAATGCAGTCATATTTTTGTTGGAAACAACTGATCTGCAGGCTTGTTCAGGGTCTATGACTAAGAGCCTTAGAGGCAGCAGATCAGCAGGATAGTCAGGTAACTAGTGTTGCTTAAAAGAAATTAAAGGACAACTGTAGCAAGAGGTATATGGAGGCTGCTATATTTATTTCCATTTAAGCAATACCAGTTGCCTGACTGTCTTGCTGACCCACTGCCTCTAATACTTTCAGCCATAGCCCCTGAATGAGCATTCAGCAGATCAGGTGTTTCTGACAATATTGTTAGAAGTGACAAGACTAGCTGCATGCTTGTTTCTGGTGTTATTTAGACACTACTGCAGCCAAGTAGATCAGCAGAGCTGCCAGACAGCTGGTATTGTATAAAAGAAAATAAATATGTCAGCCTCCACATCCCTCTCACTACAGCTGTCCTTTAAAGGGGAACTGAAGAGAGAGGTATATGGAGGCTGTCATGTTTATTTCCTTTTAGACAATACCAGTTGCCTGGCAGCCCTGCTGATCCTCTGCCTCTAATACTATTAGCCATAGCCCCTGAACAAGCATGCAGCAGATCAGGTGTTTCAGTGGTTCAGACGTATAAGTCTGATCTGACAAGACTAGCTGCATGCTTGTTTCTGGTTTTAATCAGATACTACTGCAGAGAAATAGACCAGCAGGGCTGCCAGGCAACTGGTATTGATTAAAAGGAAATAAACATGACAGCCTCCATATACCTCTCTCTTCAGTTCCCCTTTAAATATGGCTATGTCCATCTCACTTCAGGTTCCCTTGAAAGAAACAGATAAGAATCTGCAATAATGGTTGCTGAACCACCAGCAGGGAGCGCTGAGCAGTTCCCTGTGAGTGTATGGGATGCAAAGTTACATACTGTATGTGTGTAGCCTGTGTATACTGTGAGTATGTGCAGTGTGTGTGTGGGTTGGTATGTGCAGTATGTAAGTGCGTTCCTGTGTGCGTGCGTGTGTGTGGTTTGGGGGATGGAGGGTGGCGAATAGTATCTTAAAGTAAACCTCCAGACTAAAAATCTACTCAGCAGCACTGGAAAGGCCTGGTGTTTCTTTAACAGTTTCACAGCATCAGAACTTTGTTTTTCTTATTCAAACCTCATTTTTAGCTGCACAGAAGAAAACTGCCCGGGCATTTTTCCCCTGATGCTGTGCAAAGCATGATGGGATTGCTGATATTGCTGTCCTCATTCTGCTGTTTTGGTGCAATTTAAAAAAAATAATAATAATTTGAGATTTGAAGCCTAGCGTGTGCAGCTGGGAAGTGTGATCAGGACACAGGACAGTTGGAACTGTGTCTCATGCTCCCTGTCACCTCCTTTCAACCAAAAAGATGGCTGCCCCCATGACAAAGATGGCAGCCCCCATGAAATCACAAACATTTGCCTGTTCTTTTAAAACTGGGTTGGTAAGAGATTATATTACCTATCTATTTTAATTAATATAGCTAATGTAACTTAATGACAGTATGTTTGTTTAGGCTGAAGTTCCCCTTTAAGCACTGGTAATCACTTAAGTGACTATAATATCTTTTGCATTTATCTCTATCCTGCCTACTTTTTACAGAATGAATCTGACAAGCTGTTTTAGATTTGCAGATTGCTGCTTGCTGATAAGACTTCTCAAGAGGCAGAGTGTCCCCTAGTGTCATAATGTCATACTGTACCATTGTATATGACAGAAGAAATGAAAACGAAATCTATGCAGGATAAACTATTGCTGCTATTGCATGATCCTCCTGCCATCTGAAACTAAGATGTAGAGGTATCCTTTTCATTTCCTCTGTACTTATATTCAATTGAGCGTTTCCCCCTTTCATCAACTCCCAATCCTGTATTCTGGTGCAAATTGATTGTATTTACCTTATTTCCATCTTGTACTTCCCTGGTACAGTCTTAATTCCACTGCATGTAAATATAATGTTAGGAGACACATAGAATGTTCCTGACCTTTACGCTGAAAGGGCCGGGCCGAGGCATAGGCTGGAGAGGCTCCAGCCTCAGGGCGCAGTGTAGGAGGGGGCACAGAATTCATTCAGCTGTCATTCCTAATTGTGTTTGAAGCAGAAAGAAATAAGAAAAGGGGATACATGGCAGTGACTGCAAGCCAGATAACTACATATTAAGGTGTTGGGGAGGTTGTGGGCCCTGTGGCACCTCTTAGTCTAATAGCAATCAGTGTGTGACGGTTGGGGTGGGAAGGATGGAGGGGTGCACTTTGCAGTCTCAGCCTTGGGTGCTGGAGGACCTTGTCCCGGCTCTGCGCTGAATATCTACTGATGGAATCTTTCAGAGAGAGAGAGAGATTGCTGGCATTTTATCAGACAATGCTTCCACCTAAAACACAGCAATAAAGTGCTGTGCTTCACTTCATTCAAATAGCACAGATCAAATACTAAAACAAATATTAAGAAAGGATTATTATTCCTTCCAGGCATAAAGAGATCTGATGAGATTATCAGAGGAACCAAAAACATTCTCTAGAAATGATTATTAACAGTAAATAGTGAAAACAAAACTTCACGTAATAATATATAGCAAAACAAAAGATTTTATATCGGAGAAATAGAGGTATGATGGCTTCATTTTCCAGTACATAATAATCAGTTCCATATATTATTCATTTGTATGATATTGCATTTATTTTACAATATTTTTTTTCTATTTGCAAATGCATTATTTTTATATTTGATCTTGATCTATGCACTATGCTACCTAAGGGCTTTTTCACACTGGCAGTTTAAAGAGAAACTCCGACCAAGAATTGAACTTAATCCCAATCAGTAGCTGATACCCCCTTTTACATGAGAAATGTATTCCTTTTCACAAACAGACCATCAGGGGGCGCTGTATGACTGATATTGTGGTGACACCCTCCCACAAGAAGCTCTGGGTACCGAGGTACTTCTGGCAGTTTCCTGTCTGTGAACTTTGTTGCCTTGTGGGTAATAGCTGTTTACAGCTGTCTCCAACTGCCAAAACAGCATACAGCAGCTACATCACTTGCCAGCAGTAAAAATGTCACCATGTGATAAATGTCAGAATGTAAATCAGGGATTTAAAAGATTTTGCAATGTGCAAACACTGACTAAATCATCTATACATAATTATTGTAAAAATGAAGCACTTTTTTTTATTACATTATTTTCACTGGACGTTAACCTATTTTGGTTCCTGGACGTAGAAACTACGTCCAGGAACCATACGCGCTCCCGCGGCCAATCGTGCGCGTGCACGCACGCTCCCGGCCCGCGGTTTGTTAGCCAGGCAATCAGTGAATCGGGCTATGGTGCCCGATCACTGATTCCTCTCCCCCGCTGAAAAAGCGACAGCTTCTCTCGGAAGCTTCGCTTTTTCTGGCTGTTCCCTCCCCGATGCATCACTCTAAGCGTGTGTTACGCTTAGAGTGACGTCATGTAAACAAACTCATGGCTGCCATCTTGTGGCCAAAAAGTAAAACTACAACAAAAAGTAAAAAAAAATTAAATCAACACACAATTACATTAAAAAACTATGGTTTACATCCCACCCTCCCAAAAATACCCAAATAAATTGTTTAATATAAAAAAAAACCATTACAATAAAAAAAAAACATGTAAATATTTACCTAAGGGTCTAAACTTTTTAAATATCAATGTAAAGATTAAATATTTCTATATTTTTTTTATTTTAAACTTGTAAATAGTGATAGATGCAAAACGGAAAAAATGCACCTTTATTTCCAAATAAAATATTGTCGCCATACATTGTGATAGGGACATAATTTTAACGGTGTAATAACTGGGACATATGGGCAAATACAATATGTGAGTTTTAATTATGGAGGCATGTATTATTTTAAAACTATAATGGCTGAAAACTGAGAAATAATAAATTTTTTCCGTTTTTTTTCTTATTCTTTCTGTTAAAATGTATTTACATTAAAGTGGCTCTTAGCAAAATGTACCCCTTAAAGAAAGCCTAATTGGTGGCGGAAAAAACAAGATAGAGATCAGTGCATTGTGATAAGTAGTGATAAAGTTATAGGCTAATGAATAGGAGGTAAACATTTATCACGTGAAAACGACGGAACGCGAATGGGTTAAAGTCGCATATTATTAAAAATTATAACGCAGACTAACGCACAGCAATGCAAAGTCTGTGCGACATTTACAATGCACACGTCGCGTTGTGTGGAACGTGTAGCAATATTTAGAAAGTGCTGCATGCTGTGCGTGTAGCAATACATTTGCTGCATTATGTGTGTTGCACATGCTCAGTAATGTTTTTTTTTTTTATGTAACGCATGCGCCGTTTTCGTTCCATCAGTATGCAACGAAATCAGCGCACCAAGAGACACAACGCAGTGCAAAATAACGTCCAATTTTATAACCTACATGGGCTGTGTTAGGGACACGTTGTGCGACTTTAATGTTGCATCAAACGCAACGTCCCACTGTGAAAGAGGCCTAAAGGGGCATATCATTTACCCACAAAGCACCCCCAAACATTTTTAGGCATAGGCAAATCAGGCAGTTGTCCAGGGTGACACCATTGAAAACTTTTTTTTTTTTTTTTAGCACACAGTGTTTTATGCAAGTTTTATACACAGCTGCTAGTTCCATTAGGTAGGGCATGGATGGTCATTTTAACACCTTTATGGGCACTGCTTTTAAGCATAACAAAGGAGGCCTGAATCTTTTTGCTGCCTTAGGCAAATTTGTGAACATGTGGTGTGTGAACTTTGGTTCTCACAATGCAGTTATAGTTGTGAGCTACTGGCATACATGGCCTTTTACATACAGACAATATAATAAAAAAAATATGGACAGTAATTTTAAGCAACTCGTAGGCAGTCTATTTAAGACTGGTTACAGAGAATATGGTTATCAAGAAAAGATTGATGCAGGCTAGCAGTGACTCCTACTTACCGTAAGTGCTTGAGTCACTTTATCGGTAGTGTAGTAACCTGTATTTGTGCAAGCTAGGAGTTGCACTATGTGCACTTTGAAATGATTCCCAAGCATGGCAGATATCTCAAGGTCTGATTTTAAGGAGCATGAACGAGGGAAGCAGATGGACACAGTACAAGCTTATACAGTATTGCATCTGTGGCATCAGGAGTAGGGTCTGGAATTCGGTGGCTACATCAACTCTTGTTTAACCCATTCAGGTTCCGTCGTTTTCACATGAGAAATGTTCACCTCCCATTCATTAGCCTATAACTTTATCACCACTTATCACAATGAACTGATCTATATCTTGTTTTTTCCGCCACCAATTAGGCTTTCTTTGGGGGGTACATTTTGCTAAGAGCCACTTTACTGTAAATGCATTTTAACAGGAAGAATAAGAAAAAAGTGGAAAAATTCATTATTTCTCAGTTTTCAGCCATTATAGTTTTAAAATAATACATGTCTCCATAATTAAAACTCACGTATTGTATTTGCCCATATGTCCCGGTTATTGCACCGTTAAAATTATGTCCCTATCACAATGTATGTCGACAATATTTTATTTGGAAATAAAGGTGCATTTTTTCCATTTTGCATCTATCACTATTTACAAGTTTAAAATAAAAAAAATATAGAAATATTTCATCTTTACATTGATATTTAAAAAGTTTAGACCCTTAGGTAAATATTTACATGTTTTTTTTTTATTGTAATGTTTTTTTTTATAGTAAACATTTTATTTGGGTAGTTTTGGGAGGGTGGGAGGTAAACAATAGATTTATAATGTAAATGTGTGTTAATTTTTTTTTTTTTACATACAGTTGTAGTATTACTTTTTGGCCACAAGATGGCGGCCATGAGTTTGTTTACATGACGTCACTCTAAGCGTAACACACGCTTAGAGTGACGCATCGGGGAGGGAACAGCCAGAAAAAGCACAGCTTCCGAGAGAAGCTGTCGCTTTTTCAGCCGGGGGAGAGGAATCAGTGATCGGGCACCATAGCCCGATACATTGATTCCGTGGCTACCGAATCCGCGGCCGGGAGTGCGCGTGCACGCGCACGATCGGCCGGCAGGAGCGCGCGGTAGCGCGCATGGTTCCTGGACGTAGTTTCTACGTCCAGGAACCAAAATAGGTTAAGATTGAACTTGTTTATATTGAAGCTCCTACCTTTATTACCTTTTAAAAGTTGACAATTGCCTGGCAGCCATGCTGATCTCTTGATGTCAGCAGACACCTCATACCTAGAACAAGCTAAGCATAGCTAGAACAAGTATGGATTCTGATGGAAGTTAAACCAACTAATCTCAGTATTCATTCTGTGCAACTGTCTTAGAATCAGAAATGATAGCAGGTAGAAAGCTAGGACAATGGTTAGGCAGTAACATATTTGAAAGGAAGTCTGTCATGGCCCTTTCCATATTTGAGGTTTTTGCTAATGAATCATCCACACAGAGCTGTAGGGCTAGGCCCAGGGCCGGGCCGAGGCAGAGGCTGGAGAGGCTCCAGCCTCAGGGCGCAGTGTAGGAGGGGGCGCACAATTCATTCAGTTGTCATTCCCAATTGTGTTTGAAGCAGAAAGAAATAGGAAAAGGGGATACATGGCAGTGACTGCAAGCCAGATAACTAGAGATTAAGGTATTGGGGAGGTTGGGGGCCCTGGGGCGCCTCTTAGTCTAGTAGCAATCAGTGTGTGACTGCTGGGGTGGAGGGATGGAGGGGCGCACTTTGGTGTCTCAGCCTTGGGTGCTGAAGGACCTTGTCCCAGCTCTAAGGCTAGCAAACATTTCATCTATGATTGCTTGGGAATGCTTGCTGGGATGTGAACACAAACTTGCAATAGGAGGGCAATGGGATAATGAGCTGGATTCTGTACCCAGGTGAGGATGTAACAAGTACAGGAAAGGCCAAAGGCCATATTGATCCTTCGGAAAATTATTTGATTCCATTAAAGCCTCCGAAATCTTTTGATGTGGAGGCCAAACTCATTAGGGGGAAAGTCATCATTTAAGGGCTTTTATGAGTTTAAGCATTTTTTACAAGAGCTGAAGGAGGATTCTGCAAGTTGTCAAGTACAACTTATTTAAAATTGTGATGTCCTGAATAGGTCTAGGTCTTATTCCTCAAATCAAAAAGAAATAGCCTCATTCTGCCTACTCTGATATGGTAAGTTGGCCTGTATGAAGTCACACGTGTGGAATCTAGTCTAGACAAGAATTCCTAACACCCATGGGTGCAGGAGCCTGAAACAGGAAGTCTTATTAGTAGCAAGACAATTCCATAATTTGTTATTTTTAAATAGAGATGGTCTCCTATAAATGTAGTCATGAAGATGCTTCTACTAAGCTTAGATATGTGTGTACATCGGGCCTGGATCACCCAGGCAGGCCCTGAGTCATATAGGGCCTGATGTGACCATGTTACAATAAAATACCTGCAAAATATTCTCTGTGCATCTGCATGGGGCTTTGAGAATGCAAATATAAAATCCTGCTGCTTTAGTACTGCCATGCATCTACAAAGTGCCTCTAAGTGCACCTTTCCAATGAGCAGGGATGCAGCTACCATAGGTGCAACCTGGGCTTGGGCAATTGCCTCAGGCCCCTGAACCAGCTGCCAGGGCCCCCAGATCTCTCCCCCAACTTAACAGCTCTGTCAGTCCGTGGTATTCTGCACTCTCATCTTCAACCTCTACGAGGCGCCTCTCCTCCATGACCCACTGCATGGTATTACATAATATGCTACCAGGTCAATGAGAAGATGCAGCCAGCTGCATTAACAAAGGTGCCCCTACTGCCAATTTAAGTAGGGGAGATCAGGTCTGGGAGGGGTGGGGGAGGGGGTCAGAGGGGCCCCCATGTTGATTTTGCCTGGGGGCCTCATTGTAGCTAGAACTGCCAATGAAAAATGGTTGCAAGGTAGCAGATCATTTAAGTCACTGACACTCCTTGTTTCTGGGACTCCTATATGTAAGTGGAAATGGAAACATAAAATAAATGTATATTTAGGAATTCAACACCAGTGCCCATCATAATTGACTAGTGCCCATCCAATTACATTGGGCACCATTTTTGCATCCTGTTTTCATTTCTGTTTTTGTGTTGACCACCTGCTCGGTACCTACCGCTGCATTCCTCCACCACTAACGTCCATTTGGGTCTGTGTGAGTTTCCTCCGGGCACTCCAGTTTCCTTGCACTGCCTATAACATACAAATAAGTTACCTGGCTTCCCCCTAAATTGGCCCTAGACTACAGAGGACATATGACCATGGTTGTCACAACAAATCACCCCCCCCCCCCCCCGGCAAAACTTTGATGAAGCCCCCCAATGTTCCCTCTGTGATCCTCACAACCTGGGGATCCATCTTGCAAGGGTCATTGAAAAATTGTGGTCATCATGATCTTCACACCCATAACAAGTGTAGCCACAAAACATCTGATCTGTAGGATGGACTTCTGTATCAGAGGGAATAAAGTAGTAGTTGGGGTCGGGGACCCCCACAGCTCTGGGCCCCCCTGCAGGTGCTGCTCACTTATAGTTACACCCAAGCATATGACGACGGTAGGGATTAGATTGTGAGCCGCTCTGAGGGATAGAGATGGCCCAAACCTCAGATTTTCGGTTCGCAAACTGGGTTCGCAAACTTCCGCGAAAGTTCGGTTCGCCCAAACTTTCGCGAACTGCAATAGACTTCAATGGGGAGGCAAACTTTGAAAACTAGAAACACTTATGCAGGCCACAAAAGTGATGGAAAATATGTTTCAAGGGGTCTAACACCTGGAGGGGGGCATGGCGGAGTGAGATAAACGCCAAAAGTCCCAGGGAAAAATCTGGATTTGACGCAAAGCAGCGTTTTAAGGGCAGAAATCACATTGAATGCTAAATTGCAGGCCTAAAGTGCTTTAAAACATCTTACATGTGTTTGCATCAATCAGGGAATGTAAGTAGAGTACTGACACCCCAAACTCACTGTGTAACGCACCGCAAACAGCTGTCTGTGTTGTGACGGCCATGCTGGACTGGTGCGCGCCATGGTGAGATTGCTCTTCTTCAGTGATATCAGGTAATGTCTGACTGCCTTATCAACTTCCGATGGTTCTTTCTCTACCATTGTTAAAGCTTACATCTATTTTTTTAAAATTACATTTTCTGCTGGCTGTTCAGTACCTGCAACGAGAATCTGTTATGGAGGACAAGTCTGTCATTGTGAGTGACCACGGGTAATGGCCGGGGAATCAGGGTTCGATTCCGGTCCGGAGTGGGAGCCTGAGAACTGGCTACCACCACCACACATCCAAGTAAGGACCCATTTTCTGTATAAGTAATGTACCTGCCCTGACCGTGCTTTGCAGACCAGGCATCTGTGGTCAGATGGACCCTTGACCCAGCGCTATGTGCCAGAGATGACACCACTTGGCTTTAACGATAATCTGTTATGGAGGATAAGTCTGCCATTCAACTGTGTGAAACTTTCGATGGTACTTTCTCAGTAGCATGGTGACCACGGGTAATGGCCGAGTGTGAGCCTAAGAAACGGCTACCACCACCACACATCCAAGGAAGGCAGCAGGCACGCTGTGGGCAAAGGAGCAGGAATGGCTACCACCACACATCCAAGGAAGGCAGCAGGCATGGCAAGCAAGTCCCGAGGTAGTGACCAAAAATAACAATACAGGAGGACTTTCGAGGCCATGCTGTATATGACACTGATCGACTTTACTACCTGTAACGAGAATCTGTTATGAAGGGCAAGTCTGCCATCCATTCAAGCGAAAGGTATGCACTGAATGCCAGGTATAATACAATGTGCAGTCACAGATGCAGTGAAAGGTATGCAGTGACTGCAAACAGCTGTTTGTGTAGTGACAGCCGTGCTGGACTGGTGCGCACCATGTCGAGAGTCCAGGTGATGGCGGCTTTCCAGCCCATATGGTCGCTGGGCTGAGGTAGCTGAATGACAGAACAGTGACTGTCCAGCTGATCAAATTTGGTCTGTCCACAATGAAGCAACGACCTTATTATCGTGGGTGTGCCCCCCCTCCCCGAGACACTCATATACGTAAGTAGGTGGGTGCACTGAAGTGAACAACAGCAGGTAGGTATATGCAGTGATGGGTATTACAACGTGCACCTGTCACACACAGGCAGGTACTGGACAGGCACAGCGACACTGCGTGCACTCACGTCGGTAGGTGGGTGCACTGTGAACAACAGGTAGGTAGGTATATGCAGTGATGGGTATTACAATGTGCACCTGTCACACACACAGGTAGTCACTGAATGTGCTGGGCCTGGCTGGCAGTTGCACACACAGTGGGAATTACCAAGGCTGTCTATGCAACACAAGTGTCAGAGGGACACACACACACACACACACACACACACACACACACACACACACACACACACACACACACACACACACAAAAATAGATCACAAGAACAAGATTAGCTCTCAAAAGAGCTGTTGTGGGGTACTTTTTTAGCAATAAGAATCAGCAAGGAGCAAGCTAAGAAGCCTACAAGAGCCTAGCTAAGCTTTTCCTATGAGAGTCTGCAGCAGCTTTCCCTTCTCTAATTAATGCAGGCACACGAGTGAGTGAAAAGCCTGATGCTGCCTGCCTTTAATAAGGGGGGAAGTGGCTCCAGGAGGGAGTGTAGCCTGATTGGCTACAATGTGCCTGCTGACTGTGATGTAGAGGGTCAAAGTTGACCCCCATGATGCACTATGGGGGCGAACTGTTCGCGGTTCTCCGCGATTGCGAACCTCGGAAGTTCGCCGGGAACCGTTCGGGCCATCTCTACTGAGGGACAGTTAGTGACATGACTATATAAACTCTATAAATTATATACTCTGTAAAGCACTGTGGAAGATGTCGGCACTATATAAATACTAATTACCATATTTTTCAGACTATAAGACACACTTTTTGTCCCCCAAAAGTGGGGGCAAAAGCTTATAGTCTGAATGTGCCCCCTACTAGCAGATGCAAATAGTGCAGTGGATGCTCTTACCTATCCACACGCTCTGTGTCCTTTGTCTCCAGCCGCTGTGATGATCCAGATGCCATGGACTCCTTGGTGCAGGCCCCTCCATGGTGGGACAGCAGCAGCACAATCCCGACATCTCAGTATCCCATCAGCCAGTCCTCCGAACTTCCTGGTACTTGTGGGGGTGGGGGAAGGGAGGGGGATCCTATTGGTAGCTGCGGCGGCTGTTACGCGTACCAATACTTCTAAAGTTTAGACAAGGACAGCTTAGGGGAAAATGGTCTACAAGACGCCCCTACACCATGGACATGCCCAGGTTTAGTGTATTTTCCCCCAGATTTTTGTCCTCTAAACCTAGGTGCATCTTACAATCTCGTCTTATAGTCTGAAAAATATGTTAATAATAATATTAATAATAATAATGTAGGTCCCTTCAGACTAGAAAATGCCAATGTCAGCTGGCAGGCTGACAGAAAAAAATTGTTTTAAAAAAAGCGCTGGAAAGGAGGTAAGATTCATTTGGCTGCTAAGTTGTATGGCCCAGCAATAAGCTGTTAACGCTGCAGAGTGCTGAATTATAAAAAAAATGGGCTGGTTACTAGGGGGGGTGTAAGCCTATGGTCCTCAAGTGGTTTAAAGGCATTTTATCACCTAGGAGAAAACTCAGGAGGAAAAGTGAATAAGAAAGGTTATGGCAGTTTTGTAACATGCTTTACAGTTTTGTAACGCTGCTTTACTGTCGGGATTACTGGGAACATGGCTGTGCACTCCCAGCACATGACAATTTTACTATAGGATGTTAAATACATCCCTATCTATCTAAAGGCTAAAATCAGGACTGATTGGACAAGGAAATGTGATAATTAATAGGGGAGTGATGTGTAAAGTAACTGCTCTGTTTACCTGTAATGAATTTTAAACATGCTATGTGGATAATACACATATCATCGTAGAACAGGAAAGCCAAGGGCTGCACCATGAGCTATTTCAATAAGTAATCTTTATTTGGTGTTCATAAAGATCTGAATTTGGCTCAAAGTACAAGAGATAATTCAAAGGAAATAAAATTGAAAGCTACAGGCTCTACAATATACACATTTATGAGATCAAATAAATAAGACAAAAAATCCCTGTAAATGTTCCTTATCAAAACAATAAGGGCAAATGGGGGAAGGCAAATACAAGTATTATACCAAGTTCCCCTTGTGTTGCAGAATGGAATGGGTAGGATCAAGGTTATATGGGCAGCACGGTGGCGTAGTGGTTAGCTCTCTCGCCTTGCAGCTCTGGGTCCCTGGTTCGAATCCCAGCCAGGGGCACTATCTGCAAAGAGTTTGTATGTTCTCTTCGTGTCTGCGTGGGTTTCCTCCGAGCGCTCCGGTTTCCTCCCACATTCCAAAAACATACAGATAAGTTAATTGGCTCCCTCTAAAATTGGCCCTAGAATACAGTACTTACACTACATAATATAGACAACATATGGCAATAGTAGGGATTAGATTGTGAGCTCCTTTGAGGGACAGTTAGTGACAAGATATATATATACACTGTACAGCGCTGTGTAATATGTCGGCGCTATATAAATACTAAATAATAATAATAATAATATCCCAAAATAAATGTATGTAATGCATAACTACAATTATGTATAGCCCTTTAAGGGGCTTTTGTAATTGCATAAAGTGATCAGGGTGATACCATAATATATGCCAAACAAGTATCGATGGCCGATGAGGTGCAAATTATTCTGAGTGGATGCAGGATTCTGAAAATGATCTATGCAAATGTATGCAGCTTGAAAATTAACCAATCGAATTACAGTGGGTTACAAAAGTATTCGGCCCCCTTGAAGTTTTCCACATTTTTTCACATAACTGCCACAAACATGAATCAATTTTATTGGAATTCCAAGTGAAAGACCAACACAAAGTGGTGTACAGGTGAGAAGTGGAACGAAAATCATACATCATTCCAAACAGTTTTTACCAATCAATAACTGCAAAGTGGGGTGTGCGTAATTATTCAGCCCCCTTTGGTCTGAGTGCAGTCAGTTGCCCATAGACATTGCCTGATGAGTGCTAATGACTAAATAGAGTGCACCTGTGTGTAATCTAATGTCAGTACAAATACAGCTGCTCTGTGAGGGCTTCAGAGGTTGTTTAAGAGAATATTGGGAGCAACAACACCATGAAGCCCAAAGAACACACCAGACAGGTCAGGGATAAAGTTATTGAGAAATTTAAAGCAGGCTTAGGCTACAAAAAGATTTCCAAAGCCTTGAACACCCCACGGAGCACTGTTCAAGCGATCATTCAGAAATGGAAGGAGTATGGCAAAACTGTACACCTACCAAGACAAGGCCGTCCACCTAAACTCACAGGCCGAACAAGGAGAGCGCTGATCAGCAATGCAGTAAAGAGGCCCATGGTGACTCTGGACTAGTGTTGGGCGAACACCTAGATGTTCGGGTTCGCGAACGTTCGCCGAACATCGCCGCGATGTTCGGGTGTTCGCGCCGAACTCCGAACATAATGGAAGCCAATGGGGACCCGAACTTTCGTGCTTTGTAAAGCTTCCTTACATGCTACATACCCCAAATTAGCAGGGTATGTGCACCTTGGGAGTGGGTACAAGAGGAAAAAAAATATTTGAAAAAGAGCTTATAGTTTTTGAGAAAATTGATTGTAAAGTTTCAAAGGAAAAACTGTCTTTTAAATGTGGAAAATGTCATGTTTCTTTGCACAGGTAACATGCTTTTTTTCGCCATGCATACATAAATGTAATACAGAGAAGAGGTTCCAGGAAAAGGGACCGGTAACACTAACCCAGCACCAGCAGCAGCAGACGTGATGGAACAGGAGGAGGCGCAGGAGGAGAAGGCCACGCTTTGAGACACAACAACCCAGGCCTTGCATGAGGACAAGAAGCGTGCAGATAGCATGCTTTGTACCGCCATGCAGTCATAAATGTAATAAAGATAAGTGGTTCAATAAACAGGGACCATGCGGCAACGCTAACCCAGCAGCAGCAGACGTGATGGAACAGGAGGAGGCGCAGGAGGAGAAGGCCACGCTTTGTGAGACACAACAACCCAGGCCTTGCATGAGGACAAGAAGCGTGCGGATAGCATGCTTTGTACCGCCATGCAGTCATAAATGTAATTAAGATAAGTGGTTCAATAAACAGGGACCACGCGGCAACGCTAACCCAGCAGCAGCAGACGTGATGGAACAGGAGGAGGCGCAGGAGGAGAAGGCCACGCTTTGTGAGATACAACAACCAAGGCCTTGCATGAGGACAAGAAGCGTGCGGATAGCATGCTTTGTACCGCCATGCAGTCATAAATGTAATAAAGATAAGTGGTTCAATAAACAGGGACCACGCGGCAACGCTAACCCAGCAGCAGCAGACGTGATGGAACAAGAGGAGGCGCAGGAGGAGAAGGCCACGCTTTGTGAGACACAACAACCCAGGCCTTGCATGAGGACAAGAAGCGTGCGGATAGCATGCTTTGTACCGCCATGCAGTCATAAATGTAATAAAGATAAGTGGTTCAATAAACAGGGACCACGCGGCAACGCTAACCCAGCAGCAGCAGACGTGATGGAACAGGAGGAGGCGCAGGAGGAGAAGGCCACGCTTTGTGAGACACAACAACCCAGGCCTTGCATGAGGACATGAAGCGTGCGGATAGCATGCTTTGTACCGCCATGCAGTCATAAATGTAATAAAGATAAGTGGTTCAATAAACAGGGACCACGCGGCAACGCTAACCCAAACAGGGACCACGCAGCAGACGTGATGGAACAGGAGCAGGCGCAGGAGGAGAAGGCCATGCTTTTTGAGACACAACAACCCAGGCCTTGCATGAGGACGAAAAGCGTGCGGATATAGCAGCAATGCTTTTTGCCGCCATGCAGTCATAAATGTAATACAGATGAGAGGTTCAATAAACAGGGACCGGAAACGCTAAACCATCCCAGATGTTCATTGGTCATGTTACTTGGTTGGGGTCCTGGAGTGTTGCGTAGTCGTTTCCAATCCAGGATTGATTCATTTTAATTTGAGTCAGACGGTCTGCATTTTCTGTGGAGAGGCGGATACGCCGATCTGTGACGATGCCTCCGGCAGCACTGAAACAGCGTTCCAACATAACGCTGGCTGCCGGGCAAGCCAGCACCTCTATTGCGTACATTGCCAGTTCGTGCCAGGTGTCTAGCTTCATGCCCGGTTTCAGGTCCAGCGGTGCCAGCCACAAATCCGTCTGTTCCTTTATTCCCCTCCAAATTTCCTCCCCTGTGTGCTGCTTATCCCCAAGGCAGATCAGCTTCAGCAACGCTTGCTGACGCATGCCAACAGCTGTGCTGCACTGCTTCCACGATCCTACTGCTGCTGGTGCTGGGTTAGCGTTTCCGGATGAGGTACAGCTTTGAGATGCGTTGGAGGAGAAGGAGTCAGAGAGGTAGGTGCTGCTGTTGTTATCCAGTGGGAGGGACGGCGGTGCAGCTGTTTGCGGCGTGGGCAACACCCGCGCCGTAGCAGGTGAGGAATCGCTGCCAGGCTCCACAAGGTTCACCCAGTGCGCGGTAAGGGAGATGTATCGACCCTGGCCGAACGCACTCGTCCAGGTGTCAGTGGTGAGGTGAACCTTGCAGGCAACGGCATTCTTCAAGCTTCGGGTTATTTTGCTGACCACGTGCTCATGCAACTCAGGCACTGCAGAGCGCGCAAAGTGGTAGCGGCTGGGAACCACGTAACGTGGGATGGCCACTGACATCATGCCCTTGAAGCTGTTTGTCTCCACCACTCGATATGGCAGCATTTCGCAGGCCAGAAGCTTGGCTATGCTGGCTGTTACTGCCACAGCCCGGGGGTCATTTGCTGGCAATTTCCTCTTGCGCTCAAACATCTCCGAGACAGACAACTGAACCGTAGGGCTGCACACCGAAGGGCTGTTGGTTGTTGTGTTTGATGAACACTGGGAGACCTCAAGAGCACTACTCCGGAAAGTGACAGTGTCAGCGTCGTCTGATGTTTGTGAATGCTGTGAATCACGCAATGGCTGGGCTACTGCTGCTGCTGAGGCAGGTCTGGTGGTGAGTCTGGTGAACCCAAGGGAGGCAGTGTTGCTGGTGGTACCCTGTCCTGCCGCGTTTGCCCACAGAGTGGGATGTTTGGATAGCATAAGGCGGCTCATGCTGGTGGTGGAGAGGTTGTTAATACTTTTCCCCCTGCTCAGGCGGGTCTTGCACACCTTGCAAATCGCCATGGTAACATCCTCAGTGCAGTCTTCAAAGAAAGCCCAGACTTTGGAGCACCTGCCTTGCTGGCGATTTCTGTTTGCGCCTCTTTTGCCTCTCACTTGAACTTCCACGCTTGTGGTGCCTGAAATTGCGCGCCGCCTACCTTGTGGCACAAGGCGAACTCGTGCAACAGTGGGTTCTTCAACAGACTCATCTGTGCTGCTGCTACGACGGCGATGTTCTCGTTCACAAACAAAATCTAGGTCTATGTCCACATTGTCCATACCCTCCTCTTCCATCTCCTCAAACTCCTATTTCAGAAACAACAAACCTGAACTCAATAGAAATAACACAAAATCCCTCTAATCTGAATCAGATAAAAATTAAAAATTAACTTTTATTAGTCAATTAAAATTAGGACTGACTGACACTATACATACTCTCTAGTATTGTCGGGCCTACTGCGTAAGTAATTAGAAGGTCACAAACGTAACCTAGGCCTAGTAACAATACTACAAAATTATTAAAATCACACAACCCCCACCAAACAACCCGACATGTTTCACTCCTAAACGGAGCTTTTTCAAGGGTGAAGTGACATTAAAGTGCAGTAAGTGATAAGGTGCAAATTTACATAATTCTACAAATATAGAGTATGGCCGTTAGGCTCATAACATCATAGCAGCCAAACAGAAATGGCAGATGGCTTTCCTTAAATACCCTGTCCAAGGGTGTGGTGGACATATCTCCTCCCCCAGGGGTCGCCCTCTGATAGGGCCAGCACTCTATTGGTTATGAGTGCTGTTCGTCATGTCCTCCTCCAATAGGGAAGAAGATATATACATTCCCTGTATGTTAATCCCTTTAAGGGGAGCTTATATGCACGGCGCTTAGGTATGCCATCACCTATACTGGAAGCACTACATTATGTGTTTTCTGACAGCACAGCATTCCTCTAAGGGGGCTTTATTAACATACAGGGAATGTATATATCTTCTTCCCTATTGGAGGAGGACATGACGAACAGCACTCATAACCAATAGAGTGCTGGCCCTATCAGAGGGCGACCCCTGGGGGAGGAGATATGTCCACCACACCCTTGGACAGGGTATTTAAGGAAAGCCATCTGCCATTTCTGTTTGGCTGCTATGATGTTATGAGCCTAACGGCCATACTCTATATTTGTAGAATTATGTAAATTTGCACCTTATCACTTACTGCACTTTAATGTCACTTCACCCTTGAAAAAGCTCCGTTTAGGAGTGAAACATGTCGGGTTGTTTGGTGGGGGTTGTGTGATTTTAATAATTTTGTAGTATTGTTACTAGGCCTAGGTTACGTTTGTGACCTTCTAATTACTTACGCAGTAGGCCCGACAATACTAGAGAGTATGTATAGTGTCAGTCAGTCCTAATTTTAATTGACTAATAAAAGTTAATTTTTAATTTTTATCTGATTCAGATTAGAGGGATTTTGTGTTATATCTCCTCAAACTCGTCATATGTCATTGTGGGGGGCCGCCGCCGTGGAGTAGAGCTCCCCAGAACAACCTCTGCGCAGCTCACTCCAACGTCGTCTGGTTATCTGGCAGTTGTGTGCGTGGTGTCGCTGCCGGTTGTGTCAGCTTTGTGTCCACTGGCTCCTTGTAACTGGCTGAGGACTCGGACCTCGTGCGTGATGTGCTGGTGCTGCTTAACCCACTGCTGGACGCTTGAGAGGTCATCCAAGTAATTATCTGGTCCTGTTCTTTTGGATCTGTGAGGGTGGTTGTCCTGGACAACATGGGCGGTATTGAGTGGGTTTTCTTGGGTGCTCCCCTGTGGCCTGTACGTGAACCATCAGGGGAAACACCTCTTCCCTTGCCCCTCCCTCTTTCACCGGATTTCTTCCTCATTTTACTTATCCTTATAGTACACGCTGACTGGCAGCAGTACAGTGGCAGTACAGAAATGCTATACAGTGGTGGGTGAGCGGTGTACCACTATTGCCAGCAGCGACACAGAGCACAATGCTATACAGTGGTGGGTGAGCGGTGTACTACTGTTCCCAGCAGACACAGAGTGGCAGTAAACACAATGCTATATAGTGTGGCTGAGCCGTGTACACAGAGTGGCAGTAAACACAATGCTATATAGTCTGCTATATAGTCACCCCAAACGGGGTGATGTTCTGCAGAACCCGAACAGTGGCGAACACTGTTCGCCCAACACTACTGGGAACGCAGATTTTAGTACCTAAACACACGATACAACATGTTTTCCGGGGTCGGACTCTGAGGCACATACAGATGGTCCCGATCATCATCCTCATCATACAACTCTTCTCCTGAGTCTGACCCACTCACCACCTCTGCCACCCCAACATCCCCAGACACAGACCCCTCATCGTCCTCAACATTAACTTGGGATGCTGGCCTGAGCCAGACCTTCTCCTCCACATCAGGCCCCATCATCTCCTCAATGGCAGCCCTCATTAATCGCTCTGGCGATGGACCGATGGACACAACGTTCTCCTCCGGGGAGGGCTGCTGCTGACCACTGGCTGCTGGGGTGGATGTTATAGCTTGCGTGGGGCGTTGGCTGTTGCTGTTGTTGGGAGTGCTGCTCACAGCGGAGGTCTCTGAGGAACTCATGGTGAGCTCATATAGTGGTTGGCGGTGAGTGGAGTATTACTGATCCCAGCAATATACACACTGACTGGCAGAGTACGCAATGCTATATAGTGTGGCCGAGCAGTGTACACAGAGTGGCAGTAAACACAATGCTATATAGTCTGGCTGAGCGGTGTACACAGAGTGGCAGTACACACAATGCTATATAGTCTGGCTGAGCGGTGTACACAGAGTGGCAGTACACACAATGCTATATAGTCTGGCTGAGCGGTGTACACAGAGTGGCAGTAAACAATGCTATATAGTGTGGCTGAGCCGTGTACACAGAGTGGCAGTAAACAATGCTATATAGTCTGGCTGAGCCGTGTACACAGAGTGGCAGTAAACAATGCTATATAGTGTGGCTGAGCGGTGTACACAGAGTGGCAGTAAACAATGCTATATAGTGTGGCTGAGCCGTGTACACAGAGTGGCAGTAAACAATGCTATATAGTCTGGCTGAGCCGTGTACACAGAGTGGCAGTAAACAATGCTATATAGTCTGGCTGAGCGGTGTACACAGAGTGGCAGTACACACAATGCTATATAGTCTGGCTGAGCAGTGTACACAGAGTGGCACTGGCAGTAAACAATGCTATATAGTGTGGCTGAGCCGTGTACACAGAGTGGCAGTAAACAATGCTATATAGTCTGGCTGAGCAGTGTACACAGAGTGGCAGTACACACAATGCTATATAGTCTGGCTGAGCCGTGTACACAGAGCGGCAGTACACCCAATGCTATATAGTGTGGCTGAGCGGTGTACACAGAGTGGCAGTAAACAATGCTATATAGTGTTGCTGCGCGGTGTACACAGAGTGGCAGTAAACAATGCTATATAGTGTGGCTGAGCGGTGTACACAGAGTGGCAGTAAACAATGCTATATAGTCTGGCTGAGCGGTGTACACAGAGTGGCAGTACACACAATGCTATATAGTCTGGCTGAGTGGTGTACACAGAGTGGCAGTAAACACAATGCTATATATAGCGTGGCTGAGCGAGGTACACAGTGGCAATACACACAATGCTATATAGTCTGGCTGAGCGGTGTACACAGAGTGGCAGTAAACAATGCTATATATAGTGTGGCTGAGCGAGGTACACAGTGGCAGTAAACAATGCTATATATAGTGTGGCTGAGCGAGCGGTGTACTACTGTTCCCAGCAGCGACACACAATGACTGGATTGGGACCCTGGCTAGCGTGGCTGGAGAGCGAACTACCCTGCCTGCCTACCCAAAGCTAAACCCACAGAGAAATGGCGGAGATATGACGTGGTTCGGGTATTTATTTACCCGAACCACGTGACCGTTCGGCCAATCAGAGCGCGTTCGGGTCCGAACCACGTGACCCGTTCGGCCAATCACAGCGCTAGCCGAACGTTCGGGGAACGTTCGGCCATGCGCTCTTAGTTCGGCCATGCGGCCGAACGGTTTGGCCGAGCACCATCAGGTGTTCGGCCGAACACGAACATCAACCGAACAGGGTGATGTTCTGCAGAATCCGAACAGTGGCGAACACTGTTCGCCCAACACTACTCTGGACGAGCTGCAGAGATCTACAGCTCAGGTGGGGGAATCTGTCCATAGGACAACTATTAGTCGGGCACTGCACAAAGTTGGCCTTTATGGAAGAGTGGTAAGAAGAAAGCCATTGTTAACAGAAAAGCATAAGAAGTCCCATTTGCAGTTTGCCACAAGTCATGTGGGGGACACAGCAAACATGTGGAAGAAGGTGCTCTGGTCAGATGAGACAAAATTGAACTTTTTGGCCAAAATGCAAAACACTATGAGTGGCAGAAAACTAACACTGCACATAAGTCTGAACACACCATCCCCACTGTCAAATATGGTGGTGGCAGCATCATGCTCTGGGGGTGCTGCTCTTCAGCAGGAACAGGGAAGCTGGTCAGAGTTTATGGGAAGATGGATGGAGCCAAATACAGGGCAATCTTGGAAGAAAACCTCTTGGAGTGTGCAAAAGACTTGAGACTAGGGCGGAGGTTCACCTTCCAGCAGGACAACGACCCTAAACTTAAAGCCAGGACAACAATGGAATGGTTTAAAACAAAACATATCTATGTGTTAGAATGACCCAGTCAAAGTCCAGATCTAAATCCAAATCAGAATCTGTGGCAAGATCTGAAAACTGCTGTTCACAAGCGCTGTCCATCTAATCTGACTGAGCTGGAGCTGTTTTGCAAAGAAGAATGGGCAAGGATTTCAGTCTCTAGATGTGCAAAGCTGGTAGAGACATACCCTAAAAGACTGGCAGCTGTAATTGCAGCAAAAGGTGGTTCTACAAAGTATTGACTCAGGGGGCTGAATAATTGTGCACACCCCACTTTGCAGTTATTGATTTGTAAAAAATGTTTGGAATCACGTATGATTTACGTTCCACTTCTCACGTGTACACCACTTTGTATTGGTCTTTCATGTGGAATTCCAATAAAATTGATTCATGTTTGTGGCAGTAATGTGACAAAATGTGGAAAACTTCAAGGGGGCCGAATACTTTTGCAAGCCACTGTATGTCAATGTGGAATTTGATTGGTCCATTTTCAAGCTGCATACTTTTGCATTGAAAATTTTCATAGTCCCACATCAACCTCGGAACAATTTGTATCTCATTGACAAACCCTAGTATCTGTGGAAAGGCAAATTAAGTAGCTATATATGTGTGGCGTAAAGACTTTCCCAAAGGAAAGGAGAAGCGGGACCCAATCAGGCCTAAACAGGATATCGTTGCCATAAGTGTTAAGTATATTGTGATAGTCCTGATCAATAGGGATGGTGGTTTGCAAACCCACATTTGAGTCAGGATTAGCAGGTTCGCGAACACAAGTGTGGTCAAATGCTTGCTCACGGGTTTAATCTTCATCCACCAAAAGTTTCCCATGGTATCCTTTGGTCCTCTCCCACTGACTGGGACCCTCCAGCTAATTGGGGCAGTGCACCTCTTCTGTAATAAGGTGCGACTGTGTTGCTGTCAGGTGAGCATGGCCATGCCTGTGTAGTAGCATGGAGCCACTTGTGCTTGAGTGAGTGGGTGTGGCTTACTGCACAGGAGCATCTATTCTTACCTAGGTGCAGCACACCCGCTCTCATGCTTAAAAAGGAGCATGGTGTCAATCAGATTACCCACAAGTCCTTGTCTGTTATCTTTGGAGAGTCTGTGAGTGGCAACAAGGGACCGGAGAATGCCGTGGAAAACCTCATTAGGGTCCAGAGGCACGTATGTGATTTTGTTCCCAGAGATTTGGCTCGTTTACACTTTAATGCACTTTGGGTGTTCCCTAGTATAGTATTAATGCATATACTTGTCGGGGCTGCTGTTGAATGTTCTACATGTTTTCATGTTTCTTTACTATGAGCAAAGCAAGTGGTTTGTATTTCTCTGTTGTGAATTAACAGGCCACAAATCCACCACTGGTTCTGTTAGGTACCACCACAATTACTATTTTTTTTCTTGTAAAACATTATAAATGATAAGTGAGCCAGAATTGTTGCTGATGACATCACTGAAATGGTTAAACAAAGCACTTTGTCCTGCTATTCAGCTTCAAATCCACATCCAAACTGGAGATAACAGATAACAGTATCTTTGTTTGCATTCCAATGTTGATACATGTGTGTAAACAGTGTAACAAGTGAAAAGGAGCTCTCTGTGAAGCTCTCTGTGCTCCGAGCACATAAACAGCTCAGAACAGCTAATTAGAAGATGTTAATATATAATAAAAAGCAGTTTGAATAAAATGCAATGGCAGGTTTCAGGGCAAGATAAACTACACTTTGGAAACTTGTAATTTGTAAACAGACAATATTACGTATGCACAAAAGCAAATATGATAACTGTATGAGTAATACAAAGTAGGAGAACACATTTTTAATGAATGTTATGTCAGAGTTTCAGACCACTTTAACATCCTGTTTTTACAAATTAGCTGCTCTGCCGAAGCAACCAGCTGACACAGCTGAGAGATCAAATTGCAGTTCTGATTAGTCACAGATGAGGGGACTAAACTCTCTAGATAGATACAGGGTGCATTTCTCTCGGTTTTCCTTCTGTCCTGTGCAAGAGTTCAGGTCCACTTTAAAGGAGTACTGTAGGGGGGTAGGGAGAAAAAAAGAGTTGAGCTTACCCGGGGCTTCTAATGGCCCCCCGCAGATGTCCTGTGCCCACGCAGCCACTCACCGATGCTCCGGTCCCTGCCTCCAATTCACTTCTGAAATTTATGACTTTAAAGTCGGAAAACCACTGCGCCTGCGTGGCCGTGTCCTCGTCCCCAGGGCCGGCCTTAGGTTTCACGGCGCGAAACCTGATTTTTGTGCCCCCGCCCCCCTTCATCCTCTTCCCGCGTGCGCGCATACACACAGGCCCATATGCAATTCACCTTTTCTCCTGAAATATCTCCTAGGACAGTGTTTCCCAACCTTTTTGACATCGTGACACATAACGCCAAATGCTCAGATCTCTGTGATACATCACATATGTATAATAGAAAAAATACTATTAATAACCACAAATGAATGGAAAGAGTGCATTATCCTGAATATACTTAAAAATGAAGGCTAGAGCCTTTCAGGAGTATTAACCAGCTGGGCGGTATGGACGAGCTCAGCTCGTCCAGTACCGCCGGAGCCTGCCGCTCAGGCCCTGCTGGGCCGATTTGCCCCAAATAAAGTGCAGCACACGCAGCCGGCACTTTGCCAGCCGCGTGTGCTGCCCGATCGCCGCCGCTCTGCGGCGATTCGCCGCGAGCAGCGGCGAAAGAGGGTCCCCCCAGCCGCCTGAGCCCTGCGCAGCCGGAACAAAAAGTTCCGGCCAGCGCTAAGGGCTGGATCGGATGCGTCTGACGTCAGGACGTCGGCTGACGTCCATGACGTCACTCCGCTCGTCGCTATGGCGACGGTGTAAGCAAAACAAGGAAGGCCGCTCATTGCGGCCTTCCTTGTTTATTCTGGCCGCCGGAGGCGATCGGAAGAACGCCTCCGGAGCGCCATCTAGTGGGCTTTCATGCAGCCAACTTTCAGTTGGCTGCATGAAATAGTTTTTTTTTTATTTAAAAAAAACCCTCCCGCAGCCTCCCTGGCGATCTTATCAGAACGCCAGGGTGGTTAATAAAAACAATCAGTGGGACAGTTAGCCCCTTCCCCCCCCCCCCCCATTTAGAATGATAGCACAGCAACGACAATTTGCACCACGCGTTATAGCCACAGTGCGCGCCCCCACCAAAAAACGCCTTCAGACTCAGTATAGGTGCCCCCAGTATAGGATCTCATGTGTAGGTGCCCTCAATATAGGTTGCCAAGCATAGGTGCCCCCAGTATAGGAAGTCAGTTGAAGGTCTCCATCGCCCCCATAGGTAGCCAGGCATTGGTGCCTCCAGTTAGTGTTGGGCGAACAGTGTTCGCCACTGTTCGGGTTCTGCAGAACATCACCCTGTTCGGGTGATGTTCGAGTTCGGCCGAACACCTGATGGTGTTCGGCCTTTTTAGTTCGGGTTCGCCCGAACTATTCAATGCCCGCCGAACAGGGCCCTGTTCGCCCGAACATGCCGCAATACGGCCCCCCTATGGGGTCGCAGGCATAAGAGGGGAGCATGCCCCGATCGCGGGGGGGGGTCGGAAATTCCCCCCACCCCCTCCACTAGCGCTCCCCCTCTGCCCGCTTCCCCATAAAAAAAGTTTAAGGCAAGTTAAATAGTACCTGGTGGCTGGCACTGGCAGTGGAGTGAGGAGGAGGAGGAGTCCGAGTAGCAGAGTGACGCGTTGAGGCCGGGCAGCGGGCGGTTCAGCGGTAGTACCCTTGTGGTACTTCCGCCCTTTCTCTGACCTCACGTCCTCTGCATACGAGGGTACACGTCACGCGTACCCTCGTATGCGTCATCACGTAGAGGACGTGAGGTCAGAGAAAGGGCGGAAGTACCACAAGGGTACTACCGCTGAACCGCCCGCTGCCCGGCCTCAACGCGTCACTCTGCTACTCGGACTCCTCCTCCTCACTCCACTGCCAGTGCCAGCCACCAGGTACTATTTAACTTGCCTTAAACTTTTTTTATGGGGAAGCGGGCAGAGGGGGGAGCACTAGCAGGGGGGGTGGGGGGAATTTCCGACCCCCCCGCGATCGGGGCATCCTCCCCCCTTATGCCTGCGACCCAATAGGGCCCCCAAAATGGGCATGTTCGGGGTTCCCATTGACTTCCATTGAGTTCGGCGTTCGGGCCGAACATGCCGAACATCTGGCCCATGTTCGGCCTGTTCGGCCCGAACCCGAACATCCAGGTGTTCACCCAACACTACCTCCAGTATAGGTAGCCATGTGTTGGTGCCCTCAGTTAAGGTAGCCAGCTATAGGCGCCCCCGTGGAAGCCGGCGCCCTGAGCGACCGCTCTGGTCGCACAGGTCAAAGGCCGGCTATGCTCGTCCCCGCTGACCTCACCAGGATCATACTGCGCCGGCGTAGACCCTATTGGGCCTGCCCAATACACTCCTGTTGACGTCAGTGGGAGCAAGGACACGGCCACGCAGGCGCAGTGGTTTTCCGACTTTAAAGTCAGAAATTCCAGAAGTGAACCAGAGGTGGGGACCGGAGCATCGGTGAGTGGCTGCGCGGGCACAGGATGTCTGCGGGGGACCTTTAGAAGCCCCAAGTAAGTTCAACTCTTTTTTCCCCCTACCCCCTACAGTACTCCTTTAAGCTACAGAGGAAGCAAAAGTGAAACATGGTCATGTACAGACTTTCAGAGACATACACGCTGATCACATTATTAAGTGTAGGACATATTAAGGAGGATTTATGTAGGCGTAATTGACCATCTCAGTCCCTGAGTCGTCTCCTTCCTGTGAACCTACCAAAAAGCTTCTCCATTAAGCTGGAGAGCAGGCATTTTTCTGAAAGCCTAATTTCAACATTGATTTGGCCATGGCTTTTAGTTTAAATGTAATTGCACGGGCTGAATTTAAAAAGGGATGTCGCTAGTTTGGAATGGCTATAAAAGTAAACACTAAAGAACTCCTCATGGATTTGTCTTTATTTCTCTTTCACAGCGCTGTTTGTCAATTCTATTTGAAAGGCCATTTGGCACAGACAGAGCAATAGGGGATGCAAAGGTTGCGACCGCAGCGGGGCCCTTGGGCCAGAGGAGCACTGAAGCCCCACCTCAACAATAGCATTAGCTCTTTATTGGTCCTGTGCTGGTAATAATCACTTCTATGCAGTGTCAAACTGTCAGAATTCTAGTGGTTTATTTATGCAGGAAAAGCTTTCATATGTGTATGTTTTAAGTTTTAATGTTCAATGCAAAATTTCATTGTAAACTGTAAAGTTAGAGTACTTCTTTAAAATATTGCTCTGAGACATCTCAGCATATTCCAGGCTGTGAAGCTTATAAGATTATTCTAGTTACAAGATGCTAAAACATTTTTGTTTATGTTAGGTTGTAGATACGTGTACTGTGTGAAGACTGAAAAGAAACACGTTTAAAATTCACATTACTGCAGTAATTACATATACATATTAATAATCAATACAGTCCTTCTAAAGAAATGAATAATTATTGTTAAACCCTATATAATATAATTTAATACTTTGAAATACATTTAAATGCTGGATTCTGCAGTGAAAGTTTCAAAATATATTAGCTGTGTTTCACAAAGTTGTTTTGACTATGATTGTCCTTTGGAATGTCAATACAAGTTTGCAAGGTTTTTTTCTATTGTCCCGTATTTAGGACAATTATGCCACCTGGCGGTTTCATAGTCTTATAAAATTAATATTATTAATACAGCTTGTTATTTAAATGATGAAATAATGACATCTGCCGGTGGACATTATTAAATGCATTCTTCATAAGAAAGACAAATATATATATATAAGGTATATTCATATTTTAATGTGCAATTATATCTTATATGATTAATTGTTTTAAGAAGAATTATATAATAAGTTTTATATTTAAGTATATTAGAAGCCCTGTACCTCAATAAGCATCTAAATTGCTGTAGACTTTTTACTTGGTCAACCTGACTAATCCTATGTCTGGGAAAGTACAGACACATTTCAAACTAATTAGCAGTAGGACACATTATCATAAATGCGTAATGAATGACATTGTTTAATGTTTGGAAGTCCCAATGTCTGGGGCGAATAAGTCAACCAGCAGACCTATTGTCAAATATGTGTCAAATATGACCTATTGATCAAATGTAAAAATATCAAACACTCCAAATGACGTTAATTCTCACCGTTAAGATATTTAAGGTATTCAAAACAAAAAAGTGTTATGGGTATTTTAAATGTCAAAGATAGCGAACTACGCATGAAAGTGTCAGCCAATCAGAACCTGGGTTTTAGGGAAATTCCAGATTAGGCAGCCATATTGCATCCAATCACTATAAAAGTAGGAGCTGAAAGCTCATAGTTTGCACTAGTCTTCCAATCTCCTGAGAGGACACACGAGGCAGAAGCTACCTTCCCACAAGTGGTTCTAGATGCTGAAGAGATGACAGAGAAGGGGTAATATGCTTAATATTCTGTTGATTTTACTTTATTAATTTTTCAGCATTAAGTTCTGTTAAGATGTTAGCAAGAAGTTTTTTTAGAAGCTATTTTTTATGCCATTTCTTTAAGAAGATTACTACAAGTTTTACACAGCTACTAGATACACAGTTACTGATACAGATGAGACTACTTTTGATCTTATTCTACATAACACAACTGTTATATTCTTTATTGAATGTACTTAGAAGATTGATGATCGCTTGGCTATAAAGCCTTGATGAGATGGAATACTGTTAGAAGGAAACACTACTTGGAACTGTTCATATTTTGTATATATGCTGCATGATAAGCAAATACAATTTTTTATATAAAATCAAATACTGAGTGCTCTGATGCATTTCAAGGTACACCGTCAATCTATAATTACTGTTATAGAGGGTTCTGACCCCGCTATGCCGGATTTATATGATAGCAACGCTTTAAAGGCTGGTCCTTTACTGAGTTAGCAATCATGAAAAAGGCAAGAACCGCTCAGGTTTTTGACAGTGGCTATAAAAGTAAACACTAAAGAACTTCTCTTGGATTTGTCTTTATTTCTCTTTTACAACACTGTTTGTCAATTTTATTTAAAAGGCCGGCCATTTGGCAAAGGCAGAGCAATAGGGGATGCAAAGGTTGCGACCACAGCGGGGCCCTTGGGCCAGAGGGGCACTGAAGGCCCTCCCTCAACAAAAGCATTAGCTCTTTATTGGTTCTGTGCTGGTAATATTCCCATCAATGCAGTGTCGAACTGGGAGGTGGGAAAGCTGGGGAAATCCACTTGTTGGCCAAGCAGCGGTAATTAGGTGTTGCTGCTCACAATGAATACTTGCCGCAGGTTTCTATTGTGAGTGATAACACAGGGTTACTGCTGCTTGGCCAGCTGGTGGAGTTCCTCAGTTTCTCCGGCTCCCAGTGCGACACTGCTTCTACGGATTCTTTGAATAGTGATAATCATTAACAAGCTATTCCCCATCCTCTTCTTGCACCTCTGACACTGTGGTTGTCCTTGGCAGGTTTTGGTCTGCCAAGTCAATTGTTATGTATACAGTGCTTGGGGGGCCCAATGTAAAACTTGCACTGGGACCCATAGCTCATCAACTACACCACTGGACCTTGGGGTTATTTAAAAGAAGCAGAGAAAGCTGCAGTACCTTGGACATTAATTACTGCTTAGCACCTAAGCTTTCTGCACACTAAGGATCCTTTTACACTTGTTGTTCTCAATTATAATTATAAACAGATTTACAGAGTAATGTCCATGCTTTTCTATGGCTCAGTTCACACTATACGCGTTTTAACTGGAAGTTTTTTCACAATGCACTGCTATGGAGAAGAAAGAAAAAAAAATGCGTACAAACACATACCAACGGCCCTGAACTTCACCATAAGGTAATTTCGTAACACATTATGCTGTTGGGGGCTCCCAACTGTCCCTCTTTTGGAGGGACAGTCCCTCTTTGGGAGCCCTGTCCCTCTGTCCATATTTCCTCCCCATTTGTCCCTCTTTCTATGTAAATATTTGTATTTCTCTACTGAAAAATGTATTTGATTGACTATAAACTTTATTCTCATCCTTTAAATTGATAGTATTCTTATTTTCAAATGTTACTATGAAGGAAAATGAACCAGGATAGAAAGGACCAGTGTGGTTTGAGTTATAAAACAACAAATTGTATGAAATCTTTATGGTATTCATGACTGGGGGTGTGCCGAGGGTATGATCAGGGGTGTGGCCGGGGCGTGGCTTAAGTTTCCCTCTTTCTCATCTCAAAAAGTTGGAAGGTATGTTGGTGTAGTGGCATTGCTTACCTATAGCGGACTGTGTGGAGTACGCCATCACTGTCTGCTGCCACAGTTCAAAGATTCTGCCTGCCCGGCTGCAAGGCATGAAATCTTTACACAGCACAGATGGGGGTGCTCCTTTAAGCAATGCCACTCCCCCTAGCTCCCCAACGGTATACTGCATTACTGCGTCATTGTTAAAAAAAACGATGTCAAGTGTCCTCAGTGCCCTTTAACCACTTTCTCCTCCTGGACATAGAGCTACGTCCAGGAGGACTTGTGTGCTGCCGCGGCTGATCGCGCGCATGCAAGCACGCTCCTGGCCGCAGATCGTTAGCCCAGGAATCAATGAATCGGGCCATGGTGCCCGATCACTGATTCCTCTCCCCCTCAGAAAAAGCAACAGCTTTTCTCGGAAGCCTTGCTTTTTTTGCCTCCTACGTCGCCCTATGTCCCACTAAGCGTACATGTTACGCTTAGAGTGACATCATGGAAAAAAACCTAAGGTTACCATCTTGTGGCCAAACAGTAAAACTACATGTACATTAAAAAAAAAACAACATATATTTACATTAAAAAAAATTACTATTTACATCCCACCCTCCCAAAAATACCCAAATAAAATGTTTAATAATAAAATAAAAAAATTACAATAAAAAAAATATATAAATATTTACCTAAGGGTCTAAACTTTTTAAATATCTATGTAAAGATTAAATATTTCAATTTTTTTTATTATAAGCTTGTAAATAGTGATGGATGCAAAACGGAAAACATGCATTTTTATTTCCAAACAAAATATTGTTGCCATACATTGTAATAGGGACATAATTTAAACGGTGTAATAACCGGGACAAATGGGCAAATACAATACGTGGGTTTTAATTATGGAGGCATGTATTATTTTAAAACTATAATGGCCAAAAACTGAGAAATATTGAAATTTTTTCAGTTTTTTTCTTATTATTACTGTTAAAATGCATTTACAGTAAGGTAGCTCTTAGCAAAATGTACTACCCAAAGAAAGCCTAATTGGTGTTGGAAAAAACAAGATGTAGATCAGTTCATTGTGATAAGTAGTGATAAAGTTATAGGCTAATGAATGGGAGGTGAACATTGCTCGGATGCATAAAGTGAAAACGACTGAGGGCTTAAAGGGGTCATCAGGGAAAATAATGTAAAATGAGTGCTACTTACCGTGGGCTTCCTCCAGCCCCAAGCTCCCAGCATGTCCCTCGCTGCAGCTCTACCTGCAGCCATTCGCTGCAGCTCCGTCCCGGTCCCCGGTGATGACGTCAGAGCGACCTTCAGGTCGCTCTGTACTGTGCCTGCGCGAGCGGCGCTGTCAATCACCGGCCCACGTGGCGGTGATTGACAGCGCCACTCGCGCAGGCGCAGCAGTACAGAGTGACCTGGAGGTCGCTCTGACGTCATCGCCGGGGACCGGGACAGAGCTGCAGTGAATGGCTGCGGGCAGAGCTGCGGCGAGGGACATGCTGGGAGCTTGGGGCTGGAGGAAGCCCCCGGTAAGTACCACTCATTTTACATTATTTTCCCTGATGACTCCTTTAAGTGGTTAAGGAGACACTGAAGCGAGAAAAAAAAAGATCATGTAATTAATTGGTTGTGTAGAACGGATAATTACTAAAACATTAGAAGCAAAGAAAGAATCCTCATATTTTTATTTTCAGTTATATAGTGTTTTATATAACATTACATCATTCTGTAATATTTGCAGTTTACACACTACTCAGCATTCTAAATGATTTTGCAGAGCAAGCTAGTAAACTTTTGAACTGTCCTCTGCAGGAAAAAAAAACAATACAGTCACAGACAGTTGAGATAATAAGCTTCTGAAGACAGAGCTCTTGACCTGCCGTCTGGGGAAGAAAAAAACAATACAATGCCTGATAGTTGAGATAACTCCACTCACGCTGCCTAACCCTAAGCAATGCACCCCGCTGCCTATCGCTAGTAGTAAGGAAGTTTAATTATGGTGCCCAATAAAAAGCGCCTGCAATTTATCGGGCACCATAATTTAACTTCCTTGCTGCTAATCATGGGTTTTACCATTGTTGCCTATAGTGCCACCATTTTTATCAGCACTCATCCTGCGCCTTTTTTATCTGCTGCGACTACAGTGACGTGAGAAAGACGAGCAATCAGATCCGGAATGTCTATGTAATGTACTTGAGAGGGGATTTGATTAGAATAGTTTCTTTTCTTTTGGAAACTGAGAATACATTGTAAGCAGTCATATACTGTATTTGTTTTGCATTTCAGCTGTAATGAAATAATAAACATAAAGTGACAATGTCAATAAAGATACAAGACGTTTGATTGTTCCATATAGTAACATTTTATGGACGTTGCTTTCAGCGGGATTTAGCTAGAAAAGGAAGTTTAACTTTTTCATGCAACAGGAAGTCAGAAGCGTACCTCACCCAACCAAGGGTAATTAGGCAAACGGATGCTTGAATTGACAAGTGTAAACCTTAAGTCAAGCAAAAAAATCTCTAATGGCTTGGAATGCTTGTGTTAATTGCTTTTTCTGGCCTCCATACTGTGAAGAGACAATATCATTGAAAATTAAAAGAAGTGAACGGTGTTTTGCATCTGCTCAGCGCTGTAAATAATTAGCGTTGAGTGATTTGGTCTACCCAAATTTGTTGGCAGCTATGATCCACAAATGTTTGGCGGCTTGTGACAAAACAATCCAAGCCAAACGTGACTTTTCCTTACACATGTTCCTTCTCATCAGCCAGTCTGCAGAGGTGAGTTGTAGGAGCAGGGAAGCCGGTAAAGACGCCCATGACACCTAATATACTTCCTGGGGTGCGTGTGACCCGGACTTCCCCTCGTCTAGTCCCTCACGTTAGTGACTGGGAGCACTGCACTGGGTGATACAGCTATAGCTGTGCAACTGGAGCTATGAAGATGGTGGATAGGCCAGTGGCAAACCTACCACAAGGCTGCAGGGGCTCACAGCCCTGGGTGTAGCCATGGATAGGGGTGCTACTGTGGTGCTCAGGGCTCTTTCACAACAGAGCTCAATTCCTGCGTTTTGAAGCAAAGTCAATACTTTGGGTTAATCAGGTAAAATGAAAGTCCATAAACTTTAATTTTACCTTTCACATCCGACACTGCGTTGTGGTGCATTGTGGTTCGACGCACCTGGGAGCTTTTAATCATCACACCCAGTGGCATACCTAGGGCATTTGACATCCGGTGCTGGGTATTATAAGACACCCCGCAAAAAAAAGTAAAGGGGCAAAAAATGGGCGGCGCTATAACATGCGGCGCGCGCCGCAGCAAAAACTGGGCGTGGCCATGACCGGAGGGGGGGCGGAGCTAACTGTAATTTGACGTGAACCCGGGTGAGAGTGATATGGAGGCTGCCATATTTATTTCCTTTTAAACAATACTAGTTGCCTGGCTGATCTATTTGGCTGCAGTAGTGAACTGAATCACACCAGAAACAAGCATGCTTGTTCAGGGTCTGTGGTTGAAAGAATTAGAGGCAGAGGACCAGCACGGCAGCCAGGCAACTGGTATTGCTTAAAAGGAGATAAATATGGCAGCCTCAATATTATTCTCACCTCGGGTTCCCTTTAAAAGTGCAACGCAAAGACAGTGGACCCAAGTTTTGGTGACCCTTTCCCCAGAAAATTCACATAATTGGGCAGGTTTTCTCAAGAAAATACACGTAATGTGTGCAGATTTGCCCAGAGAATACGTTCAATCATGTCTGCAGATTTGCCCAGAAAATACATGCAATTATGTCTGCAGATTTGCCCAGAGAATACGTTCAATCATGTCGGCAGATTTGCCCAGAAAATACATGCAATCATGTCGGCAGATTTGCCCAGAAAATACATGCAATCATGTAGCAGATTTGACCAGAAAATACATGCAATCGTGTGGCAGACCTGTCCAGAAAACACTTCAATCGTGTAGCAGACCTGGCCAGAACATAAACGCTACCCAAAGCACCCCCCCCCCCCCGGTGCCGCCATTGCCCCCAGTATAGGTAGCTAGCAGTTGCCCCCAGTATAGGTAGCTAGTTGCCCCCAGTGAAGGTAGTATAGTTGCCCCAATATAGCTAGTATAGTTGCCCCCAGAATAGGCAGCATAACTGCTGTCCCCAATGTAGGTAGTGTTGCTGCTCCCAGTGTAGCTAGTATAGTGGCCCCCATAATTGCCCCAGTATAGCTAGTATAGTGGCCCACAGTTTAGATTGTATAGTTGCCTCCATTGTAGCTGGTATGGTGCCCCCCCGCAGTATAAGTAATATAGTGGCCCCCATAGATGCCCCCAGTGTAGCTAGTATAGTGGCCCCCCGTTTAGCTGCCCCCAGTATAGTGGCCCCCAGTATAGCTAGTATAGTGGCCCCCAGTTTAGGTAGAATAGTGGCCCCCAGTTTAGGTAGTATAGTGGCCCCCAGTTTAGGTAGTATAGTGCTCCCCCCGTGTAGCTAGAAGGAGGGGTGACAGCAGGGATAGCGGCGGGGAGGGGGGAAATATCCCCCCCTCCCTCACCTGGGTCCCCTCCTTCTGCCTCTCTTCTCCCCCCAAAAATGCGGGCAGCGGGCCGGGGGCAGTGGGCAGCGAGCAGGCTGGCGCGGAGAATACTCACGTTACTTCCGCGTATCAGCCTGGAACGCTGCGTCGCCATCACGTGCCTCTTCTGCGCCTCCAATGATTGGAAGTAACGTGAGTATTCTCCGCGCCAGCCTGCTCGCTGCCCACTGCCCCCGGCCCACTGCCCGCATTTTTGGGGGGAGAAGAGAGGCAGAAGGAGGGGGACCCAGGTGAGGGAGGGGGGGATATTTCCCCCCTCCCCGCCGCTATCCCTGATGTCACCCCTCCTCCTAGCGCTGCTCTTTCCCTCCTTAGTCAGGTGTAGGGGGGTCGTGGCGACACCCCCCTGGCTGTCTGGCACCCGGTGCGCCACGCCCCCTTGCGCCCTTAGGTAGGAACGCTACTGATTGCACCTTAACATCCCGATGCCCATGCCGCAGATCATAGCGCTCGCAGGAAATCTGTTCCTGCAAGTGTCATATAATGTGAAAGAAGCCTAAGCCATTGTGTTCTTCCACCTTGGACCTTTATTCATAGTTTGGGCAATATTCAGGAAAATAGCAGCAGGCAGTGCATGGGACTGTAATACTTTCTGCACTAGCTGTAGTACCCCTCTCCCCTCCTGTCCCATGGGCAATGTGTTTCTTTGTGCGCTATACACAGCCTGCAGTGAGTGAATGTGCAGAGCAGCAGGGGGAGTAGAGAGAATGTGTGCAGTGCTGCAGCTGGGACATTAGCAGGGAGAGGTGGCAGGATGTGTGCAGTGCTTCAGAAGCTGTCTGTCATTACTAGCTGTATGCACTGGCTGCTGTAATACCAGAGTGCCCTGGACTATTGATTATTCACCCTGATCACAGTAATTAATAATGCAGGGCAGCCTGCTGTTACAGAAGCCAGTGATACAGTTGCTGACAGCCAATTTCTGTAGTGAGCAGAGAAGCAAGCTCCAGGCAATTTAGATTAGCTTGATTGCAGGTAATCTTATCTCTTTTCCCAGCTTCTCCTCCCACTCTGTTGTCTTCCTCCATGACCCTTTCCTCTTTTCAGATTTCAGTGGCTTCTTTTAACAGCATGTCCCTGCCAAACAGCACTGGTGATGTCTGCAGTCCTTCCTGCCATTTCTCCTCTCCCACCAGGCTCTCTGGCTTGTGTCTCTACCTCTACCTCTTTATTGTTTATTGTTGTTATCTTTTAGCTGTATTAAATGTTTGAAGGATTGGCTTGAGAATAAACAAAAAAAAATGTATAAAATTAAATAGACTGGAAAAAAAGTGTGCAATGGTCTGCTGCTATCATTGGGCATGTATAAGAAATATCAGGACACATCCACAGTGGTTTGGTGCGTTGTATCATCTGCTTTGCAACACTGCTTAGCGCACTGCAATGCACCACCTATGCAACGTTATAGTGCGGCGGGTGCGTTGCGGTATAAAGGGTTTGCGGCATCATAACGCACTGCATGCAGTGCATTACCACTGAAGGCATGCGTTAACAGTAAAAGCATAGTTTCAAAGGACAACTGAAGTGAGAAGGATATGGGGCTGTTATATATATTTCCTATTTAATCCTCTGGCGACCAGCTGCCTAACCCCCTTAAATTTCTTCCGAGGCCAAATGTTCCAAAAAAAAAAAATTTAAAAAGTTAGATACCTGCATAACTTTGGAGGAAACGGAGGACGCCATCCGCGCCCTCCGTGCCGCTCCGCTGGGTCCCCGCCGCTCATAGCCCCCCCGAACAGCTCACGACTGCCCAAGTCCATAGCCGCCGATTACAATGCAAACGTGCACAGAGAGCAAGGTGGCTGCTGCACCGGTCTGCTAGCAGCAGAGTACCCCGGTCAGGTGCTCGCCTGAGCTCACTGCATTGCAGCATTTGCAAACTTGGAAATGCTGCACCAGTTTAGCTTGCTGCTTTGGTGCCCTTGCTCCTATGGTGCCCTAGGCCATGGCCTTGGTGGCCTTGGCCTAAATCTGGTCCTGCCTATAACTTTCAAGTTTGACCAACACTTATGTTTAGGAAGGTGAGTCTTCCAACGAAAAAACAGATCCATATCAGAGGAGGCATTGGTGCAAAGTGTATATGGCTGCATAGATTATAGAGAAGAAAGGCTAACAGTCAGGCAATGGGTATTATACAGCTCTTACTTGCTTGATTGGAAATGTCCTTAAAAGAATAAGCACTGAATGTTACTGCTGAAAGAGGTTTTCATGTACAGTGAATGCTCACAATACGTTTATTCTTACCTTGATGGTAAAAGAGATCAATTGGTGTTGCCTGCCTATTCGCTGTGCCAGCTGTGCGTATTCTTCCTGTGTTATGATTCATGCAGCGCACACAATGCACAACCCCGCCTCCTGATTTTATTTCTACACTAAAATAACTGGACTAATCAGGAGGTAAAGCCTTTGTGTGACTCAAAACTCCTGAATTCATCATAGCAGAGAGCAGGAACCTGACAGAACAGTGCAGGATTTTCACACATAGTTTTCAGAGCTGCTGAAGCAGAGGATATGCAAGGTGTAAATCCAACCTGACTGACTTTCGCTCCTTTCACTCCTGGCTGGAGGAAGATGTTTAAAGTCAACCAGTCAGGTGTCAGAATGTGACCAGAGTGCGATTAATAAGAGTGATTTCTGTGCTCTCACCTATGAAGGCCTCTGAATCCCACGCACATATTATACTGAGGTAATTAGCTGCTGTGTGACCGGAGCAGCATGACTCCTGCATTGTGATAGCTCCGAATACCAGGATGTGGCTTTGTGAGATATTGTGCAGGTGAGCAGAGGCAGGAGCCATGGAGGGAGCGTAGTGTGAGAGGGTAACGCGGCTCTAGCTGATTGCCCCAGGACTGGCGGACGTGATAAAAGGGCACCTGGAAATTTAGGTGCCCAGGAAAGCCTATAGTGGAATATTAGTGAATTTTATGATATTCTAATATTAAAGTGTAAAGAAGAATCACAAAATGTCAAAATTTAAATACCAATATTTTAGTATAGCTAAACCTGAGCCCTATTCTCACACAGAATCCTCCCTGCTAACGCCTAGCTGGCCCCGCCCCACACAAACACCCTACCTGACGCCTAACCCCAACTGCCCCGGCACAAATACCCTACCTGATGCCTAACTCCAAATGCCCCATTACAAATACCGACCCTGACACCTAACCCCAACTGCCCCCCCCCCCCGACACAAATACCCTACCTGACGCCTAACCCCAACTGCCCCGGCACAAATACCCTACCTGATGCCTAACTCCAAATGCCCCGTCACAAATACTGACCCTGACACCTAACCCCAACTCCCCCCCCCCCGACACAAATACCCTACCTGATGCCTAACCCTAACTGTCCCCCCCGACACAAATACCCTACCTGATGCCTAACCCTAACTGTCCCCCCCGACACAAATACCCTACCTGACGGCTAATCCCAACTGTCCCCTCGACACAAATACCCTACCTGACGCCTGACCCCAGCTGTCCTCCCAGCAAAAATACCCTACCTGACGCCTTACCCCAACTGCCTCATCACAAATACCGACCCTGACACCTAACCCCAACTGCCCCCCCCCCGACACAAATACCCTACCTGATGCCTAACCCTAACTGTCCCCCCGGCACAAATACCCTACTTGATGCGTAACCCCAACTGCCCCCTGGCACAAATGGGACCTGATGCCTAACCATTAGAGATGGCTCGAACCTCCAATTTTTGGTTCGTGAACTTCGAACGCGAAACAAAAAGTTCGGTTCGTTCGAACTTCCGCAAACCGCAATAGACTTCAAAGGAGAGGCAAACTTCGAAAATTAGAAACATTTATGCTGGCCACAAAAATGATGGAAAAGATGTTTCAAGGGGTCTAACATCTGAGTTTTTGCATGGAGGAGTGGGATACACGCCAAAAGTCCCGAGAAAAATCTGGATTTGACGCACAGCAGCGTTTTAAGGGCAGAAATCACATTGCATGCTAAATTGGAGTCCTAAAGTGCTGTAAAACATCTTGCATGTGTATACATCAATCAGGTGGTGTAATTAGTGTATTGCTTCACACTGACTGACCAAACTCACTGTGTAACGCACCGCACACAGCTGTTTGTGTAGTGATGGCCGTGCTGGACTGGTGCACACCATGACGAGAGTGCAGGTGATGGCGGCTTTCCAGCCTATATGGTCGCCGGGCTGGGTTAGCTCAATAACAGAACAGTGACTGTCCAACTGATCGAATTTGGTCTGTCCACAATGAAGCAACAACCTTATTATCTTGGGTGTGAAGCCCCCCCCCCCCCCCCCCCCGAGACACTCATATAGCCGGCGGTCATTGTTTCATTGTGATACGCAAGCCCCTTCACCACGGCAAGCTAACAATCACGAAGGGGAATTGACACATGTGCATACCTTTTGTTTTGTTGTTGCAGCTGCGGTCAGCCAGAAAAATTAGGCAGGCATGTACACGCACCAGAAAAATTAATATAGCGGCTGCTGCTAGCAGCGGCCTTAAAAATTCAGGAATCCACCTGGAGTCCTGGACCCTGTTGGTGGTGGCGGAGAAGGCAGTCAAGCGGCCTGCAGGCAGAGATGCTGTGTTGGGACCTAGGTGACTTCTCTTCTCAGTGACCATGCCTCCAGCTGTGCTGAAGGTCCTTTCTGACAGAACGCTTGAGACGTTGGACTAAAGAATGTCCGCATGTCCGATATTACCATGAGATCGCTACAGCGTCCTGTCCTTGCCTGCGTGGACATGGGAGGAGGAGGATTACTGGCAGAGTGGCACCTTTATTCCGTTGTGCTGTGACATCACCCTTAAACGCACTGCAAAGCATAGTTGCCAGCTTGTTCTGCAAGTGCTGCATCCTTTCTGCCTTCTGGTGATTTGGAAACATCTCCGCTACTTTGTGCCTATACCGCGGGTCTAGTAGCGTGGCCACCCAGTACAGCTCATTCCCCTTGAGTTTTTTTATATGGGGGTCCCTCAACAGGCTGGACAGCATGAAAGATGCCATCTGCACAAAGTTGGATGCAGACGTACTATCCATCTCCTCTTGCTCTTCCTCAGTGATGTCAGATAAGTTCTCCTCCTTCCCCCAGCCACGCACAATACCATGGGAAAGTTGAGCAGCACAAGCCCCCTGCGACGCCTGCTGTGGTTGTTCTTCCGCCTCCTCCTCAAAAAAAACAAAAACACCTTCCTCATCTGACTCCTTTTCCCCACACGACTCTTCCTCCTCCTCCTCCCCCCCCTCTGTGCTGCCGCAGGTGTTGAGGAAACATCTGCTTCTGCTGAGAATTGATCCCACAACTCTTCCTCCTGTTCCTGTTCCTGTTAACGCTCCTTCACAGCTTGAATACACCACTCTACGCAAGGCACGCTCCAGTAAGAAAGCATATGGGATCAAGTCGCTGATGGTGCCTTCACTGAGACTCACCAGGTTTGTCACCTCCTCAAACGGCCGCATGAGCCTGCAGGCATTTTGCATGAGTGTCGAGTACTTCGGCCAGAACATCCCCATTTCCCCAGAGCATGTCCTTTGACTGTAGTTGTAGAGATACTGTTTGACGTCTTTCTCCTGTTGTAGCAGGCGGTTGAACATCAGGAGCGTTGAATTCCAGTGAGTCTGGCTATCGCAAATCAAGTGTCTCACCGGCAAGTTGTTTATCTGCTGAATATAGGCAAAGCGTGCCATGGCCATGTAAGACCGCCTGAAATGCCCACACACCTTCCTGGACTGCTTCAGGACGTCCTGTAAGCCTGGGTACTTAGACACAAATCTCTGAATTATTAGATTCAGCACATGTGCCATGCAGGGTACATGTGTCAACTTTCCCAAATTCAAAGCCGAAATGAGATTGCTGCCGTTGTCACACACCACGTTGCCGATCTCCAGTTGGTGCGGGGTCAGCCACTGATCCACCTGTTTGTTAAGAGCAGCCAGGAGAGCTGCTCCAGTGTGACTCTCCGCTTTGAGGTAAGACATGTCTAAGATGGCATGACACCGTCGTACCTGGCATGCAGCATAGGTCCTGGGGAGCTGGGGCTGTGTAGCTGGAGAGGAGATCGCAGAACCAGTAGAGTTGAACTGCCACTCAGCCAAGGAGGAGGAGGAGGATGACAGCAAAAAGGATGTAGCAGGAGGAGAGGGGGTGGCAGCAGGCCTGCCTGCAAGTCGTGGACGTGTCACAACTAGGTCCGCTGCACAGCCACGTACTCCCCGCTTGCCAGCGGTCACCAGGTTGACCCAATGGGCTGTGTAAGTAATGTACCTGCCCTGACCGTGCTTGGCATCCGTGGTCAGATGGACCCTTGACCCAACGCTGTGTGCCAGAGATGACACCACTTGCCTTTCAGCTACATGGTACAGTTTGGGTATTGCCTTTTTAGAGAAATAATTGCGGCCTGGTATCTTCCACTGCGGTGTCCCAATGGCCACAAATTTTCGGAAGGCCTCAGAGTCCACCAGCTGGTATGGTAACAGCTGGCGAGCTCAGCTAACAGTTCCGCCAAGCCAGCTGTCAGACACCGGGCAAGGGGGTGACTGGCAGACATTGGCTTCTTCCGCTCAAAGATTTCCCTCACGGACACCTGGCTGCTGCTGTGTGCAGAGGAGCAGGAACCGCTCAAAGTGAGAGACGGAGTGGAGGAGGGTGGCTGTGATTGTGAAGGTGCAAGGGAGAAAGCGGCTGAAGGTGATGCACCTGAAGGAGGAAGAGGAGAAGGAGGGTGGCTTTGCTTTTGTGTGCTGCTTTTCCTCTGGTGCTCTTCCCATTGCAGTTTATGCCTTTACTCCATGTGCCTTCGTAAGGCAGTTGTCCCTGCGCAGCTGTTGGCCTTTCCATGGCTCAATTTTTGGTGGCAGAGAGAACCGATGGCATTGCTCTGATCTAAGGCAGACACACACAAAAATTTCCAAACCGCTGAGCCCCCTGGGGTGATGGCACTATGGTGGCATCAGCAGCTGACGTTGAAGGGCATGTTGGCTGGCTGTCCATATGTGGTGATTAGTGTTGGGCGAACAGTGTTCGCCACTGTTCGGGTTCTGCAGAACATCACCCTGTTCGGGTGATGTTCGCGTTCGGCCGAACACCTGGTGGTGTTCGGCCAAACTGTTCGGGTTCGCCCGAACGGCTCATTGCCTGGCCGAACAGGGCCCCTGTTCGGCACGAACAGGGCCCTGTTCGCCCGAATACTGGCCCCCTATGGGGTCGCAGGCATAAGGGGGGAGCATGCCCCGATCGCGGGGGGGTCGGAAATTCCCCCCACCCCCTCCGCTAGCGCTCCCCCCTCTGCCCGCTTCCCCATTCAAAAGTTAGGAAGTGAAACTGTACCTGTGCGGCCGGTAGTGGGTGACTGGCAGTGGGCGGCACTATGGAGAGACTGAGGAGGAGGAGGAGTCCGGAGAGTGACGCGTTGAGGGAGGCCGGGCAGTGGGCGGATCAGCAGTAGTACGGTACTACTGCTGATCCGCCCGCTGCCCGGCCTCCCTCAACGCGTCACTCTCCGGACTCCTCCTCCTCCTCAGTCTCTCCATAGTGCCGCCCACTGCCAGTCACCCACTACTGGCCGCACAGGTACAGTTTCACTTCCTAACTTTTGAATGGGAAAGCGGGCAGAGGGGGGAGCGCTAGCGGAGGGGGTGGGGGGAATTTCCGACCCCCCCCGCGATCGGGGCATGCTCCCCCCTTATGCCTGCGACCCCATAGGGCCCCCAAAAGCGGGATGTTCGGGGAGTTCGGGGTTCGGCCCGAACATGCCGAACATTGCGGCCATGTTCGGCGAACTTTCCCGAACCCGAACATCCAGGTGTTCGCCCAACACTAGTGGTGATACATGGTGCCAAACACTGCCACCAGCTGTTTCTAAAGACGAGCTCCCACTGCTTCTTTCAGCAACTCGTCTCCTCCTACTCCTCTCTGACTCCCCCTCTGAACTGTCCCCTTGGTCATCTTGTCTCTTAGGATCCCAAGTGCCATCCATATCATCATAATCATCATAATCATCCTCCCCAGCTTCTCTTGCCTCAGACACCACATAAACTGCACCATCAGCAGGCACTTCATCATCCTCCTCCTCACACGTTACATCCATAGTGTCGCCTAATTCAGACATATGAGATGGTATAACTTGCTTGGCGCCTTCACCTTGTTGTAACAATAATGTCTGTGAATCAGTTAATTCCCCACCAAATAACTCCTGCAAAGTGTCAAATGCAGCAGATGTGGTGCTTGTAGTATAGCTGGTGGCTGTGGAAGATGTCAACCACGTTCTGTGTTAAATCGTCAACCACGTCCTGACAATCTTGGGAGTTGATGGGACGTGCCTTCTTCTGAGCACTATACTTTGGTCCAGGGCCGCACAAAATCACATCAGCACGACCTTGAATAGACCTGCCGGGTGGCCTGCCTATGGTTCTGGCTCTGCCTGTTGTTTTGTCCATATCGGGAGGGGGGTGAAGTGAAAGGTATGCACTGACTTGACTAATACAATGTTCAGTCACACAGGTGCAGTGAAAGGTATGCAGTGACTGGTATTACAATACAATGTGCAGCTATCACACAGGTGCAATTAACAGGTATGCACGGACTGGTATATTACACAGCGTGTGGTCACACAGGTACTGTAAACAATTATGCAATGATTAGTATTACAAATGTGCAGCTGTCACACACACAGGTACCATGAACAGGTGCAGTGACTGACTGGTGTATAACACTGTGTGCGCTCACGTAGGTAGGTAGGTAGGTGCACTGAACAGGTGGGTATGCAGTGATTGGTATTACAAATGTGCAGCTGTCACACACAAAGGTACTGTGAACAGTTGCAGTGACTGGTATATAACACTGCTTGCAGCCAAGTAGGTAGGTGCACTGAACAGGTGGGTATGCAGTGATTGGTATTACAAATGTGCAGCTGTCACACACACAGATACCGTGAACAGGTCAAACAAGGGAAGGTCCGTACAATGTCCATAAAAGACAAATAATTTTATTATGGACGTATCCAGATCACCACATCATGCAATTCTCTTCACTTGTACCGTGAACAGGTGTAGTGACACTGCGTGTGCTCACATAGGTGGGTAGGAAGGTGCACTGGACAGGTGGGTATGCAGTGATTGGTATTACAAATGTGCAGCTGTCCCACACACAGGTACCGTGAACAGGTGCAGTGACTGGTATATAACACTGCTTGCGGTCACGTAGGTAGGTAGGTGCACTGAACAGGTGGGTATGCAGTGATTGGTATTACAAATATGCAGCTGTCACACACACAGGTACCATGAACAGGTGCAGTGACACTGCGTGCGCTCACGTAGGTAGGTAGGTGCACTGAACAGGTAGATATGTAGTGATTGGTATTACAAATGTGCAGCTGTCACACACACAGGTAGTCACTGAATGTGCTGGGCCTGGCAGTGGCACAGTAGGAATTACTAAGGGGCCAAGGTCCCACCAGCAGATGCGACTGACTGACAGGGCTCTGTATATGCAACACAAGTGTCTGTGGGACACACACACACACACACACACACACACACACACACACACACACACACAAAATAGATCTCAAAAACAACATTAGCTCTCAAAAGAGCTGTTGAGGATGAGGAGTGCTTTTTAGCAATAAGATCAGCAAGAAGGAGCAACCTACCAAGCCTAACACAAGAGCCTAACTAAGTTTTCCCTATGTCAACAGCCAGGTTCTCTCCCTTCTCTAATTACTGCAGCCACACGAATGATTGAAATGGGTGACGCTGCCTGCGTTTTATAAGGGGGGGGGGGGGCTCCAGGAGGGAGTGTAGTCTGATTTGCTACCCTGTGTCTGCTGACTTTGATGTAAAGGGTCAAAGTTGACCCTAATGATGTAGTATAGGGGGCAGGTCGAACTCACATATAGTTCAATCACCGTTCGGGCCATCTCTACTAACCATAACTGTCCACCCGGCACAAATACCCTACCTGACGCCTAACCCTAAATGTCCCCCCGGCAAAAATATACTACCTGACACCTAACCCCAACTGCCCCCCCACCACAAATACTCTACCTGATGCCTAACCCCAACTGCCCCCCCCCCCCCGGCACAAATACCCTTCCTCACGCCTAACCCCAACTGCCCCCCCCCCCCCCCCCAGCACAAACACCCTACCTGATGCTTAACCTTAACTGTCCCCGGAGCATAAAAACCCTACCTCAGCGTTCTCCAACCCTGTCCTCAAGGCCTACCAACAGTGCATGTTTTGTGGAAATCCACAGAAGTAGTTAATCAGCTCTGCAGAGACACTAATTACCCCACCTGTGCATGTTTGTGGTTTCCTGCAAAACATGTGCTGTTGGTGGGCCTTGAGGACATGGTTGGGGAACTCTGCCCTACCTGACGCCTAATCCCAACTGCCCCCCACCGATACATATACCCTACCTGATACCTAACCCTAACTGTCCCCCCGGCACAATTACCCTAACTGACGCCTATCCCTAACTGTCCTCCCGGCACAAATACCCTACCTGATGCCTAACTGTCCCCCGGCACAAACACCCTATCTGACGCCTATCCTTAACCGCCCGCCTAACCTTAACCACCAACCTACCTAACCTTAACCCCTGCCCCCCACACCTAACCTTAACCACCCCCCACCACCACCACCACCACCAACACTGTCAATTGCCACCCCTCGCTACTAATTGCAGCACAAAAAAAAAGGAAAAAAAAGGTGACTTTTCAGGGTAGCGTCATCGGCACCCATTGAAGTAGCAGGAGTGAGGGGTAATTTGGGTGCACCCATCACTCACTATTTATCAGGTGCCATTATTTCAATGGGTTTTTATGGCAGCGCCAAACTTCTGTGCTCAAGTTTCCTGCTTTCCCTAGGCTGTGCCAAGGAGATATATTCACTATGCTGCAGTTATATACTGATAGTTACAATGGGTTACGTAGTGTAATGAACAGATCGTGCATAATGCGCACATTGCCTGGGCAATGCCCTCTAAACCACTGAGAATACTTTCATAACAGGCTTTGTATGAGCCATTTTCACAAATCCACGTTTGCCATGCATGTAATGCAAGTCAATGCCATCACATTCAACAATATTGTTGTATGAATTTTGAAAAGGGGGACTGGCTACATGTATCCTTTGTTCTGCACCAGATATGCAAATCATATACGGTGCAGGTCAATGGAATTGTATTTGTGACGTTATAAATGAGAAAATTTGCATGCAAACGTGAAGTTGACTTACGTGACTTAATGCTAGTGATGATCGTAATCAGCTAATTATGATGACACCGCTTTACGCAGAATTACGCATACATTTTCACAATTACGCCTATGTGTAATTACAAATTCGTAATTCAATTTACTTTGTATAAGCATTCGTAATTATGCATGAATTTACGTGTAATTTATGCGTAATTCTGTGCCAGTTTGGCAGTAAATAGCAAAGCCCCCATACATGCTAAATATGTTAAGGAGAATAGTGGGTAGGGTACAAGTCAAAAAAAAATATTTTTCAAACAGACCATATAGTTTTTGAGAAAATGGATTTTAAAAACGAAAAGAAAAATGTTTTTTAAACCGAGAAAAATGACAGTTTAAAAAACAGTTTTTGTATTTTTAAAATCGATTTTCTCAAAAATTACAATGTCTTTTTGAAAAATTATTTTTGTAACTTGTACCCACTATTCTGCTTAACCACTTCACCACTGAGGGGTTTTACCCCTTGAGCACCAGAGCAATTTTCACCTTTCAGCGCTCCTTCCATTCATTCGTCTATAACTTTATCATTACTTATCACAATTAAATGAACTATATCTTGTTTTTTTCCACCACCAATTAGGCTTTCTTTAGGTGGGACATTATGCCAAGAATTATTTTATTCTAAATATGTTTCAATGGGAAAATAGGAAAAATGTGGAAAAAAATCATTATTTTTCAGTTTTCGGCCATTATAGTTTTTAAATAATGCATGCTACTGTAATTAAAACCCATGAAATGTATTTGCCCATTTGTCCCGGTTATAAAACCGTTTAAATTATGTCCCTATCACAATGTTTGGCGCCAATATTTTATTTGGAAATAAAGGTGCATTTTTTTCAGTTTTGCGTCCATCCCTAATTACAAGCCCATGGTTTATAAAGTAACAGTGTTGTACCCTCCTGACATAAATATTTAAAAAGTTCAGTCCCTAAGGTAACTATTTATGTATTTTTTTTAACTGTACATTTAAAAAAATTTTTTTAATTCCCCCCAAAAAATGGGGAGTGTGGGAGGTAATGAGTTAATTTTTTATGTATAAGTAATGTAATTGAATGTGAAAAATGCTTTAGGGTGTAGTTTTACTATTTGGCCACAAGATGGCAACAGTAACTTTTTGTTTAATGCCACCACCAAGCGTCCTTCCGGACGCTTGGAGGAAGTACTAGGAGGCTGTGAAAGGTTTTTTTTTGTCACAATGATCGCGCTGCTTATCGGACAAGCAGCGGATCATTGCGGGCTTAGACCAACAAACGGGAATGGATTTTTCGGTTCATTGATCTCCGGGCGAGCGGCGAGCAGCGTGTTTATGAGCGGGAGTGCGCGCTAGAGGGAGTGCGGGCAGCAGCGGGAGTGCAGAAAGTACGGATTTCTCCGTCCCTGGGGGTGAAAGGATGGAAAAAGGGACGGAGAAATTCGTACGGGCGGGGGTAAAGTGGTTAACATATGTAGCAAATTGGTAGCAACTGTATGTATGAGGGCTTTGCTATTCACTTCCAAAGTTGGCACAAAATTACACGTAAATTATGCTTAAATTTATGCGTAATTATGAATGGTAACAATTGACTGAAAGTAATAACGCTTTTCTCCCGAAACTTCACAATACGATTACAACGCTTAATTGCATATTACGATACTTAATTACGCATGGGCGTAATTCCTATCCTATGTCTCCCACTGAAGCAAAGGGACTCAATAAATGCCTTCAACCATTTCCTCTCCTGAGCAATCTTGCCTATCTCAGTCCATGATGTCTTTATATCCTGCTCTACACTTCTTCCCCACTCTTCCTAAGTGGCGTTGTTCTTGCGAAGAGCGTGGCCAAGCCATTCCCACTTTCTTTGTTTGATCTGTAAATCCACTGGTTCTTCTGTGGCTTTCTCCCACAACTCTTTTGTTTGGAATTGTATTTGGCCACCAGATATTAACTTTCCCTGCAATTTTTGTACCAAAAGTGGTACCATTTTTTAAAGGGTTTCTTTATATTGACATCTTCTAACCTTTCTGTAGCTCTTAGTGGCTTTCTGTCATCCTCTGTGTATGGCTCCCGGCGCCTCCCCTGACTCACGTCGGATCCCTTGACATGCCAGGATGTGCACGGGTGTCGGAAAGCTGCTAGGAGTTACAGGAAGCTTAAAAGACAGTGCTGGAGGCTTAGGGGATTTTTATGTCCTGCACCCCCCCCCCCAAAAAAAAATCCCCTTTATCCCCTAAGGCATGGGGGAGGTTAGTTGAGACTTCTAGTTGCCTGAGTTCTGGATAATGGCCACTTTGCTATTTTAAGGGTTAAGAGTATAGGATTTCCACTAGGAAAATGAAAAAAAAACCTGGACTCTGAGATCTGACATATTTTATATATAAAGTATATATTTTTGTGCATCTACCGCATATATTTAACAAGAAAAATACAAATAAAATACGGTAAAGTGTTTTGTTTCATTTTATTAGCAATATAATAGTGATGAATTCTTGTATCACTGTCTGCTGTGTGATTTTTGCAGTAATGAGGCCATTTGACATAAACAGCAAAAAGATCTCATCTTGCATAGACAGCTTGTGGATTAAAATATGCAGAGCCCCAATTTTCAGCGCACTGCTCATTGAGTGCATTGAAATATTCAATCTATTTCAGAAAGAAATTGTACATTGTGCCTCTTGTCAAAAATAGAAAATTCAACATTGCCTTGCATGAAGTCTGTGTGCTTTTTTTTCTACTCATTAAATGTTTTCCCTCTTTTAAAACAAGCTTTGATCAAATACTACTTTTATTACCTGATTAATTAATTAAACAGTTTTGAGACCGCAAAAATGTATTTTTTATCTTTTTTTGATCATTTTTTGTGTCTACTCAACAGATCAAAACACCAGGGGTCACAGATGCCCATGTCTGTGTTTTGGGAAAATGAGTTTTTGGTGGAGATGAGCTCCGAGAAGTCTCCCAGTGCATCACTGCTGAAATATGCAAATCAACCATTGTCGTCCCTAGAAGCTAAACACACCTCCACACACACCTGTTTTGGGAAAATGAGTTTTTGGTGGAGATGAGCTCCGAGAAGTCTCCCAGTGCATCACTGCTGAAATATGCAAATCAACCATTGTCGTCCCTAAAAGCTAAACACACCTCCAGAGCCGATGGAATGCAATGATGCGTCAGCTTGTTAATTGTACAGAGTCAAAATAATCCAGAAAGCAAACTCTTGTTTTCCATAGCATTTTAGTAAAGGGGCTTTTTGGACCATTGTAGTCCCTTACACACTCCAATGAGTTCTGGTTCACCATGAGCTTGCTGGTTAGTCTGCACCTCTAGTGGAAATGATGAACTGAAGCAGTAGAGCCCTTTCACACCGAGTAAATTGCAATGTGGACGGAAAGTCCACATGTGGACAGAATGTGCGTGATGGCTAGTAATGAGCACAGATACATTGTATTTATTATTTTCTGGGTCAAAGAGTTCACTTCCTGACTTGCATCAGGAAGTGAAAAATCAAATCGCTCTGCTAAAGCACTTTACAAAAAAACGAAGCATGCAGGTAAGTGCCAGGAGTGGAAAACAAAAACACTCACAAAATCGAAAATCGCTGACAACAGATTTTAGATGTGAACAAAGGCTAAGAGTAGATAAAACTGTCAATTCTGATGAGCTTCAAGCAGTGACCCCATTCAATACACACAATCGGTTGTATTCTGTTGGAAGGCTAAATAAACTAGCTTTTTCTCTGCGCAGCAATGTAGAATGCAGGAGAAACAGATATTAACAACCCATGGCTAATACACACCACGAATAACAAACAGGTTTATTACACAAGTTCCTTTACAGAAAGTAGGGTCGTAACTACAAGGGAGGAGGAGGACTGTAATCTACTTCTTCACTCCCTGAGATAACTGAGTCCATCTTTTAACATCAGGTGTTTTTGTGGCTACACTTGTTATGGGTGTGAAGTTTATGATGTCCACACCTGTTTTATGACCCTTGCAAAATGCACCACTAGGCTGTGATGGTCACCAGGGTAAGGCAAGGGAAAGGATGTGAACATTAGAAGGGCCCCATCAAAGTTTTGCAGGGGGCCCCATGATTAGTAGTTATGCCACTGAGGCACAGGATGTAATAACAAACCTTTGCTACTGTAGCACTGCCACCCTGTGGCTGTAGCTGGTAATACATCTTATGCACTGTGAGTCAGGCGCAATGCATTGCATGTAGGTATTGCATTCTGCTGCACTCATCATGCGGTAAGACTTTACCCACACTATTGTGCTTAAAGGGCAACCGAGGTGACATGTGACATGATGAGATAGATGTGTATGTACAGTGCCAAGCACACAAATAACTAGGCTGTGTTCCATTTTTTCTTTATCTGCCTGAAAAGGTTAAACATCAGGTATGAAAGTTACAGTTTCTGCCCGGGTTGGGACTGAGTCGGAATGGGTCAGATCATAGCATAACCCTCACTGATAAGTAATTACAGCCATAAAACATTGGGAGCAGGAAATAGATAAAAAGGGTCAATAATTCATAGATTTGCGCTCTGACATACTTCAATAAAGGTGTCATTGAGCAGAGACAATGAAACAGTAAAAACGTAAAAACAAGATTTAAATATAAAATAAAACTGGGATATCTAAAAAAAAGTCACTTTTAGGAGACTGAGGGTAGATACAAATGTTTTTCTTATTAGTTTATTTTCACCTTGGGTGTCCTTTAATGCAGTTTAGAGCACACACCCCAATGTAACTAACTCCATCTAAGAACAATCCTGCCTCCAGTGCTCAAATCCACTCCAGGGGCGGCGCTACACTGGGGCTTGCCGGGGCTGAAGCCCCAGCTGACAAACTGTAAGCCTCCCCCAAAGCCCCCCCAGAGCTGAGTGTACTTTAAAAAAAAAAACCTTTCCCTCATGCTGCTGCTGCTTAAATGTTCTGCCCTCATCAGTGTCGTTGTTAAGCTCAATTTATTTGTAGCACGTGCCGGTATCAGCCCGACTGTGCCCCGAACGGGCATTTCCACTGTACAAAATAGTCCCGATCGCTGCATATTTACACTAGCTGACTCAAAGGCGTAAGGATACAGGATTTTGCAGCTGCAGGGCGGAAGGATACAGTTTCAGCTGACAGGGAGTGCGGGTGTTTGAAAAGCTAAGAAGAATTGAAGAATAGAGATGGGAAGTTCGGATCTTTTCAATGATCCGGATGATTCGAATCGGATCATTGAAGAGATCCGGATCTTTGATCCGAATCTCGGATCATTTTACTACAGGAAGCATTCGGGGGTGAAATGAACAGCAGGACAGGTCTGTGGACAAGAGAAGGAGAGGGGGGTGGACACACAGAGAAGGGGAGAAGATGGACAGAGGGCAGGGAGTGGACAGAGGAGGGGAGGGAGGGTGGACACACAGAGAAGGGGAGAAGATGGACAGAGGGCAGGGAGTGGACAGAGAAGGGAGGAGGGACGAGCAGAGAGCAGAAATGTTTGCACATAATACCCACATGCTGCAAATCACATGCTTTACATATATTTCACCTCTATGCTCATCTGTGTATTTTGAAAGAAAAGGTCGCACAGTGAAAGAAAGTATTCCCAGAAGATAAGTGCAGCTGTTTAGTGCCGAGTGTAGGAGGATTATATTGCCTTTCAATCACACTGTCTGCAAAGTTACTGAGCTGTGCTGAGCCAAAAGTTTCCAATGTGTTCACTGTGCAGCACTACGGAACAGCCAGCCTATAATGGGCAGCACGTTATAGCCAGTATGTGTGCTCTACACATATCTGGCAGTGGCAGCCATGTCCCCTCTCTCTCATCTACCTGTCCCTGCAAGGCTGCCTCCCATCCAACAGAGCGATCCATCTCAGCTCTGCTTCCAATGTGATCACTGTGCAGCACTACGGAACAGACAGCCTATAATGAGCAGCACATTGCAGCCAGTATGTGTGCTCTACACATATCTGGCAGTGGCACCCATGTCCTCTCTACCTGTCCCTGCAAGGCTGGCTCCCTTCCAACAGAGCGATCCATCTCTGCTCTGCTTCCAGGACCCCGCTGCCCGCTGAGAGGGGGCGTGTCGCTCCTGGCCCCGCCCCTTTTGCGATCCGAATCGTTCATTTTGATGATTCGGATGATCGACTCATAAAATAGATTCGGATCAAAGATCCGAATCGTTCATGATCCGGACAACACTATTGAAGAAGAGAGGAGGAGAAGCAGGAGGCTGGAGGAATGTCTGATGCTGCAGTAGTCAGAAATCAGCGGTGTCTGTGAGTGTTTCTCCCCCACGACTTCACTCACACCACCAGTGGACTAAAGGGCAGATCATGAATGTCTGATAGCTGACACCACGGAGAGAAGCAGACATGGAGGGATTACTAGTGACTAGTGTGAGTCTATGACGTCTAGGGGAAAGCAGCAGCAGGATAGATACTGTGAAAGCAAGCAGGGATTCTGGGCATACATTAGGATAACAGATCACCAAGTGAATGTCTCTTAGCATAACTCTGCTGTGCAGGGAAGGGAGTCACACATCTTCACCATACACTGAAAATAATGCACTTTACCTGACTGCTTAATAGCTAACCTGTTGCCTATTATATGAATGATATGGTGCAAAATCAGGGTGCCTAATTGCTATATGGGAAACGTCTACCTATTAAGTGGTATGTGTCACTAATTGCTGTGTGCTCTGCTACCTTACTACTTCCTACTATCCATCTGCTACCTTTCTACTTCCTACTATCCTACTTCCTACTATCCATCTGCTACCTTACTACTGTGCAGAGGGTTATGCTGCCTAACTGCCATGCAGGGGTATAAATGGGGGATACATGCAGTCCTATTGCTATGTGATGGATGCCTAATTACTGTACTATGTGGGACATATGCAGCTGTATTACTATGTGGTAGATGTAGTGCCTAGCTGCTAAATGGGGGATTTGCTGCCTAAAAATTGCTATGTGTGAGATATTTTGGCTGTTATGTGGGAAGATTCTATAGGAGACTTCGGAGCTAATTTTCTTTAGGGGACCCAGCAGGAAATCTAGCTAACGTGATTGGGTGGATGGCATGCTCTTGAACTTGTAGGTTTCAGATAGGTTGTAATAAACTACGCCCACGTTGTTCAGCCAATCACAATGCTCTGTGCGGTAAAGGGTGCTGTGATTGGAGAGTTGTTCCCTATGAGGTTTCCTGCTGGGTCTCCTAAAGTAGACTAGCTCTGAGACTTCTAGCCTTATTTTTTTTTATTATGGTGACATATAACCTGTCATTGCCATGCCCACAAACACCACAGCATGTCACACGGTTTCTTTTTATTGGTGCCCAGAAGTGCCCTGAATCTTTTGGGATGCTGGCAACGCACCTACCCCTTATTCTCCCCTGTAGAGGTGCTGCTGCTGACGCTAACACACCTCAGATCGGCGGCGAGCAGTAGATAGGAATCAGCCAGACCAGCGCATAGCAGCCGCACGGTGGACTTTAAATGCTGGACGTGACCGATGATATCACTTCCTGCATTTGATTTCACCGCGTGGCTGCAATGCGCTGTTCTGGCTGACTCTTATATCCTGCTCGCCGCCAATCTGAGGTGTGTTAGCGTCAGCAGCAGCACCACCACAGGGGAGAATGAGGGTGGGGGGTATATTTAAGCAGAAATGCAACAGCAGTAGATGGCTTCTTCCTCCTCCACACCCCCCAGACGGACCCAGGACCATGGGAGCCACATACTTCTCTTGCTGCCACTCAAGTACCAGCTGCTCTGGGGTCCTGGGCTGAAGGATGGGGTCAGTGCTAGAGGGAGGAATGAGATGTGCTGCTGGGGTTACAGAGGGACAGGGGTGTGATATGCTGGGGGAGGGGGGGGGGGTGGCTGGAGTGTGATGTTTTTGGGGGGACAGGTGTGTGATGTACTGGAGGGGACAGATGTGTGATGTACTGGAGGGGACAGGTGTGTGATGTGCTGGAGGGGACAGTGAAGTGAGGTGCTGGAGGGGACTGGGGTGTGATGTGCTGGAGGGGACTGGGGTGTGATGTGCTGAGAGGGACAGTATTGGCATGTTCTGGAGAGGACAGGGGTGTGATTTTCTGGGAGTACAGGGGTTTTGTGCTGGAGGGGACATGGGTGTCATGTGCTTGGGATCTCCCCAGCTCACAATACCCCCTGTCCTCCCAGCATGACACCCCTGTCCCTCGATTTCCTCAGCATACATTTACTGGTGAAAAGCTGTCTCTTATGTGCATTTACTGGTGAAACGCTGTCTCTCATTACGTGCATTTACTGGTGAAATGCTGTCTGGGGAAACGCTGTCCCTCCTTACATGCATTTACTGGTGAAAGGCTGTCTGTCATTACGTGCATTTACTGGTGAAACGCTGTCTCTTATTACATGCATTTACTGGAAAAACCCTGTCTGTCATTACGTGCATTTGCTGGGGAAACGCTGTCTGTCATTATGTGCATTTACTTTATATTTTTTTTTATGCAACTACATTAGCTGGTACAAATACATTAGTTAGCCCCTCCCACATGATGTCATGACCACGCCCAAATGGTCGCCGCAGCGCGCTTCGCGCGCCGCAAATTCCCCCCATGAGCCCCGCCTGCCAGCCATTGTGCCCCTCTTGAGCCCCCCCAAAAATCTGAAGCTGGAGCCGCCACTGTCCACTCCCATAGAAATGTCAGTTGCACAGTGGAATTTTCACATTCACAGGTAGTCCTGCCGTTCTCATAAAATGTCTACACACAGCAACCTGATTGTACATCTATTTTATTAGTATTTTTTAATCCTGACTATAGTATTACTGGCTTTTTTTTAATTTCACAGATATATTGCCTATTTATGTACTATAGAATATGTTCAGAGAAATGATTTGGACACAGCGAGAGAATGATGACATTCAAGTGATGTTATTTAAATCAAGTTGGGCTTTCCATCTGTGCAGAGCAGACACACAATTTGTGTCTCTCATACATGAGCAATCCGCATCCCCGGCCTGATAAATCTATAACGTTTACATTGCACTGGAAGACAAATGGCCCACTGGGTCACATGCACATTAGCAGCATTCCTCTAGGTACAGGCAGAAGCATTAATCAACTTCTAGCTACAAGGCTGCAGTAGCTAATGTGTGTTTTTTCCCCGACCTTATGTTTGTCTTATTTTTACAGGTAATTGTTTTCCTAAGAAGCAAATAGTTTTAGCTATGAATTGCATTTTGCATGCCTTCTTTTAGGCCCAGTGCACACGAAAAACCGCTAGCAGATCTGCAAAACGCTAGAGGTTTTTGAAGCAGATTTCAGAGCGATTCTAGGCATGTTTAGAGAGGTTTTCTAAACATGCCTAGTGTTTTGGGGACCGTTTTTGTGTAGCAGATTTCATATATTGTTACAGTAAAGCTGTTACTGAACAGCTTCTGTAACAAAAACACCTGGCAAACCGCTATACTTTACATTATGGCAGAAACGCATCTGCAAACCGCAAAAAAACCTCAAACCTGAGCTGGTGTGCAATATCCCATTGAGATACATTAGCCAAACGTTTTCACAAGCGGCAGCGTTTTTGAAAACGCTACCAAAAACGCTTGGTGTGCACTAGGCCTTAGAAAAGAGCTCCTTTTATTGGATAGGGAATTGATTGAGAATGACATTTTTAGTTTTACGTTTTTTTGCATTTGAAAATGATCACTTGGAAAAGTATTTGTAATATTTAACAGTGTTATTTTCCGTCTTAAAACAGAAGGTATTTATGATAATTCAGCTTTAAGTAAACAACTGTGGTTACCCACAATCCACCACTACTGAATAAGTACATTATCTCTTTATGCCCCTGAAGCCAAACTTACATCAAGAACCACAGGTGTATAGCAAACCTACAGGTTATACATAGAGATGTCGCGAACACAGAATTTTCCGTTTGCGAACAGCGAACGTGAACTTCCGAAAATGTTCGCGAACAGGAAAACTCAGTGGACCTCCATAGACTTCAATAGGCAGGCAAATTTTAAAACCAAGAAAGACTGTTCGTGGACGTGGCCACAAAAGTGATGGAAACGTTTTTTCAAGGGGTCCAACACCTCGACGGGCATGGCGGAGAGGGATCCATGTCAAAGTCCCACCAAAAATTACAGAGTTGACGCAAATTCATTTTTTTAATCTCTAAATGGCAGAAATCACATTATGCACAGCTCTTGGTGTCAGTGGGCTGTGGAGTATCACACAGAGAAATGCAATAGTACTATCAGAATACAGTGACATAATAATGCACAGGAGTGGTACTGTATCTGCAACTTAATGTAGCAACATCAGTAGTGTGCACACAGCTCTGGGTGTCAGTGGGCTGGGGAGTGTCTCACACAGAGAATTGTAATAGTACTACCAGAATACAGTGAAATAATAATGCACTGGAGTGGTTCTGTAAAGATGCCCATACACTGCGTTGAATTCCCGCCGATATACAGCAGATTCGATCACTGTGATCGAATATGCTGTTAAACCGATAACGCAAACACTGACTGATCGACCGATTTCCATCCAAAATCGATCGTTCCCATCAATCTGTCCCGGCGGAAAATTTCTCTCGATCACCGGCGGGTCGGGAGCGTGTCGATAGCGGCATTCGATTGGCCGATGACCGACCCAGCAATACATTACCTCTCAGCCGGCGCGAATCCCCGCTGTCCCTTCTTCAGCTGCCCGTCTTCTCTACTTCCTGTCCCATCCTGTCAGGGGAAGTTCAAACAGTAGAGCGTCCTCTACTGTTTGAACTTCCGCTGGTCACAGTACATGACAGGAAGTAAAGAGAAGATGCCCAGCGCGGACAGAAGGAACAGTGGGGATTCGCGCCAGCAGAGAAGCAATGTATTGCTGAGAGCAGCAGGCAGCAGCAGCTCCACAGATTGTGAATCGATTTCATGCAGAAATCGATTCAAAATCTGTGTGCAATGTATGGGCAGCCAATAGATAACTCACTGATCAGATTAGATCAGAGAGGGATCTATCTGTTGGTCGATCTGGTGGCAGTCGACCATTGTATGGCTGCCTTAAAGAGGAACTCCAGTGAAAATAATGTAGTAAAAAAAGTGCTTCATTTTTTACCATAATTATGTATAAATGATTTAGTCAGTGTTTGCTCATTGTAAAACCTTTCCTCTCTCCAATTTACATTCTGACATTTACTACATGGTGACATTTTTACTGTGGGCAGGTTATATAGCTGCTCCTAGCTGTTTTGGCTGTTACAGACAGCTGTAAACAGCCATTTCCTGTCTGTGAACATTGTTACATTGTGGCAGTTTGCCCAGAGTACCGCGGTACTCAGAGCTTCTTGTGGGAGGGGTTTCAGCACAAAATCAGTCATACAGCCCCCCCTGATGGTCTGTTTGTGAGGTGGGTATCAGCTACTGATTGGGATAAAGTTCAATTCTAGGTTGGAGTTTCTCTTTAAGTGCAACTTAATCAGGTAACAACAATAGCAGGAGTGTGCACACAGCTCTGGGTGTCAGTGGGTTGTGGAGTGTCACACACAAAAAAAACCACAGAGGTGGAGAGTAGAACTGCAGCGAGGGGGCGGCTGCCAGGCACTGGAGGAAGCCCAGGTAAGTAGTTCTCTGAGTACTATTACTTGCTTGATGACTCCTTTAAGGGCCCTTTCACAAGGTAGCGCTGTAGCGTTGTGGTGTGACCATACAGTGAGACATACAGAGCAATGGAGATATGCCCCTTTCCCACTGTAAACTCGTGCATTGCACGAAAAATGCACACCGTTCTGTGCGATACTGCGTCAGAACCCACCGCGCTGCACTCAATGTGATTCCTATTCCCATAGGAATATCATCACATTGCATTGCTATGTAATGATATTGTCTGTTGCGATGCAATGTAATGAACTCTCCCCATTGCGGTGAACAAGCGCTGGTAGCGTGAAACGGACGTCCGCAGGGGGACTCAGACCTGGCGCCTACTTAGTCCGCTACAGCATCCAACTGTATCTCTGACTGTAAGTGATTTTACTTTACTCCAATAAACAACCTGAATTGCAATGCCATCTTTGCCTCACCTCTTTTCCGCAATGTAATGTACCTAGAAGAAGGGGAAGGTGACTTTTACTTGACCCGGGGCTTCTTTCAGCCCCCCATATTCTTTCAGGTACCTCTGTGTCCTCCGGGTTACTGCACGTGTTGAACGCTCCCAGCCACAGGGAGCCTTTGAGGAGGTGTGCAGCTGGACAGTGCATGCGCAGTAGATAGATACAAGTGCTTTGGCCTCGAGTTTAGGAGTCTTTTAGGAGAGCTGCTGCTGCAGTTTGACTTCTCCGACTGCACATGCAATGAACAAAATAAAAATGGAAAACAGACACATTCTATGTAGTCTTGGTGGTATTTGTACTCAACTATACAGTATGTCATCATCATGTCACTTGTCAGTCTGGTACACTTTAACCCCCTTGCCGTTCCAATTCTGACAGCAAGGGGGCGGCGCAGCACTTTAATTTTTTTTTTTAATCATGTAGCGAGCCCAGGACTTGCTACATGATAGCCGCTGACAAGCGGCATCCCCCCACCCACTCCGATCGCCTCCGGCGATCAGAGTAAGCAGGAAATCCCGGTCAGAACGGGACTTCCTGCAGGGCTTCCCCCGTCGCCATGGCGACGGGGCGGGATGACGTCGCCGACGTCATGGACGTCGGGACGTCAGAGGTAATCCCGATCCACCCCTAAACGCTGCCTGGCACTGATTGGCCAGACTGCGCAAGGGGTCTGGAGGGGGGGCGGCGCGGCGGGTAGCGGCGAATCGGCAGTGAGTGGCAACGATCGGGATATGCACGCAGCTAGCAAAGTGCTAGCTGCGTGCAGTAAAAATTTTTTTTTGAAAAACGGGCCCAACGGGGCCGGAGAAATCCTTCTGCGCAGGTTACCCTGAGCTGAGCTCGGGATAACCGGCAAGAAGGTTAAATGAATGCCTTATGTTTTTACTGTGCTGAAGAGGAAGATAGATCCTCTTTAAAGAAGCGCTATGATGAAAAATTGTAAACTTTAAAATACGTGTGTAAACTCATACATATAAGAAATGCATTTCTTCCATTGTAACATGTACTATTAATAGCTTTTTTTCTATGGTAGTAAAAATCTGACAGATGTGACAGGCTTTGGACTAACCCATCTCCTCATGGGGGTTGCCCAGTATTTCCTGTATTTTTTACACAAGTATTCTCAGGAAAGGATCAATATAAATAAGCTGGTCAACCTCCCCATATGCTGCACAATAGGGAAAAAAAGTAATTTATTGTGAATTTTACTTTATTATTATTATTATTTAGTATTTATATAGCGCCGACATATTACGCAGCGCTGTACAGAGTATATATATATCTTGTCACTAACTGTCCCTCAAAGGAGCTCACAATCTAATCCCTACCATTGCCATATGTCTATATTATGCAGTGTAAGTACTGTAGTCTAGGGCCAATTTTAGGGGGAGCCAATTAACTTATCCATATGTTTTTGGAATGTGGGAGGAAACCGGAGTGCCCGGAGGAAACCCACGCAGACACGGAGAGAACATACAAACTCTTTACTCTAGGACAAATGTAAATCTTATAGGTATGTATTTGAATGTTTGCCAATTTTGGTGACCTTTAAAGAGAACCAGAGATGATCTAAAGAAAAGATGTTATCATGGGCGTCCGCAGAAAATTTTCCGGGGGGGGGGGGGGGGGTGAAAAGGCAGGGAAGAAGTGGTGCGGCAAATTTTTCAGAAGATGTGCGCGCCGAAAAACCTGAGGGTTGTGTTGTGCCGAAAAATGGGTGCGGCCGTGGACCAGAATGTGGGTGTGGCCATGGGTGGTGACAAATTTTCATGAACTTAGCAATGTGGGACATTAGATTAGGACAGTGGTGGCGAACCTTTTGGAGGCCGAGTGCCCGAACTGCAACCCAAAAGTCACTTATCTATCGCAAAGTGGCAACAGCAATTTAAACTTCATACAAACGTTTTAACTCATACATGAACATTATGGAAAATCCAAGTTGAAAATCAACTGTGAAGATAAACAATTTCATTCATCCTACTCCTGAAAATGGATTCTTTTTTTAGAACCTCCCAGTTTTATTTTCCGTTTTAAAAAGCTAAAAAGTAGGTTTAATGCTATTGTCTCATAGGATGATGATTCAGCTTTTCCCAGAGGCCCCCAACAAGACAAATTCAGCAATCATTAGGCCCCCAACAAGATAAAATTAGCAATCATGAGGCCCCCAACAAATCATCAGGCTCCCAACAAGACACATTCAGCAATCTTGAGGCCCCCAACAAGACAAATTCAGCAATCATGATGCCCCCAACAAGACAAATTCAGCAATCACGAGGCCCCGAACAAATCACGAGGCCCCCAACAAGACATTCAGCAATCTTGAGGCCCCCAAAAAATCATGAGCCCTTCAACAAGACGATTTCAGCAATCATGAGGCCCCCAACAAGACAAATTCAGCAGTCATGAGGCACATAAATAGACAGCATTTCACATAAATAGGCAGAATGCCCCCTTGATATGGTAGACACCTCTCACCTGGCTTCTCAATTCTCCTCTACTGGCTGCTGTGCCTGGCAATACTGTTTTTGGCTGGATTGGGGATGACGTGCGGGCTGAAAGGCCTTGCGGTGATGCTGTGGCCGGGCTGGCTGGCGGTGATGCTGTGGCCGGGCTGGCTGGTGGAAATGCTGTGGCTGGGTTGGCTGGCGGTGATGCTGTGACCTGGCTGGCGGTGATGCTGGGCTGTGTTTGGCTGGTTGAAGTAAATGCTGCCCCCTAGTTTAGGTAGCGCCCGGAACCCCTAGGTTAGGAAGTGACAAGGACCCCCCCCCCCAGTAAAGTAGTGACAGGAACCCCCAGTAAGGTAGTGACAGGGGACCCCCAGGTTAGGAAGTGACAGGGGACCCCCAGGTTAGGAAGTGACAGGGGACCCCCAGGTTAGGTAGTGAGTGACAGGGACCCCTTTAGGCAGTGAGTGACAGGGACCCCTTTAGGCAGTGAGTGACAGGGACCCCTTTAGGCAGTGAGTGACAGGGAGCCCTTTAGGCAGTGAGTGACAGGGACCCCTTTAGGCACTGAGTGACAGGGAGCCCTTTAGGCAGTGAGTGACAGGGAGCCCTTTAGGCAGTGAGTGACAGGGACTCCTTTAGGCAGTGAGTGACAGGGAACGCTTTAGGCAGTGAGTGACAGGAACCCCTTTAGGCAGTGAGTGACAGGGAGCCCTTTAGGCAGTGAGTGACAGGAACCCCTTTAGGTAGTGAGTGACAGGGAGCCCTTTAGGCAGTGAGTGACAGGGACCCCTTTAGGCAGTGAGTGACAGGGAGCCCTTTAGGCAGTGAGTGACAGGGACCCCTTTAGGCAGTGAGTGACAGGGACCCCTTTAGGCAGTGAGTGACAGGGAGCCCTTTAGGCAGTGAGTGACGGACCCCCATTTAGGCAGTGAGTGACAGGTGCCTCCTCCCTCCCTCTCTCTAGTGCCGCTCTTCCCCCCTCACCTTGCAGCAACTTCAGACCTCGATCAGCGGCGACCCGACCAGTAAGTGCGGGTGCCGGATGCACCCGCTCTAGGTCCTAGCGCCTGCACTACTGGTCGCCGCCTGATCGAGGTCTGATGCGGCGGCCAGGAGGGGGTGAGCGGCGGCTACAGGGGGGTGAGCGGCTGCCAGGGGCAGCGGGCGGTCAGGGGGAGGCAGCGGCACCCTCCTGGCTCTATGTGCGGACGCCCATGGATGTTTTACATACCTGGGGCTTCCTCCAGCCCCATATGCACGGATCGCTCTCACGCCGCCATCCACCGCTGCCTGCAACTACAAGAACCGGCTCCCCACTCTGCCGTCAGTCGGAGCCAGTCTAGCGTAGCAGAAGTGTGCTCTTTGTATATCTCTGCAGCAGCCGCCGGAGAGATGGCGGTGTGGGAGCGATCCGTGCGTATGGGGCTGGAGGAAGCCCCAGGTATGTATAACATTTTTTCTTTAGATCATCTCTGGTTCCCTTTAAGTCGGATTCACACTGTTAACCCACGGTAGCGGTGCCAAAAAAAGCCTATGAAGATTACTGCGGCAGTGCGAGGTGATCTCCATTCTGGCTGCAAGCCAAATAGGAAGTGAGGCCGACGTTCAAATTGTGCGGAAATGTATTGACAAAATACACTTCCGCTCATGCACGCTGCACCGCGAACACGCAAACATTGCAATGCCATAGACTTACATGATTGCCAGACCCCTTTTTTAAATTTGAGCACCCCCCACTTAAGGACCCTCTGCACGGCCCTGTTTATGGTTGCCACTCTTCGCCGCGCAAGTTACCCAGCAATGCGCTGTTGAGCTAGTGTCGGCTGTGTGGCAAAAACGTCAGGGTCCTCCCTTCCCTAGTGTAGTCTACAGGATGGTGTGCTCCTGTCCTATGACAGCCTCGTACTTCTATTACTGGGTCTACCTAACCAGCCCATATCGCGCACGATCATGTAGTTTGTACCATTTGCCTTGTATAACTTTGCCCTATGTTGTATAACCTTTTTATGTCTGTCATCCTTGTATCATTGTGTGTATTTATTGTCCAGCGCTGCGTAATATGTTGGCACTTTATAAATACAATTAATAATAATAATAATAATTGGTATGAAATGCCCCATAGACTTACATTGGAGTAGTGTTAAAGCATTAGGATCAGCCATACTATGCCAGGGAAAAAAACCACATATATAAGTAGATAAATACTTGATCTACTTACATAACACATGTATTGTACTGTCCACGTTTTGATTTCAGTGAATGTTATATAGTAAATTACGAGAATTCTGTTCCTGGTGGGGGCCATGTCTTTTGCCCACAGTTAAGGCTAACTCGGGATGTCATTTCTGCCCTTTACTTTTTTTCTTGTCTCCTCCAATCACTCAGCCTTTCTGGTAAACACAAGTGATTAGGGGATTAGGTTTCAGATAAGCAGCTGGCAGGAAAATAAAGGAAAGAGGAGGAATACATTATAGATAAAAGGAACCCCCAGCATGCAATTCTTTGGCATGACTACTAAAGGGCCAGTGCTCCTTAAGTATGTGATAACTCCAAATCATAACAGCAGAAAAAGTTTTGAATGCAGGCTTAGCATCTTTATCACTTAATACACTCAGACCAGTTGCTGTTGAAATTTGATTTTTATGGTGACAATACCGCTTTAACTTGCGGTAAAAACAGAGTAACGCAACCCTCCAGTGTGAGTGGGATCTCAGAGTGAAATATGGTCCTTTACACAATGGCCGGGTGCACACATGGCAGAAACGCTTACAGAGCGAGAAACGCTGCATTTTATGCAGCAATGTTAGTCTATGGGACGCAGAAGGACCAGCGTTGCACTTGCGATTTACAGTAAGCGTTCTGCAGACGCTGGTAGTGTTGCATAATATGCAGGCTGGCTGCCAAAACACACATAATGAAAGTCTATGGTAACGCATATGCATTGCGTTTTTCATGCTTTTTTTAATGCGTCTTTAATTAAAAAGTAAAGATCTCTGAGGTGTTTCCGCTTCCTGTTGTCTTTCTAATGATTTGCTTAAATTGAAAAAAAAACGCATACAAAACTCATATGTGTTTTACATTACCTAACCGCAAATGCATTACAACGCATGCAAAACGCATGAAAAACGCATCTGCGTAAAAAAAGCAAAACGCAAACACACTAAAAACGCTGTAAAAACAAATTACCCTAACGCAAATGCACCTGTGGAAAATGCTGGATTTTCACTCTATGCTATATGTGAACCCAGCCAATAGCATTGATGCTTGCCACCTGGCTTTATTTTGTAAAGTGAAGGTGTAGATGTCAGCCAAGTGTATTGACCTTCAACAGACTCAACCCTGAGGGTTATTTGGCTCTGATGCCAAGATCTGTCATAGCTCTGATCAGCCTTATGTTTTAAACTGTGTGTTTTGGAGAAAACTCAATAATCCTACACGTGTAAAGAGGAGGAAGTGGAAGGCTGTTCAGCGATGCTACTATGTATTCCTCCTTGACATGCTTTCACCTACACATACACACCACAGAACACACAAAGAGAAGGATGAGTAGGAGTCGGATGTGTTTTTTTCACTAAAAAGGATGAATTGAAATAAATTTCCTTTAAAAATATGAAATCCACATTTGCTGAAGCTACCATATGCTGTAACAATAGTGAGTTAATTTGCAAGACAGCCCTTATTTTTTAGCATGAATAGCGTAATGGTTCTCGTATTGCAAACACCTGTAGTAGTTGCAGAGACTGATCTCTAACTGCAGATTCAGAAGAAAACTGAGGAGGATTGCTGCAGCCCAAATCAAGCTTTAGAGTTTACTTTATAACATCTTTTTAAGAGGTTTGAGGAGGCACCCAAAAGGGGTGCTAGCACTTTTCACTCGTATACCCAATGCACCAGTGGAAAGGCCGACAGGAGGAGAGCGACCACCCTGTTCCAGAAGGTTCCGGGATACTGAGCGGGAATGGTTATTTTTCTGCATGCTTATATGGTGTATTGGCAGCCTCCGTAGAAGCGCATAGCGTGAAACGGCCGTCAGGCTCCCTTCCCTTTGCACCCACCGCCTCACCACTGCGTCCACCCTTGGGTTTGTGTCCTCACCACGTTGTACTGTGAGTACGTACATGAGTACGCATGTTTTAGCATGTTGTTTTTGTTGGAACCAATAAAAGCGAAAGACAGCAGTGCCGGCGCTCCCTTTCTCCTCTGTTGATGCTCATATGGTGGTTGCAGGACTGGACTGCAACCCATCCTTGTGAGTATAAATTACCTACAATCCCTCGCCGATTATCCATCTAACGATACTGCACCTTTGGGCTCCCGGTCTCTATCCCCTTTCTACAGGCCGAAGTATCTCCACTCCCATTGTAAAGGGACCTCCAGAGACCTGGACCAATTGTATTACTTTATAACATGTATTTGAAGTGAAACTCCATTTTTCAGAACTGAGTAATGACTTTATACATACAGAACACAGCCACTCCTCCTAGCAGAAAATGCATGTCATACTTGGAGGAAAGGATTTTATATGTAATGTGTAGGTAAAGTCTACACTCTTCAATAAAGCAAACCATTTCTGTATTGAAGGTAATTCAAAGCGTGGGCAATACAGACGCCCTAAAGGGCCAACGGGTTTCAGATCAAGAGATCCTTAGTCATGGCCATGAATAAGGATCAGCCATGACTAAGGCTCTCGACAATACTGCCAATAATCTACTATTGACTGCTGGATAATTCCCGATAGTAGAATATTGGTAATTTTACTGATATTCTTTCATTACTTTACCTAACCTTCCTCTTTCACTGACCCACCCTCTACCTACTCCTCACTGACCTCACTAACTCCTCACTAGCTCTGATGCCAAGATCTGTCATAGCTCTGATCAGCCTTATGTTTTAAACTGTGTGTTTTGGAGAAAACTCAATAATCCTACACGTGTAAAGAGGAGGAAGTGGAAGGCTGTTCAGCGATGCTACAATGTATTCCTCCTTGACATGCTAACCTACACATACACACCACAGAACACACAAAGAGAAGGATGAGTAGGAGTCGGATGTGTTTTTTTCACTAAAAAGGATGAATTGAAATAAATTTCCTTTAAAAATATGAAATCCATATCTGCTGAAGCTACCATATGCTGTAACAATAGTGAGTTAATTTGCAAGACAGCCCTTATTTTTTAGCATGAATAGCGTAATGGTTCTCGTATTGCAAACACCTGTAGTAGTTGCAGGGACTGATCTCTAACTGCAGATTCAGAAGAAAACTGAGGAGGATTGCTGCAGCCCAAATCAAGCTTTAGAGTTTACTTTATAACATCTTTTTAAGAGGTTTGAGGAGGCGCCCAAAAGGGGTGCTAGCACTTTTCACTCGTATACCCAATGCACCAGTGGAAAGGCCGACAGGAGGAGAGCGACCACCCTGTTCCAGAAGGTTCCGGGATACTGAGCGGGAATGGTTATTTTTCTGCATGCTTATATGGTGTATTGGCAGCCTCCGTAGAAGCGCATAGCGTGAAACGGCCGTCAGGCTCCCTTCCCTCTGCACCCACCGCCTCACCACTGCATCCACCCTTGGGTTTGTGTCCTCACCACGTTGTACTGTGAGTACGTACATGAGTACGCATGTTTTAGCATGTTGTTTTTGTTGGAACCAATAAAAGCGAATGACAGCAGTGCCGGCGCTCCCTTTCTCCTCTGTTGATGCTTTTATGGTGGTTGCAGGACTGGACTGCAACCCATCCTTGTGAGTATAAATTACCCACAATCCCTCGCTGATTATCCATCTAACGATACTGCACCTTTGGGCTCCCGGTCTCTATCCCCTTTCTACAGGCCGAAGTATCTCCACTCCCATTGTAAAGGGACCTTCAGAGACCTGGACCAATTGTATTACTTTATAACATGTATTTGAAGTAAAACTCCATTTTTCAGAACTGGGTAATGACTTTATACATACAGAACACAGCCACTCCTCCTAGCAGAAAATGCATGTCATACTTGGAGGAAAGGATTTTATATGTAATGTGTAGGTAAAGTCTAAACTCTTCCATAAAGCAAACCATTTCTGTATTGAAGGTAATTCAAAGCATGGGCAATACAGACACCCTAAAGGGCCAACGGTTTCAGATCAAGAGATCCTTAGTCATGGCCATGAATAAGGATCAGCCATGACTAAGGCTCTCGACAATACTGCCAATAATCTACTATTGACTGCTGGATAATTCCGATAGTAGAATATTGGTAATTTTACTGATATTCTTTCATTACTTTACCTAACCTTCCTCTTTCACTGACCCACCCTCTACCTACTCCTCACTAACTCCTCACTAACTGACCGCTATCTAAGTTAAATATACCACTGCCAGCAGGCAGCAGATTGACCTAGATTTTCCATCCTGTCGGATAGATCAAATCAATCGAAATCGGATGCAAATTGATCAATAGATTTGATAGAATCGATTTCCAATCGATTTCATGGAATCGATCGATCGATGGATGAAATTGACCAGTGTATGGGCCCCTTTAGTACTCTTGCCTTTCAGCACTAGTTCCATGGCGTTTCTATGTTTTCCCTGGGTATGCATAGGTATCCTGTCTCTTCCCTAAACATACTGGCAATTTACTTGGTTCTCCGAAAAATGTAGCCATAAACTTTGGTGAGGTCATTAATAAACTATGGCTATGGTAATGAGTAGATTGTGAGTTCCTCTAAAAGGACAGCTGGTAACATAAAATGTGTGATGTACTCGGTAAATCACTGTAGAATAAGATGGCAACATAAATACATAATAAGGATAAGAAATAGCACATATAGAAATAATAATTATTATTATTAAGCATTTATATAGCGCCAACATCTTCCGCAGCACTGTACAGAGTATATTGTCTTGTCACTTACAGTGGGATGCGAAAGTTTGGGCAACCTTTTTAATCGTCATGATTTTCCTGTATAAATCGTTGGTTGTTACGATAAAAAATGTCAGTTAAATATATCATATAAGAGACAAACACAGTGATATTTGAGAAGTGAAATTAAGTTTATTGGATTTACAGAAAGTGTGCAATAATTGTTTAAACAAAATTAGGCAGGTGCAGAAATTTGGGCACCACATAAAAGAAATTAAATCAATATTTAGTAGATCCTCCTTTTTTAACAAATTACAGCCTCTAAAAGCTTCCTGTAGGTTCCAATGAGAGTCTGGATTCTGGTTGAAGGTATTTTGGAGTTGGACCATTCCTCTTTTACAAAACATCTCTAGTTCATTTAGGTTTGATGGCTTCCGAGCATGGACAGCTCTCTTCAACTCACACCACAGATGTTTAATTATATTCAGGTCTGGGGACTGAGGTGGCCATTCCAGAATGTTGTACTTGTTCCTCTGCATGAATTCCTTAGAGGATTTTGAGTAGTGTTTAGGGTCATCGTCTTGTTGAAAAATCCAGCCCCGGCACAGCTTCAACGTTGTCACTGATTCCTGGACATTGGTCTCCAGAATCTTCTAATACTGAGTGGAATCCATGCGTCCCTCAACTTCTACAAGATTCCCAGTCCCTACACTGGCGGCCACACAGCCCCACAGCATGGTGGAACCACCACCATATTTTATTGTAGGTAGCGGGTGTTTTTCTTGGAATACTGTGTTCTTTTTTTCCTACATGCATAATGCCCCTTGTTATGCCCAAATAACTCAATTTTTGTTTCATCAGTCCACAGCACCTTATTCCAAAATGAAGCTGGGTTGTCCAAATGTGCTTTAGCATACCTCAAGCGGCTCTGTTTGTGCTGTGGGTGAAGAAAAGGCTTCCTCTGCATCACTCTCGCATATAGCATCTCCTTGTGTAAAGTGAACCGAATGGTTGAATGATGCACAGTGACTCCATGCGCAACAAGATGATGTTGTAGGTCTTTGGTGCTGGTCTGTGGGTTGACTCTGACTGTTCTCACCATTCGTCGCTTCTGTCTATCGAAGATTTTTCTTGGTCTGCCACTTCGAGCCTTAATTTGAACTGAGCATGTGGTCTTCCATTACCTCAATAAGTTCTTAACTGTGGAAACAGACAGATAAAATCTCTGAGAGAACTTTCTGTATCCTTCCCCTAAACATGATGGTGAACAATCTTTGTCTTTTAGGTAATTTGAGAGTTGTTTTGAGACCCACCAGGAGGCTACTCTTCAGAGAAAATTAAAAGAGGAAGAAAACGTACAATTGAACCTCCTTAATACTCTTTCTCATAATTGGATTCACCTGTGTATGTAGGTCAGGGCTCACTGAGCTTACTAAGCCAATTTGAGTTCCAATAATTAGTTCTAAAAGTTTTGTAAGCAATAAAATGACAAATGCCTAATTTTATTTAAACAATGATTGTGCACTTTCTGTAAATCCAATAAACTTCATTTCACTTCTCAAATATCACTGTGTGTCTCCTATATGATATATATAACTGACATTTTTTATCATAATAACCAACAATTTATACAGGAAAATCATGACTATTAACAAGGTCGCCCAAACTTTCGCATTCCCACTGTATGTAATCTGTCACAATCTAATCCCTACAGTAGTAGTAGTCTACGTATTTATCATGTTGTGTATGCATCATAGTCTTGGGGCAATTTTAGGGGGAATCCAATTAACTCATCTGTATGTTTTGGGGATGTGGGAGGAAACCAGAGTGCCCAGAGGTAACCCACACATACAGTACTTGGTGAGAACATACAAACTCCGTGGAGATTGATAGTGCACATATCAAAGGTGGTTCGCATAGTGTTGAAGCCACCAACAACTTTCACTAATCAGACTACTGTAAACCAAACTATGGTGGGATGCTGCCATTTCTACATTAAAAAAAAGTCACCCTTGTTGCACCAGAATGTTGACGTATAATGCATTACTATCTTCTGAAATATTTAATGTGCACGATTTTTCTTTAACACAATTCCACTGAATTCATGTGACAGCGGCAGCTGGACTTGTGAAGGTCAGGAGCTCCTGATACTCAGCAACCTTTCCTGTAACCTTTTGATTTGTATCGCACATGAACAGAAACCTGAAGTATCAAAAACATCTGTGTGGGTCGCAAGAGAGCAAACATCAGAAGATTACTGCTGGTCTAAGACTAGTAGGCCTTATGCTACTGGGCCAGAGAGGCCTTATGCTACAGATCCTTGAATAAATGCCAGGTCTTGTTTTAGGAGTGGATGTCTAACTGTGCCCAGCAGAATTTTACCAAAGCTTTGAAATATTATACCTTTTCTCCATTTAAAAGGAACCCGAGGTGTAAAACCTATGGAAGCTGCCATATTGATTTCCTTTGAAACAAAACCAGTTGCCTGGTAGTCCTCCTTCCAGTCCTACTGATCTTTCTGATCAGTAGGCTCTAAACATGCTGGGAAATCTCGGGTTGAGATGGTCAAATGTGTTGCTGTAGCTGTGTTTTAGAGTGTATTATATACTTACCGGTATAATTTACTTATTAGAGGTTAGGGTCCTTTTCAATAGGATGACCTCACTGCGGTGGAAGGATCTAGTATGGAACACTTTGCATGCAAACTGTTGCCTATGAAAGGTTCTGCACACCTGGGCTGGTAGTATTTCAGATGCGGACTGGCTTTACGATGCGCTGCCATTTCTCCCTGCTGTGTACAAAATCTAATTGCAACTTTATGCTTAGCTGCTCCCAGGTATATACATGTTTGCATGTTTTTTTTTCTATTTTTAATCAGAGGTTAGGGTTATTAGTGCATATTTGTAGCATCTGTTTTGAATGCAATGGGTGCAGTCTGCCTATAAGAGGCTCTGCTTGCATATGCTGGTAATCATTAGTCATTCAGATGTGGCCTGCTCTACATGGGCATGCTGGGGCACTGGCCCCCCTAGGAATCACTGTGCCCCTCAGAGTGCCCCCTCCCCCCCCCTCCTGTTAAGTAACATACAGGTTCCAGCATTGTACAGTGAACAGGATAGGGTCTGTAAAAACTCTCCATGTCAGCCTAAATCTCTGTAGGTGTTAAGTAAACCAAGGGTTTTATATACTTGCACTAAATACTCTATTATATACTGTGTATATTTTATACAGTATGTGTACACTCCCTATCTTATACTTGTAGTCTCTGGTTAATGAACAAGATGGGGATTATAGGTTTGTTCTTTACTTGAATCAGTTTTTAAGTCAGAACATTGTGCCATCTTTGTTCCCTCTACCTCCTCTGTGCTCCCCTGGGCCTCCAGCGTCCCCCTCTGTGTTACATCTGTTCCCATGTGCCTTCAGTCTCCCCCTCTGTGCCACCCCCCCCCCCACTGTGTCACCACTGTCCCTCTGTTCCCTTAGTGTTTCCCTCTGTGCCACATCTGTCTCTTCACTATGTCCCTCTGTGCCACCTCTGTCTCTCCACTATGTCCCTCTGCCTCCACTGTGTCCCACTTTACCACCTCTGCCCCCTGTCCCCCTTTGTGCCGCCTTCTGTCCCCCTTTCTGTATTATTCTGTCCTAGTGATGATCATGAAGTCAATATTAGAAAAGATGTCTGCCTCAGTGAATGGAACATATGATGCGTTCCAGTTAGGCGGAAGTATTTGTAAACACGCAACGGAGTAGAGTGTGATTGGCCATGGTCTGGATAATGACAAGAGGAAGTGACATCATGGTCACATGCACAATGCAGGGATATCCTGTTTGCCAGTATAAGTCCAATATGTAATAGGTGAGCGCTGCCAGGTAGGACATTGCCATTGGTTAATTGCAGGGAGAGGGGGTGGTCTCTACAGTATATGAGAGCGGCATTTTTAACAGGGGGTCATTCGGTCTTGAGAGAGCCCTTATTGTAGGGCGAAACGATCGTCGACCATCCTCCGCACCTACCTGTTTACTTCCTGATCTGCTAAGTATACAATTTATATGTCTTTATGCTGCCAAGTGGTTTTTAGGAAGAAATGTATTAAAGTTGCTGAAGTTTTATATTCTTCAAGTGGTGAGTTGCTCCTGGATTTCTTTTTTAATATTGATTTTTTCTTTGGTGTATATGCAGAGCCTCTGTTTGGTTCAAGGTGCGTTCGTAGTTCCTGGGGGGGCTCAGCGCATCTCTGAGCTGAGGCCATTCAGAGGCGGCCTGGTGATGCGCTGATCCCACTTTTTCTGCGCAATATTGATTTCATGGATTGCACTTATTCTCTATCTGGATGTTGCACTGCAGTTTTACAGCAGTGATTGACATTAAGGTACAGGTGTACACTCGCTTACTTTTCTCTCCTGTGTATCTACTAATGATCATAATGATCATAATTTGCTAATGTCGCTTACGCAAAATTTCAAGTAAAATTATACAATTACGATTTTGAAATTGAATTGATTTCCTGTTATCCACATAACCTCTCAGAGGGCCTAGGGACTGGACCACAGGTCTGCTTTAAAATGTATAACTTGTATGCAGAATTCGAAACTCGCTATATAGTATAGTGTACCACAGTAAAATTTAATTTCACCAAGTTTAGAAAACATTTTTTCTTTGAATTGTTTTAAAATTGATTTTCCAAAACACGAGTCGACAAGGTCTTTTTGAAAATATATTTTTGACTTGTTCCCATTTTTGTGTTTTTCGGTCTCTTTTAGCCCCTTATACTTCCCATGTAGTTCTGGGTTACTGTTTGCTTAAACGCTAACCTATGTTAAATCTATGTTAAATAAGTACTCTATGTTAAATAAGTACTCTAAGTTAAATAAGCGTTTGGCTTAAGGTTGGGAATTGCCTTTAATATGTGTAGGTGCAGAAGATTCATAACATAACAACAAAGAATGAATGAAGAAAGGAAGTCCTAGTTAAGAGACTACGGCCTCGATTCATCATTGTCTTTGAGAGAACGTTTCCCAGTTTGTTAAATTACCGAATTTGAAGTTTATCGATTTCTAGTTGTATTCATCAAGGTTTTTCCGCATTCGATGTGAATTCGATAAAATATTGATAACATTTCAGTAACCATTCGGTAACGTGACGATATTTCCATTTTACAGCGGTAATTTAACACAAGGCCATAAGATTCCCATGGAATTGTGGGTAAAAGGCAGTCCCTTGAACACTACGTAGCAACATTCTGAATAGGGCTTAACACCTGGACCAGGATTCTGGAAGTGGCTTGGGACAATCCCACAATTTCGCCAGCTACGACTTGATAGGAGCCTTTTCTAAAAAAATATAGTGCCGCTAGCAATTTAGTTAACCCTGGCACTGCCTGTGTTCTCTTACAAGATGATTCAAGAGAAATGCCGATGTCCTGTTATAGCAAATAAATCTATTCTCTTGCAAATTGATGTAGTTCTAGACCTTATTCTTGCCCTTCTGCGCCTTTGAATCACTCTCACCTGATACATAACCACTTCAAATGGCTCCATCTTCTCTGTCAGCAATGATCTGACAGGAATAATGACAGAGCAGTGAAGGAGATAACAATCCTAAATTTAACGCTAAACCACGCCCACCTTCATTTTCATGAATTGCACTTTCTTCCGTTATATCGCATCATTCCCGAATGATTACCGAAGGCTCGCTAACAGCTGTAGATAACTTTGATAAATCCTGAAGTCAACTTATCAAGTTCGGTATTTTACCGAGCTGTCGGTAATTGATTCTATAAGTCTTGATGAATCGAGGCCTACATTTTGTTGTGACACCCCAAGGTGTTTTAGAGTGAGATATAAAGCCACGGGACGGATAAAAATGGCGCAGCATTGACTTACACTATATAATGCTATTTAGCATTATAAGTGTTAAAAAAATGGCGCATTCAAAGTGACTTACACTTATAACGCTATTGTTAAAAAAATGCAGGGGGGGGGGGGGTGCTAGTGTTAGGCAGCGGGAGAGTATAGTGTGAGAGAGGCAGACACAGGCAGAGGGGTTTGTTTGTATACATTACCTGGTCCCTGATCGCGTCTTCTCTCCACTTCTTACTTAGTTTGAATGAGTCCAGCAGCCAGCCAATCACTAAACAGGAAGTGGAGAGAAGACGGGATCGGGAATTGGCTTCAATTCACTAAGATCATGCTGGAGATAACAAGGCAAGATAAAACTTGCCACAACATAGTGAGAGAGTTATCTTATCTCTTCATTCCTTAGGTTATCTCCTCTGTAGTTAAGTTACCTCCTCTGTAGTTAAGTTACCTCCTCACATGCAGTTAATGAACAGCCTTTCTTTAACTTAAGAGTTCTGGAGTTATTTTAAAGACAGAAGAGTTAACTTTAGGTTTGCCTGAGGTAAAATGTTTCCTGAATACGACATGCCTCATCACCATGGTGATGACTCTAGAAACATTATTAAAGACAGGAGATATGCTTAGTGAATTGAGGCCAATGTTTGAGAGATGCCACTAATGACATATAATTACTAAAGTTATTTAACTTTCAGGACATTTTTGGAATGTTAAATAACTTTAGTAGCAAGTTATCATGTCATGTCATCACCCCGCACCATTTTTCCCAGGCGCCATTTTTGACTGTACCCATAAAGCCAATTGTCAATAACTGTCGGTAAAGTTGCCATGTGCAGGGTGCGCGCATCAATTTTACTGTTACTTACAAAGAGTAGGTCGCTTGCATTACACAATTAGATTGTTACTACGGCAAGCAAGTAGCCTAATGCATGTTACCAAGGACTGGGGAACAGCACCTGCAAACCCAGGGGGCCCCAACTACTAACCTGCCCTTCCTCCGAATACAGGGGACCAGGCATGGGCTCAAATTCGGATTCGGGTGAGTCCGGATAGTGCTATCCGGATCTCACCCAGTAATGCTGTGGCGGCTTGGCGGGGGGGGAGGGGGGTCAAGCTTACCTGTGTGACGTCTTCTTCGTCCGTCCCTCGGCGCCTCCCACGATGCGTTTCACTCTGCGCCCACGTGATTACAAACACTTCCTCCTTCCTGGTTGAAGGAGGAAGTGTTTGTAATCACGTGACGCGCGTGGAACGCATCACGGGAGGTGCCGAGGGACGGATGAAGAAGACGTCACACAAGTAAGCTTGACCCCCCCCCGCCCAGCCCGCACAGCATTACTAGGTGAGATCCGGATAGCACTATCCGGACTCACCCGAATCTGAATTTGAGCCCATGCCTGCAGGGGACTATACTTCAGATCAAGAGATTTTGTGGCTACACTTGTTATGTGTGTGAAGATCATGATGGCCACACTTGTTTTATGACCCTTGTGAGATGGACCCCAGGCCATAAAGGGCACCAATAGGAGACAAGGGAATGGTTGTGAACATTGGGTGGTCTTATCAAAGTTTCACTGCTGGGGGACCCCATGCATTGTAGTTACGCCAGTGCACATTACACTAGTGCCGCTCACATTACCTAGGTAATGCATATCCCACTGATTGCGCATTGTGCGCTACCTACTCAGTGTAACTATATTAACCACTTCAGCCTACAGTGTCGTTTCACCTTATGCATCCGAGCAACGTTCACCTCCCATTCATTCACCAATACCTTTATCACTACTTATCACAATTAATTGATCTATATCTTGATTTTTCCACCACCAATTAGGCTTTCTTTGGGTGGTACATTGTGCTAAGAATTATTTTTTTCTAAATGCATTTTAATAGGAATATTAAGAACAAAATGGAAAAAAATCATTATTTCTCAGTTTTCAGCCATTATAGCTTTAAAATAATACATGCTACCATAATTAAAACCCATGTTTTTCATTTGCCAATTTGTTTAGCTTATTACACCATTTAACTTATGTCCATATCACAATGCATAGTCTCTCCAAGGTGATCCAGCACAGCTCTTTTATCAGAAAATTACTTTATTGGATCATAACAAGTACATACATATAGCTGCATAGTGGCTATGGTCCACCGTTTCGGACCATCACAGTCCTTGTTCACGCCACACTGCCAAATGAACAACTGCAAGCATGCTCCTTATATAGTCAAAGCTATGACATGGCAACCAATCAGAGGAACCTATGCAAATGACTGGACCTGATGGGGAACTACATGGCTTGTCCACAAAGGGTACCGCCCTCCTACTCCATTGGTCAAACATTTTGAAATGCATGATGTCAATGCAACAACATAAACATGTGAATGAAAAACATTTCTAACTCTGATCTATTGCACCTATTAGAAATCTAAAAAGATCCAGGGTGAAATCCAGGGCATCATGATGCAGAGGGCATGGGCACAGACATGTCATCAGCAATATAAAAGTGCAAATCAGAGTACACCGAGCGCTGCCCACCATCGCCATGGCAACCGACGTCACATGACCGCCAATGCGGAAAGACGTACGCAATGACGCCTATACAGGCGTCCAATTACCGTCGTGATGCGGAAAAACAGACGCGTTGTACGCGTATCAAAATACGAAACTAACACAAACAAAAGTTTGCATGCCTGAAGCTATCAATAGATGACCTGGTTTCAACCCATAAAGTAACACCCCTAGTTCTATACTGCATTACACAAGTGCAAAAGAACATAAGATACAACAGGACAAGAAGAACCCTGAAAGGCACCCCCCACCCCCAAAACAACAGGCACAGAACCCTAGGACATCTACCATACAAAATTTAAATCATATTCCCTATTTAATCCCCCACGACCAATGGTCCCCAATTCCCTTATCCAACGTGCCTCTCTTTTTAACCGTTCTCTACCCCTATCACCCCTAAACCCACGGGACACCCCATCAATTACTTGAACTCTAAGCTGACTGACATCATGTCTAAATTGGACAAAATGTTCTGAAACTGCATGGTCCAAGCTTTTACTCCTTATGTTGGATTTGTGTTTAGAAACACGATCTTTGAGCTCCTGTGTGGTTTTTCCCACGTAACAGCTGCCACGTGGACATTTAAGCATATACACAACAAAGCGTGAACAACAAGAAAAATGACCTCTAATCGCATATCTCTTCCTGGCAGAAGGATAAGAAAAAACATCACCTCTAATAATGCTATGACACATGTGGCAGCTGAGACAGGGGAAAGCACCACACACACGAGGCACCTGTATATTTGAACCACGATTAGGGTCTGAGTGAACAAGCTTGGATCTTAACGAGGGGGCCCTTCTGTAGGAAAATAAAGGAGGCTGCTGAAATTCAGGAACATGTGGGAGGGAATCTTTAATGGTGCGCCAATGTTTGGTAACAATGCGTTGTACCTCACCACTAATAGTATTAAAGGTAGAGACAAATGCTATTCGTCCCTCATTCCTACCCCTTCTACCCAATTTAGCTTTTCTCTTTAGGTATCTCATTAGTGTATCAGAAGAATAGCCTCTAGACTTGAATTTCCTGCCCATCTCCACCAATCTCCTTTCCCTCAGTTGAGTGTCACCAACAATTTTCGACACCCGATCATACTGGCTATTAGGAATGCTGACCACCTGATGACGTGGATGGAAGCTATCAAAATGAAGCACCGAATTCCTGTCCGCACTTTTAACGAACAGGTCCGTGCTTAGCTTCCTCGTTAAGATCCAAGCTTGTTCACTCAGACCCTAATCGGGGTTACAATATATAGGTGCCTCGTGTGTGTGGTACTTTCCCCTGTCTCAGCTGCCACATGTGTCATAGCATTATTAGAGGTGATGTTTTCTCTCACCCTTTTTCTGGGAAGAGATATGCGATTAGAGGTCATTTTTCTTGTTGTTCACGCTTTGTTGTGTATATGCTTGAATGTCCAGGTGGCAGCTGTTACGTGGGAAAAACCACACAGGAGCTCAAAGATCGTGTTTCTAAACACAAATCCAACATAAGGGGTAAAAGCTTGGACCATGCAGTTTCAGAATATTTTGTCCAATTTAGACATGATGTCAGTCAGCTTAGAGTTCAAGTAATTGATGGGGTGTCCCGTGGGTTTAGGGGTGATAGGGGTAGAGAACTGTTAAAAAGAGAGCCACGTTGGATAAGGGAATTGGGGACCATTGGTCGTGGGGGATTCAATAGGGAATATGATTTAAATTTTGTATGGTAGATGTCCTAGGGTTCTGTGCCTGTTGTTTTGGGGGTGGGGGGTGCCTTTCAGGGTTCTTTTCTTCTTGTCCTGTTGTATCTTATGTTCTCTTGCACTTGTGTAATGCAGTATAGAACTAGGGGTGTTACTTCATGGGTTAAAACCAGGTCATCTATTGATAGCATTGGGCATGCGTACTTTTGTTTGTATTAGTTCCGTATTTTGATATGCGTACAACGCATCTGTTTTTCTGCATCGCGACGTTAATTGGACACCTGTATAGGTGTCATTGCGTACGTCTTTCCGCATTGGCGGTCATGTAACGACGGTTGCCATGGCAATGGCAGGCAGCGCTCGGTGTACTCTGATTTGCACTTTTATATTGCTGATAACATGTCTGTGCCCATGCCCTCTGCATCATGATGCCCTGGATTTCACCCTGGATCTTTTTAGATTTCTAATAGGTGCAATAGATCAGAGTTAGAAATGTTTTTCATTCACATGTTTATGTTGTTGCATTGACATCATGCATTTCAAAATGTTTGACCAATGGAGTGGGAGGGTGGTACCCTTTGGGGACAAGCCCTGTAGTTCCCCATCAGGTCCAGTCATTTGCATAGTTCCTCTGATTGGTTGCCATGTCATAGCTTTGACTATATAAGGAGCATGCTTGCAGTTGTTCATTTGGATGTGTGGCGTGAACAAGGACTGTGATGGTCCGAAACGGTGGACCGTAGCCACTATGCAGCTATATGTATGTACTTGTTATGATCCAATAAAGTAGTTTTCTGATAAAAGAGCTGTGCTGGATCAACTTGGAGAGACTATACGCTATACCCTGTGGGTACAGGGGTGGATCCGCTGCACGTTTATCCCCGACATCGCTTGTGTGCGGTCTCACACATCTTTTTGGCCATATCACAATGTATGGCACCAATATTTTATTTGGAAATAAAGGTGCTTTTTTCAATTTGCGTCCATCACTATTTACAAGCTTATAACTTTAAAAAGTATAGTAATATACTCGCTTGACTTGCATATTAAAAAAGTTCAGACCCTTAGGTAACTATTTATGTTGTTTTTTTTTAATTGTAATTTTTTCTTTTTTATTAGAAACATTTTATTTGGGGTTTTTCAGAGTGAGGAGGTAACAAGTAATTTTAAATGATTGTGTATATATTTTTTTAATTATGTAGATGTAGTTTTACTATTTGGCCACAAGATGGCCACAGTGAGTTTTTGATTTTTCGTCCTGCAAGTGAGAAATCTGTTCCTAGAAGGGGTGACGTGGGACATAGAAAAATCACGGCTTTACAGAGAAAGCCGTCGGTTTTTCTTAGGGGGACATAGATCAATGAATGGGATATGTATTCCCATTCATTGATCTCAGGAACAGTGAAAGGCGGCAGGAGCGCGCGCGGCGCTGCTGCAGCAGTGCAGGCTATAGACCAAAGTGATGAAAGATAAAAAGGAAGCACTACTGGTGTTTAAAAGTATAAAATAGATCCTCACCTCTCAATTCAGATATCGGCCAGATCGGATGTTACTTACCTATCGGCACAAGTAACCTGTGATTTACTAATATCCCAATCTGGCAGAGGAATCATCTGGAGAGCTTAATCAGCTTCCATATTGGATCCCTGGCTGGTGCTTCCACACAGATGGGACGATCGAGGACAGATCAACAGTGGTTTAACTAGCAATACACTTGTATGCTGAACCGTGAATGCATTGCAGGGTGAGGAGGATCTATTTTATACTTTTAAACAAAGGGAGCACTTCCTTCTTATCTTTTTGTACAGTTTCCCAGCTGTATTGTGGTACTCTAAAGATGAACAACTGCATATTTGTGTTTTTAACCTCGGAACTATTTACAGTATGCACCAAGCGAGCTCCCCGTGGACTAGGAGTTCACTCTACAATTCTACTCGGTGTAAGTGATGTTAAAATTGCCGTGCATACACAGCGCACGGCAACTTTACCGAAACCATGACTCCCAGCAAAACACCTTTACACAAGCTAAGATCATGTCCACAGGGTCGTAGTCTTCTAGCAAAATGGCCACCAGTGCTTGCAGACTGAATCCGCAAAATCTAGTGTGGCATCTGCTAAGCAAGAGATGCACCAAAGTTAGGAGCCTCTTAAGAAATGTATAGACAGAAATTGGAAATGGAGAAGGTATAACAAGAAGCTTCTGCAAACACAAAAAGTGCAAACATTCAGGCCACCATGGAGAAGCTAGCCAATCAGAGAGAAGCTACAACAATCATAGCTGAAGCAGACTTCTCAGATATTATAGAGCACTGAGGGTTCAATTCAGTTGAACAGATTGCAAGCCCTAAACAGGCACATACTGACTGTGCTTGCATATACAGGAATGCCAGATCCCATTACAAATGAATAGGTAACCAGAATATGCACACTCAAGATAAGTTTGCATGGAGGTCTCACTCACTTTTTCTTTAGTACAAGTACATTTACCTCCTGATTCAATTGCTTTCTTTGGTTCAGGTCCAAGGATTGGTGTTAAAGCAATCCTGCAAGATCATAAGGTAGATGGAAACTTCTGGATCCGCCAGAGGCTTCCTACAACCTCCTCAAAACCACAGCTGGACACCAAGACCCTTGAAGTTCCAGGCCATGTTCCCTTCTGTGAATGAGCATGGCTGCACTATGCAGGGCACATTGCGACTGCTCAAGAGCTTGGAGCTGCTTAAACTCTGCATAAAAAGGCTAACCTGTTTGGGTCTGTACTACGGCACAGTTGCAAGGAGTCCTGAGCCTGTGCAATGTGGCTGCATTTGTTCACAATGGGAGTGTGGCTACTTGCACTCTTTTAGAAGCCCTGGTTGAAGAAGTTATGGGGTCCCAGTGCTGGATTGGTGGAGGTAAGGGGAAGTTTGGGGCACTTTTTTCCCTTCAGGTAAACTTTTATACTTTCACCATCTTCCCTCTGGTGCAACCAGTTATTTAATTAGCAACTTCAGTGGTTAAACATAAAATGTAGTGCAACAGTGTTGGAGGATGAGGATGGTTATGAGTTATTGTGAGTTTGCATGAGAGAGAGCGAGATAAGTTTTTGGAGATTCCTCTGGCACAGAGACAATGAAGTACACAGTCCATCACCTCCAGTTGCTATTTGTGGAATTCAGACAATCTGTTCGAGAAAGTGACACAGAGTATGGGTCAGGTGCCAGAAGATTTGTAGAAAGAGACTTTTATATTGATGATTGCTTGAAAACCTTGACTTTGATGCTGCAATCAATCTTCTCAAAACAGCTCAAGAAATGCTTGCCTGTTTTAACTGCATGAGATTGCTTCAGAGTTCAGACAGTGAGGAAATTATAGGAGCCATCCCTTGTCAAGAGCCCAGTCTGATGATCTGAGAGACTTAAGCCTCATACAAATGTTTAATCTGTGTCACTCTTAATGATCATTGCTCAATCCTTACAGCAACACTCCTAGGCACAAGCACTATGCAGTCATGCTACTCAGCTATAACCGAGCAGGTGGCTTCCAATAGGCAGGGTATTTCCTTACCAAATGCACTTGTTCAATACTGTCATTTAGTGTTCAGGTGTGCCAGTATGCTGAACAACTTTGTGGGACACTTGAACACACTGTAGACTCACAGAAAGCATCAAAGAACCATTGTCTCAGCTGAGTTACAATGTTTTCAAACATGTGTATGATCTTTTATACCTTTTATACCTAGGGTCAGACATTTCACCTGTACAATGCAGCCTGCAGCTCATCTGTGGGTTGAAATCTAACAACTTTAAAGTCTAGGTAAGCAAAGAAAAAAAAAACCTCTCACTCACACCACCAACATTTTGCATAATCCACCTCCTGTGATCATTCAAGGCAAATTCTTACTCCATTACTTGCCTCTTGTAACTGCTAAAAGGAATACACCTTTGACCCTTCAAACCAAGAAACTCATTGGAAGAGATGAGAAAGTCTCTTAACAGTCTTGTCTACACTTCAAATTGCATTCAAATTGCATGTCTGTAGGCCACAATGCAGCCTATAGAACTGTGGGATCAAGAACTCTGTGTGTTCTCAGATACTTCTGTCAAAGCAGTAACTAAAACCTGTAAGCCTTTATGAAGAAGGTAACATTGTTTTTAGCATGAGCAAAGCAAGCATTGCAGCCTGGGCCTAACATACCAAAACTTTAGCTTTCTGCTGCAGTCCTAGCCATAGAATGAACTCATCACATCTAAAATGGACATTTCGCTTCTTGAAATCAAATTATTTCCAGATCATTAAGCTGCTGTAGGACTATATCTTTAGAGGAATACTTAAGTCAGCAAAAAAAAATGACTTTTACTCACCCGGGGCTCTCCTCAGCCCCCTACAGCTGAACAGTGCCCTCGCTGTGTCCCTCCGATGCGCCTGGACTTGCCGGCGGGCACTTCCGCTTTGGCCGCCACCGGCCGACAGGCTGGGAACGCGGCTGATTACCCGCGTCCCCGGCCGCAATAGCATTATAGAGGGCGCTATTGCGGCCGGGAACACGGCTAATCAGCCGCGTTCCCAGCCTGTCGGCCGGTGACGACCAAACCGGAAGTGCCCGCCGGCGAGTCCAGGTGCATCGGAGGGACACGGAGTGGGCACGGTTCAGCTGCAGGGGGCTGAGGAGAGCCCCGGGTGAGTAAAAGTCATTTTTTTTAGATGACTTAAGTATTCCTTTAATGAAACAGGATGCTTTTTTCTAATTCGTAGCACCCTATTGTTGACATAGACATCATTCACCAACCAAAGACAACAGGACAACATGTTGACAAAGCACAACCCTGTAGACCATGCTGTAATAAATATTAGAGTTTTGTGTTTAAGACACTGCTTGGTTCCCAGGCTCTGAATTCTGGTATAAAGCCCACCAGTTAGTTTTAGAGAGTTATGGCAAAGTATTGACCTTGCTAAAAATTGTCAGTTGGGGTCTCACTACCTGGAGCTTTCCCTTGCCCAGTCCATATTGCTTGCATATTCAAGAAGACCACAACAAATGCAGAAGTGGGCACTATTGGTACTATGTTCACACAGTAGAGGAACTGGAACAGACAAAGAACATCATAATTCAATCTGTTCATCAAAAAAACTACTTTGTTGAGAAGATCAGCTGCATTTATAATGTCTCGAACATGTATAGGTAAAGATGATTCATGAAACTCTCCAGAGCAGGGACAAGTGAAAAAACAATGTACCATACAGAGAATTTACCCAGCCAGAGAAGGAAGTCCTCCACACAAGGAGGATGAGCTGCTCAACACATTCGAAAATCACTCCAAAGTAACTGATTGCTTACATCAGTTGGAAAAGAAAAAAAGCCACCAACAAACCTATTGCAGGCTATAGATTAGTGATAGGGAATTTCTCTTACCTCCTCACAGAAGACACAAACTAATTTCAATCAATTCCTTTATTCATGAACAGAAGGTAGCTAGCTTGTATGTGGATGGTGCATATGTCAAATTTATGACAAGTGAAGCCCAACCTTATACCAAACCTATACATCCAGTAGTTTAAAACACCAGGTTCCCAAAACAAATAAGCATTTTTGGACTGCATGCTAAACAATGGAGAAGATACCTTAAAGAGAACCCGAGGTGGGTTTGAAGAATTGTATCTGCATACAGAGGCTGGATCTGCCTATACAGCCCAGCCTCTGTTGCTATCCCAAACCCCCCTAAGGTCCCCCTGCACTCTGCAATCCCTCATAAATCACAGCCACGCTGCTGACAAACAGCTTGTCAGAGCTGGCTGTGTTTATCTCTATAGTGGCAGTCTGCTGCTCTCCCCGCCTCCTGCAGAACTCCAGTCCCCGCCTGCATCCCTTCCCTCCCTGCTGATAGGAGGGAAGGAACGGGGGCAGGGACCGGAGCTATGCATGAGGTGGGGGAGCAGCTGAGACTGACACTACAGATGTAAACACAACCTCACAGCATTGCTGTGATTTATGAGGGATTGCAGAGTGCAGGGGGACCTTAGTGGGGTTTGGGATAGCAACAGAAGGTGGGCTGTATAGGCAGATCCAGCCTCTGTATGCAGATAACATTCTTTAAACACACCTCGGGTTCTCTTTAAGAGTTACATTACTGTATTTTAACACCCTAATGTGCACAGCAGCCATATAACTGTAAAGTAAAATCTGGTTCATTTAACTCCTAACAAAAAGAAATTAATATTTTTTGTTTTTTCCCTCTCTGGCTATGAGGATTGTGTGCACAGCAGAGGCATAACTACTGGGGTGCAGTCCCCACGACTGCAGGGACACCCAGGGCTGTAAGTGGGCCCTTTTTTGTTCCATGCGTAGGGATGATCAATGAGATGCAAATTCTTCCAAGTTGATGCAAATATATTCAAATTTGTATGCAAATGTATGCGGTTTGAAAATTGACCAATCAATTTAAACCCAGGTTTAAATTGATTGGTCCTTTTTCAAGCTGCATACATTTGCATAAAAATGTGCATAATTTCGGATTTATTTGCATCTCATTGATCATCCCTACCATGCAGTGATGGCATTACAATAGTAAAAGGCATCCCAGACATCCCTTTAGAATGTACATGTTTGTTATACTGCCTCTCTTCCCTCTGAATCTGTCCATTATTCTTTATTAACATTTTATTCATCGCCACAGTTTAGGTGAACGTCCAAGAAACGTTAAACACAATATGCTTTGGTGATTTTCCCACTTGTTCCTCTACATCTTCAAACAGGAACATAAAGGGTTAAGCATCTGAAGGGCTGCAGGGGACATCTGTTTTGTGTTGGCTTTCTATCCTCCGTTGCCTGGGGTGTAGAGCTGCTTGTTTCTCCCGAGAAGGTATTGCAGCCTTTCAGAGGGAGTAGAAAGACAAAGGCTGTTGATATTGGCTCTCTGCTCCTGTCAATCATGTCTTATCGTATCCTGAAGCTGGTTTTCGACACTTTAAAGCTTCCGGTAATCATCAAAACATGTTATTGGGCTTTACTGCATGCTCTAATCTTCATGAATTGACATTTGCTGATGTGTTGGAGGTGTTTACCACACAAATCGGTAATTTACCTCACTGCTTGGTAATTTCAGCTTGCCATGCGGTAACAGCCTTGATGAATTGACACTTTCCTAAGTGTTCCGAATAATCCGCTGTTTTCAGCATTAATGAATGCGGTAATGCTTGATGAATTGAAGCCTTGCTCTTGTAGTTACTGAGGTTTAAACTGTTGAGAAATTGAGTGTCACTTAAATTATTTATTACTAGCTGATGGCCCAGCGTTGCCCGGGTATGTCTTTGGCTGGTGTTGGCTCCGCCCACTTGTTCTAACCCTAACACACAATTACTCACGGTGGCGTAGTGGTTAGCTCTCTCGCCTTGCAGCGCTGGGTCCCTGGTTCGTATCCCAACCAGGGCACTATCTGCAAAGAGTTTGTATGTTCTCTCCGTGTCTGCGTGGGTTTCCTCCGGGCACTCCGGTTTCCTCCCACATTCCAAAAACATACGGATAAGTTAATTGGCTCCCCCTAAAAATGGCCCTAGACTACAATACTTACACTACATAATATAGACATATGGCAATGGTAGGGATTAGATTGTGAGCTCCTTTGAGGGACAGTTAGTGACAAGATATATATATATACACATTGTACAGCGCTGCGTAATATGTCGGCGCTATATAAATACTAAATAATAATAAAAATAATAATAATAATAATTACTCAATTACTCAATGACCTAGTTTGTGAGCTTTGCGGTCTTTGGCATCAATAATTTGCATTGAAATTAAATAAATCTGATTGGCTGTGGCTCCACCCCCTTTTCTGTATTTGAACCCCAGTTACCCAATGACCAACTTTACGAGGTTTGAAGCTTGTGTCCTTAACAGTGCAAGAGTGGCAGCAATTAAATATTCCACTTGAAAATCAATAGGTGAATTTGACTAGCTTTTGTAGGCTCCACCCACTTTTCAGAATATTAATCCCAGTCACCCAGTGACCAACTGTGCAAAGTTTGAGAACCCTGCCATAAACAGTGTAATAATGGCTGCAGTTTACATTTTACAAGTGAAATTTGTATTTGTCTCCACCCACTTTTTTCTTTATGGTGATAGAAAGTAGTGTTGGGCGAACAGTGTTCGCCACTGTTCGGGTTCTGCAGAACATCACCCTGTTCGGGTGATGTTCGAGTTCGGCCGAACACCTGACGGTGCTCGGCCAAACCGTTCGGCCACATGGCCGAACTAAGAGCGCATAGCCGAACGTTCCCCGAACGTTCGGCTAGCGCTGTGATTGGCCGAACGGGTCACGTGGTTCGGGCCCGAACGCGCTCTGATTGGCCGAACGGTCACGTGGTTCGGGTAAATAAATACCCGAACCACGTCATATCTCCGCCATTTGTCTGTGGGTTTAGCTTTGGGTAGGCAGGCAGGGTAGTTCGCTCTCCAGCCACGCTAGCCAGGGTCCCCCCCAGTCATTGTGTGTAGTACACCGCTCGCTCAGCCACACTATATATAGCATTGTTTACTGCCACTGTGTACCTCGCTCAGCCACGCTATATATATATAGCATTGTGTTTTCTGACACTCTGTGTACACGGCTTAGCCTGACTAATATAGCATTGTGTGTACTGCCACTGTGCACCTCGCTCAGCCACGCTATATATAGCATTGTGTGTACTGCCACTGTGCACCTCGCTCAGCCACGCTATATATATAGCATTGTGTTTTCTGACACTCTGTGTACACGGCTTAGCCTGACTAATATAGCATTGTGTGTACTGCCACTGTGCACCTCGCTCAGCCACGCTATATATAGCATTGTGTGTACTGCCACTGTGCACCTCGCTCAGCCACGCTATATATAGCATTGTGTGTACTGCCACTGTGCACCTCGCTCAGCCACGCTATATATAGCATTGTGTGTACTGCCACTGTGCACCTCGCTCAGCCACGCTATATATATAGCATTGTGTTTTCTGACACTCTGTGTACACGGCTTAGCCTGACTAATATAGCATTGTGTGTACTGCCACTGTGCACCTCGCTCAGCCACGCTATATATAGCATTGTGTGTACTGCCACTGTGCACCTCGCTCAGCCACGCTATATATAGCATTGTGTGTACTGCCACTGTGCACCTCGCTCAGCCACGCTATATATAGCATTGTGTGTACTGCCACTGTGCACCTCGCTCAGCCACGCTATATATATAGCATTGTGTTTTCTGACACTCTGTGTACACGGCTTAGCCTGACTAATATAGCATTGTGTGTACTGCCACTGTGCACCTCGCTCAGCCACGCTATATATAGCATTGTGTGTACTGCCACTGTGCACCTCGCTCAGCCACGCTATATATAGCATTGTGTGTACTGCCACTGTGCACCTCGCTCAGCCACGCTATATATAGCATTGTGTGTACTGCCACTGTGCACCTCGCTCAGCCACGCTATATATAGCATTGTGCTTTCTGACACTCTGTGTACACGGCTTAGCCTGACTAATATAGCATTGTGTGTACTGCCACTGTGCACCTCGCTCAGCCACGCTATATATAGCATTGTGTTTTCTGACACTCTGTGTACACGGCTTAGCCAGACTATATAGCATTGTGTGTACTGCCACTCTGTGTACACCGCTCAGCCAGACTATATAGCATTGTGTTTACTTCCACTCTGTGTCTGCTGGGCCTGGGAACAGTAGTACACCGCTCACCCGCCACTGTATAGCATTGTGCTCTGTGTCGCTGCTGGGAATAGTGGTACTGTATAGCATTTCTGTACTGCCACTGTACTGCTGCCAGTCAGCGTGTACTGTAAGGATAAGTGAAATGAGGAAGAAATCCGGTGAAAGAGGAAGGGGCAAGGGAAGAGGTGTTTCCCCTGACGGTTCACGTACAGGCCACAGGGGAGCACCCAAGAAAACCCACTCAATACCGCCCATGTTGTCCAGGACAACAACCCTCACAAATCCAAAAGAACAGGACCAGATAATTACTTGGATGACCTCTCAAGCGTCCAGCAGTGGGTTAAGCAGCACCAGCACATAACGCACGAGGTCCGAGTCCTCAGCCAGTTACAAGGAGCCAGTGGGCACAAAGCTGACACAACCGGCAGCGACACCACGCACACAACTGCCAGATAACCAGTCCTATGAATTACCTCAGGACACAATGGGGTATTTGCAGGAGCTATTCCCAGCCCAACAAACTTCCACCTATGAAAGGTCAATGGAGGAACAGCCAGAAATGTTGTGCCCGGATTCACAACCATTAACTGTGGGAAATGCACCGCGCACTGAAATACAAGGCGAGTCCGTGGAGGACTCGGAAACCCAAATCCCAGAGCAAGTTGGGCAGGAGGGGTTGCAATTGCAGGAGGTCGGCCGACAAGATCTGGAAGACGACGTTGGAGTGAGTTGCGCAGAGGTTGTTCTGGGGAGCTCTACTCCACGGCGGCGGCCCCCCACAATGACATATGATGAGTTTGAGGAGATGGAAGAGGAGGGTATGGACAATGTGGACAGAGACCCAGATTTTATTTGTGAACGAGAACATCGCCGTCGTAGCAGCAGCACAGATGAGTCTGTTGAAGAACCCACTGCTGCACGAGTTCGCCTTGTGCCACAAGGTAGGCGGCGCGCAATTTCAGGCACCACAAGCGTGGAAGTTAGAGTGAGAGGCAAAAGAGGAGGAAACAGAAATCGCCAGCAAGGAGGCAGGTGCTCCAAAGTCTGGGCTTTCTTTGAAGACTGCACTGAGGATGTTACCATGGCGATTTGCAAGGTGTGCAAGACTCGCCTGAGCAGGGGGAAAAGTATTAACAACCTCTCCACCACCAGCATGAGCCGCCACATGCTATCCAAACATCCCACTCTGTGGGCAGGATGCGCGGCAGGACAGGGTACCAGCAACACTGCCTCCCTTGGGTTCACCAGACTCACCACCAGACCTGCCTCAGCAGCAGCAGTAGCCCAGCCATTGCGTGGTTCACAACATTCACAAACATCAGACGACGCTGACACTGTCACTTTCCGGAGTAGTGCTCTTGAGGTCTCCCAGTGTTCATCAAACACAACAACCAACAGCCCTTCCGTGTGCAGCGCTACGGTTCAGTTGTCTGTGTCGGAGATGTTTGAGCGCAAGAGGAAATTGCCAGCCAATGACCCCCGGGCCGTGGCAGTAACAGCCAGCATAGCCAAGCTTCTGGCCTGCGAAATGCTGCCATATCGAGTGGTGGAGACAAACAGCTTCAAGGGCATGATGTCAGTGGCCATCCCACGTTACGTGGTTCCCAGCCGCTACCACTTTGCGCGCTCTGCAGTGCCTGAGTTGCATGAGCACGTGGTCAGCAAAATAACCCGAAGCTTGAAGAATGCCGTTGCCTGCAAGGTTCACCTCACCACTGACACTTGGACGAGTGCGTTCGGCCAGGGTCGATACATCTCCCTTACCGCGCACTGGGTGAACCTTGTGGAGCCTGGCAGCGATTCCTCACCTGCTACGGCGCGGGTGTTGCCCACGCCGCAAACAGCTGCACCGCCGTCCCTCCCACTGGATAACAACAGCAGCACCTACCTCTCTGACTCCTTCTCCTCCAACGCATCTCAAAGCTGTACCTCATCCGGAAACGCTAACCCAGCAGCAGTAGGATCGTGGAAGCAGTGCAGCACAGCTGTTGGCATGCGTCAGCAAGCGTTGCTGAAGCTGATCTGCCTTGGGGATAAGCAGCACACAGGGGAGGAAATTTGGAAGGGAATAAAGGAACAGATGGATTTGTGGCTGGCACCGCTGGACTTGAAACCGGGCATGGTTGTGTGTGATAATGGGAGTAATCTCATTCGCGCTTTAAGGTTGGCTAAGCTGACACACATCCCTTGCCTGGCGCACGTGATGAACCTAGTAGTTCAGCGGTTCCTGAGGACATACCCAGGCGTGGCCGATCTTCTGTTGAAGGTGCGTCGAGTGGCCAAACATTGTAGAAATTCCAGTACTGCTTCGGGGGCACTCGCCAAGATGCAGGAGCGCTTCAATCTCCCCCACCATCGCTTGCTGTGTGATGTCCCTACGCGCTGGAATTCTACGCTGCACATGCTAGCACGCTTTTGTGAGCAGAAGAGTGCAGTGGTCCAGTACATGACGGCGCAGTACCGAGGCGCATCCGGACAGCTGCCAAGCTTCTGTGGATCCGATTGGGCCAACATGTTGGACCTCTGCCAAGTCCTCCAAAATTTTGAGCAATCCACGTTGCTTGTGAGCAGTGACAACTCTTCAGTCAGCATTACCATACCACTGCTGTGTTTACTGAAGAGGTCAATGTTGAAAATCAAGGAAACAGCTGTCATGATGCAACTGGGGGAATCTGAAGGAGAAAACGATCAGCGTGATGGTACCAACATCAGGCCATCCGCCTCAGGGAACGCTGGCCCCAGCAGCTATGACGAAGAAGAGGAGGAGGAACAGCTGGAGTTGGAGCAGGAATTTCATGCCACCACTGACGAGGGCCAGAGCGGTGCACGTTGGACTTCCACAATTCAGCGCGAATGGTCAGCAGAAGCAGACCAGGAGGAAGGTGACGACTATGATGCATCACAACAACTATCACAACGCTCACAAGAGGATGATGAGGATTCTGGTAGGACTCTTGCACACATGGCTCAATTCATGCTAGACTGCATTGAACGCGACCCACGCATTGTGCGCATTCTGGACAACACCAATTACTGGGTTTATACCCTTCTGGATCCACGGTACAAACACAATGTTCCAAAACTGCTTGAAGAAAGAGTCAGACAGGTCAAAATGGAAGAATACCAGCAGGCCCTTGTGGAGACTTTAGAGAGGAGATTGACATCCTCCCCCTCCTCTAGCCAGTTGTACGCCGACAGACTGACTTCCGCAAACCCAGGATGACCAGGAGGGCAGCAAACAACGCAAGCCGCAGCTAGTGCCCAAAAGGGAATGGTATCGGCAGTGTCCTTGGAGTGGGAAAATTTTCTGACACCCATGCAGCAGCAGCCCACTGAACAGGAAGCGTGCAGATCCACCTCCAACACCGATCGCCTGGAGAAGATGGTCAAGGACTACATGTCAGATGACGTAGCTGTGTCGAACAATCCATCTGCACCCTTCAACTATTGGGTATCGAAGCTAGACACCTGGCACGAACTGGCAATGTACGCAATAGAGGTGCTGGCTTGCCCGGCAGCCAGCGTTATGTCGGAACGCTGTTTCAGTGCTGCCGGAGGCATCGTCACAGATCGGCGTATCCGCCTCTCCACAGAAAATGCAGACCGTCTGACTCAAATTAAAATGAATCAATCCTGGATTGGAAATGACTACGCAACACTCCAGGACCCCAACCAAGTAACATGACCAATGAACATCTGGGATGGTGTAGCGTTTCCGGTCCCTGTTTATTGAACCTCTCATCTGTATTACATTTATGACTGCATGGCGGCAAAAAGCATTGCTGCTATATCCGCACGCTTTTTGTCCTCATGCAAGGCCTGGGTTGTTGTGTCTCAAAAAGCATAGCCTTCTCCTCCTGCGCCTGCTCCTGTTCCATCACGTGTGCTGCTGCTGCTGCTGGGTTAGCGTTGCCGGTCCCTGTTTATTGAACCACTTATCTTTATTACATTTATGACTGCATGGCGGTACAAAGCATGCTACCCGCACGCTTCTTGTCCTCATGCAAGGCCTGGGTTGTTGTGTCTCACAAAGCGTGGCCTTCTCCTCCTGCGCCTCCTCCTGTTCCATCACGTCTGCTGCTGCTGGGTTAGCGTTGCCGCGTGGTCCCTGTTTATTGAACCACTTATCTTTATTACATTTATGACTGCATGGCGGTACAAAGCATGCTATCCGCACGCTTCTTGTCCTCATGCAAGGCCTGGGTTGTTGTGTCTCACAAAGCGTGGCCTTCTCCTCCTGCGCCTCCTCCTGTTCCATCACGTCTGCTGCTGCTGGGTTAGCGTTGCCGCGTGGTCCCTGTTTATTGAACCACTTATCTTTATTACATTTATGACTGCATGGCGGTACAAAGCATGCTATCCGCACGCTTCTTGTCCTCATGCAAGGCCTGGGTTGTTGTGTCTCACAAAGCGTGGCCTTCTCCTCCTGCGCCTCCTCCTGTTCCATCACGTCTGCTGCTGCTGGGTTAGCGTTGCCGCGTGGTCCCTGTTTATTGAACCACTTATCTTTATTACATTTATGACTGCATGGCGGTACCTCATGCAAGGCCTGGGTTGTTGTGTCTCACAAAGCGTGGCCTTCTCCTCCTGTTCCATCACGTCTGCTGCTGCTGGGTTAGCGTTGCCGCGTGGTCCCTGTTTATTGAACCACTTATCTTTATTACATTTATGACTGCATGGCGGTACCTCATGCAAGGCCTGGGTTGTTGTGTCTCACAAAGCGTGGCCTTCTCCTCCTGCGCCTCCTCCTGTTCCATCACGTCTGCTGCTGCTGGGTTAGCGTTGCCGCGTGGTCCCTGTTTATTGAACCACTTATCTTTATTACATTTATGACTGCATGGCGGTACCTCATGCAAGGCCTGGGTTGTTGTGTCTCACAAAGCGTGGCCTTCTCCTCCTGCGCCTGCTCCTGTTCCATCACGTGTGCTGCTGCTGCTGCTGGGTTAGCGTTGCCGGTCCCTGTTTATGGAACCTCTTATCTTTATTACATTTATGACTGCATGGCGGTACAAAGCATGCTATCTGCACGCTTCTTGTCCTCATGCAAGGCCTGGGTTGTTGTGTCTCACAAAGCGTGGCCTTCTCCTCCTGCGCCTCCTCCTGTTCCATCACGTCTGCTGCTGCTGGGTTAGCGTTGCCGCGTGGTCCCTGTTTATTGAACCACTTATCTTTATTACATTTATGACTGCATGGCGGTACAAAGCATGCTATCCGCATGCTTCTTGTCCTCATGCAAGGCCTGGGTTGTTGTGTCTCACAAAGCGTGGCCTTCTCCTCCTGCGCCACCCTCCTCCTGTTCCATCACGTGTGCTGCTGCTGGGTTAGCGTTACCGGTCCCTTTTCCTGGAACCTCTTATATGTATTACATTTATGACTGCTTGCCGACAAAAAGCATGTTACCTGTGCAAAGAAAACAGACATTTCCCGCATTTAAAAGACAGTTTTCCCTTTGAAACTTTAAAATCGATTTTCTCAAAAACTATAACCTCTTTTTGCTATTTTTTTTTTCCTCTTGTACCCACTCCCAAGGTGCACATACCCTGTAAATTTGGGGTATGTAGCATGTAAGGAGGCTTTACAAAGCACAAAAGTTCGGGTCCCCATTGACTTCCATTATGTTCGGAGTTCGGGTCGAACACCCGAACATCGCGGCCATGTTCGGCCTGTTCGGCCCGAACCCGAACATCTAGATGTTCGCCCAACACTAATAGAAAGTATCCTATATGTTATTCCAGGCAATGTACTATGTGTGTGCCAAATTTCATTCAAATCTGTTCAGCCAGAGGCATAACTAGAAATCACTGAGCCCCCCTGCAAAACTTTGGATGCGGCCCACTTCCCCTGCACACTGAGCAGGGACAGTCTACAAATCTTTGTCTACAAAACTTTGTATGATTCGTTATCAGTGGCTGAGCAGATGCAGTCATTAGAACAACTGCGCAGAGAGCAGGAAGTGTTTTTCTCTCCTTGCCCTTAGTTATCAGTCTCTCAGGACGGGGCCCCCTGTGGCTACACGCCCCTGCGTTCAGCCATTGTTGCGCGATTGAGTAACAAACATCCAAACTTTTCCATTTATAATATTAGTGAGATGTTATGAAGAAGAAGCTTAGTAAGTGGTAATATCCAGTTTATTTTTGGGGAGTGAAAAAAACTGGAACCACCAAAGGAAAGCCCAAAAAAACACAGTGAAAAAGAAAAAAAAATATTTGCAGAGAATGTTTTGGCTGGGATTCAGACATGGGACCCCAGTGCTGCAAGGTGAGTGTCTACTACAAACACTTCTCTATAATGACATTCACGTCTTAGGACTGTTGAATTATTGACATTAGAGAGGATCAACAAGATGGCAATAGTTATGACTTGCATGCAAATTGCATGCAAATTGTGTGCACCTGGAAACTGGACCAATCAAGCTAATTTCCTGTTAATTTTGATTTGAAACTGCCTTGTGGCTGTATAGTTTACAGGTTAAGGGCTCTGCCTTTCACATGGGAGACCAGGGATCCTGGTTAAAATCATTACCTATTCAATTAGGAGTCCTCGGGCAAGACTCCATAACACTGCAGGGTGGCCTCTTGAGTGCACCCTTAGTGGCTGCAGTTCTCAAGCGCTTTGAGTCCGACATGAGGAAATAATTATACAAATGTTAGGATTAGTATTGTTATTATTGAGATTTGAATGCAAGTTAGAATAATTGTCATCTCATTAATTACCGATAGTGTACGTCTAGCGGCCCGTATTTGGGAGCACTCGGGCTCCCGAAGACTTCTGAAGCCTCCCATCGGCGGCGGAGACAGCAGCATTTGACTTAATTGGTCGAAGGGGGAGGCATCGCTGTAACGGGCATCGGGAGAGGAGAAGAAAGGCTCATCAGGACCCAGAGGCTTCCTTCTCCTTAGGTAAGTATCCGGCATTTTTTTTTTTTTTTTTTACAGCCGATTCCGAATGACTTTAATCAGAATGGCGTGCGTAAACACTTACCGCACGATGAGTAGAACAGAATGCCATACATTACATGCAAGGCACTGCACTCTACTCATATAGTCTTACGCACGTAATTCTGCTTAACGCAGTTTAGCTCATACACCCCTTTTATCACAAGACTATTGGAGATGAGCATCTCTGGTTGTCATGGAGACCGAGAGAGCTAGAATAGGAAGCGATGAAAAAAAAAAAGGCCTGGCTAAGGCACACTAGTATATTCCTGCAGAATTAACCAAAGTCAATGAATGCAAATTAACCATTGTGGATAAAGCTGAAACCAACCCTGTCCTCCGAGATGTTGCAAATGCACAACTCCAGCTGGGAGTATTTCACTGTTAGACTCATTTTTTTTTTTAAACTACCTTTTTTTATTTAACCATTTGCATTCCTATGTCTGTGAGATCTCCCTCTCTACAGCTTCCGTCTGCTCTTCCTATTCCAAATTCCTCCTGTTCTGCCTGTGGTCCTCTCAACAGCATCCCTCCTATAAGAGCATCCTCTCCACAGATCCATGGACCAGTCTGCCTCACATTAACACATTCACATAAAAAGGAAAAAAAAATCTGTCTATACTTCCCCAGCTCCCCCTGATTAAATAAAAAAATCCCTGCTAATCTATGTACTCAGTGGGAAATTCTACTCCATTCCCTGCCATTGTTTTTTTCCCACCACCTTTTATCTTCCTATTGCACAGTTCATTCCATATTACCCGACGTATATATACCTCTTTGTCCCACTCTCTCCCTTCTGCTTTTTTGCTCCCCCTCCCCCACCTCAATCCCAATGCTGTATACATGCTCCCTGCCTCATTCTCTCTCTCTCTCTCTCCCTCCATCTCTCTCTCTCCCCTTTTCTCTGGTATACTTTTTTCACAGTGGTTTCTTCCAGTGACATAATAACAGGATGCTGAAGTCTTTCTCGTTTTCTGCAAAATATCCCCTCTTAAAATAAATGCCATTCCACAGAACCTTCCAGGGCAGGAGGCAGAGACGCTAATACGACCAGGGATTTATATGAGCATCTCCTGATCATCCTCTGTATACACACAGACATACATCCTCATCCAAGCACACGTATTAAGCAAGGTAAGAGGCATCCTTTCAGAAACATGGGAGCTAGCTGGAGGATCCGCTTTTGTGAGCAGTGCTCTGCTGCTGCGCTCTGTGTCTATGACTCCTATCCAGCAGTCACTTCCATTTATATATAATACCCACTAGTTAAAAAAAATCATTTAGGTTCATCTTTCTCTGGCTAGTCACAGTGCCTGTAGAAAATCTGTTGCATGACTGTTTGCTCTTGGCTTCTCCATCTCTGCAATCCACGGCCATGGAATTTTGGAGAATGCAACAGATAACTCAGTAGCATGCTTATCAATTGGCATTATCTGGATATTCTAAAAGGATTGGACAAATGCTGGCAATTAGCAGGCTGCTCTCCTAATGGGTTTTGGTACAGAGGGACATATGGGTGGCATTTTGTATCTCATGGGACTAAGAGATTTAGTTTTTGAAGCACCTGTATCTATGTTTGATGGTTATGCATGCCACACAGTTAATGGTTGCTTAGCATACAGTGGTAATTTCATCATCACTGCACTTCTTGAGTTGAGGTTAAAAAAAAATGATAGATATAAATGTATTCAATCCATCTGTGGTCATCTATCATCTGTTGGACTAGAGTGCGAGCCTGTCGTTGTTTAACTTGGTAATGGCCATATATTGTACACGCCTGTGCCATATCAGGCAAAACGTTGCACAGATGTGTATTATGCAACTGGATCGGACTTGCCTGTGTGCACCGGTCCCTAAACAGATCTTGTGTAACTTAGATAAATGTCTCCTAGAAAGGGTGAGGGCTCAGGAAGCTGGTCTGTTTGATTTCCGTTGTCCTCCTCCCCCCCAGTCGGTGGCGTTTGAAATACTGACATGGTCTCTGTCATGCCATAAAATGTGCATGAGAAGTAGAAATGCCCTCTGTAGCCCTGCAGCATGCTGTGGGCAGGTGGCCAGTGAACTGGCAGTCGGGGACTGAGGATTTTACTGCCCACAGCAAGATTGGAGGCATTAGGTGAGCTGTGTGTGCTCTGTGGGTGGCTGTGCATAACTAATTAGCTCTTATAGATCTGTTCGTATACTTTGCACCATATAGATGGGATTTCATAGCTGATTTGTTTTTCATCAATTAATTAATCTCTCTTTTTGTGTATATATATATATATATATATATATATATATATGATTAGCAGGAAATCAATAGCATGTGACATATCTGCAGAATTACAGCATGAATTAACGGTTATTTTAAGAGTTTATGGCTGCTTGTAAGAAAAGGCTTTATTGATGGATGATTAGGAATTACAGTCCATCATATGCATTTGAGAATTATTATTTTTTTCAATCTCGAGGGGCTGCCTTTGAGGTACTTCTCTCTCTGTCCGTCATCTCGTATTTCTCCTCGCCCGCGATCTAAATTAATTTCATATTTATGTATTAAAATTGCCTTCGACTATAACGTGACATCCACTCCTTCAGATCAATCTCGCTCACAGGAAGATCAACAAATAGGCCTTTTAAAAATCCCGAGGCGATGTTAACTCTTGTTGCCTGCGACGCCTCGCCTTGATGATAAACTGCAGCCCCCTGCAGGATATCAAGTGTTAATGAGGTCATATTTCACAGTGGCACCTCATAAGTCATGGTTGGTGTTATGGAGTAGTTGTGCTTAGGTAAGAGTCACCGGATTTAGCCAAGAAATATCTAGTCTTGTCTTTTCATGCTGGGAAGGGGAAAGGTAAACCCTTTAAGAACAGATTCAGTAACCTGTAAGCATCAATCAGTTGAATATTGCCCTTCTGTGTTAATAGTTATGGGGTGGACACTGGAGAGCTGAGTCACTCATTGGCTTCCTTTATGTCCTGGAGACTTCATGAATGAGATCTCTTCACTGGAGTCCTAGCCAGGTTCTGCTCCTAGCAGCCATATAGTCTCCTCAGTCCTCCTGCTACAGTAGGGGGATTCTCATTCATCTGACTGCATTTCATGGTAAATTAAATGAATGAAGCCCACCAATTCCCCCCCCCCCTTCCCAGCGACAGAGAAACCCCTATAATGACCACAGCAGGTGGGCTGACTTGGGAACTGGTGTACGCAGATTTAACTGTTGGATTTCCTCAATGATAAGAATTCGATTGGAGCTCGAGGTTCTGCTCCCAGCAGCCACATTAGTCTCATCAGTCCTTCTGGTACAGGAGGGGGATTCTCACTCATCTGACTGCATTTCCTGTCATTTGAAATGAATGGAGCATCCCCCTGGGATAGAGAAACCCCTATAATGACCACAGCAGGTGGGCTGACCTGGAAACTCCTGTGCAGAGATTTAACTGATGGAGTTGCTCAGTGACGGGAAAAAGTTGATGAGTGATCTAAACTATCAATGTCTGCTCAGAACAGAAATACTATTTTTGAATAAGCTGAAATTTTAAGCAATCCTGAAATGTGGACCTTTGTCATCTTTATATATATATATATATATATATATTTTTACAAACGCCAATAGACTTGCTGCATGCTTCTCTTAAATGGTGTGAGTCCCACCTGGAGCAAGCATGCTCGATCTAGGTCAGTGGTTCAGAAGGCATTACTGATAGAGGGTCAGCTAGCTTAGCAACCAGCCAAGTAAGATTTTCAAAAGGCGATCAGTGATGGATTCTTCCATATTCGTTGCAGACCACGTTGCCTTTAATTACATAGTTGGAAATCTATTGTATGCAGTACCCTGTAGCAACCACTCACAATCCAGCAATCAATAATCCACCCACTCTAAACTACTGGCTTCTTACTGGTTGCCAAGGATTTCCTAACACCCTTGCTCAACACACAATACTAATAAATAAAGCCTTCTATCTAGGCAAAGTACTATGTACATGATGCAAGCCAATCAAGTTGTTGCTGCACTAAAGCAGTTACCCATTCAATCAGTCCTCCTATCGTGAGGGAAGGCTGAACAAGTCTCATGATATGTTTACAGTGCTTCATCAGTTCCTTATTTTTTACATAGCTGTGCTAAGATGGTCACAGCTGTTATCTGCTTTTGTTCGTATTCAGTTTTCTTATGTTATGCCTGTTTTTGATTTAAATTATTGAGCACCGCTGATTGTTTCGTTGAGACCATCAAGGGCCATTGTGCAATCACAGCACACCAGTTGCAGTCTGCTTAGACCTATGAATATTTTTTTTTTACTTATCCTGTCACGGTTTCACACAATTCCATCAAAACTGTGATGGGTAGATTGGATCTTATGTAACCTCATATGTTAATATTTTATACAATTTGACCTAAGATTAATTGATTGAACAATACTGATTTGACTTTTTTGTCTAGATTGTTTGGGACCGCACTGTTGGAAAATTACACCATTCTAGAGCCTTGTCCACAAACAAGACGTAGGTTTCCAAAAGCGTGGGCCTTAAGTGGTTAAGGGTTGAAATGAAAACATCTGTTGCTTTTTTTCTGTGATTGGACTGCAATGTCAATTTTGCATGTAGTATCTTGAAATGTAGCCTAGAGTTCTGTACCTGGTTGGTCCTGGGCCATAGCGAGACTGCGATGATCAGATGCAGAGTAATGACATCATCAGATCTTGTGCCATGATGTCACCTTGTCTTATTTAAATTTAGGTAACTTATAAGTGCTCTATTTGTGCATGACAAAGCTTCCAGTATTTGGCTTTAGGAAAACCAGAAGACAGAAACATATGAAAGCAGCCATTGCTGTCATGTTTTACAAGAGCTACCTATCTGGCCATCATGCTGGTCCTCTTCTGTCTTCAGTGGTTTCTAGCCACATGCCTGGCGCCTGCACCAAGCATGCCATCAGCAGAGTCTGCACAGCTGATCTGCATGCTAAATGTTGGCCATTGATTCAAAAAGACAGAAGCCGCAATAACCATGTGTAGGACTTTGGACAGTAATTTTCAACATCCATATCCTTTGTACTTCTTTTAAAGTAAAACTCCAGGCAAAAATAACACTGGAAGTACATTTTTTCCTGGAAATCTGGAACTTACCAAAATGAAAAAGAAAAAACAAAACTAAACTAAAACACCCTAAATTCCAAGTCAGTCTTCAGTGATGACACTGCACAGGAGCTATTTTCCTAGTACTCTGTCTTCTGAAGGTGAGCTGTCATGTAGCCATAGTAGCTTGGCCTCCACCATCAGTACCAGCTAAGAGGGGGGCATAGTTCAATTTCACATTGTTCTACCCTTTCACTTGATTGGAGGGGCGTGTGACTGTTGCAGCCAATGTCCTTTCCTTCACTTGTTTCTTATGGAGGAAGCATATGGAATGGGAGTTTTCTAGTGCTGTAGCATGGGAAGGTGTGGAATCCAGTACTAGAGGTTGGGGCAGTGGGTAATGATTTGCGCACTCAACCTCCTTCAGTTTTAGACTATGGGGGACGAAACGATTTAGGTGTTGAAGGTGGAGTATGGAAAAATTCCAGAAAGCATTTTGGATTGTGAGTAGTGCAATACATGCTGGGAGGAAGGGGGGGGGGGATTAAAGTCACCTCTGCAGTTAAGTTAAAGAGGAGCTCCAGTGAAAATAATGTAATAAAAAAGTGCTTCATATTTACAATAATTATGAATACATAATTTACTCAGTGTTTGCTCATTGTAAGATCTTTAGTTTCCCTGATTTATATTCTGACATTTATCACATTTTGACATTTTTACTGATGGCAGGTGATGTCCCTGGAAGGAGATGCTGCTTGCTTTTTTGGCAGTTGGAAACAGCTGTTGTTTCCCACAATGCAACAAGGCTCCCACAGTGTGATGTCAGGACCGCAGTGCTGCGAGGCGCTGACATCACACTGTGGGAGGGGTTTCACCGCAAAATCAGCCATACAGAGTACCCTGATGATTTCTTTGAGAAAAGGAATAGATTTCTCATGGGAAAGGGGGTATCAGCTACTGATTGGGATGAAGCTCAGTTCTTGGTTACTGTTTCTCTTTTAAGGCCCTTTCTTATAGGAGTGAAAAAATAGAATTCCCGGATGTTGGCTTTAAATTATTTTACTTGATATAGATAGCGTTTTCTTCATACTGCGTGTGTGTGTGTAATGATCTTCACAATTATTGTATTATCTTGATTTAAGCCCTATGAAACCTCAAAACTTGCAATTAGAAGAACAAATAAAACCAGAGCCCACATGCTGGTCCTCTCTTCTCTCACTTTGCAATGCAGTTCAGACTGGTACTGGAGTATCTCTTCTAAACGATTCAGGAAAAAGAGTGACGGAAAAAAGCTTGTCTGTGCACAAGTCTGCCCCATTTGTTCAAAACAACAGTGACGTTCAGATTCCCATATATACCTTTCATAAACTCTGAGGCCCCTTTCACACTGGAGGGTTGTGTGACCCTAGTTTCCCGCAGGGTAACGCTATGCCAATGAAAGTCTATGGGGCCTTTCATACCTGCGCGGTGCGATGTGCCGGAAGTGACGTTTTTGCCGCATGGCCGATGCTAGAGCAACAGTGCGTTGGTAGCGTACATGCGCTGCGACGCGTGGTGGACCAGAAGTCATGTAAGTCTATGGCGACGCAGGTTTTTAAAAACTTTTTTTTGTATTTGCGTTGCGGCACGCATGTGCAGAACTATACTTTGTTAATACACTTCTGCACAATTCTTATTTCGGCCACATGAAGTGAGCGCTAGATAGCCTCACTTTCTGCTTGGCGTGCACCCAGAATGGGCATTACCGCTTATTAACGCGGAAATCCCTGAAGGCTGTTTTTGACGTTGCCATGGGGGCAATCATCCAATCGCAGCGCAAAACGCAGACTAGCAGTGTGGAACCGGAATTTACAAGCAAAAAGCTGCTTTTCAGAATTATAGTGGGGCAAGTACATAAAATGTTGGGGGGGGGGGAGGGGAAACCCGCTTTATGCTTTCAAAGCACATTCCAGACCCTCACTTAGTGTCCCTCATAGGCTGAGAGTGAAAGAGTGACCTGAGTTCACACACAGTGATGTTCACTAGGCAGGTTGTCATGTTACTAAAGTGTACATAATAGATCATGTTTAGGCTGTGCTTGCTGTAGAGAGATAGAGAGATGTTGCTTTTCCCAGTGAGTCCTCCCTTGCAAGAGGAAGACAATCTTACCCAAATTGGCCACGCCTCTCCACCCAGAGCTCATGGGAATGTAATATGATATAGATGCCTAATTTATATGTAACTAGCTGATGACCCAATTGCCCGGGTATGTACAGGGGTTGGACAAAATAATGGAAACACCTTGAAAATCAACAAAATATATTTTAATATGATGTAGGTCCACCTTTTGCGGCAATTACAGCCTCAATTCTCCAAGGTATTTATTTATACAAATTGTGAATTGTTTCCAAAGGAATTTTAGCCCATTCTTCAGTTAAAACACCCTCCAGTTCTTTTAGAGACGATGGCGGCGGAAATCGACTTCTTACTTGAATCTCTAATAATAACCATAAATGCTCAATAATGTTGAGGTCTGGGGATTGTGGTGGCCAGATGAGATGCTCAACTTCATTAGAATGTTCCTCGTGCCATTCTTTAACAATTCTAACTGTATGGATTGGGGCATTATCATCTTGTAAGATGGCATTCTCCTCCGGAAACAGTTCTTGAACCATAGGATGAACTTGGTAGACCAAAATTCCTAAATAGTCTTGGCTGTCAATTCTTCCATGAAGGGAAATCATTGGCCTGGCGGATTTCTAAGAAATAGCACTCCAGATCATCACAGAACCCCCGCCATGTTTTAGCGTTGGGAGAAGGCAGTCTGGATGAAATGCTTCTTTTGGCTGTCTCTAAACGTACACTCGGCAGGAGGTCGGACATAAGGTAAATGATGATTCATCAGAGAAAATCACATTTGTTCACTGCTCGAGGGACCAATTCTGGTGGTTTCTACACCACTTTAAACGCTTTGAAACATTTGTCTTTGAGAGCAGAGGTTTTCTAATTGCAGTTCTTCTATGGAATCCAGATTTGTGCAGCTCCCGACGAACAGTTTTTGTGGAAACTGGGTCTTGTAGGTGTTCATTCAGCTCTGCAGTGATTTTAGGAGCCGTGGTCTTGCAACCTTTTCTAACAATTCGATTTAGAGTCCGACGGTCTCTCTCAGACAACTTCGACTTTTGGCCACAACTGTGCTTTGCTGCATTACTTTTGAGACGGTACCACTTGAAATGCCAAGCATTCGGGCAGTTTCTGTTACAGTAGCGCCTGCCATACAAGCACCAACAATTTGGCCTCTTTGAAAGTCTGAGAGATCTGCCATTTTTATAAATTATAACCAACTTTGGTTTAATTATCTGTAAAAAAATAATTATTTTAACCACTTCAGCCTACAGTGTCGAAAATCGTATGCATCCGAGCAAAGTTCACCTCCCATTCATTCACAAATAACTTTAACGCTACCTATCACAATTAATTGATCTATATCTTGTTTTTTCCACCACTAATTAAGCTTTCTTTGGGTGGTACACTTTGCTAAGAATTATTTTTCTAAATCCATTTTAACAGGAAGATTAAGAAAGAAATGGAAAAAAAATCATTATTTCTCAGTTTTTGGCCATTATAGTTTAAAATTAATACATGCTACCTTAATTAAAACTGATGTATTTTATTTGCCCATTTGTCCCGTTTAATACACAGTTTAAATTTTGTTCCTATCACAATTTATGGCGCTGATATTTTATTTAGAAATAAAGGTGCATTTTTTCAATTTGCGTCCATCACTATTTACAAGCTTATAATTTTAAAAAGTATAATAAGAGACTCTCTTGACATGTATATTTAAAAAGGTCTGACCCTTAGGTAACTATTTATGTTGTTTTTTTTTTTTTTTTAAATTTTTTTAAATTTTTTTTATTAAAAATGTATTTGGGTAAATTTTGGTGTGGGAGGGAAACAGATAATTTTAAATGTAAAATAATGTAATGTCATGTAAAAAATGTATGTGGGTGTAGTTTACTATTTGGCCACAAGATGGCCACAGTCAAAAAAGTCCTGGAGCGTACAATCACGCTACCAGGAGGCTGTAATTTTTCTTTTTTTAATGCAGAAATACCGCGCTCTCTGATTAGAAAGCGTCGGTTTTTCTGCTGGGGACTTAGATCGGTGAATGGGAATTTATAATCCTATTCACTGATCGGGGGGGGGGGGGGGGGGGGGGGTTGGTGTAACGGCAGGCAGCGGCAGTGCGCGCCTCAGGCAGTGGCAGCTGCACAGTCTATCTGCACGGATATATCTGTCCAGATAGACTTAAGTGGTTAATTAAACATATCAAATAACAAAAATAATAAACCAAAAAAATTCAACATATGTCAAGTTTTGATTGCTTAAAACATGTTCAAAGATTATGATGCAAAAATTTTAGGTGTTTCCCTTATTTTGTCCAACCCCTGTATTTGGCTGCTGCTGGCTCTGCCCACTTTTTCTAACCCTAACACACAAACAGTCAACGAGCAAGTTTGTGAGCTTTGGGGTCTTTGGCACCAATAATTTGTATATTCCCATAGAAAGTAAACAAATCTGATTGGCTGTTTGTGGCTCTGCCTCTCTCCAGCATTTGAACCCCAGTCACCCAATGACCAACTGTAACAGGTTTGAGGCATCTGCTATTACCAATGTAAAAATGACAGCAATTTAAATATTCCCCTTGAAAATCAACAGTTGAATTTTGATTGGCCATTATAGGCTCCACCCACTTCCCTGAATATTAATCTCAGTCATCCAGTGACCATCTGGGCAAAGTTTGAGAACCCTGCCATTAACAGTGTATAAACCGCTGCAGTTTATATTTTACCAGGAAAATTTGTTTTGGCTCTACCCACTTTTTGTAACCTGGACACGCAGTCACTCAATTACCAAGTTTGTGAGCTTTCAGGTTTCTGGCATCAAAAATGTGTGAATGGAAGCAGTTTCTGATTGGCTGTCTCTGGCCCATCCCCTTCAGTGAATTTGGACCTCAGTCACCCAATGACCGACTGTAGCAAGTTTGAAGCCTGTGCCATTAACAGTGTAAGAATCACAGAAGTTTAAATATCCCCTTGAAAATCAATAGGTGAATTTTGACTGGCTGTTGTAGGCTCCACCCACTTTTCTGAATCTTAATCTCATTCATCCAGTGACCAAGAGTACCAAATTTGAAAACCCTGTGATTAACAGTAAAAGAATGGCTGCAGTTTACATTTTTCCATTGAAAATGAATGGCTGAAATTTGATTGGTTATTTAATGCTCCACCCACTTTTCCTGGATTTGTAACCTCAGTCACCAAATGATCTGTGCCAAGTGTGGGGACTCTGGCTTGATTACTGTGAGAATAGCAGTCTTTTACATTTTTTCCATTGACATGCATGGGTGAAATTTGATTAGGTGTTTGTAGCTCCGCCCAGGTATGCAGGGGGGCCGCGAGACCCCCAGAAAATATCATCCCAGGTAGTAAGGGATCTGTATGCCAAGGTTCGTTCAAATCGGTCAAGGCGTTTTCGAGTGATCGCGGCACATACACACACACATACATAGATACATACATCAGATATTATATATATAGATAAAGTGGAATACCAGAGCTCCTGGAAAATTCCCCAATGTCCACACACACTTCTACTGTAATTATGGTCACTTTCGAACCTTTTAAAGGGAATCTGAAGTGAAAATAAACTTATGATATAATGAATTGTATGTGTAGTACAGCTAAGAAATAGAACATTAGTAGCTGATATACAGTAAGTCTCATATTGTTTCCAGTACAGGAAGAGTTAAGAAACTTCACTTGTTATCTATGCAAAAGACATGCTCTGAGCTCTCCGACCTAACTTGGGTTGCTGTTTTCTGGAGCACTTATACATCAAAGAAACAGTCCCAGACAGATTTAGATAAGATTTTTACTGCAGGGAAGTTTAAAGGGTCATTAGCTCTGCTTTGTGTTATAGTTTAAAATGTGGAGTAGGGCTTGTTATTGCAAATATGACAGAATTATGCAATGTTATAAAAAAAAAAAAGCTATATATGTAAACATTAAAATATGAGACTCTATTCTTTGATACTAATGTTCTATTTCTTAGCTGTACTACACATACAATTCATTACATCATGAGTTCATTTTCACTTCAGTGTCACTTTAAGATAAACAGCGTAGATGTCTTCAAATATATTTTATTATCCTGATGAATTAATCAATCTAAGTAGCAAGGCTACTGACTACTGTGCAACCACTTTTGTTGGGCAGCGGACTATACTTCCCATAATCCTTGGCGGTGACTGTGAATGGCAAATACCTCGGTGATACTATTCCAATGGCTGATTGTAGTTCTTCTGTTGAACATCACAGCAAAAGACATAAATGGAAAGTAATGCTGGCCACACACATGTACATTTTAATACAGCCTTTTCAAACTAGTAATTTAAAAAATTTAAAAGTATAAAACATAAATTAAAAAACACATCATAGATTTTATTACATATGATTTTTATTACTCTCTCTTTAAATTAAATTTTCACATTTGATCAAAAGCATCTGCAATTAATAATATAATCATTTGATTATATCAAAGGTGCTATTGAACGATTGCAGCTGAGACACGTGTGGCTAGCTTGCCCGTGTGAAACAGCCACAGACTGCGACGATTTCTGCAAGAAAATTCTGCAACAGATAGCAGACCTAAAAGTACATCAAAATCCTAATTTTTAATTCATACTTATAGGTACAGCGTGTCTATTTTCATTTTGTTCCTCTGTAACAAAAATACTTGTTAAATGTCACATAAAGGAGCACTATTGAGAAAAATTGTAAAATTTTAAATGCAAGAAAACACATAAGGGCCCATTTCCACAATTTTTTTTGCAATGGTGGTCCTATCAGGAGGTAACAGCAAAAGTCATAATTTTACTGTACCGCCTGGAAATCTGTAAATAATATTTTTAATTAAAAATAAACTATTAAAAATAAACTTTTATATACAAAAACCACAGTGCTTTGGCATTCCTCCTCAGTGATCTGCAGGTCACCACAGTGCTCAAGAGAGATATATGTAGGTGACCATCACCAAGAAAATACAAACTTTGATCACTTTTTACTCAAAAATAAAAGTTTTGATTGGGGAACTGGAAACTGGGCATTGCTGACAATACGTGGATGTTTATTTGTGTGCTCTGTCACACTTTAATGCGCGGCATATGCTAAGGGTCCCTGTTGAAATGACCCTCGAAGTAGGTGAATGTACACAAAAACTTTTATGGATTGGAATAAAGTGGTGCATTTATTTTTGAGTAAAAAGTGACCAAAGTTTGTATTTTCTTGGTGATGGTCACCTACATATACAGTGGCTTGCAAAAGTATTCGGCCCCCTTGAAGTTTTCCACATTTTGTCACATTACTGCCACAAACATGAATCAATTCTATTGGAATTCCATGTGAAAGACCAATACAAAGTGGTGTACACATGAGAGGTGGAACGAAAATCATACATGATTCCAAACATTTTTTTACAAATAAATAACTGCAAAGTGGGGTGTGCATAATTATTCAGCCCCCTGAGTCAATACTTTGTAGAACCACCTTTTGCTGCAATTACAGCTGCCAGTCTTTTAGAGTATGTCTCTACCAGTTTTGCACATTTAGAGACTGAAATCCTTGCCCATCCTTCTTTGCAAAACAGCTCCAGCTCAGTCAGATTAGATGGACAGCATTTGTGAACAGCAGTTTTCAGATCTTGCCACTGATTCTCGATTGGAATTAGATCTGGACTTTGGCTGGGCCATTCTAACACATGGATATGTTTTGTTTTAAACCATTCCATTGTTGCCCTGGCTTTATGTTTAGGGTCGTTGTCCTGCTGGAAGGTGAACCTCCACCCCAGTCTCAAGTCTTTTGCAGACTCCAAGAGGTTTTCTTCCAAGATTGCCCTGTATTTGGCTCCATCCATCTTCCCATCAACTTGAAGACTTGAAGAGAAGCACCCCCAGAGCATGATGCTGCCACAACCATATTTGACAGTGGGGATGGTGTGTTCAAAAGTGATGTGCAGTGTTAGTTTTCCGCCACACATAGCGTTTTGCATTTTGGCCAAAATGTTCCATTTTGGTCTCATCTGACCAGAGCGCCTTCTTCCACATGTTTGCTGTGTCCCCCATATGGCTTGTGGCAAACTGCAAACGGAACTTCTTATCTTTTTCTGTTAACAATGGCTTTCTTCCTGCCACTCTTCCATAAAGGCCAACTTTGTGCAGTGCATGACTAATAGTTGTCCTATGGACAGATTCCCCCACCTGAGCTGTAGATCTCTGCAGCTCGTCCTGAGTCACCATCGGCCTCTTGATTGCATTTCTGATCAGCACTCTCCTTGTTTGGCCTGTGAGTTTAGGTGGACGGCCTTGTCTTGGTAGGGTTACAGTTGTGCCATACTCCTTCCATTTCTGAATGATCGCTTAAACAGTGCGCCGTGGGATGTTCAAGGCTTTGGAAATCCTAAGCCTGCTTTACATTTCTCAATAACTTTATCCCTGACCTGTCTGGTGTGTTCTTTGGACTTCATGGTGTTGTTTTTCCCAATATTCTCTTAGACAACCTGAGGCCGTCACAGAGCAGCTGTATTTGTACTAAAATTACACACAGGTGCACTCTATTTAGTCATTAGCACTCATCAGGCAATATCTGTGGGCAACTGACTGCACTCAGACCAAAGGGGGCTGAATAATTACGCACACCCCTCTTTGCAGTTATTTATTTGTAAAAAATGTTTGGAATTATGTATGATTTTCATCCCACTTCTCACGTGTACACCACTTTGTGTTGGTCTTTCATGTGAAATTCCAATAAATTGATTCAGGTTTGTGGCAGTAATATGACCAAATGTGGAAAACTTCAAGGGGGCCGAATACTTTTTCAAGCCACTGTATCTCTCTTGAGCACTGTGGTGACCTGCAGATCACTGAGGAGGAATGCCAAAGCGCTGTGGTTTTTGTATATAAAAGTCTGATTGATGCCATGTTGGAAGTGGTTACCAGAAGCAGCTGGCAAAAAAAAAGTTTAAAAGCTACTGGAAGGAACGCCTGTAATATTTTACTACTGTGATTAAAAATAAACTATTGTTGATCTATTCAAATGCACATTGGGTTTGAACCTAATTTTGTAATACTGATTTTAAAATGCATTTTAAAATCAGAAGAGATTCTGAAGAGATTGCCAATTGCAATACTGCGTTACTGGGATTTGGTCACCCATCAAGCATTTGAACTTCATTCCAATCAGTAGCTGATACACTCTTTCCCACGAGAAATCTTTTCCTTTTCTCAAACGGATCATCAGGGGGCTCTGTATGGCTGATATTGTGGTGTAACCCCTCCCACACCATGGTTCTGACATCACACTGTGGGAGCCTTATTGCATTGTGGGAAATAACAGCTGTTTACAGCTGTTTACAACTGCCAAAAAAACAAGTAGCATCTCCTCCCATTTACATCAGCTGCCAGCAGTAAAAATGTCACCATGTGATCAATGTCAGAAAGTAATTCAGGGAGAGGAAAGATTTTACAATGGGCAAACATTGACTAAATCATTTATACTTAATTATTGTAAAAAATGAAGCACTTTTTTATTACATTATTTTCACTGGAGTTCCTCTTTAAAGTGAACCAGAGACGCAGCACCCTCATGTATTTTACAATATAGATCAGTGGGGACATTAGAGAAAAACACCTACCATGCTTTCTGTTTCATTCTGCACTGCATAGCTTGTTTCTTATCAGACCTGATAAAATCTCCGACTGAGCATTCAGTCTGGCTTTGCTATAATGACTCAGCTATAATGATTCCTGAGCAGAGCCAGCAGGGGGCAGGCTTGGACTTGAAAAGACATGAGAGAACACAGACTGAGCAATAAATATTCCTTAGCAAAGCCATACTGAATGCTCAGTCTGGGATTTTATCAGGGCTGCTTAGAAGCAAGCTGTGCAGTGCAGAATGAAACAGAAAGCAAGGTAGGTGTTTCTCTAATGTTCCCACTGATATATATGGTAAAATGCATGAGGGTGCTTCATCTCTGGTTCCCTTTAAGTCACTAAAAGCAAAAATATAAATGCTGATTAGCGATGGCCTGGCACACCTAAGCAACACGGGGCCACATGCAATTAACTTTTTCTCCTGAGTTTTCTGCTATGTAATATGTTCACACGTTGCTAATAAACATGCTTCTTAGCTGGCATTGGAAGACATGCGAGCGGCATGATGGACATGTGCAGTACCAGCATCTAACAGTCAGGAGGGAGAGGGAAGTGCCCTTTAGATTTTTCCTCTGCTAAAAATCTAGTGTGTGTATAGCCACCGCAGCCAGCGGTCAGCCTAGTGGATAAATTTGGTTGATCCCTGTCCAAGAGTATTGTTCTCTCTACTCACTTTGGCCACCACATGTCACCTGCAGGCTCGCGACGTGTCTGTACATCCTCGGCCCTGCAATCTCACATGAGGGATCGGGTCGCTATCCCCACTGGCTGACATGCCTCATACATGTGTACGAGGCTTTAGAGTCACAGATCTATGTAATACGTATCTCCTGCAGACAAATCTTTTATGTCTAAGGTCTGTTGTAATGCACTGACCCACTGCTGGAGGGCAGGGCCACCTTCGGGGCACCACAGGTGGGACTGCAGTATGGGGCCCGAGTGAGTCTGGTGCCCAGTGAACAATGCCACGCACATGGGCCCTAGCTGCAAGTCTGTCACAGAATGTACAGACTGACAGTGAATGTGTAGTAGTTACAGATAGGTGCAGCACTGCACCTATCTGCACAACCTCGGAGTTACTCCTGGTCTTGTATTTGCCTGAGGAAGCGGGCTTGGGACCCGCGAAACGCGTTGCATAATTTTATGTGGAGTACTGATTATAAATATATATTTTTCTGGATACCATATATGGTGGTTGTGTCATATATATTGGGGAGACGGATCCACCCCGGTCCCCCAATTTTTTATTTGGTTTTAATAGACTACTAATTTTTATTCTGCTGGCGCCTCTGTAACTACTACAAATATCATTATCCACCTGGTGGATGGGTGTGTAGACCCTTATTTTTCTTCTACGGAGAGCGACTTCTTAGCCTGAGTGGGGACAGGTTTAATATCCCCATATGCGATTGGAGTGGTTGCCTGAAGTCGGCAACCCAGACTTATGAGTATATCCATATCTGCTGTACAAATTGAAGATTACCTTATATTAACAATAATACACTATTGGGGGCTCTTGATTGTTATTTCTTTTTGCCTGTCAGTGAGTGTGGTTCTATTCGCCTCGGACGATTTTTACATTGCAATTTTTTGTGATTCTGAGTGAGGGGGACCAAGTAGGTTTTACCAGTACGGGGCCCAGACATTTCTGATGGCAGCCCTGCTGGAGGGCATGTCAGTTTGTACTAATAACATAGCATCACACCAAAAATTTGCTACTCCTTGCTATGTAGATTCAAGCCAGCATGTCTAGTGCACTGGATTGGGTCCTGAGTAAAATAAGTCACTTTCATTGGAACTCTTTGCTTGAGTACACATATGCTTTAGATTGTCCTTGGCCAAAACAATTGTTCCTGATTGTTCCAGCTAGAAATCTAAAATGGGCACAGTGCTGAGTTAAATAGTCACAGATGAAGAATAATCAAACCTAGGCTTATTTACAGGATTCACAAGTTCTCTTTATAAATAATGCTTTTCTCCATGTCTCCAGCCAGGCAGAAACAGGAACAAACAATCCACAACAGTGTATAGAATCTTATGCAGGTATACAAGTAGAGCAGTCTCATCTACAGGCCAGATGTATGAACAACACACATTCTGCTGACCTCATTTGTTCTATGGGAACTTCAAAGAACGTTTTTGTAGTATGTCCCCTCCCCTCTTCATAGATCAGACCACATCAGCCAGGAGCCAAACAGCATGTCCGTAGAATGATCGTCACAAAACTGACACAAGAAACTATCTTTTCAGACCTTTATAGATTGTTTCAGGTGACAAAATCTTAAATGCGTATGACTGAGGCCAGTTTTACACATGAAATGTACGTTTGTGGTGCATTGTTCTGCCCCCACACCACATTGTACCGCAACGCTCAAAATGACTAACATATGATGGTGCAGCAGAGTGTACTGCCAGGGTCATATGCTTAGTGCCGCCCCCACACGACCCTCGCCAAGTTACATACTCCCTGCTGAACAGGAAGTACATCACTGGGATTTCTGGGGCTTTCTGTTGTTTCTCCGTTGTTCTGCACATGCGTGCTGCACCAATGCCGCCAACTACATTGCTCATTGACTTACATTACTTCCGCTGCATTGCCACAGAAGTCGGCCGGTAATGTGCTGTTGACTTTGATCAGGCACTTCCAACGCAAAGCGACACGTTAAGTGTTCCTTGCATTGCCATTGCATCATCCTGCCGTTAAACAGGGTAACTCAACACAGATTTTCAATGCAAGTGTAAAAGGGGCCTAAATGGGTAACTGAGTGCTTTCTTGTGGGTGCAGCCACCTATCGTCCCTGTATTATCATGTATATGCATGATATCTCTGCGGTATGGGAAATTCAATCCCATGTCTGCAATTTAACAGTAGAGTACAGCTTTAAGAGACTTTTTCTTTCTTCAACCATTTGCATCATTCTGGGGAGGGTCAGAAACCAAAGACTTTATGCGATCAATTCGCTGTTTCCTTGGAAACTGAACTGCTTTGTAGAGACAGAACACAGCTTGTGATGTCACAGTAAGCATGAGGCATTTCTGTGCTGAAGGGGGGATTCCCTGCATGTAGAGCTGTGTCTCTTCCACATACTACATATGTAAATCTACTTTCACTTTTGATTTATGCTAATTAATTTGGAGTTCTCTGTAAATTAGGCTTATAAGGCAAATGATGTATTTTCTGTGGGAACCTGTTTTCTTTCTGAATAGTTGCAAGCTAAGTTTTTATACCAAGACAACATACTATACAGTATATCCCCAACCCTTTACTTTTGGTCTAAAAATAGGCCAAAGGCTGCAACCTGCCAATTGACTGACCCTTCCCCCATGTGGCACCCCATCCCCCCATGAAGAGCGCAAGGAGGAATCGGAGGTGTAGTTATGGTTTTCAGCGCACGGGGACAAGACAATTTTTGCGTCCGTCTCTCCTCCCCCCAGACAAAATGGGCGTGGACAATGCGCGTGGACACGCATCAGAATGTGGGCGTGGTCATGGATGGAGACAGATGGACAAAAGCTGTTTAGGTAGCCACATGTGCCTTCTTCCCCCATAGATAGACAGAAGTGCCCCCTTCCTCCATTTAGATAGCCAGATTTGCCCCCTTTAAATAGCTAGAAGTTCCCCCCTTTAGATAGCCAAATGCGCCCCCTTCCTCCTATTTATATAGCCAGATTTGCTCCCCTTCCTCCTGTTTATATAGACAGATGTGCCCGCTTTTTCTGCAGCTGTAACATTTCTGCTCTCCTCTGCAGAGGAAGGGAGAGAAGCAGGGGCACCTCGCAGTGGCGTAGCTAAGAAGCTATGGGCCCCAGTGCAAGTTTTACATTGGGGCCCCTCCAAGCACTCTATACATAGCAATTCATACGGCACACCAAAACCTGCCAAGGATTTCCACAGTGTCAGAGGTGCAAGTAGGGGATGGGAAACAGTTTGTTAATGATTACTGCTATTCAAAGCATCTGTAAAAGTGATTATTACCAGCACAGAGCCAATAGAGAGCTAATATTGTGCTTGAGGGAGGGCCCATCGGGGCCACTCTGGCCTAAGGGCCCCGATGCGGTCACTACCTCTGCAACCCCTATTGATACACCACCGGCACCTCGGGCAGCCAGCAAGCTAACTTTCATGTGCTTGGGGGTGCAGCAGCTGTGCTGAGCACCCTCCACAGTGCTGCGCCCAGGGGACATATGTCCCCACTTGCCCACCCATGGCTACACCTCTGGTTGGAACGTGTTGATGGAAGCATATCTACCTGTTCTCACTCTAGCTCCTGTAATATGAACTGTGGCTATAGTGGCACTCAGGGATTAACTTAGGCAGCGGCAATTGCTGGAAGGCTGAAACTAAAATTAGAAAAAAGAAGTAGTTTGGCTGCCCCCCCCCCCCCCCCCCCCCCATTGCGACAAGAGAATTAGCATTAACGCAGTGTTTCGGCTTGAGCATGGGCAGTTTTTTGGCTTCACCGTGCACCAAACTTTGGCCACTTTTGAATGTATGCCTCTGCATGGTCACAATCCCTCCATGCCCTGGCTGAATGGTGTGAGTGCAGGCTACTTTGTCTCTAGCTCTAATCATGATGTGGTAGAGTGACATGGCTACAAAAATAAAAGAGAGATGCCGCCTCTTCACCGCCTGTGTCAAACCCTTTTAAGTGCCCAGTCGATGCACATGAGCAAGTGACAGGTGGGGAATTCCCCACCTTCAGTCTCCCATGTAAAAGAGACCTAAGCAGGGGCGTAACTACATTGTGCTGCCCCCCTCCCCCCCTCGAGATCTGTCAGCTGGCCTCCCACCCAGTCACAGTATTTAACTAACATGTATCACGGGAGGGCCTAAGAACTTGAGGAGTCTGCTCATGTACGTAATTCAGAGCGGCGGCGGCGGAAATTTATACTTTACCTCCTTCTGGTGGCGGGACATGATCTCTTCACTTCTCTTCAGTGTACAAGTGCTGTACATGTGGCTTCTGTCCCTACATGTCATGTGATAGGGACAGAAGCCGAATGGTGATTGGCTAAACGGCAAATGTACATTGAAGAGGAGTGAAAACTTGACCCGCCACCACAAGGTAAGGTATAACGCTCTTTTGCTACTCTGCATCATGTACAGGAGTGCTCCCCCAGCCTGCGAGCCCCCCTGCAAAGGTATTGGCTATTGTTATATCCAATATATGCCAAATTCTTCTGTCCTGTTCTGAGTAGCCAGTCCGTTAAATCAATAAAAATTACTCAAAGGGGTTTCTACAAGGCAACCCAGGAAGATGGATCCCAACGATGTCCCTCGACGACACATCTTTCTGCAGGTGGGTACATTCGATGGCACATGAAGGGTGCAAACAGGAAGTCAATCGATCGTGGTACTTTGTGCTGAGTCATTGGGGATTACTACCAAGAGAAAAAGAGATTGGCCCTGCAAGAACCGCACCACACAATGTTCAAATACAAAAACAGCCTTTATTAATCCATATCAATGATAAAACCAATTAAAAACAATTGCACATTGTAATACTGCCCTCAAAGTGCACTGTAAGTGCTGTTGCGTGCATATGAATCCACAAAAAGTAACAATAACACAGCTATATCCATAGGTAGCAAGGGATGATGAAAAGATGGGTGTTGTGAGACTAGAAGTGCAAGGAAAAACCCTGTAAGGGTGGGATGACCACAGTGAAGGAGGAGATACAATGTAACTCCACAAAAATGACCCGTGGAAGGAAGTGTAGTCAGCGTGTGCAGTCCATTGTGAAAACCATGATGGGATGAGGATATGGACAGCAGGCGCTGCCCGGTGTGCAGACCAAGGGGGTGGTACACCCTCAAGTGTAGAAAGGGCTAAAGCTGAGGCGGGAAGTGAAAGTAGAGCGCTTACCGAAGGAGTGCTGTGCAGCAGGGCAGGCGTGCAAGGAGCCGTCGCGATTCGCCGCAACAAGCGGCTTCTTCCGGGCATCATGCCCGGAAGAAGCCGCTTGTTGCGGCGAATCGCGACAGCTCCTTGCACGCCTGCCCTGCTGCACAGCACTCCTTCGGTAAGCGCTCTACTTTCACTTCCCGCCTCAGCTTTAGCCCTTTCTACACTTGAGGGTGTACCACCCCCTTGGTCTGCACACCGGGCAGCGCCTGCTGTCCATATCCTCATCCCATCATGGTTTTCACAATGGACTGCACACGCTGACTACACTTCCTTCCACGGGTCATTTTTGTGGAGTTACATTGTATCTCCTCCTTCACTGTGGTCATCCCACCCTTACAGGGTTTTTCCTTGCACTTCTAGTCTCACAACACCCATCTTTTCATCATCCCTTGCTACCTATGGATATAGCTGTGTTATTGTTACTTTTTGTGGATTCATATGCACGCAACAGCACTTACAGTGCACTTTGAGGGCAGTATTACAATGTGCAATTGTTTTTAATTGGTTTTATCATTGATATGGATTAATAAAGGCTGTTTTTGTATTTGAACATTGTGTGGTGCGGTTCTTGCAGGGCCAATCTCTTTTTCTCTTGGTAGTAATTGCAATTTTATTTGGCCTTTCTGCACACTACTTTGGTCATTGTTACCTTATTGTTCAGCCTTTCAATTGTACTCTTGCGGATGGTGCTTGTCTGTCTTGTTTTGTTTGAGTCATTGGGGATCTCAAAGATCTGAGCCACCTTGATGGTCGTTATAGCCACGCATCACTAAGTGTTGTTTGAATAATCGCGCGCTTGTACCTATGTCACGAGATCCCAGATCAATCACTTGTAGCCTAAAAAATCACCGGTTGTTGGAAAAATTAGTGGAACAATCGTGTGGTGGGTACAGGCCTTAAAGAAGGAGGGAGAAGGTAATCTTGAGCCAACTGTCACATTAAAATGGTCCTCCTCTAATTTATTAGAGGGGGGGGGGGGAGCAGAAGCCACTGGCGGCCCCGTTTTGAGGGACAGACAACTAAAGGCACAGAGAAAAAAACTTTCTGCTCTCTGCACAATTGTTCTAATTACTGCATCTGCTCAGCCACTGATAGTCTGTATTCAGTGTGCAGCAGGCTCTTCTATACAGTGCCCAGCCCATAACCTGGTGGGAGGGGGCCCTATCCAAAGTTTCACAGGAGGGCCCAGTGATTTCTAGTTACGACCCTGTCAGAAGAGACTCTAATTTTCAATCCCTAGCAAATACGGAAAAAGTAAAAAATAAACGAGTGATCACAACATTATTGGTGGCTTTCCAATGCCCCCCACCCCCCATAAAATAAGATCAGGGTAATAAATAAGTGTTTCAAACCTCAATTACTCATGACTACGACTGCCCAAAATACAATAGCCACCATCATGCTCACTGTTCACAAACAACTAGATGGCTTTCAGTTAAGTCTGCGGCACTGTCTGTGGTTTCCAGTCTGGCGGTGAACCAGAATCAATAAGCATCCCCTTATTCATTTGAGTAAATGTAAATATTTAAACAATGAATTACTTACCAAGCAGTTGTTAAACATAACTCCATAAAATAAGCAAGACACGTTAAAAGGGTTTTATTTATCTTGGAGTGCACACCTGCAGAGAGCCGATCAATGTCTCTGACACATTTAGTCATCTACAATGGGCCTGTGCAGCACAAATATATTTTTGTAGCCAAAGGCATCCTATTTATCACGGGCATACTTATTCTCCAGGCTTCAATGAGCAGAGCACAAGGGAAATGACTGACACTCCATACCAGGGAGCCGCAATCAAAGGGGCTTTCCACCCTGCTGCAGACTTCTCTCGCTTTGAGCTAAATCAAAAGTCCTATTCAAACAGTCACATCTCAACACTGGGCAAACAGAGAAAAAACAAATGAATCCAGTGATATTTACATGAGAAAAAGCATAAATGCAGGCTAATTGAGCAGACTGAGAGAGAGTGTAATACAATGCTTCCATTGTCGAGTAAGTAAGGTGTGGACTGGTGTAAAGCTTGGTACAGACTTTCAGTTGTGATTGGCCAATCACTTACCAATTTAACCACCTCCATGTAGTATGAGGGTCAACAGATATTGGATGCAATGACCAGATTGTGTAGGTAAACCCTCATACTAGACGGAGGTGGTAAAATTAGCCAGTGATTGGCCAATCATGATTGAGAATCTGGGTATTATCCAAATATACACTTGTTGGTTTGATATTGGCAAAAATGCTTCTATTCTTACCCATTGGGCATCATAGTGAATCATATTGATACTTCTTCACTAACACTGCCCCCCTAGTGCTCCATTCTCTCCCCCCCCCCCCCCTTCCCCTTCCTTCCATCCTTCCTCCTTTTCTCTCTAATCTTCCTTACCTCATTCCTTTCTTCCTTCATACCTCACTCATTCTCTTCCTTCCTTTCTTTCTCCCACTCGGCCTTCCTTCCTTCCTCTACCCAACCCCACCCTTCCCTTCCTTCCTTTCTTTCTTTCTCACTCAGTTCCTGTGGCTGCCTATAACAAGAAGGGGGAATAAGGGAGAAGGGACAGTTGGGACAGCCAGCACATTTGTTGTGCAGTTCTGCGGGGGTTTGTAGGTTCATAGAGGGGATAGTGTAGGGTGCCAGAACATCTGTACCTATAGGATAAAGTGGAAAGAGGCGCCCAGAGAAAATGCATTAAAAACAAATAAAATGAAAAAAGTGAGGTGGCTTACCTCAATGAAGACAAATTCAAGTATTAATAGAATCTTATTGCACTGGCAATGCATTTTGTGGGTGCATACCCACTTCCTCAGGCCAAATAGCAGTGCCTAATAGTGCTTGTAGCCACAAATGAGGCGCCTTTCAGTGTCTGTGCCTATAGGCTCTTGTGCAGGGCCGGTTTAAGCACTAATGGGGCCCCAGGGCAAAATAAACCTGGAGGGCCCCCCCAACATATACCCCGGAACCAAAATCGGCATTAGGGGACCTTTTTTGCAGCTGGTATAACAGGGTGTGAAGTCCCAATCGGTCGGAGCTCCACATTCTGGCTATCCCAGCCTGCATGGGGGACAAGGGGTTAATACGTTTCAGGAGGGGGGGGCCACACATAATTTTTTTTCTTTTAAATTCCCACACTCTAAACATAAAAAAAAATTGTGAAAATAGGAAAAAATGCCAGGGATTTTCATACAGCCATATTGCGGCTGTATAGCGATCCCTGGCCAAAGCGCTGCGGCTGCGTATAAACCCCCTGGAAACCCCGTCAGGAAATTTATTGCGCTTTCGTTTGATGCATGTAAAATTACACTACCGTTAGGTTTGCTACTAAAAGTGACATTTACAACATTTAAAAGTATACTTTTTTCCTTCGAAACTTTAAAATCGATTTTCTCAAAAACTATAAGGTCTTTTTGAAAAATTGTTTTTTCCTCTTATTCCTAATGATCTCCTTAACATATCCTGCAAACAAGGGTTTCTAGCATTTAAGGTGGATTTGCTATTAACCATTAAAGTCGGCAGGTTTTTAAATGTGTATTTTTTTTTACTTTGAAACTTTAAAATCGATTTTCTCAAAAACTATAAGGCCGATTTGATTTTTTTTTTCTTTTTGTAGCCACTGGGGGCCCCTACAAGCTCTGGGGCCCTGGGGCAGTTGCCTCCTTTGCCTTAATGGTAGCGCCGGCCCTGCTCTTGTGATATAAATCCAGGCCTGCACGGGCCACAACACCTGTGTCTTTTACTTCTATTTACAGTGGCATTTATGTAATCAGCTGGCAAACTAGCAAATTAATTTGTGCTTCAGCCTGTAATTTTGGGAGAGAACCTTTGTTCCCATCAATCTGTATTTGATAGATTTGTGTTAATTTTTTAAACAATTTAAAAAGTGTTTTGGGGGAGACTATTCCCCAAACAAAAGTCCTATGTATACATTAGACAGGTATGTCTTGGGCTTTGGCACCAACTGCCAAAGTCCATGCAAATGAGGCATCTCTTAAATAGAACTGAAAACTGGTGTTGCTCTGAAAGTGGACCTGAAGTGAAAATAAACCTAGGAGATTATTTATTGTATGTTTAGTACTGATGACAAATATAAGAACAGTAACATAGTCTCAAATAAGTTTTATATTTTTATTTTCATAATTGCATTAGACTGTCACATGTGCTGTTTGTGTACACTCTGCTTTGTTTATCTGAAAAATAAACCGAAGTAATAACCCTATTGTGATGATTTGCTCAGCTGCCTGTGCAGGCAGCCAGCCTTTTGACCATTGTGTAGGTTTGCATGTTGCAGGACTCTGGAAAGAAGAGCTTCTGTCAGTTTTGCAGCTTGTGCTTGCAGAGGAATTTGCATACGTTGTCATGCAAATTGCCTGGCCACATTCATTGGAGGCGTGTACTATAAGTACTATGTCTTTCCCACAATGCTTCGCTGTTCATAAGGATTTCGTCCTATGTAACACTCCTGGTGGGGTGTCAGCCTTGCTCTCTGTTTTAACATCAGCTTAGAGTAATTCCTAAATCTGCGCTAGGCAGATTTCCCTATTGCTGTTAGGATTGTATTATTTGTATTGCCTGTTCTGTCTTGTCTTGCCTGTTTGCCATTGTCCTGTCCCTATGGTGGTTGACAGGAAATGGTTCTGATCTCTGTTCTTGAAGTATAGCTGGTGCAGCGGTTGCTACCAGCTATCTCTTCTGTTCTGTCTCCTGGGATCGCACTAGCTACTTTTTGCTAGCGCTGGGGATCCTTCTGTTCTGTCTCATGGGATCGCGCTAGCTACTTTTCGCTAGCGCTGGGGATCCTTCTGTTCTGCTACTCTGTACTTGGATCGCGCTAGCCACTTTTCGCTAGTGCTGTGGATCCTATCTCTCGCTTGTCCCTGTTTTCGTGTGTCTGTCTGCTACGCTTGCTGGAGGCTCGGTGAGGTAACCGTTAAGCAAGCGCTCGCGTCCTCTGTTTCATGTTTGTCTGTTAATGGTTAGTTAGGCGTGCTTGTCTCTATTGTGCTTATCACGTGGAGACCGCGCATAACCGCGTGCACTGTTGCGAATGAGTGCGGTGTTCGCGGTTAGCTAGCATTTGTTATTTTCCGTATCTCCTCATTGTATTATTTGCTGTGCCTTTGCTAACCTCGTATTCTGTTCTGATCTGCCTTGTGTCTCGTCTGGCGATCGCACCTCTCGCAATCGCGTTCCTATTTCATATCTGCTGTTGTGTGTGTGCGGTTGCGGGGTGGCGACTGGATTGGCACACACACATACAACCTGTCCCTTTGCTCATTCTCATTCGCAATCGCCTCTCTTGCGATTGCGTTCTGCGTTTTGTACAATTCCTGTCTGGCATTTGTGGAGGTACAGAGGATTGGTTCCTCTGCACTCCCCAGCGCCATCTGCCGACAGGAATTTTCCCTCTACGGGTGCGTAGCACCTTTTGCTGGGTTCCTGCAAATTATACGCTTGTGGAGGATTTCCGCCGTGTCAGCGCACGCGTTGTGCGCTGATCACGGGGAAAGTTCCACAATCGTTACACCTATGAATTGCTCTAAACGCTTATTATCTGCCTTCTTTCTGACAGATAACAGACTTTTAGCTGGTATTTACTTTTCAGGAAACCAGACTAAATTCAACAAGCTCTTTTTGCATAGATAACAACTCAAGGTTTTTGTTTTTGTTTTTTTTAACTCTTGTAGTGGAAAACAGAAAGAGACTTTAGACAATTTTTTAGTAGGGCTAGTACTATATATGCAAATGTTTATCTCATGATGACACATATCATTTCAGGCATGCTTTAACACTGGATAAAGAGTATGTCACGTTTTCACATTGACATCATACAATTTTTCTCATACCTGTTTGAAAATGTATTAAATCATTTAAGTCCAGTTTGGTCCAAAGTCATTTGCAATTTTGCATGCATATATCAAAGAGATTTGTCCATAGTCAGGGGTGTAACTAGGGCGGAGCAGCACCTGCAACCCAGGGGGGGGCAGAGTTGCACCAAGGGTAGGCAAAGGAAGGCTGTGAACATTGGGGGGCTGCCCAATTTCACTAGGGGTCCTCATGAATTGTAGTTACACCACTGTCTACAGTTTTGCAAAACTGCAAAAATGAGCTAGTTTTGAAAAAAAAATATAGTTATGGCCACATAGGGGGCACCGACACACTACCATACAAGGTAACTCTAGCAGCACTCCCAAAAACTAAAAAGGACGAAGCACATTTATCAAACCTGTTTCTTGCCTCTAGTTCTGTAAATGAACAATATAAACTGGCATATGCTTTACAAAGGCTGCTTGTGGTTTGGTTCTGTAGAGAATCTCTAAAGACCTTTGAATGTCTTCATGCAGAGAAACGGTGTTGGCTCGTGTCCAAGACGAGATAAAGTGCTGTAACCTAGCACAAGTGTCTGTCACACACAATGAACTTACAGGTCCTCAACCTGCAGCTCATAGAAGAGTAAATGCAGGGCCGGTTCTGAACTTTTTGCCACCAGATGCAAACATTGTGACACCCCCCCCCCCCCCCCCCCCCCACACACACACACACACACACACACATACACGCACATATCTTTTTACTACTAGAAAACTGGCACCACCCAGTAGAGTGAGCAGAGCCTGGAGCGGGTGACTCAAAAGTAAAGGGCCAGAATTGGGATCTGCTAGCGCCGGAGTAATACTTTTTAACACACATACACAGACCTGACTGCTGTCACCCCTGATGCTGCCAGGACTACTGAGGGCCACTCATCATAACTCCAGGCTCCATAGAATAGAAGACACCCAGCCAACCCAAACCACCTCACTCACTTTTGACTCGCTTCTTCCTCCCGAGTCCCCCCAGGCATGGCTGCTGTCAATCACTTGGCCAGGCTCAATCCTGCCTGATCCACCCTGTCCCTGTGGACAATGCTGCAAGATTAATGGACAGGCAGGCAGCAGACAGACAGTGCACAGCCAGGATAGCAGACTAAACAACCATCCTGGCGCTGGTGGGGGGCAGCGGTTCTTCATCAGTGTCTACAGGCCAGTAGTAGTGTGGGCCTGGCCGGCGGCTGCCGCTTCCATATATGTTGCCTCGGTTGGTTATAGGCAGAGTGGGCGGCATGCAGCGCTACTCTTCCGGTCACTTCTGGCGCCTGCCATCCTCATCAGGTGGGGAAGCCGGCAGCCAGGGTGAGCAGGCCCTAGGGGGTGTCAGTCCAGCTGGGACTGGGTGGCCATGATGTCCGGGCGGCGGTAAGGCGGGCGGCCGCAGGGAAGACGCACTCCTCACTTCCTGTTTCTGCCTGGTGCCGCCCCCCATTCCGCTGTCTGAGGAAGCAGCGTCAATCTGTTTCATGGGCGGCCCGAGGGTGAGTAAATGCACCTTTTACCTGATTACTGTACAATTTACCCAAAGATCCTGCAGTTTGTCACATGACATCCTCTATTTAGGAGAACTATGAATTTAGAGTAGTGATTGGTCATTTAATCTGTGAGATGGAACTTACCTTTCTAAGGTATGTCTAGTACTGTACTCTTCAAGATCCATAGGAATGATGTAACAATTCTGGATTGGGCTGGTTAACACTTGTCTGCTGTAAAATGGTAGGAGGTGACATCTTGTCCTGGCACCTCAGGTCCTTTCTAGGTATCCAATTTGGATCCATCGGAAAATGGCGCCTGCGAATAATGGCGCTAATCCGTTTGCCGCTTATCGCTATTTGACGTTAAAGTCTTATTGTTATTTAGCGTTAAAGCCTTATTGTTATTTAGCGTTAAAGCCTTATCGTTATTTAGCGTTAACACAAAGAACCCTCTCTGTACCTATCCTTAACCCCTAAACCCCCTCTGGTGATGCCTAACCCTAACCACCCCTCTGGTGGTGCCTAACCCTAAGACCCCCCTGGTTGTGCCTAACCGTAAGACCCCCCTGGTGCCTAACCCTAAGACCCCTGGTGGTCCCTACCCCTTAGACCCCCCCCAGTGGTGCCTAACCCTAACCTTGACAGTGTTACATTAAATCCATTCACCGTTTTGCAGTTAAATAACATCTGCAGTTTGGCTTATGTAGGGCGCTATTGATAAATAACGTTACTGTGTGCAATAACATCTGCTGTTTGGCAAATGAACGGCACTATTGATAAATAACGTTAGTGTGTGCCACTAATGATAAATAACGTTAGTGTGTGCCGTTTTTCTTCTTTTTTCCCTGTGCGCCATTATTATGCAGTACTAACGATAAATAGCGATAAGTGTATCTTTTTAATGCGGCGCCATTTTTATGCATAGGCGCTGTGCGCCTTTATTCACTGATCCGATCCAATTTAGTTGCTGTGTGGTGAGAAGACTGAGTAGATATATGTGTGGATTATGTGATTGTTTGATTTCAACCGCATGCAGCATCCATGACAAGAGGTTTTTTAATTTAAATAAATCCAGTACAGACTGAGTTTATAAAAATACATTTATCAATGCAAACACTGTCTGAAGTCTAAATCTCAGCAGCCTCCCCACCATTGTCCAATATGACCTAAGCAATGGTTGAATTCAAAGCCGGATTTATGCTTTTTTTCATCCTTAGGCCAAATATGTTGGGACTCCCCTTCCATGTGCAGCAGTGCCCCTCCCATTCCATGTGCTGCCCCCTCTTCCATGTGTAACATCCATATACTGCAGCCCCTCCCATTCCATGTGCCGCCCCCTCTCCCATGTGTAACATCCATATACTGCAGCCCCTCCCATTCCATGTGCCGCCCCCTCTCCCATGTGTAACATCCATATACTGCAGCCCCTCCCATTCCATGTGCCGCCCCCTCTCCCATGTGTAACATCCATATACTGCAGCCCCTCCCATTCCATGTGCCGCCCCCTCTCCCATGTGTAACATCCATATACTGCAGCCCCTCCCATTCCATGTGTTGCCCCCTCTCCCATGTGTAACATCCATATACTGCAGCCCCTCCCATTCCATGTGCCGCCCCCTCTCCCATGTGTAACATCCATATACTGCAGCCCCTCTCTTTCATGCACAGCTCCCTTGGGAATCAGCTTCCATTTTCATGTGTTGTTGCCCGTGTGTATTCTTCCCTTTTATTATGTAGCAACCACTATTTCATGTCCAGGAGCCCCCCCCCCCCCCCTGCGGCAGCCCAAGGCCCGAACCTTCGTGCCTTATTTGCAGAAATATGGCCCTGGTAACATTTCTGGATCACTTAGGACTGACCACGCAGAGCTGGGACAAGGTCCTCCGGCACCCAAGGCTGAGACACCAAAGTGCGCCCCTCCATCCCTCCCACCCCAGCCGTCACACACTGATTGCTATTAGACTAAAAGGGCCACAGGGCCCACAACCTCCCCAACACCTTAATATCTAGTTATCTGGCTTGCAGTCACTGCTATGTATCTCCTTTTCTTAATTATTTCTGCTTCATACACAATTAGGAATGACAGCTGAATGAATTGTGCGCCCCCTCCTACACTGCGCCCTGAGGCTGGAGCCTCTCCAGCCTATGCCTCGGCCCGGCCCTGTGACCACGTTTTAACATTGGTCTGCAATGCAGGTGCACATACGTTTTACCAAAACGTACAGCACCTGCGCTGCTCTCCATTGGATCACTGATACCATTCTGTAGTTTCCCATGATGCATCACTTCTGAACATGCAGATCATCTCTTTATGCCCCTGAAAGCAAGTCCGTTCCGGCCCATGTGGCGGTGATTGACAGCGCCGCTCGCGCAGGCGCAGTACAGGTTGACCTGGAGGTCACCCTGACGTCATCGCCGGGGACCGGGACGGAGCTGCGCCTGCACAGTACGCTCCTGGGGACTGGAGCGTGAACAAGGACGCACACAGCCAGGGCTGCACAGGCGCGGTGCACTCCAACGGCGTGAAGTGAAAGTGACCTGCGGCGTGGGAACGGAGGATCGTATGGTAACTTCGTGGGAACAGGTCGGTTGCAGGGGGCTGGCAGAAGCCCCAGGTAAGCGAAACTCTTTTTTTTTTTTTAGCATGTTTCAGTTCCGCTTTAATAAGGAAGAATAAATATGCATTCAAATGGCATTAGAACAGTCTTATACTGTTTCATATTTTTATTGTGTTTAATATTTTAGAGCAAACATTTAATTTTTCATCTTTCAATCTGCCATACAATGTCAGATGTCTTTTTAATAGATTAACTTTTTAGCAGCCACATAAAATAAAACGTTATGTGGCTGCAGGGCCAAATTTTTACTGCCACTGGTGAAGTGTGCCTTCCCCAGCCTGGCCAGCTCGGCAGGGTATGCAGAGCGGCGCAGGGAGCTGTCATAGTTACCTGTTTCGGACTGGACCGGCTTCTCCTCTTCCTCCACCTGCAGCACTGCACTCCTGGCATCCTCTTCTGACTTCCGATCACGTTATCACTTCTGATCATGTTATTACATGTGATCAGGGCTCAGAGGATAGTGTCAGCAGTGGAGCGCCACCTGGTGGTGGAAGTGGGGTAGTGGAAGAGTCTTCTTCCATCATCTCTCTTCCACCACTGGGTGGTGCTGTAGCTGTACTGCTGACACTATCCTCTGAGCCCCGATCACATGTAATGACCTGATCAGAAGTCAGAAGAGGGTACTGGGATTGCAGCACTGCAGGTCAGTAAATACTGTACTGTAAGATTGATTCAATAAAATGTTCATTATCTCCCTAGCCTGAGTTAATTTAATACATATTAAATTACAAGACAGTATAAAAGAAACAAAAAAAAAACTGATATTTTTCATTAATCTAGTTGCACGTTTTAATTCAAGAGGTAATAAATTTACCGCTTTTGTAAAAATAGGCTGTATCTGCGCATCTGGCATTAATAGCAGTTCAGATTCACAATAGCGGGTCTGACAGGCCATGATTCACAAGAAGTCTAGGATGTCAACATATTAAATAAAAAGCAAACAGCGAGGTAGGGCAATAAGCAGGCCGTAGCTTGGTGCTTCAGTGGAGATAGCTGCCACAGTTCCTTTGCCTCAGGGCTCCTTCACAGAGTTCTTTTCCTGCGTTTTGACGCAAAGTCAAAACTTTGCGCTAACCAAGGTAAAATAAAAGTCCATAGACTTTCATTTTACCTTTCATATCCAACACTGCGTTTCGGTGCTTTGCGGTTCAACGTAGTGAGCAATGTTGCTATTTTTGCAGATGATACAAAATTGTGCAGAATCATTAACTCTCAGGAAGATAGTGTCATATTGCAACAGGATCTGGATAGGATGGCTATATGGGCACATACATGGCAGATGAAATTCAATGTTGACAAATGTAAGGTCATGCATTTTGGACGTACTAATGGTCTAGCACCATACAAAATAAATGGGATACAGTTGGGGACATCAAACTTGGAGAAGGACTTAGGAGTACTCATTGACAACAAGTTAAATAATCGTACTCAATGCCAAGCAGCTGCAGCTAAAGCTAACAAAATTTTGGGATGCATTAAAAGGGAAATAAAAACTCGAGATGCTAGCATAATAATGCCCCTGTTTAACTCTCTAGTAAGGCCACATCTGGAATATGGAATTCAGTTCTGGGCACCACATTACAAAAAAGATATTGCAGTTTTAGAGCAGGTGCAGAGACGAGCAACAAAATTGATGCGTGGGATGGAAGGTCTCACTTATCGAGAAAGGTTAGATAAACTGGGTTTATTTAGTCTAGAGAAAAGACGCCTTAGAGGGGATCTAATTAACATGTATAAATACATCAGAGGGCAATATAATACCTTGGCGGATGAGCTTTTTGTCCCTAGGCCTTCTCAAAGGACTAGAGGACATGATCTGCGCATGGAGGAAAAATGTTTTAGCCATTTATTTAGGAAAGGGTTCTTTACAGTAAGAGTGATTAAGATGTGGAATGCATTGCCACAGGAAGTCGTTATGGCACACTCTATACCTGCATTTAAAGGGGGCTTAGATGCTTTCCTTGCGTTGAAAGACATCCATGGCTACAATTACTAGGTAATGCCTAATGATGTTGATCCAGGGATTTTATCTGATTGCCATCTGGAGTCGGGAAGGAATTTTTCCCTTTAGGGGCTAATTGGACCATGCCTTGTAAGGGTTTTTTCGCCTTCCTCTGGATCAACAGGGATATGTGAGGGAGCAGGCTGGTGTTGTACTTTATACTGGTTGAACTCGATGGACGTATGTCTTTTTTCAACCAAAATAACTATGTAACTATGTAACGCACCTGGGAGCTTTTAATCGTCGAGCGCTGGCGTTTTCCCGTCGGGTGAATGAATAACTACCACCACTCATTGCGTCACACCGCAACATCCCGATGACACGCCGCAGGTCATTCAATGCATGCAGGAGATTGGCTCCTGTACGTGTTGTCAGATGTGAAAGAACCCTGAGGGCTCCTGCACGCATTATATGCCTATGGCGTGTCTTCGGGATATTGCAGTGCAACGCAATCAGCGGCGGTAGCTATTACTTCACCCGTTGGGAAGACGCCGGCTCCCGACAATTGAAAGCTACCAGGTGCATCGAACCGCAGCGCACCAAAACGCAGCGTCGGGTGTGAAAGGTAAAATGAAAGTCTATGGACTTTCATTTTACCTTGGTTAATGCAAAGTTTCGACTTTGCGTTAAACCGCAGAAAACTGGCTCTGGTGTGAAAGAGCCCTTCAGCCTTGTTTCCATCTGTGCGCTTCTGTCTGCTTTTCAGCAACATGTATCAATCTGTAAGATTGATGTGCTGATAAAAAGCGGACAGAAGCGGATAGAAGGGCATAGATGGAAATAAGGCCTAAGGGACCGATTACACTTGTGTCTGAGGAAAGCACAGACAATTCCCCACAAGCAGTTTGCCTCAGGATATATGCATGTTATGCGGAAACGGCTATTTAGCCGCAAGAAGAAATGGACGCGCAGGCGCCGTGCCTGAATTTATCGTTTTTTGTAACGGCTATGATTCGGCAGCCCAACCTCTCCGTCCCCTTCTCTCCCAGCGCCGCCCTCCGTGCTCCCCTCTCGGACTGTAAATGCGCACAGGGAAGCGATGTAAATACCTACCTTACCGCTAACGGCTATGATTCGGCAGCCCGACCTCTCCCTCCCCTTCTCTCCCAGCGCAGCCCTCCGTGCTCCGTGCTCCCCTCTTGGACTGTAAATGCGCACAGGGAAGCAATGTAAATACCTACCTCACCACCAATTGCCGCCGGTCTTCTCCTCTCTGCATAGCCGATATACACACGCTTTTCAGCGTGTGTACAGCGGCTATGCACAGAGGAGAAGACCGGCAGTGAGTGAGCGGCAATTGGAGGTGAGATTTACATCGCTTCCCTGTGTGTGCACATTACTCTGAGTCCGAGAGGGGAGCACGGAAGGCGGCGCTGGGAGAGAAGGGGAGGGAAAGGTCGGGCTGCCGAATCATAGCCGTTACAAAAAACGATAAATTCAGGCACGGCGCCTGCGCGTCCATTTCTTCTTGCGGCCAGTATTCTCGTACCGGCATGTTATGTGCATTTTAACGCATGCATTTTTTTTTTTACAGCAGCCAGTGATTTCAATGAGGAATAGTGTGAAGAAGTAGTGCATGCTTTTTTTTTTTTTTTTTTTTTTTGTACGCTATACAGAATCACAGATGCCTCCTGAAAACGCAGCGGCTCCATAGAGCAATCATTACATGCATCTCACATTGTGGCACAATGCTGCCAAAATGCCATAGTGTGGTCCTTCCCTTGCTGTCCTTCCACTTGCCATTGTCACTGATGACACTGAGTTCCACAGATTTGTCTCAGCTACAATACATTGGAATAATGGTAAACCTTCTCTGTATCGTATACCATAAAAAAATCTTTTGGGCGTAATTAGTAAATGAATTGCCGTGTGCCGTGTCTTAGTCACTCAAAACCAATACATACTGTAGATCCCAACTGTGCCTATTTTTTGGAGGAACGATTGCTTTTTTGGACCCTAGTTCCCCTAAGCCTTCTTGGCGGTATGGACGAGCTGAGCTTGTGCGCAGCCTGGCCAATCAGTGCCAGGCAGCACTGAGGGGTGGATCGGGACTCCCTGTGACGTCACTACGTTGATGATGTCAATGACGTCATTCCGTTCGCCGCCATGGTGACGGGGGAAGCCCTAAAGGAAATCCCGTTTAGAATGGGATTTACGGATGGGCTTGATCGCCAGCGGCGATTGGAGGGGTGGGCGGGATGCCGCAGGGAGGGGGGAATCATGTAGCTAGCGCTAGGCTAGCTACATGATTTTTTTTTAAAAATGCAAAAAATACTGCTGCGCCGCCACCCTGGCGCAATCAATAGAACGCCAGGGTGGTCCTTATATATCATGGACAGCTCATAAATGGGTTGTTTAACTAATAAAAGTAGGAATAAGGCTTGGTTCACGCATAAAAAGTTTTTGACAGGTGGTGTTAGTCTTGCATATGTTCCCATGGCTGTGTTCACACATACATCTGTACATTTCCGGTCCTGTCCAGACTTGTCAGTTTTGTATCAGTTTTGTATGTGTTTCTATGGCTCTATGGAAATGTACAGATTTATGTGTGAACCAAGCCTGTGTCCATCATCTAAAACTATTTAAAGGATACCCGAACTGAAATGTGACATAATGAGATAGACATGTGTATGTACAGTGCCTAGCACACAAATAACTATGCTGTGTTCCTTTTTTTATTTCTCTGCCTGAAAGAGTTAAATATAAGGTATGCAAGTGGCTGACTCAGTCCTGACTCAGACAGGAAGTGACTACAGTGTGACCCTCACCGATAAGAAATTCCAACTATAAAACACTTTGCTAGCAGAAAATGGCTTCTGAGAGCAAGAAAGAGGTAAAAAGGGGGAATTTCTTATCAGTGAGGGTCACACTGTAGTCACTTCCTGTCTGAGTCAGGACTGAGTCAGCCACTTACATACCTGATATTTAACTCTTTCAGGCAGAGAAAGAACAAAAGGAACACAGCACAGTTATTTGTGTGCTAGGCACTGCACATACACGTGTCTATCTCATTATGTCACATTTCAGTTCGGGTATCCTTTAATGTCATACTTTTTAAAAGCAATTCATTTTTTGTGGTATTTTCCTTTTGCTAATGAAGACAACCTTCATAACTACATAACTGGAGGCATTGCTAAAAAAATTGTAAACTTGTAGATGTTCCTCTTTCACTCTAGATTGGGAGGAATGCAGTCAACAGAAACGGACTACTGTATTATCAGGCTACAGATTTCTCTGAACTTTGCGTTTGGCTCTTAGTGAAGCTTTTTTAAAATACAGCATGTAAATTGCAGAGAAATGGAAATAGATATTCCAGGGCCCCTGTGATCCGCGACTGCTTACAAGTCAAACAGGCTCTTTCCATGACTTATTGGTATTCTGGCTACGCATCATTGAATGCTGACACCATATAGTTCAGTCTAAGGACAGTCAGCCTGCTAGTTTGATGCAGGAATGAGGCCGTGTATCATACTGGGTCTCTATGTTCACACCAGAGAGGTTTTCCAATGATTGCACAACTCATGTTGTGGCCAAGAGCCTTAGACATCCATCATGGGCAGTCGGCGGTGTGCTGCAGTTAATTGTTGGATTCTGCCAAGAGAGTGTGGAAAGCACCTGAGATCCAAGCTTTGGTCATGGAATGCGTATGTTGGTCTCCACACCCTTTTAATAAGACACTTGCAGCAAGCATCTAATGCACATGTTCTGCAAGCTCTGTGCTGCAGTCCATATTGGACACCTAATAGTCCATTAAAGTGAACCCGAGGTGAAAATAAACTGATGAGATAAACAATTGCAGTTTTGAGCTTGTAGATACCACAGACATGAGATGGAGATGATAGTCATTGATGATCACATGTGAGGGCTGCCTGTCTACTCCAAATATAAGACATTTACATATCTCAGACCACGTTCATTGCACACAAATAATAATAGCAAATCCACAATCCCCAAAGAATATAGAATACGTTAATACCAGACATGAATAGAGTGTGACATTCCCTTCCTGAGAAGTTTATTACCCGGGTGGCTGGTTATGCCAGCTTCATAAATGAAATATGAGGATACTCAACCGGACCTTAGCAATCAAATTATCATTTTCATATAGTTCATAAGTACGGTATCTCTTAAAACTGCAAAAATCATACAATGCAGTTATTTTAAATCTGGCCATAGTGTCCCCTCTGTGTCTGGTCTCCTGCTAGGTTGGAGCTGTGCTCAGGCTTCCTGTGCCATGAAAGGGACCATTTGGTCCTGTTGCTGGCAGAGTTCACACCTAGCTGCTAGTGGCCAGCTGAAGGAATATTCGAAGAAAAACATTGTAATCCCCATAATAGCAGCTGTATCCAGCTGGAATAGACCAGACCCCAGGTTTTGACTGCTGCTGTTCCTAGACATGCAATCTGGATTGTACCATGAATCACGATCAGAAAACCAATTGTGTTTCTTCACGGTTTGTCCATGATAGATGGCTCATGTGATTACATGTATTTACAATGAAAACACTCAAAACCATTTTATGGAAAGTAAATAACAGACCTTATACATGACTGGATGTTTTGCGTGATTATAATGGAAAATTAAACTTGTATTCTAAAAATAGTAGAATCAGTACAACAGCACAAAAGCAATGGGCTGCTCCTTGTAAAACATCTGCCCCCTGAGAAGTATACTTGTCTCAGTGTTTAGGGACATAGGCCTTTCCACTCTAACATTATAAAAAAAATCCCCATTAAGCTCATTCTGAATTGAAACTTGGTAGGGATGGTCGGAAATGCCAATTTCCGATTCCGCGTTAAATCCGCATTCCGCCATTGCCAAATACCGATTCCGCTTTACACTACCAATTTCCGCATTCCGATGCGGAATCTCCGCCGGAAATCGCGGAAATTCCGCCCGACTTTAACATCGATTTTCTCAAAAACTATAAGGTCTTTTTGAAAACTTTTTTTGCATCTTGTTCAGGAGATTCTGTTTAACAAACCCTGAAAATGTGGTGTTTCTAGGACTTACAATGGCTTTGCTATTAAGTTTAACCGCTAAAGTCGGCAGATTTTTACTGTAATGTAGATGCAGAAAATAGGCAGATGCAGATTTTCTGCATTTTACATTACAGTAAAAATCCGCCGAATTTAGCGGTTAATAGCAAAGCCCCCGTAAGTCCTAGAAACGCCGAATTTTCAGTGTTCATTAAACAGAATCTCCTGAACAAGATGCAAAAAAAGGTTTTCAAAAAGACCTTATAGTTTTTCAGAAAATCGATGTTAAAGTCGGGCGGAATTTCCACGATTTCCGGCGTAAATTCCGCGATTTCCGGCGGAAATCCACCTAATGCACTTGCATTACCGATTTCCGCATTCCAATGCGGAAATGCAATTTCCGATCGGAATTTCGCGGAATCCGAATGAGCATCCCTAAAACTTGGCCACCAAAAACCAAGACGATGGTGGCTGGCACAATGACAGAGCACTCCAGACATAGAGGTGTGCCTTCAAAGATGAAAAAAAGGCCTCTGACTTGACAGTGAGATGGCCAAACAGAGGTGTCCTTTTGCCTGAAAAGCCACCTGTAGGATTATTTAGTATAGTAAAGCACAGAAAGCATCATTATGGTGCCACTGGCTGTGGTGGCTGGGCAGGCTGGACCATTGAAATCCTTCCAATTAACATGGTCCCTGAAATAACACCACAACACAGAACCAAACAGCCAGTATTCAAGGAAATTCCAGTCTGGCCTGAATCCAAAACACTATTATTTAGGCCAGGTGCAGTTAGCTAAACTTGGTTTTCACAGGCATAAGCAGTTTTATACCACATCAGTATATATTCAAAGCAGTTGATTTGCACTTGGCCACTTCAAGCCACTGGGGATTGGTAGAAGATGATGTTAGAATGGTGTGGCAGAAGAGAGAGGAGTTTAAACTTCTCCTAATAAAGCAAACCTGGGTATTGCTATGCCAGAAAGAGGCAGCCCTTGGAAGTCACCTCCACCTTCTCCACACACCAGGTACAAAGAAACCCCACTCCCCACACTCACACCAAACACTTTGGTTCTTGGTATGTGGTAATAATATTGATGAACACTGTCATGTGACATATTTGTTACATACAGATAATATAGTTTTCACATCATAGACTTGGAAAAAAAAAAGGACCAGGACTTGTGATATTAGCTGTTGTCAACTTCTCCTGACCTTCCCATGTGTGACCTGTGGCAGAGAACGTAAGTGACATGTGTGGGCCAGAAGTGACCCTCGTTGTTTGTGGACACAGGTGTAAGTTAGTTTCCAGATAAAGTACAGTAGTTATGGGAAAATATAACCAGTGTTTATGTGGCCAAGAGCTGCCAGAGTTTTATCACACTGCCTCAGGAACATTATCTTAGCTCAGCAGTAACAGCAAAACGGCTTCAACAGCAGCGGAGGCCCCAAGCTGATAGGAATGATCAATGATCATGATATAATAACATTAAAAAGCAGGCCCGGATTTACATCACAGGAGCCTATAGGCCCAGATGTCCTGGCACCCTAGACTTCACCCTACATGAACCTACAAACCTCCACCAAACTGCACCGCGAGTGTGCTGGCTGGTCCAGCTGTCACTTCTCCCTTACTTCCCTTGCCCATAATAGCTGGCTAGAGGTGCCCCTTAGTATTAGGTAGCTAGAGGTGCCCCCAAGTATTAGGTAGTTAGAGGTGCTCCCAAGTATTAGGTGGCTAGAGGTGCCCCCAAGTATTAGGTGGCTAGAGGTTCCCCTGAGTATTAGGAAGCTAGAGGTGCCCCCAAGTATTAGGTGGCTAGAGGTTCCCTTAAGTATTAGGTGGCTAGAGGTTCCCCCGAGTATTAGGAAGCTAGAGGTGCCCCCAAGTATTAGGTGGCTAGAGGTTCCCTCAAGTATTAGGTGGCTAGAGGTGCCCCCAAGTATTAGGTGGCTAGAAGAACCTCAGTATTAAGTAGTTAGAGGTGCCCCTGACTGAAGGGAGAGCTTATCAGTGGAATGGCGAGAGCAGGGTTAGTAACCTCTCATTTACACACTCACCAGGAGTCTGCATAGGGCAAGAGGGAGGGTGGCGCTCTGGTTGGGGCCTTTCCATCATCCGGCGCCTGTAGGCACGTGCCTACAATGCCTCATGGTAAATCTGTCCCTGTTAGTAAGTGTAACAGATAATTGAAAATCTGGGTTTCAGTGGTTTTGAGGAAGGAAGCAGATAGAATTAGTGTGGCCTGACTAGTTGTTAGTCTGTGCTGTGGGATGAGGCAAAGCATTTTGACAACATTCTAAGCTATCTGTACTCAGTCCTGTGTATTTATCAGTCATGTTATACTGCGGGGGGCGCATAAAGGTAATTTGGGGTCTGAACCTTGCGTCCAGCTCATCGGTAGAGTATACATACTTATGCCAAGATAGGCCTATGTTGGTTGTAACGTTCTCCTAGCTTGGGGTCCTAACCAATTTGGGTGGTGTGCAGTAGCTTTGGGCAGTACTTGGCTTCTGCGGACTTACTGTGGAGGACATGTGGAAATGTGTGTAGACTTTTCTGGAAATGTTTAGCTTCTCGAACAAGCCCGGGTAACTTTGCCGGGAAGACTGCTCTGCCAAATTTAGCATGTGGGCAAAACAAAATACATGTGGGAGGTTTCCCTGTCAGACAACAGCCTGCAGGTTGCAAGTGGCAGATCATCAAGCTGGCTTCCTAAAAATGCAAAGCAGTTGTCAAAAATAATTTCAATAAATGCTTGCAAGGCTGTGCTAGCATCTGAGGTAGTTGGAGAAGAAGAAAGAGGAGAAGACAGCATGTATGTTATGCCTGTTTGCAGGTTGTTAGATGAGCTCTGCAGTGTCACCGAGGAAAATGGATGGAAACAGCCTAACACACATTCAGGATCATGGGGTACTCTTCTGTCTCTAGTGCCAAGGCTACTAGTAGGGGAAAGCCTAAGGAGGAAGGCCACGAAGATCCTGTGCTTCCTTAATGCAACCTCAGAATCAATTCTTCTTTACTGGACAATGGACATTTTAGGTGAAGGCTGAGAGAGTGACCCTGATGTTTATTTGTCTTTTAGGCTATGTTTACAGTGGGTGTTGCATTCCCTGTAGAAGCAGGAACACAACGAAACCGACAATTCATGCCGCTCGTTATACACGTGTTGCATCGCATACAGTGAAACATACAGTCAATGGAAAGTATGCTTTACTATCTTTTTTAATGCATGCCATGCTTTGGGATGCTGCACACCAGTAGAATGTACTCAGGGCCGGTTCTAGACTTTTTGCTTCCTGAGGAAAACTCTTCAGGATGCGCTCCTCCCCTTCCCGAATTTGGAAAGATCGCACAGCACCCGACAATTTACTCTGCTTCATTTAATGTTCTCACATGACATGCTGCAGCTCAACACATCAGCACACTGGCTGGCTGTGAGTCTTTGACAAACAAACTGCTCACCCTCAGCCACTCCATTCCTCCTCAGTCAGGACAGCAGTGCCACCCTTCTGCTGTGCAAGTCAAATGAAACACTGCTGCTCTCCTGCCTCCTTCCTCCTCATTCACTGCCAGACTCCTCACACAGCACAACAAGCTGCTTTTCCCCAATGATGACGTCTTCACCTCGCTTGCTCTCCTCTCCTACTCCTCCTACTATGACTGCATGCTGTTAGTGTAAACACAGTACAAAATGTTGCCCTTGTACTCTGTGCCTGATGCAAGTGTTTTACCTTGCTTCATGAGAGAACCGGCCCTGATCGTACTGCACTGGACGCATTGTGAGCGTTGCATAGGTTTTATAAGTCTGACAATGGGTTTGATATGCCGCAAGGCCTAACTGTGAGCGGGCTTTAATGGTTTTCAGAAAACGTTTGCCCCTTGAATGGAAGGTTGTATTTTATATATACCAACAATTTTTGTTTTATTACAGATAACAAAGCCATTCTCTTCATAGTTGTGCTTTGGCACAATTACTCCAAATTGGCAGAAAATTCTCATACTCAAATGTTATCAAACCATTTTTTAAATGAAAACCACTGATGACTTTGAATACTTTGACAAACAGCTTTTTTAACTTAAAATTGCACAGGAATAGACTGATGGATGTGCACAATTTGCCAAACATGATAGCCGGAAAACATATTTGCAGAGCATTCTAAAAACTATACCAAACCATTGTTCTAAAATGAAGATTGTACAGGAATTGATTTATGGCTCTACACACTTAAACAAGCAAAGAAAATATATCAGCAGAGCACCAGCATAGTAAAGCTACATACACACATATGATAATTTTCACTCGTCAGCAATCGAGAAATGATCCCTCAGAGGACAATTTGGGGAACGATGCTATACAGACACATCCCTAGCCCTGAGGCTAGCAATGTGTTCTGTTTCTATGGGGGCCGGGCAAAGAAACGACAATCGGTGCGCAATGCAGCAAATTTCGCTTTAGCAGTATGCCTTTGTTTGGGAGTGTACCAGTTCATACAAACCTCATGCAGGAATTGGCCAATGCAGATCTTGCCGGTCTCAAAACCAGATCCTAAAGGTGGCCACACATGCATTACAATTTAGAAAATTTTGTTATTATTCGACCAATCCAATCCAATTTTTTGGTTGATTGAAAGTATGGAATAAATTGCTTTAGGTACCACATGTGTGTTCGAGATTTCGGGAAAAAAGATTTAAAGATTTTTAATGGTGAAAATGATGGTGAGATTGAAAACATTTAACTTAATCAAGTTTTGATCTTGTTTTTTAATAGTACTACCTTTTCTACTATGATATTTTTACCTCTTTAAAGATAATCTGTATTGTTAAAATCGCACAAAACTAAACATACCAGTGCGTTAGGGGACATCTCCTATTACCCTCTGTCACAATTTCGCCGCTCCCCGCCGCATTAAAAGTAGTCAAAAACAGTTTTAAAAAGTTTGTTTATAAACAAACAAAATGGCCACCAAAACAGGAAGTAGATTGATGTACAATATGTCCACACATAGAAAATACATCCATACACAAGCAGGCTGTATACAGCTTTCCTTTTGAATCTCAAAAGATCATTTGTGTGTTTACCTTCTGTCCACTTCTTCTCTCATGCACTGAACATTACAGGCTTCCTGCAGACAGCTCTGCCTGTGCTTGTGTTTGTAATTCCTCAGTATGTGTCAGCCAGCTACTTTCACAGCCTAACAGAGGAGGATTTTTATCCAGCTCTCTTCTATCACTGATAAGATAGCAGAGAAGCTGCTGGCTTATGTAAATAAAACACACACTGGAGTGTGCATAGAGGAACAGACCAGCACGGAAGAGTTGGCAGCCTTCCAGACACAGGCCGACAAGTCTGACAAGGGAAAGATACATTGATTTATTACAGAGACCGTGATAGTACAAAGTGCTGCAGTGAGCCAGAACACATTAGAATAGGTTTAGGAACTTGTAGGATGGTAGAAAAAACGTTGTAATTTTTGTTACAGAGTCACTTTAATATTACTGTACACCTATCAATATTCTTATGCCATCACCATTCTCTCTTGCTCTTTCACACTAGAGGCTACTTTCGGCGTTTTACTGCCAAGACCATAGTTTGCAATTTCCAGGGTAAAATAAAAGTCCATAGACTTTCATTTTACCTTTCACACCTAAAGCAGCTTTTTTGGGGCATTGCGTTTTGAAGCTCCCCGGAGCTTTTTCAAAGCTGTTTACAGCCTAAGTCTGCTTTTCGCGTTTCAATGATAGTCAACGCCAACTACAGCTTTTTAACAGCTTTTTCAAAGCATTTTACAGCTGACTTGTTGACTTCTTTTTAAAGAAAAAAAAAAAGGACATTTTCATATGAGCTGTAAAACGCTATGAAACAGCTTAGAAAATGCTATGGAAAGACTACAAAAATGCTGACAGCAAAAGGCAGCCTTTTAACCTTTTCTACCGCAGCCTCTAGTGTGAAAGAACCATTAGCATTACAATGACCCCATTGCTACTTAAAACTTAAAGGGATACTGTAGGGGGGGTCGGGGGAAAATGAGTTGAACTTACCAGGGGCTTCTAATGGTCCCCCGCAGACATCCTGTGTTGGCGCAGCCACTCCCCAATGCTCCGGCCCCGTCTCCGGTTCACTTCTGGAATTTCTGACTTTAAAGTCAGAAAACCCCTGCGCCTGCGTTGCCGTGTCCTCGCTCCCGCTGATGTCACCAGGAGAGTATTGCACAAGCCCAGTATGGTCTTTGGTCTGCGCAGTATGCTCCTGGTGCCATCAGCGGGAGCGAGGACACGGCAACGCAGGCGCAGTGGTTTTCTGACTTTAAAGTCAGAAATTCCAGAAGTGAACTGGAGGCGGGGCCGGAGCATTGGGGAGTGGCTGCGCGGGCACAGGATGTCTGCGGGGGACCATTAGAAGCCCCAGGTAACTTCAACTCATTTTCCCCCGACCCCCCTACAGTATCCCTTTAACCAATCTATGACCGCCTAACGCCGATTGGTGGGTGCAGAGTGGCTTCCCAGGACCGCCTAACGCTGAAAGGCGTCAAGTCCTGGGGGGAAGAAATTAACGGGGATCGCCTCTTCTCCGTCAACTGTCTGCCAGCGGCGATCATCGCTGGCAAATTGTATACAAAAGAAACAGACCTTTATTTACTTTGTACAGAGCTGCGATCTATTGCTGCGGTGTACTGGGGACAGCCCTGTCACTTGGCTGTCCCCTGGAGCAGCTACGAACGCGATCCCCTCTCATAGGCTGATACAGTATATGAGAGAGGATCGCTCTGATTGGCCATCGGGGGGAGGGAGGGGATAGGGGGAAAAGAAGAACTGTCAAATGTATTTAAAAATAAATAAATAAATTAATAATAATAAAAAAAAGCCTGCAGCAGCAATCAGAGCCCACCAACAGAAATCTTTGTTGGTGGGCAGAAAAGGGGGTGAGATTCATTTGTGTTCTAAATTGTATGGCTCTGCAGCAAGCTGTTAAGCTGCAGAGCACTGAATTGTAAAAAATAGCCTGGTCACTAGGGGGGTGTAAGCCTGTGGTCCTAAAGTGGTTAAATACACTTTTTTTTTCAACACTCATGTTGTCAAATAAATAAACCAAATACAAAACAGTTACATTTTATTAGAATTTTACCTAATAATAACTTTTCCATGCATATTATTTTCACATTACATACCAGATTTTTTCCATCTTTTTTTAGATACATACACACACTATTTCATAATGCAGCCCTTTTTGTTTGTTTATACAAACAATAAAGAATGGTATGTACCGAATAGCTGCATAAAATGTATTCTGGTTAAATACAATTTAACAATCCATCACACACCATTCAATTTTTGGTAAAGTTGGGCTGAATATTCCAACACGTCCAGTCTCAAAAAATCAAGAAAAACTAGAATTTCTTTGTACGTTTTCAGTACAACCAACTGTTTTTATCAAAATTGTGGTAAAACGTAACAGAAAAATTGTAACGTGTATCTGCCTTTAGCCTAAGTTCACAGTGGGACGTTAAAGTCGCGCCTTAAAACAGCATTTAACGCAGAATAACTCACTGCAATGAAAAATCAATGCGCCGTTCACAGTGCACACAATGCGTTGGTGTCTAACGCTGCACGTTAAGTAAAAGTACTGCATGCAGTGCGTTATACACGTTATTAGCGTGGACTGTTTGCACATGCTCAGTAATGACTTGGAAGCATACTTTTCATTGCCTGTATTTTTTACTGTATCTGCTGTATGCGACGGTAACGCTGCGTTGCCACTTTTTGGGCGCGTTGCGTTGTAAGCTTGCGGTGTGACTTTAACGTGGCATCAAAATGCAACGTCCCACTGTGAATCTAGCCTAAGTCTACAATAGTGCTATCAACCATGTGCCATGCATTGTATCCACTCTATTTTCTCTCCATAGTGGCCCTCCTCTCCTATTTACTCATGGCAATGCTTAGGACTGTTTCTCAAACCTGTCTTCATGACTCCCCTGCGGTGCATCTTTTGCAGGCAACCTCCCCTCTCCACAGGTGGGGTAATTAGTGTCTCAGCTTGGTGGATTCCATGCAGGGCCGGTTCAAGTCACAATGGAGCCCTGGGGCAAAATTAACCTGGGGGCCTCCTCCCCAGCATATTCATCCCCAGGGCTCCTAAGCCGGCTGCTGTCGCCCTCCGGTTCGCCCCCTTTCAAATTGACTGTGTTCCCCAGGGTCCCTGCACTGTTTTTGTCAGAATAGCAACTTACCTATCCCGGCGCACTGCTCCAATCATGCTCCTTGTCTTCATCCTCGCTACCTATTTTCCATGACTCTGTGCTTGTCATTGCATAATAGCTGGTCGTGGAGGAAAGGCAGACAATGGGGATAAGGAAAGGGAGCATGAATAAAGCAGCGTGTCGGGATAGGTGACTTGCTATTCATGACAAATCAGTGCAGGGATCTCAGAGGGCAGGTGGAGCCCTGGGGGGCCCTGTAATGCTCAGGGGCCCTGGGGCAATTGCCCCTTTGCCTCTATGGTAGCGCCGGCCCTGATTCCATGTAGCCGACACACTAATTACCCCACCTGTGCAGAGGTGAGGTTTCCTGCAAAATATGCACTGCTGGGAAGTCATGAAGACAGGTGTGAGAAACACTGGCTTAGGAGAACTTATTGAGAAGCATGTGATCAGTTTGATCAGCTGATAGATTAATAAGGTACTGATTTTCTGTGATGACTTCCTGGTTTAGCACATGATCATGACCAGCAAACCGGAGCCTTACTAATCTATCAAACTGATCACATGCTCCTCCATGAGTTCTCCTAAGCATAGCTACTCAGATTGAATCCTCCCTTTTCCCTCCCCCCAGTTTTATGTTCTCGGTGGCAGATGAGTGGGCTGCTATGGCTGTGGTTATACTGCTGAATACAAAAGAGTCAGGCACAAAAGCAAGTTAAATGTAGCTACAGCAAAGCATGATTCCAGAGAAAATGAATTGCTTTTATGATGCATTTAGAATGCAATTCCAATATGTTTATGGTGCATTTGCGATGCAATTTCCATACGTTTATACTGAATTGAGGTTAACAGCAATGTAAAAAAGAGCAAGGAGGCAGGAGAAAAGGACAAGCTACATTTACAAAAATGGCAAAGTAAAACGCTGCATGTCAAAGGCAATAAGAGAAGTTCCACTGAGCTATAAAATCAAATTCAAAATTTTAAACACAGTGTTCTGAATTCATCAAAAAGACTTCAATTCAAAAACAAAACACAAACACCTGACTCTGTAGGCTAAACAAAAATACTGTGTTTCAGAGAAATGCTAATGACTTTCGTAAATAAGAATTTAATAGCTACCATACTTACACGTAAAACATGTTGGCCATATCTGTCTTGTTCAATACACACTGCAGTAACTCATAGCGGCTAATCAGAACTTCAATCCATTGCAGAAACAATGCTTATTTATTGCGGTTAGAATTGCCCATTACATTTAGTGATTTGCTCCTACTTCCATTTAATTTCTTAAATGGGATTGCAGAAATTAGTCAAGCCACCAGTGGCGTAATGAGAGGGGGGCAGCCCCCGCAGGGGTGTGGCAGAGCTTTTGAGGGCCCCAACTACTAACCTTACCTACAGGGGACTATATCAGGTGGTTTTGTGGCAACACTTGTTACGGGCGTGAAGATCATGATGACCACAATTGTTTCATGACCCTTGTGAGATGTCCTCAGGCCCGTAAACGGCACCGCAGGGAGGCAAGGGGGGGGATCAACATTTCTTTGGGGGTTCCCATGAATTGTAGTTACGCCATTGCTAGCCACACATGGAGAATGAATACTCTTTTCTATTTCAATAAATGTATTATTATTGTTTCATTTATTCTTTTTTTTTATAAAATAAACCTCATAACAATGTCACAGGTTTTCTGTGTATCACTGGTACAGTAACCAGATATTTTAGTATCCATAGAGTGTGCACTATCGTCTTCAAAGGTGCCTTAACTCCATAACTACAATATTACCTACTGGTACAAAGATGAATGCTTTAGATGCTACATGGCTAACAGATGAATCTCACTCTAGACCTCGAGAACAAAACTCCAAGAGGTCCGAATTAGCAGAAGAAGAAAAAAAAAAGAAAGGAAAAAAGGATAGATGGAACACAAGAAATACAGAGAAGAAGATCACCACATAGACCCCCCAGTTCATATCTGTCGAAGAGGTGAAGGCCAGAGTTACGACCTTCATGGTACAGGAACGGATATCAGATGTCCTTGATGACCCAGATGCTATAGTAGATGAACTTTTCGGACCCCTGGCATCACTGGGTGGGATCTTGGCAGTGGAGGACGGAGGGGGGGGGGAGATACTATTTTCTGAACAATAAGGCTTTGGGATGAGTCCTGCTTCACCTTAGAAATGCATTCGCTACCCTCAATGATGGATACCTTTTGTTTAAAGGTCTGGTTCACACTCTGGACTCTGGGAATGTTTGTAGTTAGCAGTGTGAGTATAGGTCATTACCAGGGCAGGTTTTACACTTTTTTGCCGCCTGAAGCAAGATCCCTGTCCCCATCTGATTTTCCCACAGTAAAAAGTGTGGCCAGTATCTATTTCCCCTAATTACCCCCCCCCCCCCCGCTTTAGTAACAAGAGCAGGCATATTCTGTGTCCTACTACACTTGGTATAAAGCCTGCCCAGGAGCTAGGGAGGCTTCTCTCTCCCTCCCATCTTAATAGCAGAGTGCAGAGCACAAATACTTAGTGGGAGCACCAGTCTTATCCACTTCTTCATTGCAGCCCATCTCCACCAGAAACGTCTCTTCATAGGCTCCTGTCACGTGGCACTGGGAGCCTAAGGAGTGACACAGCCATAGGCTGCAGTGCAGAAAAGGAGAGGACCCTGCACTAAACTAGGTGTTTGTGTCCGCATACTTTGCCATTTACCAGTACCGACCCCTTTATTTTGTCGCCTAAATCATATGATTCAGGTGGCTTCATCCTGGGGCCGGCCCTGGCTATTACCCACACAATATTCATATTTGATGGAGCTGTATTAATTCCCTTTGGATAGATTTTGTCAGGCGCCGTGTCCTCTCACCTCCATCTCTCCAGCTACAGACGTCACGCGTCAGACTTCAGGAGTTAGAGGGACGCTGATGTACGCAGACTGCGTATTTTCATATTTGCGATTTTACAATGTGTGTGTTTTTATGCAAATTTGTAGAATGCTAATTCTCCATGGATACCAGTGCAGTTACTTAACATGAAAATGTGTTTAACTTCAAGTCTGCAGAGGTTTTTCACATTGCAAATGCAAAAATTTGCAATTCCCATTGGGCTTCAATGATATGCGAATCACATGTTCGTTGCAAGAAAAAAAGCTGTTATATGTGAAAGGGACCTTATAGCTGAAGATATACTTCTGGTTCATAGAAACACAAAGAATCTAAAACAAAGGGTCAGCACAACTTTTATACAAGTATAATTTTCAACAGCAGACAGCAATGATGCTCCACTATCCTTCTCACTTCTGTTACAAGCGTTTGACTTGCATCAGATGTGTGGCAAATGCGCAATTGCAAAAACGCAAATCGATCACAAATTCTGTTATATGTGAAAGGGACCTTATAGCTGAAGATATACTTCTGGTTCATAGAAACACAAAGAATCTAAAACAAAGGGTCAGCACAACTTTTATACAAGTATAATTTTCAACAGCAGACAGCAATGATGCTCCACTATCCTTCTCACTTCTGTTACAAGCGTCTTAGAAGTAACTATTTTCTGTAGAGGCTGTATTAGTAAGGAAAAAAACATTAAACTGCACGCTTAATATTCTGTAGGTCCTGCTTGTGTTATTTAAATTGCTCTGACCCTTTAAGACAGTGGTCTCCAAAATACTTCTGAAGCCATCTCCTAAAGGACAACTGAAGCGAGAAGAATATGGAGGCTGCCATATTTATTTCCTTTTAAACAATGCTAGTTGCCTGGCAGCCCAGCTGATTTTATTTGCCTGCAGTAGTGTCTGAATCACACCAGAAACAAGCAGGTAGCTTATCTTGTCAGATTTGACAATAATGTCAGAAACGTCGTATCTGCTGCATGCTTGTTCAGGGTCTATGGTTAAAAGTATTAGAGGCAGAGGATCAGCAGGGTAGCCAGGCAACCTCTAAATACCCCTCTCTCTTAAGTTGTCCTTTAAGCTGGCCATAAACTATTCAATTATCACTCGATTTTGTATTTGATAGATATTATGATGGCTATTACGACCACAATACCAATCAATATTTTACGACCAACTAAAGAACTACTTGGCAAATGTTTAAATCTACTTCAATTTACAATCAATAAGGGCTTGTTCACACCTAGGGCATTTTCGCTATTTTTTAAGCGCCAGCGATTTTGAAAATCGCCTTAAAAGCACTTGTGAAATTAATCTTTATGGGAATGTTCATATCTGCGCATTTTGTCAGCTTTCCACTGGCCAAAGCGCTTCCTGCACCATTTTATGGACGATTTTGCTACAATGGAAGGTATAGGAAAAATGCAAAACACTCACAAAATCGCTTTTGCGGCAATTGCTTTCACACTTTTAAGAATACATTGTATTTATTATGTTCCGGGTCAAAGAGTTCACTTCTAGACTTGCGTCAGGAAGGGAAAAAAGAAATCGCTCTGCAAAAGAGCTTTGAAAAGCACTTTACACAAAATCGTAGCGCGCAGGTAAACGCTGGGAGGGTAAAAAAAAAATCACTCTCAAAATCGCAAAAAAACTTTCCGTGCAAAAAAATTGTACCATGTATGGTTAGCTTTATAGTGTCTGGCATGGCACCAAGACATCAGCAGCAGATCTTTTAAGCCAAAAGTGTGGAACTCCAGTCCTCAAGGGACATCTCCATGCCAGTGTTTAGGATGGTCAGAGAAGTGGAGAAATGGGTTCTACTTGATGAACCCTTCCTGATTCAGTCCCATCAATTAATTTGAGCTGTGACAAACATGTGTGAGAGGACCTCGGCCCCCGAGGACTGGAATTCATCATCCCTGTTTTAAGGAAAGATGGGGACTAATGGAAAGGACTTGTTTTTTCCAACACATGCCACAGATCGATTACTTTGTTGAGCTATGGAGTCCAAACAAAAACCTGGTTCATGGGACCAGACCACTTTCTTCCATTGATCTATGGTCTAGTTTTAATGCTCGCGTGTTAATTTCACCTCTAACAATGTACAGGAGTCAGCAAGAGTAGTGATGATACAATAAAGAATATATCAGCGCAACCATAAAAAACACAAATCAATAATCAATTGATAAGCAGCCAAAGTCCAACACTTCAGTGTAGCGTCTTCATCAAGTGTCTATGTAAACCTTCAGCGCTAATCAATGCATCCACCACCACAAGCACCATAAAATTAAATGCGCTTACTAATTTGTAACAGACCTTAATTACAGGGTCTGCAACATGGCATCATAAGGTCAGCGGTCGGTATCTTCCCCAGAGTAAACGAGCAGGAGTTTTGCATAATCATAAATTTGCATAATTGTTTGTAATTTGCAATTACCATGCAAGATTATAATGCAAAATTTACTTTATAACCGTAAAACATAATTTAGCAATTTTGTGTAATTTTCACATAATTTTGTGCAGACTTTAGCGATTAATAGCAATGTCCCAATACATGCTATCGTCACCACAATTGCTACTTATGTTAAGAGTAATAGGCCCATATGCAATTAACTTTTTCACCTGAGTTATCCCCTAGGAGATACTTTTCATCTTCTCTTTAAATTAACTTTTCAGAATTTTACAAATGAAAAATTACCTAAATGTTGTTGAAAAAGGACTATTAAATGTATTTTGAGTATTTTCTGGCTTCCTGGTGGCTTAAAAGGTATTTTATGACAAGTTGTGAAAATATCACCTAGGAGAAAACTTGGGAGAAAAAGTAAATTGCATATGGGCCATAGTCTTTCAAAAAGACCTTGTAGTTTTTGAAAAAAATTGATTTTAAAAATTCCCCCAAAAATGTCAATTTTCTGAGTTTTAAAAGCATTTTCCTTTGCATTCTAAAATCAATCTACAAGATTTTTTTTTCTTTTCTTTTTTTTACCTGTGTCCACTATTCCCCTTAATGTAGGTCGCAATTTTGGTGACAAATGGATGTATGGGGGCCTCGATATTACCCGCTAAAGTCGGCATAACATTTTGTGAAGATTTGTGTAAGTACGCACAATTACAAATGGATTACATAAAATCAATTGATTTTTCAAATTGTAATTATGTATGGCCGTAATTGCAAAAACGTATGCAAATTTTTGCATAATCTATTTGTGTTTTTTTATTCTTACATCATTATCACAACCCCCCTCACCCTCGAAAACAAAAAAGCAGTTTAACCATACATTGGTCTGCTCACAAGGAGTCTTTATTTTAACACTGGCAGTGGATAAACATGTTGTTTTGTTAGCAGTTGTAAGAAGCATAGCAAGCTGGAAGCAGAAATGGACCTCACAGTAATCATCTGTCATGGTAACCAAATATTAGAGCTTCAGCCCTCTGGGTCTGCGGGTTATACAGGGTTATAAAGCATCATGTGGCAACACATTTGCATAGTATTGGATTACAAAGCAGAAATAACTTTGCGACAAAAAAAGTGTCAGGCTCTGGGTATAGAATTACAATCATAGGGGTGTATTCACTTAGTAGCATAACATGCAGCATCCTAATAACATACATGTTACTTAGGTAATGCAGGTCACGCTAATTGCACAATATGCGCTACATCGCTGTCGGAATTACTGCTAAAATTTGCATGCGCAAGGAGCACATGGCAACTTTACGGTACATTAGTGAATAAACTCCATTTATCTCCCTTTGGGGTGTATGGGGTGTTCAGATAAGTGGGTCCCAGTGTGTATGTCGTAGAATCATCATAGTTCCCAACTGTCCCTCTTTCGGAGGACAGTCCCTGTTTGGAAACCAAATCTCTTTTTCCCCTCTATCTCCATCATTTTTCACTCTTTAAAGGCTGATGTACAGATCTGTATTCATTTATGTATTTTTCCATTAAAAAATGTGTTTAACCAGTTCAGCACCGCAGTCCGAAAATCTCATGCATCCGAGCAACGTTCACCTCCCATTCATTCGCCTATAACTTTATTGCTACTTATCACAATGAATTGATCTATATCTTGTTTTTTCCGCCACTAATTAGGCTTTCTTTGGGTAGTACATTTTGCTAAGAATTATTTTTTTCTAAAACTATTTTAACAGGAAGATTAAGAAAGAAATGAAAAAAATGTATTATTTCTCAGTTTTTGGCCATTATAGTTTGAAATTAATATATGCTACCGTAATTAAAACTCATGTATTTTATTTGCCCATCTGTTCCGGTTATTACACCGTTTAAACGATGTCCCTATCACAATTTATGGTGCCGATATTTCATTTAGAAATAAAGGTGCATTTTTTCAATTTGCGTCCATCACTATTTATAAGCTTATAATTTTAAATAATATAATAACATATTCTCTTGACATGCATATTTAAAAAGTTCAGACCCTTGGGTAACTATTTATGTTGTTTTTGTTTTTTTTTATTGTATTTTTTATTTTATTTTTTAATAAAAAAAAGTGCATGTGGGTAATTTTTGGTGTGGGAGGGAAACTGCTCATTTTAAATGTAAAATAATATTTTTTTTTTTATTAAAAATGTATGTTGGTGCAGTTTACTATTTGGCCACAAGATGGCCACAGTGAAAAAAGTCCTGGATGCGAACGATCTCGCATACAGGAACTAAAATGCTGGGGAGAAGTTTCCTGGGGGCAGAAATACCGCGCTCTCTGGAGAGAAAGCGTCGGTATTTCTGCGGGGAAGTCAGATCGGTGAATGGGAATTATATTCCCATTCACTGATCGGGGGGCTAGCGGCGGGCAGCGGGAGCGCGCCCGATCGCGCGCACCTGCCGGCGGCAGCAGCAGTGCCTATCTGGACGAGGAAGCTCGTCCAGATAGGCCGAACGGGTTAATTGACTCTGAAGGTTGCCAGTTTGCCACAAATTATACAATTTGCTGAACAACCGATTATGAAAGATTCTTCATACGAATGATCGTTAATGATCGTTTGGAACCACTAATGGACAAAAATCTCCTTACCAATCTGATCACATTAATTAAATCGATCTGAATTTTCGGTTCGATCCCATCAAGATTAACGGTCCCAAACGATCATTTACGATTGTTCATACAAAGAATCGTTCATAATCGATCGTTCTGCAAATTGTATAATTTGTGGCCACCTTAAGCTTTATTCTCATCAATTAAATTGTTAGATTTGTTATTTTCAAATGTTAAAGTGAACCTCTAGACCAGGGGTCTCAAACTCGCGGCCCGTGGGCCATTTGCGGCCCTCGATAAAATATTTTGTGGCCCTTGCCGGCAAAAGCTTCCTTATAGTTCGCTTCAGTGCTCCCAAGTAATCTGCCGCATCCCTGCCACTAAATGAGGGCTGCAGAGCCCCCAAATCGCCCGGGGGCAATCCGCCGGCATTTCCTGGAAAGGGCAGAGCTTTCAGCTTCAGCTCTGCCCCTCCTGATGTCAATCGCCGCCTCTCCCCGCCTCTCTCTGTAAAGGAAGAGTGAGAGGGGCGGGCAGAGGCGGCGGGCAGAGGCGGCGATGCGCCGCGATTGTGACATTCCTTATGCGGCCCAGCCTCATCCTGACTTTGCCTCCTGCGGCCCCCAGGTAAATTGAGTTTGAGACCCCTGCTCTAGACTAAAAATCTACTCAGCAGCACTGAAAAGGCTTGGTGTTTCTTTAACAGTTTCACAGCATCGGAACTTTATTTTTATTACCCAAGCCTCATTTTTAGCTGCACAGAAGAAAACTGCCCGGGCATTTCCCCCTGATGTTGTTCAAAGCATGATGGGATTCCTGATGTTGTTCTCATTCTGTTGTTTTGGTGCAAATTTTTTTTTACTTTTGAATTTGAGATTTGAAGCCTAGCGCACGCAGCTGGGAGGGGTGATCAGGACACAGGACAGTTGGAACTGTGTCTCATGCTCCCTGTCACCTCCTTTCAACCAAAAAGATGGCTGTCCCCATGAAATCACAAACATTTGCCTTTTCTTTTAAAACAGGGTGGGGAAGAGATTATACTACCTATCTATTTTAATTAACATAACTACTGTAACTTAAAGGATACCCGAAGTGACATGTGACATGATGAGATAGACATGTGTATGTACAGTGCCAAGCACACAAATAACTATGCTGTGTTCCTTTTTTGTCTTTCTCTGTCTGAAAGAGTTAAATATCAGGTATGTAAGTGGCTCAGTCCTGACAGGAAGTGACTACAGTGTGGCCCTCACTGATAAGAAATTCCAACTACAAAACACTTTCCTAGCAGAAAATGGCTTCTGAGAGCAAGAAAGAGATAAAAAGGGGAATTTCTTATCAGTGAGGGTCACACTGTAGTCACTTCCTGTGTGAGTCAGGACTGGGTCAGCCACTTACATACCTCATATTTAAATCTTTCAGGCAGAGAAAGAAAAAAAGGAACACAGCCTAGTTATTTGGCACTGTACATACACATGTCTATCTCCTCATGTCACATGTCACTTCGGGTATCCTTTAATGACAGTATGTTTGTTTAGGCTGAAGTTCCCCTTTAAAATTAACAAAAACGAAGGATGATAGAAAGAACCATTGTGGTTGGAATGATAAAGCTACATCTTTCTGAATTATTTGTCATATGCATGGTGAGGGGTGTACTGTGGGCATGGTGTGTCTTAAAGTGTACCTTTTTCTTGTCTCAAAAAGTTGGGAGGTATGAGTACCATACAGCATTATGCTCTACTTATCGTGCATAAGTCTTTACACATGCCATTTTAATTATCACAGTTTAGTGAATACCCCTTTGTCAGAAAGTGAAGCCATACTGAGTTTTTTTTTGTTTTTCAACATCAAAACTTTTATTGAAAGCGTCATTCGCGTACAAAATACTGTAGTAGAAAGAGTCATTGATTGATTGGTGTCAGAGGGTTTAGCAATACAAGATATATATAGGGTCACAAAAGGGAGGCCACCCAGCAGCCTGTAAGAAGAGGAGAAAGGAAAGGAAATGCAACATGCCAGCAAGAATATCAAGAGAACTTATCGACCTAGGGCGACCAAATTCTTTCAAACTGATCCTCTTTTTCAAATAAAGAGGCAGTGATCTTTTCCATTCAATAATATTCATTGATTTTATGTTTTAGAGACGGTTTTGGCAAAGAGGATTTCCACTCTTTAGCTATGATAGCCTTAGAAGCGTTGCAAAAAATGCACTAACAATTTATTGTTAAATTTAGAGAGAAGAGGGTCAGCTTTATTGAACAGGGCAACCCATGGGAAAGAACTACCTCCATACCCAGGACAGAAGAGGCTAGGCAGAAGCATTATGTCCAAAAATCGTGCGCTATAGTACAACTCCACCAGCAAAGTACCTGATCAGCCGAACCACATTATAACCTCTAAAGCATTGATCTGAGGGGGAGAGGCCCCCATTAAAAAGGGATAAAGGAGATCTGTGCCAATCATAAAGTATTGTACATCCTCTTTCTCTAAGCAGGCTCTTTCTAGAAGATTTAGCTAAATCCAGAGATGGATTCACAATCTTCTAGAGACCAAACACTCTGTAGCCTATCTTGCCATTTAACCATTGCATGAGAAAATTCTTCCAGGTGCTGATACCAGATTTCAAGGTAAAATAATGATATCATGCCTGGAGTGTGCCTGCTATACTGAGATTTTTAACCAAAATCTGCAAGAATAAAAAATAACAGATATGCAAAAAGTATAAGAATATCATCCTTTAACTCCACACACGGACGTACATTATTTATTTTTTAGTCTTGCCAAGATATTCTCCCAGCATGATTTATTTGAATTCACATTGACTTCCAGACCCTTTTATCTGCTACATGATCTGTTGTCACGACGTGTGTTTGCATGGCTACAACACCTCACTAGACTGCGAGACATAAATCTACCCAGCAAGTTTCATGATGTCATTGTAATGAGAGTAAAGGTACATCTGTTTAATGTATGTATCCTAACTTTGCTAGCATCCCACTTTGGCCAACACAATTATTGCCAGCTGTGACCCAAGGGAATAAAACCAATTATTAAACAGTTTAAAAGTGCTTAGGAGGCAGTGGTGGACTTACCTCCTGCAAACAGACACAACAGGCTGTGTGTTCAAAATAAAGCAGATTTATTGGTACACTCCAGGGGATATTCGCAACGCGTTTCGCAGGCCTAAACCCGCTTCATCAGGCAATAGCTAGTAGGAGTACACAACAGCAGACTGTCCGGGTAACACCTGGTGGAGGGGGATACCCCTTTTTCTTCCTGTCTACAGAGAGCGACTTCTTATTGCTGAGTGAGGACAGGACAATCTCCTCACCTGCCTTTACAGTGGTTGCCTGGAGGTAACCCTGGTTTGTGAGTATATTGTTGTACTCATTTTCATAATACCCATTATCAGTACTTACTACACTATATTTGGCTCTCGGTTCTCTCTTTTACATATAGCTATGACCCAAGATTCCAGCACCACTAGTCATGGTTTCTTAGTGTAGCCAGAGTGACAAGCCATCTGGTCTGGGGCAAAGGTCTATGTCAAGTATGAAGAACGTAAGCATTACATAACTTCTGCAGGACTGGACATACTATACAACCTCCTTTTACCATGACCATGAAATAGGAGTAACAGCATGAAAATATGTGGAATCTTGCAACCTTAAAGAGCTACTCCACATCCTACACATGCCCTTTTGTAAGTAAATGTTCAAATAATCTGAAGATACAAAGTGGTGAAATCATTCACTGCTACTAGATACATTTTTGATCAGGAGTGGATTAATTGGTAGTCAGATCAGGCTGTTCTAGACCCCCCAAAATTACATCTTTTCCAATCTAGAACCATTCTGTATTTTGTCCTGACTGTAGATTTCTGTTTTGTGTACAGGTCGCTAAACAAGACTTATTCACTCTACAAATCTCATTCACGTAAGAACCTTCCAAAGTGTGGTATGATCCGCACAAAGTGGTTGATAATTCTTTTTGAATGCTTGATGCACTATGTCATTGTGAGATCCATGTGAGATGGTGCATTAACAACCATTTCTCATATGCAGATCATTTCTCAAGCACAATAACTTTCCAAGGTGCCGAAAATGTTAAGCTCAGAAGTAGTCAAAAACTGTGAAGGTATCCTACTGAAGCTCTACTTGCACCCACTCCCCAGACATAGTGACTGGTGATGAGCAGAGAAAAGATGACAGTCCCCCTCAGGGTCGGACTGGGACTCTGGGGGCCCACCAGAAAATTTTCAACCTGAGGCCCACACATCCCTTGATCGCGGTGAAAAAAGGGCGTGACCATGCACCGGAAGGTGGGCGTGGTCATGATATATTATGGACAGGGCCAAATGTACATGATCTTAGCAGCATTGTAATTCAGAGACACTGCTGCCAGCAAAACTTTGCATAGAGTCCCCTCCTTCAATATAAATTAATGTCCTAATTACCATACATATGACATGACTATGACATTGATTAGATTGTGTGCTCCTCTGTGGACAGTCAGTGACATGACTATGTACTCTGTACAGTGCTGCAGAAGATGTCAATGCTCTATAACTACATAATACAAATATAGCACACTAGGCTAGATATGGTGGGAATCATTTGATTGTGAGCAATGACAAGTAATGTCAAGTGCCAGCAATTGTGAGGCCCACCGAGGGAAAAAACTGTACTACTGTGGCCCAGTCCAACCCTGGTCCCCCTCTACTCTTTGTCAGTCCACTACTTCTGGTAGCAGTAAGGGTGTCTTGCAAGGGTAACAAATACCAACCCTTACCAGACACAAAGTCCCATACACGCTATTGGGCACAAGCCCTTCAGACACGTCCTGGCCTGGATGGGTGCCTGATAATAAGAGATGAGGGCCTATGATGCTATCCAAGCAACCCACCCAGGCTAAGTAATAGAGGCGTCTTTAACTTATTGTTTACTATAAGTGTAAAATCAAGTCTATAAACCAAACCAACTAGTGTTATAATATTTTAGTTCAAGTGGACCTAAACTCTTGTACTGGACAGAAGGAAAACACAGAAATGCACCCTGTATGCACTTAGAGAGTTTAGCCTGTCTAATCCCGCCTCATCTGTGACTAAGCACGTTAATTTGTAATTTGATCCCTTAGCTGTGTCAGCTGACTGACATACAACAATATGTCTGCTTCCATGAAAGCAGGAAGTAGACAAACTGCAGATTTATTGCAGGATTTGTATCAGCTGTAACAAAGAAATGTTTTTCTTGAAAGGTTAGTATGTTTTTGGTTATCTTTTAGAGCTGAGATGAAGTTCTGAGTTCAGGCCCGCTTTAATGATTGTGGAAGTCTTCTGGATTATTTTCCAGGATTCCAACATAATCCCCTTCTTGCAAACAGGTTCTGTTTCAGGAGATAGTTTGTAAGTTAAATTAGACTTAAGTTGAGTCCTGTGTTGAACATAGATAAATGATTTGCTTTCAGACAACTCTGGATTTGGACATATAGTATAAACTGTTTTTTGGTTGTTTTCAATGTGATTTAGTATGTAGTAGTGTGATTATTTTAAACTATAGTATTTTAAACTACCTATATCAGTTTATACAATACTGTAACATTTAACAACAAAAATATGTCAGTAATCCTGCGCTTACCATGTCAGTTTCTGCTGCCTCCGCTGGCAGCGCATCTGGGACTTCAGGTGCGGCTGCCCGCATTGTCAGGGATGGTGTCAGCAGCGTTCATGCAGAGATCCGGCCGCATGATTCTCAGACTGAAAATGAGGGTGGACACATGCGCTGTTGACGACGCCCTTCTTATACTCTTAAGGAAGCGTGTCAGCTGATCACGCATGGCTCCACCTCCAGTGCCTGATTGGCCCAGCGGATTAGGGGGCGTGGTTTCCTGCTTACGTGGTTGCCTGCTCTATTTAAGAGCTGTGCAGACACTTGCTCACTGTCTGCTCTAGCTAACACTTCACAGTGAAGGCTTCAGACAATAGTCAGTTCCGTGTGTTGCTTGAACCGGCAGGACCCCGGGGATTCCATACCATCTAGCCTATATTATTATTATTATTACTGATTGATATTCTGTGTTTGACTTCTGCTTGATCCTCTGACTACTCTTTGCCTATCGATTCTGTACCTTTGCCAATCTGATCTGTTGCTGACCTCTGCCTGAACACTCACTTAGCTTTTGCCTGCTGATTCTGTACCTTTGCACATCTGATTGTTGCCAACCTCTGCCTGTCTCCTAACATTGTATTTGCCTGCTGATTTTGTACTGTGTCTGCCAGATCTGTTACCAACCCTGTTTTGCCTGACCATTCTCATTATCTGTATTCAGTGTTAGTGCTGCCTTCTACTGACACTGTCTGTGGACATTTCCCTTTCAGGAAACGCCTGATTTTTGTCTGTCTGCTAGTGCTCACACACTAGCAGATCGTTACAAAATATGTAATAACAAAAAAAAATATTGTATAATTTGTACATGAAGACTATGCATCTCTGAAATGCTGCAGCTAGAGTTGTTTGTAAGTTGGGGACTGTATGTACCGGTTCAATGTCTTTTATCTTACTTCAAGGCCCATATGCAATTAACTTTTTCACCTGAGTTTTCTCCTAGAAGATAATTTTTAATTTTCTACTATATTAATTTTCCAGCACTCAACAATTGAAAAGGTACCAAAGATTAAATAAAAGAGTACTATAAAAACTATTTTAAATATATTCTTGCTTGCTGGAGGTTTAAAAGACATTTTATTTACAAGTTTAAAAAATATCACTTAGGAGAAAATTCAGGAGAAAAAACGAATTGTATATGGGCCCACTCTTAACATTATGCTTGTAGCCCTAATTCCTCCATCTTGCTTGACGTCTTCCGTTTTTCTTGAAAACACTGTGTGGGGGTTTTGTCCTCCTTGAGCTCCAGCGCTCAGCTTGTCAGAGAAAATGTTGATAAAACATCTCTGCGTGTCTTCTCATATAAAAGAAACAACATCTCCAGCTATTAACTAGTGATCACTGCAGTCATTGCCAAGAACGTTCCCATGGTTGGCACTCACATGAGGAATACCCAATGTGCCATCATAGGTTGTGCGTTGCTTGTTTTGTTTAGTAGTGATGATCGCGGTTTAAGTAAATTAGGCTCATGGACTCACTTGTGTTATTTTGTTGCTTTCCCCAGCTTGGACATCCTGCATTTCTCTTTTGAAGCATGGCTGAAGAATGTATTGGATGGTTGCGAGAAGTATTTTCTCACTTGAGATATCAACTCTACACCGTCTGTAACTCTGGGTGTTTCAGGTCCTACTCCATAGAGCCACATTCATCTATGTCAAGCACTGATGAGGATCAACCAATCCGAAACAGTCTGTTGGATTATTGTGGCTCTGTAGAATTAACAAGCTGGCTGTAACGTTTGCAGAATCGTTTTCGTGGTCAGCGCACAAGATGCGCACTGACACAACGAAAACCCTCCACACGCGTATAATTAGGTAAACCCAGGCTAGGTGCAATGCATCAGCAGAGGGCAATTCCCTCCGGCAGATGGAGCTGTGGAGTGCAGACGAGCACAGCCTCTGCACGGCCACAAATGCCAGATGGGAATTGTACTGATCTAAGACAATGTGGGGCTGAACAGCCCTTAAAGAGAAGAGCACAGAGATAGACTAAATGTGTGTTCCCCAAACTAGTCGCCACCCAGCGATGGTGAACACACATTCGCAGAAACAAAGTATGAACGCGATCGCGAGAGAGGCGATCGCCAGAAGTGACACAAGACTGATCAGAACAGAACACAAGAGTAGCAAAGTCACAGCAAACGACAATGAGAAAATAACGAAAATAACAAACGCTAACTAAACGCGAACACCGCAATTATTCGCAACAGCAAACGCGTTTACAGCGCGATCTCCGGACGTTAAGCGCAACAGAGACAAGCATGCCTAACTAACCACCGACAGACAAACACGAAACAGAGGACGCAAGCGCTTGCTTAACGGTTACCTCACCGAGCCTACAGCAAGCGTTCGTATCAGACAAGACAGACAGACGGAAAACAGGAATAAGAGAGGAAAGATCCACTGCTCTTTCCGCCAGAGCGAGTGCGATCCAGGTACAGGAACAGGATAGCAGATCAGAAGGATCCACAGCCGCTACCGCTAGGGGCCAGTGCGATCCAAACACGACAGACAGATGAGGTAGCCGGTAGCAACCGCTGCTCCAGCTTACTCTCCAAGAACATAGATCAGAAGGATCCACAGCCGCTACCGCTAGAGGCTAGTGCGATCCAAACAAGACAGACAGATGAACAGAAGGGGCTACCAGTAGCAACCGCTGCTCTGGTTAGCACACCAGACAGACAGAACGATTTCCTGACAACCACCGTTGGCGACAGGACAATCGCAACAGAGAGGCAATACAGACAAAACAGATAGCAACCTAACTGCACTAGGGAAGCTGCCTAGTGCAGTCCCAAGAATTACTCTAAGATAACTTTAACAAGCAATAGTATGGCTGACACTCTAGGAGTGTTTCAACAAACCAAGAAGGATGACCAGCAAAGGACTCTGGGAAAACATGGCTTTTATACTGCCAGCCTACAAAGGAGGCAGCTAGGTGATTTGCATAACCAATGTATGCAAATTCCTCAGCAGCAGAGCAGATCAGAAACTTGCAAAGGAAAGACAGGTCTCTCTTCCAGAGACCTGCAGCCCACAGACTAGAGGAATGGTCAAACAGCTGTCTGCCTGTGCAGCCAGCTGAGCGGATCATTACACTGGCACATTATTGCATTCCAGCAGTTCTGGAGGTGTGGCTAGCTTACAGAGACAACAAGGGATACTTTCCATATTCAGCAGTGATGCATTGTGGGAGACATCATATACGCACTACAACCTGAATTATCTCAAATTCCTTCTGTTTTAAGAAGGCAAACGTTTGTATTGGATATCAACACTATGCAGCCCTGTTAAAGCACACCTGAACTGAACTCAAAATTGATAAACTACACATGATAACATGGCCCTTATTGAATTCATGTTTTCTCCTAAGTTTTCTCCTATGAGATCATTTTTTATCTTTTGTTTCAAATAACTTTTCAGCACTCTGTAACTATAAAAGTACCAAAAAGTAGGTGAAAAAGTATGGTCAAAAAATATGGTCTTTTCTTGCTTGCTGGTGGCTGAAAAGGCATTTTATTGATAAAGTGTGAAAACATCACCTAGGAAAAAATGTAAAGTGCATCCGAGGTGGATCCGAGGATCTACTCATTGCATAATTGTGTTCCTTTCCTATTGTTTATAGGGCATTCCTCAAGCCAAATACTTTTTTGTTTTTGTTTTAATACTCTAATTCCCTATAAACTAAATAAAACATGCCCACAGGTTTTCAGAGAGCCTTGACAGTAGCAAGGGCTCATGGGAGCTCAGTCTGGGCAGGGGGAGGAGGAGGTGTTACTAGCCATTAATTTCAGAGGCAGAGGGGAGGAGGGAGGAGGAGGAGGGGGGGGGGTTAGTTTTTTTTTCACAGTCTGAGTGCTGATGGTGCAGATAAGCCTGCCTCTGTGTAATGTTTACAAACAACATGGCTGCTGTCATTGTATCACAGGAAGAAATAATCATTTTCTATTAAATCTGTTTGCAGCTAGATTTGCTGTGTATACTATCTGAACTTTAGATAAGATATATAGACAAGTGACTTGTTATAGTTCGTTTTTCATCTCGGATCCGCTTTAAGAGAAAAAAAGTTAATTGGATAAGGGCCCACATTTGTTATGGGAATCAAATACTTGTAGGTCACCCTGTTAGGAAGTCATTTGGTGTCAGTTCAGGTATTCTTTAACTATCTGGCAACAGCTTACAGTCCTAGCATCCATAACCTTAAGGCTAGATTCACAGTGGGACGTTGCGTGATGATGCCACGTTAAAGTCGCACCACAAGCTTACAACGCAACGTGCCCAAAAAGTGGCAACGCAGCGTTACCGTCGCATACAGCAGAAACAGTAAAAAATACAGGCAATGAAAAGTATGCTTCCAAGTCATTACTGAGCATGTGCAAACAGTCCAACGCAGCTAATAATGTGTATAACGCACTGCATGCAGTACTTTTACTTAACGTGCAGCGTTAGACACCAACGCAACGTGTGCACTGTGAACAGGGCATTGATTTTTCATTGCAGTGAGTTATTCTGTGTTAAATGCTGTTTTAACGCGCGACTTTAACGTCCCACTGTGAACCTAGCCTCAAGGAAACATGAGGTGAAAAACTGATGAGACAAACAATTGTATCTTCTTTCTGCTAAAAACTACTTTTTAGAAGTTTCATTTATTATTTTATTTTATATTTAAAGCTATTTTTTAAGTTTTTACTGTTACATTATCTCTGCTCAATGACACGTTCAGTGAAGTATGCCAGAGCTCAAATCTATGAACTACTGACCCTTTTATCTCTTTCCTGCTCTCAGAAGCCATTGTTTTTGCTAGGAAAGTGTTTTATGGTTGTAATTCCCTCTCAGTGAGGGTTACGCTATAGTCCGACACAGTTTCGACCCAGACAGAAATTGTTACTTGCATAGCTGATGTTTAACTCTTTCAGATAGAGAAAGAAAAAAAGGAACACAGTACATTTATTTGTGTGTTTGGCACTTTACATACACATTTTCAAAGAATCAACTGTCATCTGATCACTATATATATATATATATATATATATATAAAAGGATACCCTTTGTCAATCAATATGGTACTCATAAGGTCACTCACTTAGTGCAACCGTGATTATCAACTCAAAAAACTATACGGAGAACAAATTGGTCTATGCACTTCTCGTTACATGATCAAAAAGTGACCCGCCGGGCCGTCCACACTTTCATGCCTGTTAGAAGGGAGGCAGCTGTCGTATGTGTGTATCGGCTTGTATGTATGATTGACCGATCAGGCAGTGGATGCTTGACTGCAGCAATGAATTGAGTCTGGATGACCGCCATCCCTGCACGCAAGTTTAGCCATTTAAATAGCGGGGAATTGATGGCCTCAACGTGTTTTTAAGTTTATCTTTCTGCGCAGAAAATATTTTTTTTATATTTGTACTGTTATAGGCTCTTTGATGAAGAATCATGGAGAAATTGTGTGTGCAATAAACTTTTTAACTTGTTGATCATGTAACTAGAAGTGCATAGACCAATTTGTTCTCCGTATAGTTTTTTGACTTTACATACACATGCCTATCTCATCATGTTACCTGACACCTCATGTATCCTTTAACCATTTATGCCTTGCGGATGAGAGCTTCACGCCTGCAGCGGCAGCTGCTAGAGCCTCAGGGACGTGCTATTCACGTCCCTGCAGTTTGGGGTGGTTTGCAGGCGATTGTGCGGTCAAAAGCCCACGATCGCGCTGTTACCAGGAGCAGGGGGAGATTAGCTGCAGGGGACAAATCCGTACATTACTGCTGAGAATAAACACTGTGTTTATTCTTACATAGAGCCGCCGCACTCCCGCCATGATTTCCTCCAGTTTCCGACACACGATTGTTAAATTGATGAATCATTAATCTCACCACCAGCACTGTGATCGCAGGTTTGCATTGAAACCTTGCGTCACTTCCTATGTTACAATGTAGCAATACATTGTATCCTATGTAGTGTACTTGTAGCATAGAATTTTGCTCAGCGGGGACATCTTGTGGCCAAATAGTAAAATACACCTACTGACTAAGGAAAAGAAAAAAAATATCTATGTCAAGAGGGTATATAATCATTAAATAATGGGCTAAAAATTTGTGATAGATGTAAAACTGAAAAAAATACACCTTTATTTCCAAATAAAATATTGTCACCATACATTATACTAGGGATATAATTTTAACGTTGCAATAACCGGGACAAATGGCCAAATAAAATATGTGGATTTTAATTATGGTAGCATGAACTATTTTAAAACTATAATGGCTGGAAACTGAAAAATAATGATTTTTTTCCAATGTTTTCTTATTATTCCCTTTATAATGCATTTGGAATAAAATAATTCTTAGCATAATGTACCACCCAAAGAAAGCCTAATTGGTGGCAGAAGAAACAAAGTATAGATCATTTTGTTGTGATAAGTAGTGATAAAGTTATTGGAGAATGAATGGAAGGAAAGCTGAAATGTGAAAATTCCTCTCGTCTATAAGGTGCAAAATACCCGCGGGCTGAAATGGTTGAAACAGGAATACTAGCTTTCATTTGTACATAAAAATAAGCAGCCTTGCAAAAAATATATAGCAGATATTTTCTATACAGATTGGTTGGTATTCGAAACAAGAGAAACAGTTGGCTTGATCATCCGAGACGTAAAATGGGAGCCCATCCATCCACCTCGATGAAAGGGTTAATTCATCTTCCCCCTTTACACGCTACGGTTTTCGTTCAAATAGCAGGCACAGTTTGGCGTGTCATTTGCAAAGTTAATGTTAACATAAAAATCTGCATAATGTAGCACCACAGGGAGTTAAATGATCTTATTTAGAGTTTAACTCTCATCATTCATTCATTGATTATGACCAAGTATCTGCTGGAACCAGTGCCAATATTTAGACGTTTTAATCTTTAAACAAGACAGCTCACAGTGCGTGAAATTGGTCTGGTCAACGCGACCTTCAAAGAGATTTCCAGTTCTTATATGCCTTTGTGGTGGGGGAGGGAAGGGAGCAGAGCGAGCAGTTATCTAACGACTTTCACAGTTTTCAAGAGCCAGGCGTATTTCACTTGATGATAGTGCTTGGAAGTCACTTATTTGCTAGTTGCTACCTATCGATTTAATAAAAATATACATACCACTGAGTGATCTCTGTCATCTGATACAGTAAGCTGTTGCCCCTTGGGGACGTCTTTGAGGATTAGATGTAAGGCAGAAAAAATGTACATTGAAATAAAATTTGCTTTATAAAATTGACATCAATATAGATGGATGATAAACAAGTCTTTTGTATCTTGACCTTATTAAAAATGATCTTTTCACTTCAATGTATGCATCCAGCTCAACATTTTCAAAAGGAACCATAAGCTCCATTCGCTTCTCTTTGCAACCTTGGCAACAGCACTCTGTAGTACTGTTGCTATGAGACCATCCTGAAATTCTGGCCTTGCTAAAGGAATAATTTGGTGCATGAAAAAGGATGTACAGATGACCCTGCAGGCTAGCAAATTGTTTTGTTGCTATGCAGGGGATGGGGGGTGGTGGTGAAGGACAGATGGATTGGTGTGGGAGTGATGTCAAGCTGCTGGAAGTAGAGCTGGATCATCCACAAGGCAACTTAGACAAGTGTCTAGGACCTGGAGAGAGTTTAGGGGCCTGGTTAATGCTAATTCCCAATGAATCTTACCAAAAATCAAGGTTAAGGGTGGGCACAAATTTGTTATTTGCCCAATTTCCACTTATTCCCTCTCTGGCTGGCAGGGGCGAGCCGAGAGGACTAGGCTTATGGCTGGCGCTCAGCCAAACTGATCGCCAAATCGACCATGAAAACACGGGTGATCAAGCTTGAATAATGTTAGCCATCAATCCTTACAGTATATACAATGTATCTCACAGTATTCAAATTTCCTCTACAAAAAAGTTGAGCCACTTTAAAGGCTTGAGTGGATTTGCTGCATGCCTGTTACAGGCATTTGATTCAGACGCTACTGATGCATGGAAGATCAGCAGGACTGCAAGGCAACCAGTATTGTTTAAAAGTAAATAAATAGGGCATAGTTTCATGGTGACTTGAGGGAGGAGTCAGAGTCGGATACCTGCTGAACCTATAAACTGGTTCAGCAGGTATCACCTTCTGATATTTTGAAATAAAAAAGGAAAATGCTATTTTTTATGAATACGATACATTATATACTGTGCATAGGTAACTGAAAATGATGCACTGTTGAGTACATATATAAAAAAATACAAACTGGCTGAATTTTAACCACTTAAAGGACCACTACCGCGAATCATTTAATTTTTAACCATCCCACAGTAGATATAACAAGTATATAGAAGCCTCGCTGTGTCTTTTTTTTTCTTGTGATGGCGCTTTAATTCTCTATATCTCACGGAAATATGTGTCCGTCAGTCCCTGACATAACGCTGACGGACTTCTGATGGGGCCCCCTGCGAAACTTTGGATGCCCCTCCCCCCTTGCTTTCTGCACAGGTAAACTGAGAACCAATGTTATTCAGTTGGCTAGTGCATACTTGAATGTGTTTTCCCCATGCAGATAAAAACAGACAGCAGTAAAGCACTAGGAGCATTTTCTCTATCAATTACATTCGCTTCTGTAATAAAACATGTGTGTTTTTACACACACAGACACATATGGTGTGCAAAAAACGCATACAGAAAAGTGACAGATGAGTGCACTCCCAGCCTCAGCTTATTACATTCACTCTGTCCATCTCTGATCCCTGAGTGTGAAGATCCTAAGCCTCATTAGGATACAGAGGCTTCTCCCTCCCAAGGTAAGTACCCCCCCCCCCAGAGGCTGTTTGTTACCGATTTACTAGAAGTCTGAAAAAAAGTCCTACATTGCATCCAGGAATCTAAACATCACACTGAACTAGAATGAACTGAAGGCTCGGGAGGGTGAGCGCACATGAGGAGGGACAATACGTTTGACGTTTACAGTATATTATCTCTCCAATATTTAGAAATGCCTTCACTGTTTTATACGTCGCGTTTGCAGAATGGACTTTATAACTTTACAGGCAGTTTCACTACCATCAAAGCAGAGAAAAATATACGATTTCATAAAACATTTATTGGTCTAAAACTATTGGAGACTATAAAAAGGCAAAATGTGAGACTATGGCTTCAGATTCCATCTGTGCTTTATTTTATTGTTTTAGAGATCTCCATATATTATATGAAACGGTTTATTAAATATTGTTCAAAAGGAAAGAAAAATTTGCTTCAGCCGGATGCATAGAAAACAGCCTGACTGGGGAAACTGCTGAGGTTGGTTTGGACCGCTCTAATTCTAGAGGAAGGCAAAACAAATAGATCAAGAGACGGCCACCCGTGCGCACTGCACACCTCTCATAGCAAAGTGCAGCTCATTAGTGAGATAAATTGGATTTTCCATACAGCAAAGGCAACCTTAACCTATCCTTCACCATATTTTTAAACGTGATTCTGTAGACACGCTGAATAGATACTTATGTTTAAAGCAGTAGAGATTCTGATCAATGTGCTAAATATTCCCAGTGGAGGTACATGTGCTTCTCAGAATAGTGGGTACATGTGGATGATGTCACATTTCTGCAGCATATTCCTTTCCTTTACTACGTGGTTGGTAAACCAAGGAGGCATTTCCATAGTGCTATGGAATTTACTGGAGATCTTGGCTGTTTTTTATGCATAGGTCGTATAGACTGTTGCCTGAGGGAGAGTTCCACATTTAGAGGGCTGCACATAGTAGCAAGGGGCTACTGGACATGAAAAGGAGAAATAAATAATAATAATAGGAAAAACTAATATGGTTGTTCCATATGGACGAAGGGAAATGCTACTGCACATGAAGAAGCGCCTGAACAAGAAAGGTGGGAGGCAGCTGTATGTAGAAGGTGGAGAGTTCCTGGAAATGGAAGGTGGGGAATCGGGATCTGTTGTACATGGAAAGTGTAGAGTTCCTGCTCTTGCACATGGAATGCTCCTGCATGTGCACGTGAGGAAATATTTTACATGGCTGGTGGGGGGTTCTGCACATGGAAGGTGGGGAGCTCTTGTACATGCAGGTGGGGAGCTGCTGTACATGGATGGGGGAGCGGCTGAACTTGGAAGGTGGGAGCTCCTGCATGTGGGGAGCTGCTGTACATGGATGGGGGAGCTGCTGCACTTGGAAGGTGGGAGCTCCTGCATGTGGGAAGCTGTTGTATATGGATGGAGGAGCAGCTGCCCTTGGAAGGTGGGGAGCTCCTGCATGTGGGGAGCTGCTGTATATGGATGGAGGAGCAGCTGCCCTTGGAAGGTGGGGAGCTCCTGTACATGCATGTGGGGAGCTGCTGTATATGGATAGTGGGGCTCCTGCACATGGAAGGTGGGGAGGTCCTGCACCTGTAGGGGGTTGCTGAGCATGGATAGTGGGGGGGAGCTACACTTGGAAGGTGGGGAGCTCCTGTACATGCATGTGGGGAGCTGCTGTATATGGATAGTGGGGCCCATGCACATGGATGGTGGGGAGGTCCTGCACATACCTGTAGCGTGTTGCTGAATATTGATAGTGGTGGGGGGGGGGGCTGCACTTGAAAGGTGGGGAGCTCCTGTACATGCATGTGGGGAGCTGCTGCATATGGACAATAAGGGGAGGGGGGATCGGCTCCTGAACTGTTGCCCGAGGGATTAAGTCTTGATCCCATTGGTTGACAGGTATTTTGGTTACATATACCTTTGAATATACAAACAAAACATTACGCTCATCAAAAGAAGCCTTGAAAATAGTACATAGCTATTTGCTAGAGTCCTTCTTCCTGGTCCACAGATTTTTCATGTGAAAGGTTCACTGTATAGCTCACACCAGACCTTCCTCATTACACTCATTGTGAATAATGACTACTGCCATGTGACATTCATCTTTTGAATTAGACAGGGGGAGAGCTAGAAGTTGCCTAGCAAGGTGGTTATATGAATATCACACCTGCCTTATAAGACTGGAGTTCTAGGCTGGAATCCTGGCCATACTCTGTCTGTATGGAATTTGTTTGTTCTCCATGTGCTTTTTTATTGTTTTTCTCTGAAATGCAAGCACTGAGCACATGTTAGTAAACTTTCACCTTGGACTATAATAAGGATATTTTGAGGTCCACTGAATGACAGTTAGTGCATTGTTTGATATACTATAGAACTGGGCCAGTGTAAGCCATGCGGGGGCCCCAGGGCAAAGTAACTTGGAAGCCCCCTACCCTACCCTAACCCCCCCTTCCAGCAAGCGTAGTCAGCCCTCGGGCCCCGCGCTACACCGAACCTCCCAGGCGGTATCCCACAGACTGCTCCCGTGGCCCCCGTATCTGATAGCTGAGCCTGAGCTCACCTGTCCCAGCGGCTGCTCCATTTCAATCTCCATCTTCAGCCATGCTGCCTGCATCCTCTACATGTTATGTGTAAATAACATGCACCGGGCATACAAAATATACAGGCAGCGTGGCTGAACTAAGAGATCAGAAAGGAGCAGCTGTCAGGACAGGTGAGTTGTTACAAGGTTGCTCAGGCACAGCTACAAAACATGTGGGGGCCATGTGAGCAGTTAGCAAGAGACCAATTGGGGGGTCCAACAGTGCCCACGCCCCTGGAGTTGTGGGGGCCTTGGGGCAATTGGATTGTGTATGATCATCATCTAATATCTATTTTTTTTATTACAGGTGTTGAGTTGCTTTGTACTTTCATGTACTGTATCATACTACATTGAGCACACTACATAGAGCATGTAGCGCAATTAGCACAACCTCCATTGCCTGGTTAATACTTGTGTTGCTAAAATGATGCGTGCTACTCTACTTTTGTAACAAGTGTTACCTTAGCAATGTGGGTGTTACCCAGGTAATGGGGATTGTGCTAATTGTGCAACATGCATTATATAGTCTCTGCAAGTGCCGGGAAATGGCAATCTCCCTAGAGTTTAGAGTTATGTTTCAAGCCCTTTAGTTGTAACAAAATATGTATGTGTATAGTATGCAATCTTACCACCAATTTTAAATTATCTGGTTTGCATTAGTATCACTCAGGTATTGTAATCCGGCTGCTTCTATAGGTATTAAGAAATTGAAAATGTATAGTTGCAGGGCAATAATATATTATATATATATATATATATATATATATATATATATATATATATATATACACAATATATTTATATTTTTTTTTTTTAACTGGGGGAATAAATTGTTATCTGTCTTAAAACAAACCTGATCCAAAGCTTGGGTAAAGACACACAGGCCTGGTTCACAAGTCCAGGAGGACTCGAATTCGGTATTCAAATGAAGTCCAATGACTTCACCTGTGACCACAGGCAACCTCTTTCAAGCTGGAAGACGGTAGCGCGTTAGTGAGTCATGGAGCTATGACGCGTAATGAAACGCAGATGGGACCAAAGACTTCTGGGTAAGTTAACCCCCCCCCCCCCCCCTCACAGGTGAAGTCATTCGACTTCATTTGAATACCGAAATCGAGTCCTTCTGGACTCATGAGCCCATGCCTAAACACTTGTACTTACCAAAAAAAGGGAAGCCTCTGGATCCTATGGAGGCTTCCCACACCATCCTTGCCACTGCTCACCGGGCACTTGCATGAGCACAGTCCCCCTTTGCTGCTTGCGGACCCCTAAAAGATTTTCAACAAGGGGTTGTTAGAAATCTGATTGGGCCCCGCTCCTCTTCGAACATGAACTGCTACCACACAGGTATGGACCTGTGTGGTAGCAGTTCATGTTCGAAGAGGAGCGAGGCCCAATCAGATTTCTAACAACCCCTTGTTGAAAATCTTTTAGGGGTCCGCAAGCAGCAAAGGGGACTGTGGGAGGCCGCGTGAAGTCTCTAGAGGATCCAGAGGCTTTGCTCTTCTTTACTTTTTAACCTGAGCCTCAGCTTATTCAGGATACCCACTTTGACAGTAATTTTCCTAGTTTCAGCATCAGAAACACTTCCTTTATCTTTATATTGCTGTATATTGAATATAGCCCTGTCCTCTCAGTGATGCCTGGGTTCTTTAGCTATGCAGAATTATCCTATCAGAGTATTTCTGGAGACCAGATTAACTTTGTACTGGCTTCAAAACTCTCAGTAAACAAACATTCTGCAGAGATCACATGTTTAGACTAAACATGTCACCACCTGTGATACATTTCTGAATGTAAATAAGGAAGAGGAAAAAAAATCCATTTTATTCATTACCATATATCATCGAATATAAGTAGACATCATGTATAATTCGACCCCAATATTTGACCCTCTTAAGCTGTAATTTTGTATTGACTCAAGTATAAGTCTACCCAACAAAGTTAATGACTTCACTTGGGGGCCAGGAAGAATTATTGGCTGCACTTGGGGACCAGGAGGGGTTAAAGAGACTCTGTAACATCAAAAACCTCCCCTGGGGGGTACTCACCTCGGGTGGGGGAAGCCTCCGGATCCTAATGAGGCTTCCCACGCCGTCCTCTGTCCCACGGGGGTCTCGCTTCAGCCCTCCGAACAGCCGGCAACAGACCAGACTGTAGCTTCAATATTTACCTCTGCTGGCTCCAGCGGGGGCGCTGTGGCTGCTTTCGACACGGAAATACCCGATCTCCGTCGGGTCCGCTCTACTGGAAACTTGCGCCTGCGCAGTAGAGCAGACTCGACGGCGATCGGGTATTTCCACCTACTTTGGAGCCGACAGCCGTCAGAGCGCCTGCGCAGGAGCCGGGAAGGTAAATATTGATGTCACCGCTGCACGGAGGGCTGCAGCGAGACCCCTGAGGGATGGAGGATGGCGTGGGAAGCCTCATTAGGATCCGGAGGCTTCCCCCACCCGAGGTGAGTACCCCCCAGGGGATGTTTTGTCGTTACAGTTCCTCTTTAATGACTGCACTGCATACAGTATTGCAGTCATTATCCCCTCCTGTCCCTTAAGTGCAGCAAATAACTCTGCCAGGCCCCCAAGTGCAGTAATAATTCCCCCTGCCCCCTCCTGCAGAACAGTATCTTTCCCCCTCTCCTTGGTAATTGTTTTGGTCAGGACTTTCAGACCTGTGTTTTCTTGCCATTTCTTTTATCAAGAAAGTGTCACTTACCACTGGGTAAATTGCTGCAAATGGGAATGTCACTAATGGTACACACAATACTCAGTGTGCTCAGTGTTGTACATGACTCATGTATAAGTCGACCCCTATACTTTTATTCCGTGAGTCAGACCTACATTTCTAGACGTATAGTCGAGTATATACAGTACTCTTTAAAGTGGACCTGAATTATTGTACAGAACAGAAGGAAAACATAGAAAAATCCACCCTGTATTTATTTAGAGAGTTTAGCCTGTCTACTTCTCCCCCATCTGTGACTAATCAGAAGTGTAATTTAATCTCTCAGCTTTGTCAGCTCAGGAATCCCGGCAGCCAACGCAGAGCAGCTAATTTGTAAACACAGGATGGTAACCCTGTATCTGCTTCATTGAAAGCAGGAAGTCGACACACTGCAGATGTATTGCAGTATTTCTATCAGCTGTAAAAAATAAATGTTTTTTCTTTTAGGTTCATTATGCTGTTGGTTATCTTTTATAGCAGAGAGGAAGTTCTGAGTTCAGGTCCACTTTAATAGGATTTTCTTTGGTCTTTTCTGCATGAGCATTATTAGAATTATATTTAAATTACTGTTAATTTACTTTTTTTATCAGCCTGACTAAAGTATTCACAATGTTATGCCATTTTGTACAGGTTCTGTGGTTGCAAGTGGAGCCCTGCCTCAATCTGCATTGAATACAGAACGGAACTGAGAGTAGACAGTCAATGGAACACAACTTGAGGCTTGCTGGTAACATAGTCCTGAGCAGTTCAGTGGCTTCCATTGTCCTCTGGCAAAAGCACCTGAGCCACTGCTGACACCAGAAAACCACTGGAAGAAAGAAGGCTGGGAGAAGGTCTGAGGAACCAAAGAGCACAAGACTGACCAAAGAAGAAGACTCTGGGCTTCTTCTACTCAAGCCAATTTTTTTGTGTGAATTAGGCCCCCACAATCTGTCACCCTGGAGTCGTGGAAGAGGTGGAATGAGGGCAGGATGGTGTGGTGTGAGAAGGGGGTTCAGGTTCTTATGACCACGGTGGGAGCGTTTGCTGCATTTGGGCTCATGACAATCGCAATAGGGACAGATTACTGGCTCTATGCTAGGGCCTTCATTTGCAATACAACTAACATATCAAGTGAAGAAACACCATTGAAAGACAAGAAAGACCCCGGAGGGCTGACCCATTCTGGCCTATGGAGAATTTGCTGTTTGGAAGGTAAAAATGTTTTTTTTTTAATATGGTATGTTTGCTATAATAAAATGATTCTTTACAACATTATTATTATGACATATATAGTTATAGTTATTTTGGTTGAAAAAAGACATACGTCCATCGAGTTCAACCAGTACAAAGTACAACTCCAGCCCGCCCCCCACATACCCCTGTTGATCCAGAGGAAGGTGAAAAAAAACCCACAAGGCATGGTCCAATTAGCCCCAAAAGGGAAAAATTCCTTCCTGACTCCAGATGGCAATCAGATAAAATCCCTGGATCAACATCATTAGGCATAACCTAGTAATTGTAGCCATGGATGTCTTTCAACGCAAGGAAAGCATCTAAGCCCCCTTTAAATGCAGGTATAGAGTTTGCCATAACGACTTCCTGTGGCAATGCATTTCACATCTTAATCACTCTTACTGTAAAGAACCCTTTCCTAAATAAATGGCTAAAACGTTTTTCCTCCATGCGCAGATCATGTCCTCTAGTCCTTTGAGAAGGCCTAGGGACAAAAAGCTCATCCGCCAAGCTATTATATTGCCCTCTGATGTATTTATACATGTTAATTAGATCTCCTCTAAGGCGTCTTTTCTCTAGACTAAATAAACCCAGTTTATCTAACCTTTCTTGGTAAGCGAGACCTTCCATCCCACATATCAATTTTGTAGCTCGTCTCTGCACCTACTCTAAAACTGCAATATCTTTTTTGTAATGTGGTGCCCAGAACTGAATTCCATATTCCAGATGTGGCCTTACTAGAGAGTTAAACAGGGGCAATATTATGCTAGCATCTCAAGTTTTTATTTCCCTTTTAATGCATCCCAAAATTTTGTTCGCTTTAGCTGCAGCGGCTTGGCATTGAGTATGATTATTTAACTTGTTGTCGATGAGTACTCCTAGGTCCTTCTCCAAGTTTGATGTCCCCAACTGTATCCCATTTATTTTGTATGGTGCTAGACCATTGGTACGACCAAAATGCATGACTTTACATTTGTCAACATTGAACTTCATCTGCCATGTATGTGCCCATATAGCCATCCTATCCAGATCCTGTTGCAATATGACACTATCTTCCTGAGAGTTGATGATTCTGCACAATTTTGTATCATCTGCAAAAATAGCAACATTGCTCACTACTGCATCTACTAGTTCATTAATAAATAAATTGAAGAGCACTGGACCCAGTACAGACCCCTGTGGGACCCCACTGCTAACAGTCTCCCATTTTGAGTACGATCCATTGACTACAACTCTTTGTTTTCTGTCCATTAGCCAGTTCCCCATCCATGCACACAAACTCTTCCCCAGTCCTTGCATCCTCAACTTTTGCACCAGACTTCTGTGGGGAACAGTGTCGCAGGCCTTTGCAAAGTCCAAGTATATCACACCTACAGTATTCCCAATATCCATATTAGCATTCACTACCTCATAAAAGCTGAGCATGTTAGTCAAACAGGACCTGTCTTTAGTAAACCCATGTTGATGCTGAGAAATAAGATTATTTTCTACTATGAAGTCATGTATAGTATCTCTTAGTAACCCCTTAAATAGTTTGCATACAACTGATGTTAAGCTTACAGGTCTATAATTTCCTGGATCAGATTTTTTGCCCTTCTTAAATAATGGGAAAACGTGGGCTGTACGCCAATCCACTGGGACTCTGCCAGTTGCAAGAGAGTCACAAAAGATAAGATAAAGGGGCTTAGCTATAACTGAACTTAATTCCCTTAGGACCCGAGGATGCATGCCATCCGGGCCAGGTGCCTTGTCTATTTTTAATTTATTCTATTTAGTCTTGCCTTCACTTCTTCCTGCATTAAAGAGAACCCGAGGTGGGTTTGAAGAATATTATCTGCATACAGAGGCTGGATCTGCCTATACAGCGCAGCCTCTGTTGCTATCCCAAACCCCTCTAAGGTCCCCCTGCACTCTGCAATCCCTCATAAATCGCAACCACGATGCTGACAAACAGCTTGTCAGAGCTGGCTGTGTTTATCTCTATAGTGTCAGTCTGCTGCTCTCCCCGCCTCCTGCAGAACGCCAGTCCCCGCCTGCATCCCTTCCCTCCCTGCTGATTGGAGGGAAGGGACGGGGGCAGGGACCGGAGCTATGCAGGAGGCGGGGGAGCAGCTGAGACTGACACTACAGATGTAAACACAGCCTGCACAACGAGGCTGTGATTTATGAGGGATTGCAGAGTGCAGGGGGACCTTAGTGTGGTTTGGGATAGCAACAGAGGCTGGGCTGTATAGGCAGATCCAGCCTCTGTATGCAGATAACATTCTTTAAACACACCTCGGGTTCTCTTTAAGTACCGTATATACTCGCAAGCAAGCCGAATTTTTGACCCCCCAAAAGTGGGCCAAAAGTTGGGGGGTCGGCTTGCTTGCGAGTCATGGGTGGGTGGGTGGGTGGATAAGTGCTGTCCCTCCCCGCTCCCCCCGCGGCCACCGCTGCTATTACCTTAGGCGGCGCCGCTTCCTCTATCCCCGTCCTCCTCCGGTAACTCATTCACAGCAGCGCGCCCCCCGCTGCTGTGATGACGCAGGAAACCATAGAGAGCGGTTCCCATAGTAACGGCATCGCCGCTACAGGAAGCCGCTCTCTATAGTTTCCTCGTCATCACAGCAGCGAGAGGCGCGCTGCTGTGAATGAGTTACCGGAGGAGGACGGGGATAGAGGAAGCGGCGCCGCCTAAGGTAATAGCAGCAGCGGCCGCGGGGGGAGCGGGGAGGGACAGCACCTACCCACCCACCCACCCATACTGGGGCACTATGCTAGCTATATGGGGCACTATGCTAGCTATATGGGGCACTATACAAGCTATACTGGGGCACTATACAAGCTATAATGGGGCACTATACTAGCTATAATGGGGCACTATACTAGCTATACTGGGGGCACTATACTAGCTATAATGGGGCACTATACTAGCTATACTGGGGGCACTATACTAGCTATAATGGGGCGCTATAATGGGGCACTATACTGAGCACTATACTAGCTATACTGGGGGCACTATACTAGCTATAATGGGGCACTATACTAGCTATACTGGGGGCACTATACTAGATATACTGGGGGCACTATACTAGCTATACTGGGGGCACTATACTAGCTATAATGGGGCACTATACTAGCTATAATGGGGCACTATACTGAGCACTATACTAGCTAAACTGGGGCACTTCACTAGCTATACTGAGCACTATACTAGCTATACTGAGCACTATACTAGCTATACTGTATTACTGAGCACTATACTAGCTATACTGAGCACTATACTGAGCACTATACTAGCTATACTGAGCACTATACTAGCTATACTGAGCACTATACTAGCTATACTGTATTACTGAGCACTATACTAGCTATACTGAGCACTATACTGAGCACTATACTAGCTATACTGAGCACTATACTAGCTATACTGAGCACTATACTAGCTATACTGGGGCATTTTACTAGCTATACTGAGCACTACCTACCTATACTGGGCACTATACTAGCTATACTGGGACATACTGGGGGGATCACGCGGCCAGTGTTTCCTACCCCCGGCTTACATGAGGGTCAATCATTTTTTCCTGTTTTTTGGGATAAAAGTGGGGGGGTCGGCTTACATGCGGGTCGGCTTGCTTGCGAGTATATACGGTATTTAATATTACAGTTAGAAGATTGAGACTCTTCTGCCTCTGTAATTTGCAACAGTGCTGTTTCCTTTGTGAAGACAGAAGCAAAGAAAGCATTTAATAACTCTGCCTTACCTTGGTCATCCATTATTGAGTTCCCACCCTCATCCTTTAGGAGTCCTATACAGTCAACCTTTCTTTTTTTAGAGTTGATGTACTTGTAAAACTTTTTTGGGTTAGATTTGATATCCCTAGCGATGACTGTTTGGAAGATTATATTCTCATTGTATGATTATGCCAGTTTCAGCTGTTAACTTGCAGCTACACGCAGGGCTGGATTTCTAATTTTTACTGCCCAAGGCCCACTGTCACCATCCGCCCCCTGACCAATCTGACCAACAGCATCTTAACTAACCCCATCCCTCAACTTACACACACTTGTCCCCCAAACATATAGCCTTAAAGTGAACCATACCATAGTAGATCCTCCTGGGACCCACTGTTCCATTGCTGGGTCCCTCTGAGCATATTCAGACCCGACCACTGCTGCTTGGTGCCCTCTTCTTCCTCGAGGCTGAACTTCCCTTTGTGTATAAGCCTAATTGTACTGGTCATGCACTAGTATGGTCTGCACATTCCCAGTAGCACAAAGCCACTTGTGCATGGCCTTTTCCTCTTTGCACAATCTGCTTTGTGCTACTGGGAATGTACTTGCACATACACAGTACAGTGCGTGTACACACAGGCAAGGAAGAGGGTCTTGGGCAGCAGTATGACTGCCTCCCCTTGGTGTAGGCAACCAAATTACCCGCCTTCCACCCCTGTATTAGGGGATGGGAGGACCAGAACTGGGGGCCACAGTGTGGGTTATTAGACCAGGATGGAATGGGGGCATACTTGGGAAGGGTGTGTGAATAGGATGTGCGTGCGCAGTCAGAGTGCCAAACTTACAGAGCTGCCAGTGGGAGAATGAAAGGGGCCCAGAGAATGCTGTGGGGCCTCACGAACTACGGGGAGCTGGAAGAAGCCCCAGGTAAGTAAAAGTGTATTGTTTTAAAGTGACCCTGAGACAAATAATAATGTGCATAAAATGTATACATTCTCAGGGCTTCCTCCCGCCCCATCCATTCGGATCGCTCCCACGCCGCCGTCCTCCGCCTCCTCATTCTCCCGTTAGTAGCCCTGATAGCACTGTGCGCACCCTGCCACGCTTCTGTGGCCAGAAGCACTCTGAGCCTGCGCAGTACTACTGCAAGATGGGGGGGGGGGCACATGGAGCCACACAGCGCATGCGCAGACAGGCCAAACTTATGGGCTGCTAACGGGAGAACTAGAAGGGAGCGATCATTGTGGAGGGGGCTGGAGGAAGCCCAAGGTATGTATAAATCTTTTATTAGTATTTGTCTTAGAATCGTGGGTCACGTGGTCTAGCTGACGTCATCATTTATGTACTGCGCAGGCGCAGTAGTTCTGCGCCTGCGCAGTACATACCTGATGACTTCAGCTAGACCACGTGACCCGCACAGTAGAGTGCACAAGAAGCCAACCTGCCGAGGTCGGCTTCTGCAGCGGAGGAGACCGGGAGCCACCGGAGCTGCGGCGAGGGCACAGGATGGCTGCCAGGGGCTGGAGGAAGCCCATGGTAAGTGGATTTTGATTTTCCCTTGGACCTCTCCTTTAAAAAGCTGCGACTGGTGCATGCAATCTCCTAAATAATGCTTCCAAGCGGCAAGACGGCTGTGGCCCAGAGTGTTCTGCTCTTGCGTAGTTCATAAATAATGTAAATCACACATGCACAGAACATTACTGGTTGTGGCTGTCATGCACAGATGCTGAAGAGCTTGATTGTGGAGGTGCTGTGCACACAGGTCATTGCATGTGCCTGTGCTGTTCCCAGTCACAGCTTTTTAGGAGTGGTGACAGTAATATGAGAGGAGTCCTAAGGAACTAAGTGGCAAGAACAAGAACACTATGGGGAACTGGAAGAAATCTCAGGAATGTGTACATCTTCATCAACTCACACTGTCCAGGGGCCCTTCCTCCACTGAAATACGACGTGCTCTCTCACTTCCTTACAGCTGGATCATGTGAGACTAGGTGCACCGGCAGCCATACATTCCTTCAGTTCAGCCATGTGGAAAAGAGGCTGAGGTGAGGAGTAGAGCCTCTTGTCACTTTAGTATCTGCTGAACACGGGGCTCCTGCGTGCTTCAGGTGGCCCGGGCACACAAGCAAGGGGGAGGAAGCGGGGGTGGGGCAGCCTTAACATTTGATGTCTAAGAGAATGACAGTGGCAGCGGACATGGCTTCAGTGATACAGCCGCTGCTCCTGTCACGCTCAGATTAGTAAAGCTGCCCGGCCTGCTCTGTACCCTGTCTGTAGCCTCTGCTGCTGCGCACACAGAGACATCCTCCTGTGTGTAGAGCTAAGCAGGGGGCGGCTGCAGACAAACACGGCACTTCATTATTATGAGGAATGGTGTTGGCAGCTGTGAGGACACTGGTTGGCAGGTTGACTGCTTGTTTGTAAACCTGCCCCTTCCTTGGCTCCGCCGTAGGCACAGGCCTAATCGGCCTTCCCACAAATCTGGCCCTGCCTACACGCATCTGTGAATTAAGGCTAACCTGCAACCTGAACTAACGAGAAAAATGTCAGAGAGCATTTAAAGTGTCTGAAGCCTTATAATAATCCTATTTTTATTTGACATTTATGTTCTGCAATATCACCAGTACTAAAGCGCCTCATCCCTATGGCAGAACGCTGTATTTAAACCCCCTAAATACCGGGGCAATACGAACGGAGTGACGTCATCGACGTCATGAACGTTGTGACGTCACAGGGACTTCTGATCCACCCCAAAGTGCAGCCTGGCGGTGGGGTCTGCGGGGGGGGGGGGGCCTCTTACGCGTCGGGTAGTGGCGGATCGGCGGCGAGCTGCAGCGATCAGGGCAAACGCGCAGCTAGCAAAGTGCTAGCTGCGTGTTTGAAAAAAAAATTATCAAAATTGGCCCAGTGGGGCCTGAGCGGTGCCCTCTAGCGTCTCTGGACGAGCTCAGCTCGTCCAGAATGCTAGGGAGGTTAACCCCCTGGCAGTATAAAAAATTTGGCCAGGAGGCAGCGCAGCAGTTTTTTTTTTTATATCATGTAGCGAGCCCAGGGCTCGCTACATGATAGCCGCTGCTCAGCGGCATCCCCCCGCCCGCTTCGATCGCCTTCGGCGATCTCCGATCAGGAAATCCCGTTCAAAGAACGGAATTTCCTGGAGGGCTTCCCCCGTCGCCATGGCAACGGGGCGGGATGACGTGGGACGTCATTGGGAGTCCTGAACCACCACTCAGCGCTGCCTGGCACTGATTGGGTCTAGGGGGGAGCGCACGGATAGCGGCGATCGAGCGCGGGGCGGTGGCGATCGGTGTGCTGACGCAGCTAGCAAAGTGCTAGCTGCGTGCAGCAAAAAAAAAAATTTAACAAATCGGCCCAGCAGGGCCGGAGAAAACCTCCTGCGCGGCTTACCCCGAACTACGTTCGGGGTTACCGACAAGGAGGTTAAAGTGATTGGACCCGCAGCGGCTCAGGGCAGGACAAGTAGTGGAGCTCTCGTCATTGCCAAATTGCCAATTAGCAGGCATAAGTTCATAGCGCTCGCTATTCTTACTCTGATAAGGCCTGTTAACTCGGATAAGGCTTGTTAACTCTGATAAGGCATGCTATTTGTCTTAGTGAATCAAGCCCCAGATGTTTTACAAGTCTGCTTCCGCAAATAGCAAAACCGTAACACCTAGTCTAAGAATTATCAAAACTCTGTGGTATTCTTATTAATTTCAATACAATTGTTTTACGCTACGTCGATGAGCAGAATAATGAACAGGAGAGTTTATGCTGCACACACTGTATATCAATTTAAATTATGAACATAACACAATACAAATAAGCCCATGAATATCTATTATGCAACTTGGGGCATTCTTGTGATTTCACATTCAGCTCACATTAGGCTCTGAGAACACAGCTAGACATGTCTTAAATTACTCTGCAAATGGCTGAAAAAATAAAATATCCGCTGCAATGGCCATACTTCTGCTATGATGATTATCTGCTGAATTTATATTGTGCTTTTGTATTGCTATATTATTGTGTGCCTAGCTAGATGGGCAGGGAGATGGAAATTACTAGAGCTAATAGTGCCCATACATGGCACAATTTTTTCATTTATTTTCCGATTAGATCATTTCCTTCGATTATTCCGTTAGACCAATATAATGATTTTTCCAACATGTCCGATCGGATTTTTACAGAAAAAACAGGATAATCGTTCGCTTTTGTTGAAAAAAAAAAAACGATTTTTTTTTTTTGAGTTTCGTTCGATTCAAGCGTTTTGGTCAAATAAACAGGAAAATCGAGCATTTTTATTGTACCGTGTATGGGCATTATAAGAGTAGGTGGGTGAGTAGATCTGAAGTGTAAAAATAAAAGCCACGTTGTCAGCAGAAGTTATAGTAGAGTAGCATGAACAAAAATATACTTTCTGTGCCACAAAATACAGGTTTTGTTGGTTAGCCACACCCAGAGCAGGACTATCCACCAGGCAACCTAGGCAGGTGCTTGGGGCCTAGTGGATGTCAAGGGGACTACCTGCCACCTTCTTTGACCTCTCTCCACTTCAGCTTACCAAAAAGGACTGCAAAGGGGCCCCACATCTACTACCTTGCCTAGTGCCCCATTACATCCTAATCCAACTCTGGACACACCCCTTCCTGAAAACTGTAAAGATGTTTTTTCTGCCCTTGCGGAGACTGCTAAGAAAATGTCTTATATGGGTGAAAAGTTTCTGTTAGAGTAACCAAGTAGGTGTGGCCTAAAAGGTACTGTCCTTATAGGACACCTGCAGTGAGAGGGATATGGAGGCTGCCATATTTATTTCCTTTAAAACAATACCAGTTGCCTGGCATCCTGCAAATCAATTATGCATCAGTAGTGTCTGAATCACACACCTGAAACAAGCATGTGACAAATCCAGTCAAACTTCAGTCAAACATCCAGGAGTGAAACTACAAATTATGAGGTTCCCCAGCAATACTTTGATGGAGCCCTCCAATGTTGTTCACACCTTTTCTTTTGCCTACCCTTGGTGACCCATCTTGCAATGGTCATTAACCACTTTACCACCGCAGGTAGGGATATCTACGCCCCTTTTTCCACCCCTTCCCCACCAGGGGCGTAGATATCAGCGCTCCCGCTCGCTCGTGCGCACGCTCCCGCGCTCGTGCCCGCCACCGGCCGCTGATCGGAGATCAATGAACGGGAAAAACTGTTCCCGTTCGTTGATCTAAGCCCCCCAGCAATGATCGGCTGCTTTTATGAGAAGCAGCGTGATCATTGTGAAAAAAATAAAAGTTTCCCACCCTCACTGAACTCCCTGTAAGCATTTAATTACAATAAAAAAATACATAAATAGTTACCTTAGGGACTGAACTCTTTAAATATTTATGTCAAGAGGGTATAACACTGTTACTTAATAAACTATAGGCTTGTAATTAGGGATGGATGCAAAACTGAAAAAAATGCACCTTTATTTACAAATAAAATATTGGCGCCAAACATTGTGATAGGGACATATTTAAACGGTGTAATAACCGGGACAAATGGGCAAATAAATTTCATGGATTTTAATTACAGTAGCATGCATTATTTAAAACCTATAATGGCCGAAAACTGAAAAATAATGATTTTTTCTTCACATTATTTTCCAATTTTCCCATTAAAACACATTTAGAATAAAATAATTCTTGGCATAATGTCCCACCTAAAGAAAGCCTAATTGGTGGCGAAAAAAACAAGATATAGTTCATTTAATTGCGATAAGTAATAATAAAGCTATAGACGAATGAATGGAAGGAGCGCTGAAAGGTGAAAATTGCTCTGGTGCTCAAGGGGTAAAACCCCTCAGTTGTGAAGTGGTTAAACAAGTGTGGACATCATAATCTTCATACCTATTACCAGTGTAGCTACAAACACACCTGATCTGATATATAGACCGGAGGAAGGGAAGGTTAGTAGTTGGGTCCCGCTCGCAGCTCTGGGGCCCCTCTGCGGTTGCAAGGGCTACTCCCCAATAGATACGCCTCTTTTTCACTTTGGAATATACAGTTTAGGGCCACTTTAAAAAACTATCTCATGACAAATTAATTTTGCTGGGACCTGATAGACACTTAAACATATATACTTAAACTTATATAATGATTTGTATGTGTAGTACGGATAATGAATAGAACATTACTAACAAAACAAAAAAAGTCTGATATTTTTATTTTCAGTTATACAGCTTTTTGTTTTTCTTTATAGCATTGCATCATTCTGTCACAGATGCAGTTTAAAAGCACACTCTGTCATTTAGGCCTCCTTCCCTTTGCGTTCCGATAGCGTGTCCATTTGCGTTGGCAGTTTTTTTAGGCATTTTTTTCCTTTCCCGGCGCTTGGGTGGGTGACAGTGGTGCTCAGCAAGATTTCGGGTATCCGAACTACCCAGATAATCCAAACTTTTTCCACTGTCCGAACTTTGAATGGCAATTCGGATATTTTTTAAAATCCGAATAGACTATCCGAGCAAACTCGGTTTTCCTATTTGAAATCCGAAATCCGGGCTAATAGTTAGTTCAGATATCCGAGCAGAAGCCAAAATCACCTTCAATGGCAAAAATCCCTTTGAAGGCGTCCAGGTCGAGAGAAAGAGAGAGAGAGAGAGAGAGAGAGAGAGAGAGAGAGAGAGAGAGAGAAAGAAAGAGATCCGAAAGGGGTTTTGCCATTTGAAGAGACCTTTGGAAGCATTTTAAGCCATTTTCAGGTCACTTCCGGTTTTCTATCCAGATATCCGAATCCGGCCGGATATTGGGTTCGGATATCCTAGTTTACTCGGATATCAAAAAGTTTGGATTTGGATATCCGATTTGGGTATCCTGATCCGAATCAATTCGGATTTTAAAAAGGGGTATCCGAGCACCCCTGGTGGTCGATGCATTTTTGTTAAAAGCGCTTTTTCCAAGCGGTTTTGTAATTCATTCCCTGACGCAAGTCAGGAAGTGAACTCTTTCAACCGGAAAATAATAAATACAATGTATTTATTGTTAAAAACGCAATTGTTGCACAAAGCGATTTTGTGAGCGCTTTGCATTTTGCCTATACTATATATTTCACTGAGGTGGAACCGCCTCAAAATTTTCCAGGCCGCTTTGCTGAGCAGATCGGAAACGAACCGTTTAGAGGTGAACTCTCTCATAGAAAATCATTGCACAAGAGCTTTCAAGGCGATTTTGAAAATCGCCAGCGCTTAATAAAATCAGAAAACACCTCTAGTGTGAACGAGCTCTCAAACTATAAAACAAAACAGAAATAATGAACCTTTGAACTTTCCTGCAGTAAAACCTTATCTGAAGCCGTCTCTCACTGTTTCTTAGTTTCTTGTTTTTTTAAGTGCGTCAGGAAACGGGACTGTCTTCTTCCTAAGTTGGGTCAAAGTGCTCAGAGAAGCTCTTTTGCATAGATAACAACTGAAGGTGTATGTATCTATCATCCAGCCTATCATCTCATCCTGACAAAATCACCAGGATACTTTGGATTGGAAGTCTCTTACGGCAGTAGGCTTAATGTGCATGCTGGTTCCGGGTCATTAATTCTCAAGTCTCAAATCAATAGGGAAAGCACAACAACCAGGCACTCCACTTCTAAATCAGGAATTGCTGCTCTAAAATGTTCATTTCAGAGCCTCAAAAGGAGGAATAGAATATTTGCTCAGTCCAAATAAGTAACAGCTTTCAGCTTCAGCTCTGCCCCTCCTGACAACAAAATCGCGGCGCAGCTCTCTGTGAAGGAGCGGGCAGAGGCGGCATTGCCGCTTAATCAGCGCGGGAGCTGCTGATTGATTAATTCCCTTATGCGGCCCAGCCTCATCCTGACTTTGCCTCCTGCGGCCCCCAGGTAAATTGAGTTTGAGACCCCTGGTCTAAATTATACCAGGAACAAGCATGCAGCTAATCTTGTCAGATCTGGCAATAATGTCTGAAACACCTGATCTGCATATGCTTGTTCAGGGGCTATGGCTAAAAGTATTAGAGGCAGAGGATCAGCAGGGCTGCCAGGCAACTGGTGTTGTTTGAAAGGAAATAAATATGGCAGCCTCCATATCCCTCTCGCTTCAGTTGTCCTTTAACCTTCTTATTTCTTTAATAGTGGTTCCTAAAACCTGCACTCTCACATAACTTTAAGGAGATCTGTACCAACTACTGTGTGAATATTGTTAAAGGATACCCGAGGTGACATGTGACATGATGAGATAGACATGGGTATGTACAGTGCCTAGCACACAAATAACTAGGCTGTGTTCCTCTTTTTCTTTCTCTGCCTGAAAGAGTTAAAATCAGGTATGTAAGTGGCATTTCCTGTCCGGGTCGGGACTGGGTCGGACTCTAGCGTAACCCTCACTGATGAGGAATTGCAGCCATAAAACACTTTTGTGGCAGTAAATGGCTTCTAAGAGCAGGAAAGAGATACAAAAAGGGTCAATAGTTCATATATTTTAGCCCTGGCATACTTCAATTAATGTTTCATTGCGAAAAGGCCATGAATCAGTAAAAGCTTAAAAAGTTGATTCAAATATAAAATAAAACTGCGGGATAACTTTAAAAGTCATTTTTAGAAGTAGGAGGACAGATACAATTGTTTATCTCAGGGTTTTTTTTCCGCCTCGAATGTCCTTTAAATAAAGTATTCCTAAACAGGGGCGTAACAATAGACCCTGCAAGGGATGCAGCCGCTGGGGCACCCAGAAGCCACAGGGAGTTCTGAGAGACTGACAACTAAGGGCAAGGAGAGAAAAAAACGTTCTGCTCACTGCACAATTGTTCTAATGACTGCATGTCCTCAGCCATTGATAACGAATCATACACAGTTTTGTAGACAAAGATTTGTAGACAGTTCCCTATTCAGTGTGCAGGGGGGAAGGCATCCAAAGTTTTTCAGGGGGGCCCAGTGATGTCTAGTTACGCCCCTGTTCCTAAAAATGTATGCCAAAATAATGAAAACTAATTGAAAGTGAAAATGTTCTCATTTAACAGCCAACTATGTTTAGATCTCTATGCAGTCACAGACAGCAGTCTGTTGCACACATAGGGCTTGATTCACAAAAGAGTGCTAACTGTTAGCACGGCCGTTTTCGCGCGAATTTTCGCGTTTGCGGGTGATCGCAAATTTTCTGCGTGCAATTAAGCGTTTTTGCGTGCAAACGCGAATTTTCACGCACAAAACGATAACGATTTCGCGCAACTATTCTCGTTTCTGTGTAAAACCGTTTAAATGCGCACGAAAATTCGCGATCGCGCAAAAACGGCCGTGCTAACAGTTAGCACACTGTTGTGAATCAAGTCCATAATGTTATATACTATAACGATACAGCATATTGAGACTCAAAAGTGCACTTCCAAAATGTATATGACACTCAAATGGTAGCAGTAATAGAAGGATTGCACACTCGCCAAACACTAAGGTGCTGATGTACTGCGGTAATGCTGGATCGAATCAGTTAATTTAGTTGTAGATCGCATCTGATAATGTGGGCACCGCCATAGGCTGCTGTAAAAATTGCGGCTATAGCGGCTCTGGTGCAGTAATTTGGGCAGCACCAGCTTAATTACAGCTATGGCTATAGCAAGCAAATACTATAGCAGAACTCTAGCTTTCAAACATCAATGTACTGTATGTATATCAATCCCAATGGTTTTAAAACAAGGCAATCAAAACATGATTGAAAAGTTAACAATCTACTTTATTTCAAGTAGGGTAATGCGTATTACACAATTGGCACAAACATAACATTGTGGTAAAGCTGAGCACTTCAACTTTAGGCTGGTTTTACTTCTAAGTTTTGCGTTGCAGTTGGGATGCGATGCCCCCGCAACCCACCGCAACGCAAAAAAAAATTACTAACATATGACTCTGTGGTAGAGTTCTCCAACAGGGTTAGGTGCATAAAGTATGCCCCTCCCTCCCCCGCTCAGTGACGTACTCCCTGCTGGACAGGAAACATCAAATTTTACATTCGCGAAACAGCGAACTTTCGCAAATGTTCGCAAACGTGCGAAGCCGGCGAACTGCCATAGACTTCAATGGGCAGGCAAATTTTAAAACCTACACCTGGACTGTGGCATGCCAGAGGGGGATCCTTGCCAAAAGTCCGACCAAAAATTACGGAGTTGACGCAAAGTCGGAGTGGTAATGTGCCTGCAACTTAATCTAGCAACAATAGCAGTAGTGTGCACAGCTCTGGGTGTCAGTGAGCCCTCAAAAGGACAATTTGGGATGCTTTCACAGCAAGTGAGGAACAAGAACACAGGCCTAGCTAATGCTTTCTCTACCTATCTGCAGCCAGTCTGACCCTCCTCTCACTAACAATCAGCAGCCAGCAGAGAATGAATCCAATATGGCCACCGCACTGCTTTTTGATGGGGGGATTGGGGGTCCAGGAGGGGGTGCTATCTGATTGGCTGCCATGTGTCTGCTGACTGTGAGGTTAGGGATCAAAGTTTGGCTCCATGATGATGTATAGGAGGCAGGACGAACAAGGCATATGTTCGCCGCAAACAGGGGAAGTTCGCCAGGAACTGTCCGCCGGCAAACTGTTCGGGCCATCTCTACGCACCACGCTCCCATTGATAAAATTGATTCCAATGACCTCCGCCACCACTGTGTAGCCGCAGAAGTCATATGGCAATGCACTGCTTACTTTTATCAGAAACTTGTGGCTCAACGTGACGCTGTAAGTGAGCTAGTCCCCGTTACCTTTCATTGCCTTTGCGTTACCCTCCAGTAAAACAAGCTAACGCAACACACACTTGCAATGCAACTGTAAAAGGGGTCCAACTGTAGTTTGCTGAATTCTTCCCATTGAGTGTTTAGCTTTCAAACTCAGATCTCAGACGTGGGTATTCAGTAGAAGTTAGTGGTCTGGTCCTGACTGCAAAGAGTCCTGTAAGATATGTTGTATCCATATATGGCCCGTCAGTTTCTTCCCCAATATATCTGTCATGCTTCGAGGAACTGCAATCTAATTATTTTTTTTAATATACATTTAGGACAAAGAAGAGGAGTGTGTGTGAAAATAAATCATTTTCCTGAAGACACAGATTACGATCACGATAGTGCTGAATATCTTCTACGTAAGTTAAATTCCATTTTGAATATTGTCCTTGTTTGTTGTTGTTCCATCATATTATGTCTCAACTCACATACTCAGTCAATAATGTGAAAGTGTAGCCACCTGTCTTTCCTCTCTGGTGCAGTTGAGTTGCTCAGTTTTTACAGTTTGGAGAAAAACTATGGGATTTCTGAGTGCTGGCCTACTCAGTGTAATGTGTGGGGTCACAACAGACTGCCCCGCTATTGGCTGTGCATTGTGTGCACTGCACCATGACGTGGTTTGTGTAGTAGGGAGTCCTCTCCATGTCCCTGTTCCACATGTTCTCAGTAAGAAGTGGTATAGTAGATTGATCTGTAAAAAATGTGAAGACCCAACAACCTCCCCACAGGTAAGGTTGGTAAGTAGAACGAAACAAATGGAGACGGCACACCAATGGCTTCAGCAATTCAGACTGTATTGAGAGAATACAGAGGTACACACAACATGTTTCGGGTGTTGCCCTTCCTCAGGTGTACTGCCCCTCATCCAGGTGACACCTTTATACCCACCCACAAGAGAAAATGCATATGCAATTACATCACATGACCAACAACATTACTGAATATAAAATTTAAACTAACCATTACATCTATCTAGGGATCTACACACAAGGGGTTTGATTCACTAAACCGTGATAACTCAAATATCACACCTTATGAAAAGATATCACACCTTATCAAAGTTAACATGCCTTATCAGAGTAGCATAGCGAGCGCTACGAACCTGCAATGGCTCAGGGCAGGACGAGTGCCATTGCCAATTAGCAGACATAAGTTTGTAGTGCTTGGTTTGCTACTCTGATAAGGCATGTTAACTTTGATAAGGTGTGATAATTTTGATAAGGTGTGATATCTCTTGATAAGGTGTGATAACTTTGATAAGGTGTGATATCTTTTCATAAGGTGTGATCTTTGATAAGGTGTGATATTTGAGTTTCGGTTTAGTGAATCAAGCCCAAAGTGTCTACTCCAGCAAATCACTGAGGAGTGCATCTCCCAGAACATGTAATTCAATTAAAATTTTCATACAAAACCAAATACAAGTTTCAAAACAGTCCTGTTCGAGATATTCATTGATAGTCCACCATATTACCTAGAAAAGAGAATCAAAGAAAACATTTCAGAATCAAGCATTCATTTAAACCATTGGGGTATACTGTACACAAATACATTTCTTAATCCACCTTGCTTCATGCTGCAACAAGAGTTTTTTCCTATCGGCTTCTCTTGAGGAATCAGGAACCCCCTTCAGCCAGGGCCAGATTTACCATTAGGCACTGTAGGCATGTGCCTACAGGCGCCAGATAATGGAAAGGCGGCCCACTCCCCTCTCCGGGTGCTTCCCTCTCTACACAGAGTCCCAATAAGATAGTAAACAAGAGATTGCTCAACCTGCTCTCGGCATTCAACTGACGGTCTCCCTTCAGTCAGGGGCACTTCTAGCTACCTAATACTTGGGGACATCTTTAGCTGCTTCATATTGAGGTTCCTTTAGCTACTTAATACCTGGGGGGAACTCTAGCTACTAACATTGAGGGTACCTCTGGCTACCTAATACTAAGGGTCACCTGTAGCTAGGATGGGCAAGGGATGTAAGGGAGAAGTGACAGCTGGGACAGCCAGCACGCTTGTGGTACGGTTCAGTGGGGGTTTGTAGATTCCAAAGGAGCAAAGTCTAAGGTGCCAGGACATCTGTGCCTATAGGGTCCACTGAGGTAAATCCGGAACTGCCTCCAGCACAAACCATCTTACCTGGGTAACCGAATGCTGCAAAGAGATGCACTGGTGAGAAACAGATGTCTCATACTCTTTTTTTTACTTTGCCAGATTAGTTATACGCCTCTTGTGTTCTTGAATTTGCTGTTTCACTGCCCTTTCCGTCTTGCTGATGTAAACAAGGCCACAAGGGCACTTTAAACCATACACAACATAGGGCCCTTGATGTACACCTTTTCACCAGAGGAAAGATGGCTGATGTGATTCCTTTTCCATATAGCACTGCAGCAATTGCAACCCATGAAGGGCACTGTACCTTCTTTTTAGGCACCACCACCTTTTCTTTTATTGCAATGTCAGACCCACAGACCCAATTCCTTATGGTCCTACCTCTGCGATACACAAAAAATGGAGGCTACTTGAATAATTTACCAAAGTTGGGATTCTGATTAAGGATCAGCTAGAACTTCCGCACCAGAGACTTGACCTTCTCAGACATATGGCCATAATCGCATACAAATGGAATGCAAACTGACTTTTTTTTGCACCTTTAGAACACATAGACTCTGCCTATCAAGGGTCTTAATTTCCTCACTGACCTTTCTGAGGACATGTTCATCATACCCTCGCCCCACAAATTTTTCAATTCAGTAAATAAAGAGAAAACTATTCCAGACATTTTCCATCTCTACTGCCTCTGACTGAAGCCAATCATTATGTCATTTCCTCCCTTACTTTTTTTTCTTCTCTGTCTCCTCTGTCTTGAAATGGTATATGCATTGCCCGCCCTCTTCCCCACTGAGCTTTTTTTTTCATTTGCCTCTCTCTGGTTATGTACAAGAAAATACCCAGTGGAGACTGAAATAAGATTTCTTACAGCAGAGCAGATACATTTATTATTATATTGGGATGCTTGCAATGCAGGGTTATGATGTAGGCTACCTAATAAGCGCAGAGCTTTACGTAGTTGGAGTTTGATTTTATGGCTGTCAGTGTCAGTCCCTCTAAGGTGATGATTCATTTTTATTTTTTTTACAGTTCAGGTTTAGTTTAACCTTGGTCATTTTCAAGTAGCTCAGAAACTAAAAACATGTTGGCACCACTGGTCTAGAGTTTAAGCTTCACATGTACACCATACCAATGTGCAGAGAGGAGAGTGTGTTAATGCGTTCATCCTAATTACATAATTACACACTATTTCAGTGAGTCTCATCATGCTATCATATTAGCTGGGAAAATCCTTTGCTTAAAGATCACTGACATTTGGCAAAGTGTTTACTGTTGAGGCCTCATACATATTAGGGAAGAATCCTAACAACAATTAAGTATTCTGCATGTTTGTAAGGTGCAGTCTGTGTGCTGTAAAATACGCCTAGAAACAGTACATAAAAAGCAGAAGCATAAATGAACCCTTATACTGGGTGTGTCATCAAAGCCTGCTATGTTGTACTGCATACTTGCATAAGACTTGGCCACACACATTACCATTTAAAAACATTTTTTTTTTAATTTAACAATTTTGATCGTTTTTTTTTTTCATTTTTTTTGCTCAAATGAAAAATTAGACTCTTGTAACCAATGTACCACACACGTATGTGTAATTTTGTTTGGTACAATCACGACACAAACAATCGATTAAAGAATGTAATAATATATATATTTCCATTTCTAAATGCTATGGATCTGCTCTGTGCCATCACTGATGTGTATAAAGGCACTCAACACAAACAACGTTAGAAAAAGTACCTTACGTTAACAAATCTATTCCTCATTTACTATTAATGAAAAACGCTACATTTAGTACATTATAGAAATACATTCTATCTAATGTGGCACTTTGACAAACAAAGTTTCTTTATTCTTGAATGTAAACTTAAAATAGATTAGGTCGAATTACTTTTATACAACCCACCGCACACCATTCAATTTCTGACAAAATTGATCGGATTTTTCCAACCTTTACGATCGATTTTAATTGATAAAAACGACAATTTCGATTGAATTCATTGATCGGAAAAAAATATTTTCTCCCGATTTCTTCACACAATCGATTGTTTTAATTGAATTGGGGTAAAAACAAACAGAAAAATTGAAACATGTATGGCCACCATAAGTATGCACTCCTTTGAACTCTTTCACACGTCCTAGAGGCCTATTTATAAAGATTGGCTTAAAGAGAACCTAAACTGAGAGGGATATGGATGTTTCCTTTTAAACAATACCAGTTGCCTGGCAGTCCTGCTGATCTCTGTAGCTGCAGTAGTGGCTGAATCACTGACCTGAAACAAGCATGCATGCTTGTTGAGGGGCTGTGGCTAGTATTAGAGACACAGGATCAGCAGGTGAGTCAGGCAACTGGTATTATTTTAAATGGAAAAATCCATATCCTTCTCAGTTTGGGTTCCCTTTAAAGAGTACCCAAGGAGGGTTATTAAATCTAAAAATATGACACAGAGGCATGATCCCATCTGCAGGACATGCCTCTACGTGCCCTGCTCGCCGCTCTCTGTGCCCCCTGTGCCCCGCTAGCGCCCCCCCCCCCCGGAGTCTGTCGACATTAAGATGTTAATAGACTATGGGTAAGGGGCTTCTCGCTACAGGATAATGTACGCCTGCAAAACGCCCCTTCCCCGCCTATCAGAGCCTTCTAACAGGCTCTCCGCTGCCTGCTCCCCGCCTCTTCCCTGCCCCATTCACGTGCTTCTCCAGCATTGTGACCCCAAAGGTCATGAGACTGAAAGCAAGGCATGGAAGGAGCTAGGAGCGGCGGGGAGAGGAGGTAATGAGCACTACTTGATCCAGCAATCCCTTCCCCCCCCCCCCCCCCCCCCCCCCAGGCAGCATGGTTTTTTTTTTAAACTTTTAGACCCAACTCGGGTTCACTTTAAAGTAAACCCGTGAGGAGAAAAAGGTTTACAATTAGGCTTCCCATGTCCTCCTCTAACCCCATCGTGTCTGCCCAGGGCCCTTTTCTTTTCATCTGTGTAGCCGTACTGCGCATGCACAAGCATGATCTGTCCATGACCTGTAGCACAATTACGCTTGAGCTACTGGGCAGGTGCACTGCAGACCCTACTTGGGCTCGAGGAGGATGGGGAAGCCTTTGGACTATCCCTCTACTGAGTACTGTACTTTTCACTTTTTCAGGTTCACTTTAATACCTGAAAAGTAACGTTCTTCCTGCAGAAATAATGACATTTTACAGATCACCATATTAATAGAAGTGTCTGTCAGACAAAATGATGCCACTTTTGTTTTTGACTGCCAGTAGAAGTCTGCAAGCAAAATCTGCTACCAACCTGAACCTCACAGCACAGATCATTATAGCTCATCATAATAGCGTCCTTCACTTTGAAAGCGTTAACCGCTCCAAAGAGAGATGAAAGCTTTGTCGCTAGCATGTGATACAGAAAGTCAGCACTGCAAATCTAGTGAGCCAGGTAGTAAAATAATAATAATAATTATTATTATTATTATTATTAATATAGCTTACACACACTACACAAAACTTTATGCATTGAAAATTATGATATGTTACATACTATGCATTAAGATCCGAGATAAACTTTTACTCATTGCATAATTATATTCCTTACATATAGTTTATAGGGCATTCCTCAAGCCAAATACATTTTTTGTTTCGTTTTAATACCCTAATTCCCTATAAACTAAACAAGCATCGCCCACAGCTTTTTCAGAGTGCCTTGGCACGGTAGCAAGGGCTTATGGGAGCTAAGTCTGGGCAGGAGAAGGGGGTGGTGTTACTAGACAGAGATTTCAGAGGCAGAGGGGAGGAAGGAGGAGGGGGAATTAGGTTTTCACAGGCTGAGAGCTGGAGATGCTATCAGCTTGCCTTTGTGTTGTGTGACAAGCAAACATGGCTGCTGTCATCGTATCACAGGAATTAATAAGCATAAACTGTTGAAGCTGTTTGCAGCTGGATTTGCTTGTGTAAACTTTCTAAACTATCTAAACTTTAGATAAGATATATAGACAAGTTACTTGTTAGTTTTTCATCACGGATCCGCTTTAAGGTACACCTGAACTGAGAGGGATGTGGAGGCTGCCATACTTATTTCCTTCTAAAGCGGACCTGAGCTCAGAACTTCCTCTCTGCTCTAAAAGATACGCAACAGCATAATACCATTAAAGAAAAACATTTCTTTGTTACAGCTGATACAAATCCTGCAATAAATCTGCAGTGTGTCTACTTCCTGCTTTCATGGAAGCAGACATAGGGTTAACATCCTGTGTTTACAAATTATCTGCTCTGTGGAGGTAGCCAGCTGACACAGCTGACTGAGGGATCAAATTACAACTTATGCTTAGTCACAGATGAGAGGGAAATAGACAGGTTAAAGTCTCTAAATACATACAGGGTGCATTTCTCTATATGTCCCTTCTGTCCTGTGTAAAACGCTTTAAACAATGTAAATTGCCTAATTGTCCTGCTGATCCTCTGCCTCTAATAGTTTCAACCACAGATGCTGAACAAGCATGCAGATCAGATGTTTCAGACTGAAGTCTGAATGGATTAGCCATATGCTCATTTCAGGTGTATTATTCAGATGCTACCGCAGTCCGTGAGATTAGCAGGGCTGCCAGGCAACTGGTATTGTTTAAATAGAACTAAATATGTCAGCCTCTATTTCCCTCTCAGTGCAAGTGTTCTTTAAAAAAACACGCCTGAGTTAAAGGACATCTGAGGTGAAAATAAACTGAGGAGAAAAACAATTGTATCAATCCTCCTTCTCCTAAAAATGACTTTTTTTTAGATATCCCAGTTTCATTTTACATTTAAATCTCGTTTTTAAGTTTTACTGTTTTACTGTTACTGTTTGCCTCTGCTCAATGACACCCTTATTTAAGTATGCTAGAGCTCAAATCAATGAATTATTGACCATTTTTTTTATCTCTTTCCTGCTCCAAAAAGCCATTTACTGACAGGAAAGTATTTTATGCCTGTAATTACTTGTCAGTGAGGGTTATGCTATAGTCTGACCCAGTTCTACCTAGTTCCGACCTGGGCAGAAACTTGCACACCTGATGTTTAAAGCTGTCCATATACTAGGCCGATTACCCGCCGATCGACAGCAGATTCGATCAGTGGGATTGAATCTGCTGTCAAATCGTTCACGCCAAACGATAAATTTCGATCGATTTCATCCCGAAATGGATCGGTCCCGTTGATCGCTCATGCGGGAAATTACGGTCGATCGCCAACGGGTAGGGAGCGCATCGCTAGCGGCGTACGATCGACGCAGGTATACATTACCGGTAGCTGGCTCCCAGCATCTTCTCCGCATCACCTCCCGGCTCCCGGCTGGCATCTTCTCCGCATCACCTTCTGCATCACGGCATCCGGCATCCGTGTATAACTTCATGTGTCACTGCAGTGACAGCGGAAGTACAAATAGAGGGCGCTCTATTTGTACTTCCGCTGTCACTGGAGTGACAGAAAGTTATACGCGGATGCCGTGATGCGAAGAAGATGCCCGGGACCAGGCTTCAGGTAATGTATGCGGGGGAGGGGGGGGGGGTTTGGGGACAGTGCTTGGCACTGTACATACACTTTTCTATCTCATCATGTCACATGTCACCTCGGTTGTCCTTTAAGGCTTTATGTGGCTAGACGCAATGAGGCAAGATGAATCCAGGATGATGGTAAAATCAGTGACTACTTTAATAGACAATTGTATGTTTTTTGGACTATAGAGCCAGCAACTGCGAAGATCCCTCAGGGAAGGACAGACAGTTAAAGAGACTCCGTAACAAAAATTACATCCTGTTTTTTATCATCCTGCAAGTTCCAAAAGCTATTCTAATGTGTTCTGGCTTACTGCAACACTTTCTGCTATCACAGTCTCTGTAATAAATCAATGTATCTTTCCCTTGTCAGACTTGTCAGCCTGTGTCTGGAAGGCTGCCAAGTTCTTCAGTGTTGTTGTTCTGCTATGAACTCCCCCTTTCAGGCCCCTCTCTGCACACTGCCTGTGTGATATTTAGATTAGTGCAGCTTCTCTCTGCTCTCTTATCTTTTACAAGCTGGATAAATCGTCCTCTGAGCTGGCTGGGCTTTCAGATACTGAGGAATTACAGACAAAGGCAAAGCTGTTTGCAGGAAGAAACGAGCAGCCTGAAACTTTAGTGCATGAGAGATGCAGGGGGAAAGAAACACACAAATGATCTCTTGAGATTCAAAAGGAAGGGTGTATACAGCCTGCTTGTGTATGGATGTATTTTCTATGTGTGGACATGCTGTACATCAACCTACTTCCTGTTTTGGTGGCCATTTTGTTTGTTTATAAACAAACTTTTTAAAACTGTTTTTAACCACTTTTAATGCGGTGGGGAGCGGCGAAATTGTGACAGAGGGTAATAGGAGATGTCCCCTAATGCACTGGTATGTTTACTTTTGTGCGATTTTTAACAATACAGATTCTCTTTAACAGAAGTCAGAGCAGGGATTTTGACTTTGCAAGCTGAAGACACCCAATAAACTGTGAATCACTATTTAAGGGCTACAGGAGCAGTGCTCCTTTATTCACTCACCATTGACAGATCAGTCACTGAGTCATCCAGAAATCCATTGTCTCTGGCAGCACTGGCAGCAAAGTGTTCAGACACTTTCAATATCCTGAATGAATTAGAGCATGGGAGTGGTAGCTGTATTCTGCTACTCAGCAAGCCATACGATGTATTGGACTCCAGGGACCACCAGGTCATACAGGACCAAACAGTACATGATTTTGCACTAGGTAGTAACAGAAGCGGGTTATGGTGAAATGAGGCATTAGGCAAGTACCAACTTTGTGCCCACTCTTGATGGCCACCTGGCTTAACTGAAAGTGGGTACTAGGCTTAATACTAGAAAATCCATTCTGTGCTGTTACCTTGACAAAGGGAACCCCAAGGGGCCCCAAAACAAATTGTTGGTCTATAGAATGGAACTGTGTCACTATGCTTGAATAAAAGTGGACTTGATTAATCGAATGTGCAGATCTTCTGCATTTTCTTGTATTGATGCTTTGATTCTGCACCTCTCTGGTGGTGTGCGATTCCTTTTCTACATGGGTACCAGGCTTAAAGCGGATTCGCGATGAAAAACTATCTATAACAAGTAACTTTGTCTATATATCTTATTTAAAGTTTGGACAGTTTACACAGCAAATCTGGCTGCATACAGCTTCAACAGTTTATGATGATTTATTCCCATGATACAATGAGAGCAGCCATGTTCTGTTTGTCATCATTACACAGGTAATCTGCATCTCCACGCATCAGCCTGTGAAAAATTTCCTCCCCCCCTCCCCCCTAAAATCTCTGGCTAGTAACCTCCTTCTCCTCCTGCCTAGACTGAGCTCCCATAAGCCCTTGCTACATGGTTCTGAGTGTCTTGGCGTTTTGGAGAAGCTGTGGGCAAGGCTTGTTTAGTTTATAGGGAATTAGAGTATTAAAACAAAACAAAAAAAGTATTTGGCTTGAGGAATGCCTTATAAACTATATGTAAGGAACACAATTATGCAATGAATAAAAGTTCATCTCGGATCCACTTTAAAGGATTCCGAGGTGACATGTGACATGATGAGATAGGCATGTGTATGTACAGTGCCTAGCACACAAATAACCAGGGCCGGTTTAAGCCACACGGGGGCCCTGGGGCAAAAGTAACTTGGGGCCCCCCTACATCTCCACCCCCCCCCCCTGTCAAAGTCAACCCCTGATGTCCCTTCTCTTACCATTAGGCTGTGTCAGGCATTCAGAGGCAGGCGCACGTTACTACTGCCAGGCGTCGCAGCATGTGACCAGGACGTTTCTCAGAGTCCTCAAGGATCCTGGGAGCGCAGCTACGTCAGTGGCGCTGCGTGGAGGGGTCAGGGAGCCGAACCACTGAGATGAGCCGTTTGAGAGACGAGAGGAGTTGGAAGAGTCCGAGTCAGACAACGCTGGAACCGAACCGAGACATGAATCATATACATACTCCTACTCCAAGCGGTTCGGTTCAGCGTCTGTCTCCTCCAAGCGATTCGGTTCCAGACTAGACACTGGAACCGAACTGCTTGGAGGAGACAGATGCTGGAACCGAACCGCTTGGAGGAGGTATGTATATGATTCATGTCTCTCCCTCCGCCAGGTGACTTCACTGCCCGCACGGCTGCCGCACAGCCACCCCACGCACCCGCACCCAGGCAGGCAGACCAGCCCACACTGGTGGGACACAGGGCGATGGGCGGCGCGGACATTTGGCTGCCAGGCCAAGAGGGGCCTGGGGCCCCCAGGGACTCTGGGGCCTAGGGGAAGTTGCCCCTTTTGCCTTACTGGAAACGTCGGCCCTGCAAAAACTATGCTGTGTTCCTTTTTTTCTTTCTCTGCCTGAAAGACTTAAACATCAGGTATGTAAGTGGTTGACTCAGTCCTGATTGAAAGTGACTACAGTGTGACCCTCACTGATAAGAAATTCCAACTATAAAACACATTTCTAGCAGAAAGTGCTTAAAAAGTCATTTTTAGGAGAAGGAAGATAGATACCATTATTTATTTTATTAGTTTATTTTCACCTAGGGTGTCCTTTAACACTTGCTCTTTCTATTGATTACAGATTTAATAATTTGCTTGCTGACAGGAATTTTGCATTAGCATAGCTGGCACCACTTATCCATAAGTGAAGGCGTAGCGAAGGCCTGCATTTTTTATTTGAATGTACAGGAATAGGTAATCAGTCTGGAAGACATCAGTCTAGCAAATTGGCACTATTATACAGATGTTATTTGTTTAAATGCCTGGCTGAAGGTGTGCACTGTATCCAAAATATGTAGGGAATGATGGAAAACAGCATTGTAGTTGATGACAAATGGTATAGAAGGCCCCCTCCCCTGTTTAGGTATGGTTGTTTCAGTTTAACATTGATGGCCCAAAGGGGATCCACCAGTAGTGCCTGAGCCCACAGGTGGTGGTACCCTTTCTTTATACCCTGTCACTGAAGACTGCATGTGCTTCAGAAAGTTGTCACAAAGGGTGATCATTGAGTGTTATACTGGATGCACTATTGTGTGTTTTATATTTACTTAAAGGTGTATTCCATTCTGAGAGGGATCATCTGGTAAAGATGACTTCTGAGGCTTTATAAGTACAGTGCTACTACAGCAAAAACAGACATGTACAAGATGTATGGCCTTTTATTCCATTTACATTAAAGATTAAATCCACAACTCATAGAATTCAGCCTTTAAAGGGGATCAGAGACGAAGCACCCTTATGTATTTTACCATATAGATCAGTGGGAACATTAGAGAAAAAGCTTTTTGTTTCATTCTGCACTGTACAGCTTGTTTCTAATCAGCCCTGATAAAATCCCAGACTGAGCATTCAGTCTGGCTTTGCTCAGGAATATTTATAGCTCAGTCTGTGTTCTCTCATGTCTTTTCAAGTCCAAGCCTGCCCCCTGCTGGCTCTGCTCATGAATCATTATAGCTGAGTCATTATAGCAACGCAAGACTGAATGCTCAGTCAGGGATTTTATCTGGTCTGATAAGAAACAAGCTATGCAGTGCAGAATGAAACAGAAAGCATGGTAGGTGTTTTCTCTAATGTTCCCACTGATCTATATGGTAAAATACATGAGGGTGCTTCGTCTCTGGTTCACTTTAAGAATTATTAAGTACCTGCATTCTGGGACAGATATTAGTGGTCATGTCATATGCCTGGACCGCCAATGCTATCTGGTACTTTGGCTGTCCAGGCTTCCCTCTCAACCATAGGGTATTGCGGGGATGGAAGTGGAGTCACTTTTTAACATAGGACTTGGTGCTCCTCCCCCATTAATGTATACAAGCACTCCCAATTCATGCTGTAGACCTGTGTCCAATAAAATGATCATCTTTGACCTCCTTCCTGAACTAAGGTTGTTCCATCACCCAGTTTACCCATTGTGCATACTACATTGGGACGCCTCCTCCCATTTTGTGTACTCCTCCATTGTTGTGCTGAAGTTGGCATCAGAGGACAAAAATGGTTACATGACTGCTGTTATTTAACCTGAATGCAACTATTTAGTTATCTCGGTGGAACCCAATTTTAGGTTGATAAAAAGAATCTGTCATTAAATAAGACAAAAAGCTTTGTATTCATTTTGTGACCCAGTGCTACCAATTAGCAATAATTCTTTATGTTCTTGGCAGAATTAGATCAGAATGGAATAGTTTGTAGATATCATTTTTGATAATGATATGAACAGTAGCAATTACTTATGGAGAATCCGGGAACTCGATCTTCTAGGAAAAGTTATTTTCTCAAAAACTGCAAGTTTTTTTTGATTCCTTGTCCCAGCGCTGCAATGCGAGAGCGCTAACCACTACGCCACCATGCTGCCCAAAATACAGGTAGCCTGGATAGCTCCTGCAGCCTAAGAGGCACATTATTCGACCTGAAGAAGCGATTTTCACCGCGAAAAGGCGTTGTCAGCTAAGTGCCCAATAAAGTATCTACTTTCTAGAAATAAACTCAGTGAATGACTACTTTTGTATAAGGTAGGACCTTCTGTATACAGTTTATCTCATACTTTAAGTTTATTGTTCTTGAGTTTATAAATTATACACCGCACTGTGCGAACCTATCGGGCGCCTCCTTCATCCTTCTAAAAATATAGGTAGTATCCTGGTCCAGATTTGAACCAGGGACCTTAGCACTGCAAGACCACTATGTCACCCCAATTAAACTATAAAGTTATGTGACTACGAAATGAATCACATTATTCCCCCGAAATCTTGCATTACTATGCGTAATTGCGTATTACAATGCGTAATTACGCATGGGCATAATTTCTACTCATCACTAGTTCCTGCCCTTCTCCTTAACATATATATCTATTTTGGTGACGATAGCATGTATGGGGACTTTGCTATTAACCACTAAAGTCGACACAAAATTATGCAAAACTTACAAATGTATTACACAGAATCAACTGAATGTCCAAATTCTAATTACGTATGGCTGTAATTGCGAAAATAATCATAATTAGCAGATTTATTTACGACATATAGTGCTGACATCTTCTACAGCTTTTTACATAGAGCATTTAGTCGGGTCACTAACTGTCCCTAATTGCAGCTCACAATCTAATTACTACCATAGTCAGTATTTTATCCCTATTGTGGTCTATGGGCAGTGTTTTGGGGATGTGGATGGACATACACGCCAACACAGGAAGAAAATACAAAATATTTTTATTATTATTTAGTATTTATATAGTGTCGACATCTTCCGCAGCGCTGTACAGAGTATATACAGTATAGGCTTGTTGTCATTAACTGTCCCTCGGAGGAGCTCACAATCTAGTCCCTACCATAGTCATATGTCTATATGGAGTAGTGTAAGGATCGTAGTCTTTTTTAGGGGGAAGCCAATTAACTTATCTGTATGTTTTTAAGATGTGGGAGGAAACCGGAGTGCCGGAGGAAACTCACGCAGACACGGGGAGAACATACAAACTCCTTGCAGATGTTGCCCTGGCTGGGATTTGAACCGGGGACCCAGCGCTGCAAGGCGAGAGCACTAAACACTACGCCACTGTGCTGCCCAAAATAGAGTTAGTGTCCTGGTCCAGATTTGAACCAGGTACCTTAGCACTGCAAGACCGCTATGTCACCCCAACTATAAAGTTATGTCGCTAGGGACTTTATTCTTCATTTGTATGTTTAAATTTAAAAGCATTGACTTGAGGCAAATGTGTCCCCATTGGAGAGTATCCAGGATTGAAAACAGAAATAGAATCTGTTGAATGATGACTACCCTGATCGCTTGTGTGGTCATCCTATAAAAAGCCCCCTAGTCACCATAGTCAGATAGCATAGTGCACCCAATCCGCATTCATGTAATTAAGGAACCAGGAAACTTGGGTGCAGGGCAAAAAAAAGTCTCACCCTGCTCCTGCAAATGTCCTGACGGCGTTTCCCCCTCCTGGCCACTGTGGACTCAGGGGTAAGACATAATTCAGCTGCCAGCTATTGCTGGTGGAGAAATTACACTGTTTTTATAGTAATTTGGGCACCATCTTTTGACAGTGCCCAAATTACTGTCTGAGCACCGCTACAGCCATAGTTCCCATTACAGCCAATGCCCAAAGTTCCAGAGCTCTTTTTGCCTGTCTTGCCCCCTCCCCCGACACACACATTATGCCATACATTTAAGGAAACCTGAAGTGAGAAAACTAATTTCAGGTTTGATACTTACCTAAGTAGAGGGAAGGCTCTGTATAGCATAGTGCATTCCCGTTCCTATGTGCACCCCGGCGATATATGGAACAGAACCAGTTCGGAAGAGAAACATTCAAACACAAAACCGATATGAAGTTACTTATCCAGGTACTTCTCTACTGCGGTAAGTTATAACATACACTCATCAGTCACATCCAGTGCACCAGCAGTGGCGTAGCAATAGGGGATGCAGAGGTTACAACCGCACTGGGCCCTCTGGACTAGGCTTTCTCAACCAGGGTTCCCTGAGTACTCTGCAGGGGTTCCTTGGCATTTTACCTCATTGTGAGGGAAGTATAATAGAGCACATTATAATAATGGGTTCTGTAAAAAGAAGCACTAAATTGGGGGTCAGAATAATAATGAGCACATTAATCAAATCACTAGGGTAAGGAGACCGTATAATGAGAGGCAGTGTAATAGAGGGTAGTGAAATAAACAGCCTCGCCTACTTCTAAAGACCATGCCTCCTGCAATATAAATGCAGGGGTTCATTAAGATCAAAAAATTGTTTGCAGGGGTTCTCAGGTTTTTTTTTTTTTAATTTTTAAAAGCACTTAGTGAATGACAGTTGCTCCGTCCAACTGCCAAAATAGTGTGCAGCGAACAGGGAGGCTGGCCAGCATCTTCGTATAAATCTTCAGGGAATGTCTTTATAAAGAATATAGAAAACTAGCCGCATAAGAGGGTAGAGGGCAGCAAGGGGATATTGGACACAGCGGCGTGGAGGGGGGTTGGACCCCCACTCAACTGGGTCCCCCATGTGTGCTCTACCTCCAGCTTAAGCTCACCTGGGTCCCCCGTGTGCACTCCCCCTCCAGCTTAAGCTCAGCAGGAACCCCCCCCCCCTCCTCACCTGGGTCTCCCATGTGCACTCCTCCTCCAGCTTAAGCTCAGCAGGACCCCCCCCCCCCCCTCACCTAGGTCCCCCATGTGCGCTCCCCCTACTTTTTAAGCACAGTAGCAGCCGCCACTATTAGTAAGAGGCAGCGGGCGGGGATGACTCACCTCTTCCATGCTCCATCGTGCATTCCACTGTCGTCACTTCCTGCAATGCCGCACACTGTATTGGTGTAATTTGCCTTTTTAAAACAGAAGGAAATCTGCAATAATTCAGCTATAAATGAACATTTGTTGTTACCCACAATGCACTGCTACTAAATATACAAATTACCCCCTTTCCCCCTTGGTAAGCCAAGCAAGCGTACAACTTTAAATTTTACACAGCCATATATCAAACCCACATGTGACAGCCTGTTTCAGACTTTTGGTCCTCATCAGTACATAGCAGGGATTGATATGGCTGTAAGAGATAGGGCTTGGACCAGTACAACAGAGTAACCAAGCAGCTCAGGGTGACCCAAACCACTCGAAATGTATAGGTGGATAAAAGGGACCAAAAAGACCTTCTACTAAAAAAATCAAAGCTTTGTGTAATTTGCCTTCTAAAAACAGAAGAAAATCTGCAATAATTCAGCTATAAGAGAACATTTGTGATTACCCACAATGCACCGCTACTAAATATGCAAATTATTCCTTTTCACCCTTGGTAAGTCAAGCAAGCCTATAGCTTTAAGTTTTACACAGTCATTTCACACCCACATGTGACAGCCTATTTCAGACATTTGGTCCTCATCAGTACATAGCAGGGATTGATAAGACTGTATGAGATAGGGCTTGAACCAGTACAACAGAGTAACCAAGTAGCCCAGGGTGACCCACACTACTAAGAGTGTATAGGAGGATAAAAGGGACCAAAAAGCCCTCCTACTAAAAAAAGCAAAGCTTGGTGTAATTTTCCTTCTTAAAACAGAAGTAAATCTGCAATAATTCAGCTATAAGTGAACATTTGTGGTTACCCACAATGCACTGCTACTGAATATGCAAATTATCCCTCTTTGCCCTTGGTTTGATTTGACACTACTTCTTCTTCTTGCTTGGACCAGCCCCTTCTTCTTGCTTGGACCGGCCCTGGGGGCAGGGAGCTACTTCTTCTTCTTGCTTGAAGGTTGAGGCACTTACTCTATTATATATATAGATGCCCTATGGAGAGATGGACTAGCCCAAAACCGGTAATGTCCGATTTCTACTACTTACTTTAAGTGACATCAACATAGGAGATAAGTAATTTATGGCTCATTTTACTCTGGGAGAAATGTACTTCTTATTTGTATATGTTTTACATTTTAAGATTTTCATGACAGTTCCTTTAACTGTCTCCTTCCTCTGATTACACCTCTCTGACACTGCAGCTGTCCTTGGTTATTTTTGGGGCGCCATGTAAAACTCACACCGGGGCCCCAATCTCCTTAGTTACGCCACTGTACACCAGGTAGCATCCCTATGACCTCTACATGCAGCCATCCATGAAGACATATAGACACGACTGATCAAAGTACTCTTTTCTACATAAAGAGATATGACATAACTCGGATGTCAGATCAACATCCTGAATGGTGTGAAAAGCATTAGCCTGTTAGTCAAAGTGCTTTCGTTACGACGGTGCTTTTTATCAGCGAAAGTAATCAATAAAAGTTTCCTTTCTACTTTCTACTAGTGAACCAAATTAAGTCTGATTATTGAATACAGTTCCTTTGAAGAGAACATCTGCTTAATAAGATGGACATTCCTTTGTGCTGTACAGAGAGATTAACAGACTGTGCCCAATAAGGAAGGTCATTCCAAATGTACTTGTTGTTGATGTTCAAAATCACTAAAAACCCAGAGAGGATCGCAGCTAATAGGATATGCCATTTAACATGTATTTTTCATATTTGTTCAGCCACCAAAATAAACATTATTCAAGGGCCAATAACCTCAAATCATAAATTTCATAGATCGCTCTATCAGAGCAGAAACATGAATGCAGATGTGTGTTTTTCCAAGGCAAAGGATGGCATTGACATGGGACTTGGTAGCATTCTTTTATGTCTAACAAGAAACAAAGAGCCTTTGCTTAACCCTGCATGCACTGACTGCTCAACCAGTGGCTGCACCAAATGGACTGACATGGATGTAATACATATTTAACCTCTTGAGGACTGCAGGGCTAAACCCCCCTAGTGACCAGGCCATTTTTAGTAAAATTGGCCACTGCAGCTTTAAGGCCAAGCTGCAGGGCCGCACAACCCAGCACACAAGTGATTCGCCCCCCCTTTTCTCCCCACCAACAGAGCTCTCTGTTGGTGGGGTCTGATCGCTCCCCCCATGTTTGTTTTTTTTATAACAAATATTATTGTTGTTGTTTTTTTATCAAAATCCCTGTTTCTTTAAAGCTCTACCCTCCCTCCCCACAGCCAGCCAATTACGGCGATCGGCTGTCATAGGCTTCTGCCTATGAGAGCCGATCGCTCTCTTGTCCCCCGGGGGGACAGCCGTGTCACACGGCTGTCCCCAGTGCAGCGCTGCTGCTGATCGCAGCGCTGCACAGTGTAAATAGACGGCGTGATCGCCGTCTAACAGTCTCCCGAGCGGCAATAGCCGGTCGGAGACTGAAAAGGCGGGCGGAGCTCCGCCCTCCGAGCATGAGATGCGCGCACAGCGTGCACGCGATCTCTTGCAAATTACAGCCCCAGGACTTTACGCCAATCGGCGTTAGGCGGTCCTGGGGCTGCCGCCGCGGCCACGCCCATCGGCGTGACGCGGTCGGAAAAAGGTTAAAATTATTATTGTGTCAATGTATACAGCAGTGACATTTTCCACTACACTTTACAGAGTCCATAGGCAGATCACTAAGGGCTCGTTTCCACTATAGCGAATCCGCATGCGTTGTCCGCATGCGGATTTGCACAGCCAATATAAGTGGATGGGCCTGTTTCCACTTGTGCATTGTGCGGAGCGTTTTTGTGTTCGGGGAAAATCTGCATGGCAGAGCCGGCAGAATTCGCTCCCTGCACACCGCTATGCGGATCGCATTCAATGTATTTAATAGGGAAATCGCATGCGGTTTTGGCATGCGTTTTTTCCCGCGATTTCGCATGCGATTTTGCATAGTAAGTAATGTTACTTTACACTGGCAGTGACATGGTTAAAATAGCATACCTACTACCCTATGCGAAATCACATGCGAAATCGCGGGAAAAACGGATGCAAAATCACACCCGCATGCGATTTCGTCCGCTGTGATTTTCCGGCGATTCCGCAACGCTATAGTGGAAATGATCCCTAACTGTCCTTCAGTAGGCTAACTATCTAATCGTAGTTACTGCTGTCTAGTGGCTTCTCAGACCCATCTCTCAATTTCAGGATAGCTTAGACTCTTTGGTTCTACATATTTGTTCCCATTACTTGTTCTCCAGTATAATTCCAATAGGCTAGGGATTGATCCACTTGGCATCAAGGTCGGATTTATACATTTTCCGCCCCCGGCCAATTTTCTTGCAGCTACCCTTCCATGTACAGCACCTCCCTCCTATTCCTTGTGCAGCCCCCTTTTCCATGTCTAACATTCATGTACAGCAGCCTCGTTCAACTCTATACAGGTCACTTGGTCAAGCAGCTCCCTATTACCATGTGTTGCTCCTTATTTGCAACCTTTGTATTACATTTGCAGCCTCTTCTTCCATGTGCAGCAAGCACTCTTCCATGTCCAACCACCCCTTGTCCAGCTGCCGCCCAAGGCCAGGGCCTTGGTGGCCTTTCCAGAAATCCAGGCCTGCTTGGCATTGCAGACCATAGTCAGCCCTTCTATAATTAGCTAGTGTCACATTTACTTTTGGCTCCTAAGTCTTTGTACTGGTCTTTCATACTGATGGGCTTCCTTACTTATCCATATATAGTCACTTAAACTTGAGAAATGAAAAACAACAAACATAGCTAAACGTTGGTGTCAGTGTTGGCCTTACACATGAAAACTACCCATGAAGACTAAATATCATTATTAATTCCTTCTTAGCTCTGTGCAATAAATGAATACTGCCACTGGAAAAAAAAACGAAAAGTAAACCATATTGTACAGTTTTCTTTTATTGTGAGTCTCTGATCTAGCTGGCTTTTGCCAACTCTGCGCTGTCTGTATACCGTTTGTTCTTCTGGCACGCCTGCAGTGTACCAACTTATCTCTGGATCTGCTGAGTGAAAGGAAAATTAATTATAACAGCTTTAATGTATTCAGCTATCAGATAAGAGAAACCTCAGATGTGTGGACGGCTCAGTATGACAATGGAAAGCAAAAGAAAATGCAAGTTCCAAAGTCTGAATAAATGTGAGTGCAATCCAAGTTCTCGCTGTGAAGCGTGTGCACACATGCACAGGCAGTTAAGGCTCATACACACATACCAACAATCTGTCCAACTATCTTCCAAACTTGTCTGTTGGAAGATAAGTTGGGAGTGTGTACGGCTGGCAAACAACCAGATGACCAACTGATAACAGGTTGTTTTGCCAGATCCAACCACTGAATCAATCTGCCCAACTATCATGCAGGTTGGAACATGTGTACTTTACAAGTCTTTTGAAGAACTTTGTTGTTTTTGAATGCAGACATGTTGTGCAGTTTGTCATTTAGCTTGCACGCATAGTATTTAAGTGAGTTGGTTGGTTAGTCGGTTGGCGTGTGTGTACATAGTTTTCAGGTAATTAGGTAAACAACTTGTTGTGTGGTTAGTCATGTTGTGCCGTTGGTTGCGCATTAAGTTGGACGTGTGTATGAGCCTTTAGTCATACAGGCATTGTGCACAGCTTTGTTAGGTCAGCATTTTTCGGTGAAAAATCCTCTCAACTCCGTTTTTAATGAAAATATCCACCATATTATCTATGTGGCAAACGGCCACCCATGAGGGATAAAGCACATGTGGCACCAACCGTTTCTCACTAATATAAATTACCCTGATTTTCTAAGCCAAAGTGCAGGCGGTGGAGGTACCGACTCCACAGCCCTGCTAACGAGCGCTGTAATAACAGTGCAGGAGATTTGGGTGCAGCCGACACCACCATAGACCGTAATAGGTATAACGGCTATAACTTGAAATAAATAATAATCATGTAGATCGGGAGGGGTTGGGGGGGAGGGGGGGGGGATAAACAGGTCCACCTTGGTCAACTATTGGATAGATCATGGTCGGAAGTTGGAAATACCCAGAGACAAAGTATATGACTCTCTGGGTATCCAAACTGGACTTGATTGGTATGAATGGTATGCTGGATGGGTGTATGTTAACAGGCTTTGCTTCATGGAGAGGGGAGGGGGGGAGGGAGGAGGGTAGAGGGAGGAGGGGGAAAGCAAAGGAAAAGAGATGAGTTCATTAAAATTGATTACCATAAATGTCAAGGGAGCAAATTCAGGTCAAAAAAGGGGCAGAATAATAGATGAATTAGTCAGAAAAAAAGTCGATATTGCCCTCTTGCAAGAAACCCACTTTAAGGCTGATAAAAAGCCTCTTTTTTTTGATAAACGGTATACCGTATATACTCGCAAGCAAGCCGAATTTTTGACCCCCCAAAAGTGGGCCAAAAGTTGGGGGGTCGGCTTGCTTGCGAGTCATGTGTGGGTGGGTGGGTGGATAGGTGCTGTTCCTCCCCGCTCCCTCCGCGGCCACCGCTGCTATTACCTTAGGCGGCGCCGCTGCCTCTATCCCCGTCCTCCTCTGGTAACTCATTAACAGCATCGCGCCTCCCGCTGCTGTGATGACGCAGGAAACCATAGAGAGCGGTTCCCATAGTAACGGCATCGCGCTACAGGAAGCCGCTCTCTATGGTTTACTCGTCATCACAGCAGCGAGAGGCGCGCTGCTGTGAATGAGTTACTACCGGGGGAGGATAGAGGAAGCGGCGCCGCCTAAGGTAATAGCAGCAGCGGCGGCCGCAGGGGGAGCGGGGAGGGACAGCACCTACCCACCCACCCATACTGGGGCACTATGCTAGCTATATGGGGCACTATACTAGCTATAATGGGGCACTATACTAGCTATAATGGGGCACTATACTAGCTATAATGGGGCACTATACTAGCTATACTGGGGGCACTATACTAGCTATAATGGGGCACTATACTAGCTATACTGGGGGCACTATACTAGCTATACTGGGGGCACTATACTAGCTATAATGGGGCACTATACTGAGCACTATACTAGCTAAACTGGGGCACTTCACTAGCTATACTGAGCACTATACTAGCTATACTGAGCACTATACTGAGCACTATACTAGCTATACTGAGCACTATACTAGCTATACTGGGGCATTTTACTAGCTATACTGAGCACTACCTACCTATACTGAGCACTATACTAGCTAAACTGGGGCACTTCACTAGCTATAATGAGCACTATACTAGCTATACTGAGCACTATACTAGCTATAATGAGCACTATACTAGCTATACTGAGCACTATACTAGCTATACTGGGGCATTTTACTTGCTATACTGAGCACTACCTACCTATACTGGGCACTATACTAGCTATACTGGGACATACTGGGGGGATCACGCGGCCAGCGTTTCCTACCCCCGGCTTACATGAGGGTCAATCATTTTTTCCTGTTTTTTGGGGTAAAAGTGGGGGGGTCGGCTTACATGCGGGTCGGCTTGCTTGCGAGTATATACGGTAAGTTATGGATTACTAATGATAAAATTAATAATAAAACTTGTGGCGTTGCCATTCTCATTAGATCCAATCTTGATTTTACTGTCGATAACATATATAGAGATAGCGATGCGAGGGGCCTGATTGTGCTGGGGAGGGTAAACGGGGTTACTCTAACTATCGTAAATGTCTATGCGCCGAATACGAATCAGGTGGGCTACCTTTGTAGATTTTTAAAGAAAGTAAATAAAATGGCGTGATTTAAATGGGAGGTGATCTAAATCTAGCCCTTGAACCTGAGGTTGACTCTTCTAAGGGTAGTAATAAGTTGCCGGTCAAAAATCTCCATACATTAAAAGATATGTTACACTCTAATAAACTCATAGATATTTGGAGAATTAAAAATCCCTCCAGTAGAGATTATACCTTCTTTTCGGCACTCCATAAAAGCTACTCTAGAATCGATTATTGGTTTATTACTTATATCTGATGTAGTTAATATCAGTATAGGAAGTTTTACATACTCTGACCATGCGCCCGTAGAATTAATAATAAACATATCGAATAAAAATATTCCTAGACCTAGGTAGAGAATGGACCCTAAATTACTGGAAGAGGAGGAAAATAGAGAAAAAATTAGATCTAGTATCTTGGAATTCTTAAAATATAATGATACTGGGGAACATGCACCAGAAATAATATGGGATGTTTTAAAATGTGTAATTAGGGGAACCTTTATTGGTATTAATGCTAAGAGGGTGAAGAATCAAAAAGAAAAAATTAAAAATTTATTAAACGAACTAGCAAACTTGGAAAAAATACATAAAAAATCGGGATCAGATCAAAAGTTAGCCCAGCAGATGTTGGCAACTAGAAATAAGCTAAACCAAATTCTAGACTCCATATGCAAAAAAGAATACTATGGTGCTCATGACTCGTTTCGTAGAGGGAAAAATAGCCCCAGTAAAGTGCTGGCAGAGTTATTGAAGAAAAAAGAGTCAGAGGAAAGATTCATTGGGAAAATTATTGATCGAGAGGGAAATCTGGTGCACGAGCAGGAGAGAATTAGTAATGCCTTTGTGGACTATTATAAGGAAATTTACAATATAAACCCTCTTGAAGCAGAGGCCTCTAGTCCTTTTTTGGACTTGGTTGAGCTTCCCACAATTAAACATGATTTGAAACAACTATTGGATGGAAAAATTAGAGAGGTCGAGTTTGTGGCAGCGGTTGATAGGGCCAAGAGGGGAAAAAGTCCGGGTGCAGACGGTTTTGGACCAGAATTTTATGGCATTTTTGTGAAGGAATTGGCTCCTCTTTTTTGTAGAATGGTTAACGAGAATGTAAGTGGTGCTGCATTTTCTGATATTACTAATAGGGCTCTTATTTGCCTTATCCCAAAAGAGGGTAAGAATTTGCAGCACCCGGAGAGCTTTAGACCTATCTCTTTGATAAATACGGATGTAAAACTATATTCAGGTATTCTTGCAACAAGGCTGGAAGAGGCAGTGGAGGAATTGTTGGGAAACCAACAGATCGGATTTAGGAAAAAGAGGCATATTCATGAAAACATACGGTATATACCGCTATCAATGTGATTCACGATAGTAAGAAAGGAAGAATGGAGTCAATTCTGGTAGCCGTTGATGCTGAGAAAGCTTTTGACCGGATTTCTCATGCTTTTATATTCAATTGTTTAAGGAAGTTTGGCTTTGGACCAGTTTTTATTGAAAGAATTAGATTGCTGTATAACAATTTGAGTGCTCAATTAATAGTCAATTCCTCTATTTCGGGTCCTTTTAAATTATCTAACGGAGTGCGCCAGGGTTGCCCCTTGTCGCCCGGACTTTTTAATCTGTGCCTTGAACCGCTGATTCGAGCTATCCAAGACGATCCAACTATTAATGGTATGATAGTGGGTGATGTTGAAATTAAAACATTGGCATATGCGGATGATCTCCTGCTGGTGCTTAGAGATCCAGTAATATCTTTAAAGAGATGTGAGGATTTATTTAATAGCTATGGAAGTTGCTCAAACTTTAAGATAAACAGAGAAAAGTGCCTGATCCTTGACCTGGGATGCACCCGTATCACTAGAATAAGAATACAAGACTATAACTGCTACTCTTGGAAGAAGGTAATAAGATACTTGGGGGTTGATTTGAGTGGTGAAATTAACAACTTATTCGACTTAAACTATAAAAAATTAATAATGGAAAGTAAAAAGAAGCTTAAGGGATGGGATAGACCTTATTTTAACCCTTTGGGGCGCATTGCAACACTTAAAATGTTTATTTTGCCAAAAATTTTATTTTGTATGCAGTGTGTACCGATTGCCCTTCCCAGCACATGGTTTAAGGAATGGAATAGACTATTCCAAGATTTTATTTGGGCAAGGACCCCACGTAGAATAAGACAATTTGTAGAAGTAAGTTGGGGGGCGGGTTGGCGGCGCCTGACATACTGGTTTACTATAAAAGTGTACATTTGGTAAGGATAACTGATTGGAAGGGAGAGCATTCTACATCCTCAGGGGAAAAAACTTGGGTAATCATAGAGAAAGAGGAACTAAATTTTGAGATATTATTCTCTTGGCAATGGGTAAGTGTGCGGGGGTTATGGTTGGCATCAACCCATCCCCTGATAAAACCAACCTTAGGTGTCTTAATGGGGCTCATGAAAAGATGGCAATTAAAAGATGGCCTGTCTCCTTTGACATCCAAATATCCCAGACTTCCCGCCCGCATCTTTGGCCTCTTGGTTCACCGGGAGTGGTTTGAGCTTGGATACCCGCTTAATCCATGTTTTGGGTAACAGGGAAGCGGGGATAAATGGGATCCTGGAAACAGTAGAAGGAAACGTACCCTGGGGCCTTATTCAATTATGGAATTATATAAATAAAAGTGGGCCTTTTAAGAGGGACTTAAATATTTTTGAAAAACTTTTGTTTTTGAATAAAAGACCCCCCAAAATACTGTCCTTGTTGTATGACTGTTTACAATCTAATGATCAATGTGAACTTCCCTCATATTGTAAAAAATGGGAGCATATTATGAAAACTTCCTTGACCGAACAATGGCCTAGAATATGGGCTGCAGTGTGGAATATCCCTGATCCGGATATCCAATGGATGCAATATAGAATAATAACAAGATGGTATTTGACTCCCAAACGAGCGGGAAAGTTCGGTCCACTGTCGGGGATTCCATGCTGGAGGTGCGGGCGGTTAGGGGGATCGGAGCTGCATATGTGGCGGCTTTGTCCAGCGATTTGCACCTTGTCGGAACATTTTATTAAATTTGGTAAAAGGGTGGCAGATAGCTGTTTTAACATCTCCATAATCAGTGTAATATTTAGCATAAGAGATTCGAAAGAAAATGGGGAAAGCGATTTCCTAAAGGAGATTGGCTCTATCTATCTGAAAAAAATAATTGCAAAACATTGGAAGGGCGGGGGGAACCCCCATATTAGTGACTGGTTTAGAGAAGTGGAATCTGTATATGATAGAGCCACCAATGCTCCCACAATGGCTTTATCAAATGTTGAGGGATCTTTTAGAGCAGCGGTGGCGAACCTATGGCACGCGTGCCGGGCCCGGCACGCGTAGCCTAATCTGCTGGCACGCCACCGCTGCTTGTGAACTGGCCGCAGCGTCTACTAGACGCCGCCGCGCCAGTTCATAGCCCGCAGCCCCGCAGTCTCCCGGGAAGCAGACCAGGGCTACGGCAAGATGGCTGCCGAAGCCCTGTACAGGAGACTATTTGTGTCTCCAGTACAGGGCTTCGGGCGCCATCTTCCCGTAGCCCTGCACTCTGCCTGTCAGCGGCAGCGCGGGAGACTGTCACTGCAGAAGGAACGTCCGGGAGAGATGCGCCCCAGAGCCCAGCCGAAAGAGAAGACTTCTATCAGGTGAGTACATTACTTGTTTTTGCAGGTGAAATGCGGACCACTGTGTTATTTTCTGCTAAAATGTTTTGTCACATGTTTATGTCCTGTGAAATGCTGCCCACTGTGTTTGTTTTCTGGTGAAACTGCGTTTGTTTTCTGGTGAAATGTGGCCCGCAGCGTTTGTTTTCTGGTGAAATGTGGCCCGCTGCGTTTGTTTTCTGGTGAAATGTGGCCCGCTGCGTTTGTTTTCTGGTGAAATGTGGCGCACTGCGTTTGTTTTCTGGTGAAATGTGGCCCGCTGCGTTTGTTTTCTGGGGAAATGTGGCCCGCTGCGTTTGTTTTCTAGGGAAATGTGGCCCACTGCGTTTGTTTTCTGATGAAATGTGGCCCACTGCGTTTGTTTTCTGGTGAAATGTGGCCCGCTGCATTTGTTTTCTGGTGAAATGTGGCCCGCTGCGTTTGTTTTCTGATGAAATGTGGCCCACTGCGTTTGTTTTCTGGTGAAATGTGGCCCACTGCGTTTGTTTTCTGATAAAATGTGGCCCACTGCGTTTGTTTTCTGGTGAAATGTGGCCCGCTGCGTTTGTTTTCTGGTGAAATGTGGCCCGCTGCGTTTGTTTTCTGGTGACATGTGGCCCACTGCGTTTGTTTTCTGATGAAATGTGGGCCACTGCGTTTGTTTTCTGATGAAATGTGGCCCACTGCGTTTGTTTTCTGATGAAATGTGGCGCACTGCGTTTGTTTTCTGGTGAAATGTGGCGCACTGCGTTTGTTTTCTGGTGAAATGTGGCCCGCTGCGTTTGTTTTCTGGTGAAATGTGGCCCGCTGCGTTTGTTTTCTGGTGAAATGTGGCCCACTGCATTTGTTTTCTGATGAAATGTGGTTCACTGCGTTTGTTTTCTGATGAAATGTGGCCCACTGCGTTTGTTTTCTGGTGAAATGTGGCCCGTTGCGTTTGTTTTCTGGTGAAATGTGGCCCGCTGTGTTTGTTTTCTGGTGAAATGTGGCCCACTGCGTTTGTTTTCTGATGAAATGTGGCCCACTGCGTTTGTTTTCTGGTGAAATGTGGCCCGCTGCGTTTGTTTTCTGGTGAAATGTGGCCCACTGCGTTTGTTTTCTGGTGAAATGTGGCCCGCTGCGTTTGTTTTCTGGTGAAATGTGGCCCACTGCGTTTGTTTTCTGATGAAATGTGGCCCACTGCGTTTGTTTTCTGGTGAAATGTGGCCCACTGCGTTTGTTTTCTGATGAAATGTGGCCCACTGCGTTTCTTTTCTGATGAAATGTGGCGCACTGCGTTTGTTTTCTGGGGAAATGTGGCCCGCTGCGTTTGTTTTCTGGTGAAATGTGGCCCGCTGCGTTTGTTTTCTGGTGACATGTGGCCCACTGCGTTTGTTTTCTTATGAAATGTGGCCCACTGCGTTTGTTTTCTGATGAAATGTGGCACACTGCGTTTGTTTTCTGGTGAAATGTGGCCCGCTGCGTTTGTTTTCTGGTGAAATGTGGCCCACTGTGTTTGTTTTCTGGGGAAATGTGGCCCACTGCGTTTGTTTTCTGATGAAATGTGGGCCACTGCGTTTGTTTTCTGATGAAATGTGGGCCACTGCATTTGTTTTCTGATGTAATGTGGCCCACTGCGTTTGTTTTCTGATGAAATGTGGGCCACTGCGTTTGTTTTCTGATGAAATGTGGGCCACTGCGTTTGTTTTCTGATGAAATGTGGCCCACTGCGTTTGTTTTCTGATGAAATGTGGCCCACTGCGTTTGTTTTCTGATGAAATGTGGCGCACTGCGTTTGTTTTCTGGTGAAATGTGGCCCGCTGCGTTTGTTTTCTGGTGAAATGTGGCCCGCTGCGTTTGTTTTCTGGTGAAATGTGGCCCACTGCATTTGTTTTCTGATGAAATGTGGCCCACTGCCTTTGTTTTCTGGTGAAATGTGGCCCGCTGCGTTTGTTTTCTGGTGAAATGTGGCCCGCTGTGTTTGTTTTCTGGTGAAATGTGGCCCACTGCGTTTGTTTTTTGATGAAATGTGGGCCACTGTGTTTGTTTTCTGATGAAATGTGGCCCACTGCGTTTGTTTTCTGATGAAATGTGGCCCACTGCGTTTGTTTTCTGATGAAATGTGGCCCACTGCGTTTGTTTTCTGGTGAAATGTGGCGCACTGCGTTTGTTTTCTGGTGAAATGTGGCCCACTGCGTTTGTTTTCTGGTGAAATGTGGCCCGCTGCGTTTGTTTTCTGGTGAAATGTGGCCCACTGCGTTTGTTTTCTGGTGAAATGTGGCCCACTGCGTTTGTTTTCTGGTGAAATGTGGCCCACTGCATTTGTTTTCTGGTGAAATGTGGCCCACTGCGTTTATTTTCTGGTGAAATGTGGTCCACTGCGTTTGTTTTCTGGTGAAATGTGGCCCACTGCGTTTGTTTTCTGGTGAAATGTGGCCCACATTGCATGATTTTCTGCTGAAATGTTGCACACATTGCGTTTATTTTCTGGTGTCTGGGGTAACTGTTGCTGCATTTATTATTAAGGGCTCATTCACACTACAGAACGTATGCACGAATGCGATTTCATGCATGTGCTGCCAACGCACAGTGATCGCACTGAATGCACGTTGTGGTGCGCTAAATGTGGACGTCGGCAGCTGTACCCATCGGGGAAACGTTTGCGTTGTGCGTTAAAATGTTCCCAGATGCGTTACACACATGGGAACGCACACCTGTAGTGTGAATGGTAACATGGAAGTCTATTGACTTTCATGTTACCATATGAATCTTACATTATGTGCGTTGCGTCAAAACTGACAGCGCAGCACATAGTGTGAATGAGCCCTTAATGGTCATAGTTGGCTATATTTGCTTCTTTGGGGTTACGGAGGGTATAAATAGCATCACACAGTTTCTGCACACCCATGATGCGAATCCTCGTTTCACCACATCATGGCGGAAACACTGCTTTCTTATGACTCGCTGTTACATCATTACGTTAGCTCCGCCCATCCAATATCATGGCCACGCCCCCATTTTCCTGCGCGGCGCGCAACCCTAAATAAGTCGATGTTAGGTCGCAATTTGGGCACTCGGCCTCTGAAAGGTTAGCCATCACTGTTTTAGAGGAACATGGGGTAGTATGCGGGATGCTCTCTCTTTGGAAAATGTTTAAAATAATAGCAAGGTGGGGTGTAAAGTATATTTGGCGATGGTGATAGCTCTTGGCATGGCCTGTTATGGTATGTTTGTTATGTAAAGGTATGTCTGTTCTAGTGTGTTTGCGGTATGGAAGGAGGTGGGGGGTATAAAAAATTGAATAGATTTATTAAAGGTATTATATAGATAGAAGAGTAAATTAAGCTGAAAAATCAATCTTTTTTTCTGGCAATGATGCAAGTGATACCTGAATCTAAGGCGAGTGCCTTAAATTAATCAGGAAATAGCCTGGTGGCATGACTGAGCCTGAAAGAATAAAAAAAAAAAAAAAAAAAAGGTATAACGGCTATAGCGGCGCACAGTGAGTAACTTCGGTGCTGTCAGAAGACAGAGCTGAAGTTACTTTTAAAACACTGTAATTTGGCCGCCAGCAACAGCCGGCACCCGAATTACATCATTCCCCACAATCTACATCGACCTAAAGGGGGGGGGTAGTAATTAACGCCACCAGGACTTGTGCAGGAGCAGGGTAAGCTGTATATCGGCTGTATCCTGCGTCCAAGTCTCCCGGCTGCGATTTCATAGGTACCCCCTGCTAAAGTATCACAAATTACTTCAACTTAGTCTGCTGCCTGAACCCCTGACAGGATACCATTATAAGGTATGAGCTTGTATTTTCACATCAAAATTTGCATCTTAGCCCAACTCAAAATTATTGCGAAAATACCTGTTTAATGATTTTTTTTGCAATGAACACATTTGTGAAGAAGTAAGAACATTCTTAAAAATGTGTTTTCTTGTGCCCATTTTTCGTGTCTCATTCAATGCATTAGGAAAAAAAATATTTTTGTATGCATGGCAATTAATTGTGGCATATATACTGATTTGTGGGACAATTAGTTTTCTCATGCCCATACACTTTAGTGGACTTGTTGAAAATGAGTTCTCTGCTTCCCATTTATTTTCGCGAATATTTTCATGTGTGCCAAAATGTGACATTTTTGCAAAAATTATGGTGAAATGATAATGGACATATTTGCCCATCACTAACCATCATACCTTTTGCTGACGGTGCCACAACTACAAGTTCAGAGATCTATGAACCTCCTTTGCTGTCTACACTTAAAGAGAATCTGTACTGTCCGATTTGTACAATAAAAAACATACCAATCGAGTCACTGTGATCTCCTGGATCCCTCTTTGCCGTTTCCGCCGCTCCCCACTATGATCCTGGCTTTTAACCATCAGTTTTAGGCAGTGTTTACAAACAAAAAACATGGCCGCTAACCAGGAAGTGATGTTTGTATGTATATATATATATATATATATATATATATATATATATATATATATATATATATCATGTTACAGTATACTACAAGTTTTTATTACATAGTGAATTATCTGCACTCCAGTCTGGGATTCTCAGCGTGGCAGCTCCCTCCCCCTCAGACAAGCTGAAACTGGGAGCAGAGACCTGTCTGTGAGGGATAAACAAAACACACACACAGAGCCTGCAGGGAGCGTGGAGGGGGCGTGCATAACTTCTCCCTATCACAGCAGAGGCAGTGCATTCCTCTCTAGGTTGACAAAGCTTGACAAAGAAAAGAAGATTAGATATATTACAGAGACAGTGCAACTAGAAAAGGCTGCATTCATTCAGACCACATTAGAACAGGTATAGGAACTTATAGGATAGACGAAATAAGGCTGAAAATTTTGTTACAGAGTCTCTTTAAAGGGCAACTAAAGTGAGAAGAATATGGATGCTGCCATATGTATTTCCTTTTAAACAATGCAAGTTGCCTGGCAGTCCTGTTGATCTATTTGGCTGCAGTAGTGTCTGAAACACAAGAGAAAAAAGCATGCAGCTAATCTTATTAGATCTGACAATAATGTCAGAAACACCTGATCTGCTGAATGCTTGTTCAGAGCCTATGGCTATGGCTAAAAAAAATACCAGTTGCTTGGCTGTCCTGCTGATCCTTTGCATCTAATACTTTTAAGGCGCGTACACATGCCGTATTTTTACAAACTACAGGTCCATCAGACCCTCCCACGGGGCGGTCGTTCTGCCAACAGTAGCACGTGTTTACAAGCTGTTGACAGACTGATAAGACTGTTTTTGACTGATCCGCACTGTGGATCAGTGTAAAACAGTCTTATCAGTCTGTCGACAGCCTGTACTCACGTACTACTGTCGACAGAACGACCGCCCTGCGGGAGGGTCTGACGGACCCGTCGTTTGTAAACATACGGCATGTGTACGCGCCTTAAAAGTATTAGATGCAAAGGATCAGCAGGACAGCCAAGCAACTGGTATTTTTTAAAAGGAAATAGATATGGCAGCCTCCATATCCCTTTCACTTCAGTTGCCCTTAAATAAGCTATGCTCAGCTCCATTGAAACCTGTTTCCCTGTTGAGTGTTGGGGAAATCTGCTGTTGAACTCACAAAAAGGTGAAAGTCAATTTTTAAGGTGAATTATGCGGCAATTCTGCAAAAAAAAGTTGGGTGGACTAAAACAGGCCAATTCACAGCGAGAACAAACTTTAAAAATGTGTATGCTCAACCCTAATTACCGTAAATCTAGTAATTTAGCAGACTAATAGGTAATGCGGCATAAACTTTGTTTTATCTAGTAAATCTGTGACCCAATATAGCAAAATTGTATCTAAGCTATCTTAACTTGCCCAGCATGGCAAAAAACAAACGGTATAAAATCAAGTTCCTAGCTATTTGTGAACTGGAAGGTACTGTACTTAAAGAGAGTCTGAAGCGAGAACAAATCTCGTTTCAGACATCATAGATAGCAGGGGCATGTGTGCCCCTGCTAAAACGCCGCTATCCCGCGGCTTAACGGGGGTCCCTTCACCCCCAAATCCCCTCCGTACAGCCGGGGAGCGCTTCCGCATTGGGGCAGGGCTAACCGCCACAGCCCTGCCCCAGGCGCGTCTGTCAGCGCGTATCTCCGCCTCTCCCCCGCCCCTCTATGTCTTCCTTCACTGAGAGGGGCGGGGGAGAGGCGGCGATGCGCCGCTGATAGATGCGACTGGAGGCAGGGCTGCAGCCGTTAGCCCTGCCTCCAGGAAGAAAAAATTCACAACCAAGTTTGCGACCAAGGTTTGCGGGGGTGGGTTTGGGGGTGAAGGGACCCCCGTTTAGCCGCGCGATAGCGGCGTTTTAGCAGGGGCACACATGCCCCTGCTAACTATGAGCTCTGAAGCGAGATTTATTCTCGCTTCAGAGTCTCTTTAAAGAGGAACTTAAAGGAGTTGTCAGGGAAATTTGAAAAAAATAAATGCTACTTACCGGGGGCTTCCTCCAGCCCCAAGCTCCCAGGACCTCCCTCGCCGCAGCTCTGCCCGCAGCCGTTTTCCGGAGCTCCGACCCGGTCCCCGGCGATGACGTCAGAGTGACCTGGAGGTCGCTCTGTACTGCGCCTGCGCGATCGGCACTGTCAGTCACCGCCACGTGGGCCGGAGCGGACTGCGCAGACACTCACTGCAGGATACTGATTTGCATATATTTTAACTTGGGAACAAAGAATCATTTTATCTCGTTTCTACTGATGGGATGGTAATCTCTGGTTGTGTACTTTATCATCATATACTTGGTTTATTTTGTTTTAGTGTAATTTTGCTTCATCATGACAGCGTTCGACAGAAAACCATATGTCATGTTGGTCATTGAGTCCCATTTTTTGTCTTTTAATGGTTCCAGGTGTTGTTCGTGCCTCAAGCATCTTCCCTATCCTCAGTGCCATGCTCCTGCTACTCGGGGGCCTTTGTGTTGCTGCCAGTCGTGTTTACAAATCCAAGCGCAACATCATCCTGGGAGCTGGAATTCTATTTGTTGCTGCAGGTAAGAAGTAAATGAGTGTTTTCACATTCTCACCTAAGTACCTAAGAGTATGTGGACCTTGGTTATTATTATTTTTTTTAATTTTTAGCTTATGCTCTCTGCGCATAAAACGAGAGTCTGCAGTCCAAAGTCTCCCAGTTCTCGCTTGCCATGCAATCCCCTCCATATACCCCCATCACAGAGGGGTCCAGTGGCATGTTGGCTGCGCCCCCTTTCCCTGTCCTCTTTGGAAGAGGTGGTGAGTGGCCTGCACCTGGCCTTCCAGAATGCTTGAAATTGGGAGTGGGGCTGATGAAGCAGTGGTGAACACATAACTATTGCTAGTAGTAGAGAACAGAGGTGCCAGCAGGATAAACACAATCTATAAACTTTAAAAATGCTTTGGAGGCAGTGGTGGACTTACCTCCAAAAAGCAGACACAATTACTGTCAATTAAGACAAACAATTTTACTGTATATTCCCCCAAAAAAGATGCAACACGTTTCGCAGGTGTAACCAGCTTCATCGGGCAATAGGTAGGAATATAGACAGTATGTCGTCAGGAACATGAAAAGCGCCTCTGTTCCCTACTACTTGTATTGTGTCCGCCCCTGGTGGAGGGGTGACCTACCCCTTTTTTTCGGTCTACAGAGAGTGACTTCTTATTTCTGAGTGAGGACAGGTCTAATCTCCTCACCTGCATGTACAGTGGTTGCCTGGAACCACTTTCATTTTTCTTCATATTTCATTACATACTACACTATATTGGGCTCTCGGTGTTCTCTTTTTTACATAACTATTGCTGTTTTTGTAAAAATTAAGATACTTTTGGGCATTTTTAACTAATCAGACTTGCGTTATGTTACTGGAGAGATAAATTGGTGTGATAAACCTTGATGAAGAACAGGGGCTTTAAATAATCCTTGCAGCCTTTCCTGTACCTTCTAACTCCTTACCACCTACCAGGTACTGAGGTCCTAGTACTCACAGCAGTTGTGGTGTTCTTCACACACTGGGCTTTTGTGCCTTAATCCTGGGAATATGCAATGAGTTTTCTTGGCAGATCTACTTTCCGATTGATTTTCTGATAGTTTTTTTCCGATTCATTGATTGTTTTTATGATCGATTTCCATTCACTTCCATAGGAAAATTACTGTATATTCTGGCGTATAAGACGGCTGGGCGTATAAGACGACCCCCCAACTTTTGCAGTTAAAATATAGAGTTTGGGATATACTCGCAGTATAAGACTACCCCTCTTCCAATGCACACCAAATAAAGATTTTAGAAACATAATATAGTGGTGTTATGTATGAACAGATACTGGTGCTGTACTGTACTGTATGTGGTACCCAGCATATAACAGTATATAGGCGATTGACTGGTTGGATTGGTCAACTCTCCCTAAGTGGATTGGTCAGCTCTCTCTGTCTCCCTGTTTATCAGAGTGGTATGGAAGAATAGATTGCGCTGAGCCCATAAAACACGCCTCTTTTCACCTGTTTGGCCCGCCCTTGTAATCTATTTCCCTCCTTCTCTGCCTCTCAGATCTCACACGTGCGCCGGCGCTGCTCCACTACAGTCCTCAGCAGCGAGATATGAGAGGCGGTAACAGGATAGGGCGTATCACCCGGCATTAATGACACCCGGTGTATAAGACGATCCCTGACTTTTCAGAAGATTTTCAAGGGTTAAAAAGTAGTCTTATACGCCAGAATATACAGTAACCACAAAAAAGATTGAAAACATATAGGACCTGTCGGAAATCATCTATAGAGCCATCTACCTGCCAAAAAATGTCATGGTGTATTCCCAGCATTAGACCATTGTGGGTGCTGCACAGCTGAAGGTATGTGGACATTTTACTGCTTAGTAAACAGAAAGGTCTGGAGAGAACAGGGATAGATATGTAAATAAAGGGTATGCTGACGACTACATGTACTACTGTATAGGCAATGAGTAACGAATAGAAGTATATTTTTAAGGGACAGTCCTTTTAGATGCCTATATCATGTCAATCTTATAGGAGTTGAGATGTCTTTCAAATGACAAATGCGTTTGAAATTGGCCTATAACTATAATTAGTTTTTAAAGTCTCTGGAAAAATTACAGTAGTAGATCTTGACTGTGAAAATAGAGAAAATCACAACTGGTTTCGGAATGCAATTATTGGTGGAAAGGGGCCCTTAGGGATGGGTTCATCTTACTTTACAAGTCTGTCAGTCTGTCACCGTTCCAACAAATGTGAGTGTTCAATTCAGAAGTGTCCACCAATGCCTGACATATTGCATTTTTCTTTTAAAGGTAATTTAATTGTGTGTTTGATATGCCCACTTCATAAAATGCTTACCCTTTTCTCTAACACTGTCACTTCCTCACCCAATGACAGGTTTAAGCAACATTATTGGTGTCATTGTTTACATATCTGCCAACGCCGGAGATCCTGGCACCAAGAGAGATGATGAGAAGAAAAGTCATTATTCATACGGTTGGTCCTTTTATTTTGGGGGACTTTCTTTCATTATTGCCGAAATGATCGGGGTCCTGGCGGTCAACATCTATATTGAAAAGAACAGAGAAGCCCACTGTAAATCACGTACTGAGTTAATTAAAAACCCCTCTGCCATCCTACGCTTACCAAGTTATCGTTTTCGATACCGCCGACGTTCTAGGTCAAGTTCACGCTCCACTGAGCCTTCTCAGTCAAGGGACACTTCCCCTGTTGGAGTGAAAGGGATACCTTCAACCGATATCTCAATGTACACCTTGTCAAGAGATACCTCCAAGGCTAATGTGAGCAGCCTATACAATACAGAGCGTGGTGATCACAGTTTTCTACAGCTTCACAACTGCTTCCCTAAGGAACCAGGAGTCGCTGTCACCGTCACAGGACCAGCCTCCAATACGGGCACCCTGGGCAAGGACGGTTCAAACACCAACACTCTAAACAGGAAAACCACACCTGTGTAGGTGGTTTCAAGGCTAAGGTCTTCAAAGTGAGTGTGAGTGAGTGAATGTGCAATGCGTGTGATAGGATGTACGTTTTAGGATGGAGGTAGGAGCCATTTTATGCCATGTAGCTGCCAATTTCTGGTACAGAGGTGTCAGGAGTCTAAACCCTCTGTTCTGGTGAAAGAAATTTTGGAACCAAATGGTAAATGTTCTGAAATCTGCATTATAGTGTTTTGATAAAAAAAAAATTATATATAAATATATACTTGAGAGATAATGTACACCTTACAAAAACTGTTCTCTTTTAAGATACGATAAGGTTTATCCGACCATTTGTTATTTCACATGCTTCAGTCTACGTTGCTGCTATGCTGTAGTTTCTCTCATGAGTCACGACATCATCACAAAAAATACAAAGTAGTTTCACATTCAAAATTTAACTCTTCATATGATTTTTAAAAAGACATTCCATTGTAATTAAGTACTGTGAAAAACAACAGGGGTGATAAAGGCTATAGTAAAATTTGCCTGAAAATAGTGCCAGAGCAATTTAAATGACCATCAATCGCTTGTACACTCATTGCATCATTCTGATTTCTCATCGGGGCCATCAAAAAACAAATCTCTCCAATGGGGTTTCTGGATTTACAAACACCCAAGTGCAGAGAGCACTGTTTAGAAGCCTCTGAGAGTTTTTGACAAGCTAGTGGGAATTATGGATAGCTAACCACAAATTAAAATACCACTTTTTAATAGGCTAAGCTTTTATAGTAATAATAATAATCTGAGATATTTGTATTTGGACTTTTGTGTCAGGTGTCCAGTTTGGCTGTATATTATATTACACAATGGCTGTAGTCCCCTTTCATGTGTCATGTATTTGGCTAGTTGGCAGGAAATGAACAAATTGATAAAGTACTTTTACCTAACGTAGTGGGGGGTGGTCACAGAATACAGGGTATAAATAAGCACACTGTGGTGAGATTCATTCCTCATCTTTTACTCTTCTCCACACGCTGAATGTTTAATATCATTGACTTGAGTGGGAGATCTTACACATTACAAAGTGTCAACAGCAAAGGAAGAAGTAACCTGGGGAATGCCAAAGTGAAACTCTGGAGTCTGGACAAGTATACAATTACAAAGAATCATGGAAACCAGCAGGGGAAAAAGTGCCCAAGTTGGGTACTTACCTCGGGAGAGGGAAGCCTCTGGATCCTTCAGAGGCTTCCCCCGTCCTTCTACACCAGACCATTCCAGTGCTGTCTCCTCACGAGAACTGTTGACAAGGGCTTATTGAAGGCTCGTGCCTCAGACGTAGTGTGACCATGCTTCAGGTGTCTCAGCGCTGGAACGGCCTGGCAGAGGAGGATCGGGGAAGTATCTAAATTTGTGCATTTCAAACCTCACAAGTTTGCGTTAAACACACTAAAACCAAGTAATAACACTCAGTTGGTGAGCTCATTTAGCTATTCTCCTTGTCTGACATTTTCTAACTTAAATCTCAACGTAGACTAACTAGTGTCAAAAGGGTCATTGCTGACTATCACTTTTTTCTTTATTAATATGTATATACTGCATTGGTGGATGTGACTTCTGATTCAACACATGTCCAAAGGTCTGGACAAACTAAATGTAACTTGTAACTTACTCATTTGGCACTTATCATGGCAGAACCATAAGAAGATTTGCGAGGCTCTGACTTACTGTAATTACGTCCTACTTGAGCATGTGATAATGACCAGCAAATCAGAGCCTTACAAATCTGTCACATGATCAAACTGATCACATGTTTCTCCACAAGTTCCTAGATCGGGCTGTTTTTGGCCATCTTAGCGTTACAGGCAGGGTATCTATAGTCTTCCCCCAAGCTTGTAAATTGGAAATTCCTAGACTCCATTAGTTAGTTACCTATAACAAATAAGTAGGTTATGTACAGAGTTATGTTGTTTCTCAAAATAATCCTAGAATGAATACACAAATCATTACCAGGCAGATACACCCGAGTAGCCCGAACTAACTAAACCCACATAAGAAACGCTCCCTATATTTTTACAAGGGGTGTGTAGCGATTGCATAAAAACATTTTACCTTTTATTTAAAGCCTGGGTCATTACAGGTCATTATATTGTAATATAAATTAAGAAGAGTTGCAACACTTAATACAGACCAAATCTTTAGCAATTACAGCTTAGAGAGAACCCGAGGTGGGTTCTAAGAATCCAATTAGCATACAGAGGCTGGGCCTGCATATAATACCCAGCCTCTGTTGCTATACTGTTTCCCCCCCAGCCCCCTCTGCACTCTGCTGTCCCCCATAAATCAATCGACATGCTGGTGGCGACACGCAGCGTGTCGCCAGCCGGCTGTTTACATTTGAAGTGTCAGTCTGCCGCTCCCCCGCCTCCTCCATAGCGCCGGTCCCGCCCCTTCCCTCCAATCAGCGGGGAGGAAAGGGACGCGGGCAGGGACTGGCGCTATGGAGGAGTCGGGGAAGACTGACACTTCACATGTAAACAGCCGTCGGCCCGTTGCCAGCACGGCGATTGATTTATGGGGCATAGCTGAGCGCAGGGGGAGACTGGGGGAGACGGTATAGGAACAGAGGCTGGGTATTATATGCAGACCCAGCCTCTGTATGCTAATTGGATTCTTAGAACCCACTTTGGGTTTTCTTTAACTAGCACATTATTAGCACCTACCATATCATTGTTACGCTTTTCAGGCCTCAGCGTAAAAAATGCCATCTAGCCCTTTTCTTAATGAAGCAAGTAGCTGTGTATAAGAATTCCATAAAGTGCAAAGTGCTAAGAACAGCTCTGTGGTGTCCATTTCTGCAGATGTCATGTTAGGCATCTGCATGGGTTGCTTATCCCTGAAAGCAAATACATCTGGACCTCTGGGACTGACATCCCGGGGTCCCCATATTAATAAAGTGTCTCTCAGATTCAGACATAAATCCACCCCAAAGACCCTCCCTCACCTCCTCCTAAGCACAGAAGATGGGCATGAGCCTCTTGTCCTTGACATAGAGAGAGAGGAAGGATTTGTGTCCCTCTCCTGGAGGGTCCCCTTCTTGTCATGGTTCATGCAGGCTGTATTGTTTAGTATGGATTTGCACACAGTCCGGCTCAGCCATCCTGGCCATGCCAACTTAAATGAGAGACAAGAGCATTAAGAGTCATGGGAGGGGAGCTACGTCAATTTTTTAAAATTTTTACTTTGAAAGTTTCAATAAAAAAGCAGTGCATGGTACTGAAGACATCTCCATGGCACTGCATATTGCTCACAAATCAATTGGCTTTGCTTCCTCAAGGCTCAGGCAATTTGTTTAATTAATCAGTGTGAGGCTAACCTCGCAAAGACATCGGCAGTGAGTTGACAGCAAATGAATTTGCCGTAACTTGAGTACAGTGCCAAGATCTTCTGCAATCTCTTGCAATTGCATAGGACCATCAGGCCTTTATTCCATTCACTTTTTCTCCTGAGTTTTCTCCTAGGAGATAATTTTTTATCTTCTGTTTAAAATAACTTTTTAGCACTCTGCTATTGACGAAGTATCAAAAACTAAGTGGAAAAAGTGATGTTAAAATGACTATTTTTTTCTTGCTGGTGGCTTCAAAGGTATTTTATTGATAAGGGCTCATAAGTAATTCACTTTTTCTCTTAAGTTTTCTTTAGCACATTGCAACTGAAAAGGTACCAAAGAGTAGGTGAAAAGGTACTACAGAATTTATTTTGAGTATTTTCTTGTTTGCTGGTGGTTTAAAGGGCATTTATTTAATAAGATGTAAAACTATCACCTAGAAGAAAATTTTGAGGAAAAGGGGAATTGAATAAGGCCCCTTATGTTTGCACACCTCGGCCCATATACAATTAACTTTCATGAGTTGGTTCCTAGGTGATATGTTCACCTGTTATCAATAAAGTGCCTTTTAAAGAGACTCTGTAACAAAATGTTCAGCTTTATTTCTTCTATCCTATAAGTTCCTATACCTGTTCTAATGTGGTCTGTCTTACTGCAGCCTTTCCTAGTTGCACAGTGGCTGTATTATCTCTGTTATATAATCTAATCTTCTTTGCTTTAATGGCTTTGTCGGGCTCAGGCAGGAATGTGCTGCTCTGCTGTTACAGGCAGAAGCTATACTCACCCTCTCCATGCCCCTGCAGGCTCTGTATGAGTCACAGACTGAGCTCCTCTGAGCCTATCACAAGCTGGTGAGCAGCCATGTTTTTGTTTGTAAACACTGCCTATAACTGGCAATTACAAGCCAGGATTGCAGCAGGGAGTGGCAGAAACAGCACAGAGGGGCCCCGGAGAACATAATGAATAGAATGGTATGCTTTTAAGTGTAAGAATTCCAGAGTACAGATTCTCTTTAAACCACCAGCAAGCAAGAAAATACTGAAAATAATTTGGGTAGTGTTTTTTCACCCACTTTTTAGTAATGATGCAAAGGGCTGAAAAGTTATTTCAGAGAGAAATAATCTCCTACAAGAAAACTCAAGAGAAAAAGTTAATGGCATGTGGGCCTTCATAGTTTTTTCAGAAGATATTGACCTTTTTCATATTGACTTCTTTAGTGAATAGCTTTTAGTGTGACAGTAGTAGTGGCTTTATTGTTTTACCTTGCTGTGCACCTCTACAGCAAAGACTCTCTTTGCTGGGGAGCTTACAGACAGAAATATTACTTTAGTGTCCAATGCAAGATGTTAGCACAGAATCATCAGCTCTTCAGGTAATGCTATTTTAAATTGAAAAATGTGAGTTGAATAAGAGCCTCTGGCCCACAAGCATTTGACTTTTCTTCCTGAGTTTTCGCCTAGGAGATAATTTTTCATCTTCTCTTTTAAATAACTTTTTGGGAACTCTGCATAATTATTTTGTGTATTTTCTTGCTTGCTGGTGGTTTAAAGGGCGTTTTATTGATAAAGTGCGAACATATCACCTAGAAGAGAACGCAGGAGAAAAAGTTAACTGCACATGGGCCAATGTGTTTTACTTAAAAATACTTACCCTTTATGTACTATTATGGGTTACAGAAGCTGCTTTCTTTATTGCTTTTTTTAATGCTACTTGTCTATGTTATGGTAATCCTCTGCCTCTAATATCTCAAGTCAGTGACCTAGAAAGAGGACAGAGATTAGCTGATATGTTGACCTCCTTGGCTGCATGATTGTACTAAGCTAAATGATGAGCATCAAGGCCAGGCACATGGTATTTAAAGAAAAGTGAATAAAGATGGCAGCCACCATGTTTCTTACACTACAGGGTTCCTGTGGCTGGGTGGTGTAATGGTTAAGGGCTTTGCCTCTGACACAGGAGACCAGGGTTCGAATCTCGGCTCTGCCTGTTCAGTCAGCCAGCACCTATTCAGTAGGAGACCTTGGGCAAGCTTCCCTAACACTGCTAATGCCTATGGAGCGTGTCCTAGTGGCTGCAGCTCTGGTGCTTTGAGTCCGCCAGGAGAAAAGCACAATATAAATGTTATTTTTCTTGTCCTTTAAGGGGGTTTTCAGCAGTAAATCTCTAAGGTACCCTTCAGCAAAGAAATAATGAATTGCTCTCTTTTGTGTTCCCCTCTTAAAAGGAAAAAAAAATTGTAAGATGACCAGTTTTGGCTCAGATCACTAGCGGGATTTGGAAAGCATTTTTTTCATCATATTAAAAATAGTTCTGCTTTGCTTTTGAATGCTTTTAAGATAAAAGAGGAACTGTTTCCCCCCACGGAGATCTCTTTGTGCTGAACCTCAGTGCTGTCCTGAACCTCAGTTCGTGTGTGTTCATCATTATATCAAAGCCTTTTATGTCTTTTTTCCTTGGTGACATCTGAGTACTGAAAATGGTTCTGAAACAAGATAATGAGGGTCCATTTGCTCCTATGTGTTTAATGAAAAATAGTCACAGCGCAGAGAAGCACTTTGATAACCACTTATCTGGCACTTTCTAGAGTTTTTTTGGCAGAGGCCTAATACTTTTATTTTATTTTTTTAATTCCTTCATCTTAGACAATTAAAGCACATTTTCACAACCGATGCATCAATTATTAACTAGATAATAGGAGCCTCACACTTAAGCTTTGTGCAGGCATCAAACTTCTGACAGTCATAGAGGTTTCCATGGTTTTTATAGGCATCTCCCACCTCCGGTGCCTGTCAAAATAGGAGCTACTAGCAATCAGACTTTTTTGGGGGCCAGCTGAATGTTTCAAGATCTGTAAGGAGCTTCCTGCTACTCTGTCTATAAACAGTTAAATTGGCAATGGCATCCAGAGCAGGTTAATCCCCAGGAAACCTAGGCAGGTGCTTGGGGCCTAGTGGGTGTCAAGGGGCCCACCAGCTTACCAAAAGGACCACAAAGGAGCCCCGGATCTACTACCTTGCCTAGGGCCCTATTACATCTTATACCATCTCTGCCGACATTGAAAAACTTGCTGCCAGATTGCGCTGCATCAACCCCTTCAGATCAAAGTGTCGGACAATGTCCGACACTTTGAGCACCACCAGCCTCATTCCCATTGTCATGCAATACAAATATTACGTGGGCACATTTGGGCTGATTACTAGGGGCGACACTGCCGGATTTATGTGACAAAGTCCAACAGGAGTCACTGATGCATGGTCACCTCCTTGCTCTAATGCCAGGAGGTACCGACCCCCAGAATCCCTGCTGCCACTGCATACTCCTGATCAACTATGACCCCCCCCCCCCCAGGACACCAGAAAAAAATTAAAGGGAAGGTTCGCGCAGACTTTAAAAAACAAACTGCACTTACCTGGGGCTTCTTCCAGCTCCTGGCAGTCGATCGGTGCCCTCGCCGCAGCTCCTCTCCCTCCCGGCGTCCAGCGGTGCAGAAGCCGACCTGCGCAGTAGAGACCAGATGATGTCACTTACACCACGTGACCCGCGCCGTGGAGCGCACATGAAGCCGACCCAGAAGCCAACCTTAGCTTCTTCACCGCTGGACGCCGGGAGGGAGAGGAGCTGCGGCGAGGGCACCGATCGACTGCCAGGAGCTGGAAGAAGCCCCAGGTAAGTGCAGTTTGTTTTTTATACTCTGCGCGGATTTTACCTTTAAGCACTGAGGGGAGCGTCCATGAAGAGGATTAAGGGTTAAAACGGATTACCATTTTTGTGAATACGGCTGAAGGTTGAACTCCATAATAAAACCCTTAAAATGCATCATCGAAATACATGTTTATATCATTTTTTTTTTTTTTTACCTAAGTAGAGGTTCACTTTAAAAGGCTTAGGAGATAAGCGAGTATGAAAAAAAGGAAAAATCTGTTTGCAAAGACCAACTATCATTTATTTTGGATAGGTTACTATGTGGTGAGATTTAAAAATTCACGAACCGTAGTTATCGTGGAGCTCTCCATGTGAGCTTTACTGTTACAAACCTCATTAGAAGGGTAATATATCTACAGCAAGGTGAGAGAAAAATTAAGAAAGATTATGATAGTCATAGAGTTTATCTATCTAGCCAGGTGTGTGGGCCAGATGTCTGGGCTGCTGCTGTGTTGGGAAACATACTCTGCGATGAGTGCAGCAATGATGAAATACTGCACCATTTACCTCTGCTAGCGCCCGCTGTGCCTCCTCCATTTTATTGGCAAAATAGTCATCTATCTCCCATGTCAGAGTAATGGAATGCTATGGGAGTCTGCGTCTGGCAAGAATATAAATATATTGCTTCTTCAGATCTCTCTGTGAGAGGGCGTCTGTATCCCAGTGGTACCTCAGTGCCAGGAAGCCTGTGGAGGAGACGCAGCTGAGGAGGACAGGGCTACTGGCTTAAAGGAAATCCTTCCAGGAAATTACACAAGAATGGGGTGTAATTCAGCTGGATCTCCAGAGCTCATCGTTGTCACACGGTCAAATACTCATTCCAAAATAAGGTTTAGAAAATTGCTTAGCACTGTTGTGCGATGTAAATCCCCCTTAAAGGGAACCAGAGATGAACGATTCACACAAAATAAACATATCAGTTGATAGCTTGTAAAGAATAAATGCTCTACCCGATAATTTCGCCACTCTGGCGTGCCTTTTTGAGTGCTTTTTATCCATTATTGCTCCAGGAAATATCCAATATGGCCGCCGGCTCATATTCCTTCTGCTTCCAGGTTGAGGTGTTCTGGATGTGCTGTCTAGGCTATATGAGACTATAGACAAGCAGGGCTGCTGTAGGCTTTCATCTGTGTGCTTTCAACTTCATATTCTGGTATGCTTTGTGGCTGCCTGTAGGAAGTGTCTCTCATAGTAATGAAACTGCATACAGTAGATAATCATGACAGGCTGCACAGACAGAGCACACAGATCACACAGCCACACTTGTCTGTTAGAGAGAGATTTTTCCTGCAGCAGCAGCCCCTCCAATGTCATCAGAGCTCTCAGTATGTAAAGCAGGAAATCTGATCCAGGAGGGGGAAGGCTTGGGCTTGAAAAGAACAAAAGAGTGACTCAGCTATAATGATTCCAGGTCAAACCTCCACTGAATAATCGGTGGATTCTTATCACAGTTGATAACAGATAGATTAGACTGAGAAGAATAAAACTAAAAGCAGGGTAGGTGTTTACTGTCATGTTCCCACTGATAAATGTAATAAAATACATGAGGGTGCTTTGTCTCTGGTTCTCTTTAAAGAGAAATCGTGACCAAAAATTTAATTTCATCCCAATCAGTAGCTGTACCCCCTTTTACATGAGAAATATTTTCCTTTTCACAAATCATCAGGGGGCTCTGCATGGCTGATATTGTGGTGAAACCCCTCCCACAGGAAACTGTGAGGACCATGGTCCTGGCAGTTTCCTGTCTGTGAACCTTGTTGCATTGTGGGAAATAGCTGTTTACAGCTGTTTCCAACTGCCAAAAAAGCAAGCAGCAGCTACTTCCAGTGACTTCTAGTTCCAGCTACTTCCAGCAGTAAAAATGGCACCATGTGATAAATGTCAGAATATAAATCAGGGAAAGATTTTACAATGGGCAAACACTGACTCAATCATGTATACACAATTATTGTAAAAATGAAGCACTTTTTTATTACATTATTTTCACTGGAGTCCGCTTTAAGGTGAACCTGAACTCTTGCACAGGACAGAAGAAAAACACAGAGAAATGCACCCTGTTTGTATTTAGAGAGTTGAACCTGTCTACTTCCTCCTCCTCTGTGACTAATCACAAGTGTAATTTGATCTCTCAGCTGTGTGTGCTGGCTGGTCCTCATCAGTGCATGGCAGGGATTAATATGGCTCTATGGGATAGGGCTTTGACCAGTACAACAGAAGACCGAAGCAGCTCGGGGTGACCCAAAACTAGTAGAACTGTATAGGGAACTAAAGAGGTCTAAAAGCCCTCCTACTAACAAGCAAAGCTCAGTGTAGTTTGCCTTCTTACAACAAGGTATTTGTAATAATTCAGCTTTAAGTGAGTGACTGTGGTTACCCACAATGCATCACTACTGAATATGCAAATGATCTCTCATTTACATAGATTACCGTACTTCTTTATAGGGCACTCCATGTCTGTTATATTGTAACACCATCGGACGCTGGTCAAACATTGCTAGTGTTGTGTTAATGCAGTTTTATCTCTAGATGGGACTGTGACCACAAGTCGCTGCACCATGTATAGTTATTGTGTTACTCTTGATGAGCTTTGTATTTTCCTTAAAAGGAACCTGAGGTGTGAGACCTGTAAAATCTGCCATATTTATTTCCTTTTAAACTATACCAGTTGCCTGGCAGTGCTGCTGGTCTTTCTGGTTATTAAGGTCTAAATCACACACCTGAAACAAGCATGCAACTAATCTTGTCAGAGTTGTCACAGACAAACAGACATAATAGACATCTGATCTGCATGCTTGTTCAAAGTCTATGGCTCAAAGTTTTAGAGGCAGAGGACCACCAGGACAGCCAGGCAAAGTGCATTATTTAAAAGGAAATAAACATGTCAGTCTCCATATTCCGCTCACCTCGGGTTCCCTTTTATTTGTACATTAAATTGGGGAAGAAACCCCTGACCTCTTTGAGGGAGAGTACATTAAATATTTTTTGACAGTATTTGACATTTTTTCGATAGTGAAATATCGGTAATTGTAAACCAAAATGTTACTACCATCTAATCTAGCCCTGTTCTCACACAAGCTGCCCCTCTGCCGATGCCTAAACCTAACCCATTTCCCTTAACCGCAAAAATAGCTGACACCTAGCTCTAATAGCCAATATTTACACCTAACCTTAACTGATGCCCAACCCTACTCATCCCCTTAACCAAAATAGCCAATATTTATGCTTAACTTCAATAGCTAATACTTACGCCTAACCCTAACCATCCCTCTCAATGGCAAAAATAATGGATATTTACACCTAACCTAAACCTAATTGATGCCTAACCGTCCACCTTAATGGCAAATATTTCAGATATTTACAACTAACCATAAGCTATGCCTAATGATAACTGTTCCCCTTAACAGCAAAAATAGCTAATATTTATGCCTAACCAATGCCTAACCCCAACCATCCTTTTGCCAAGGCCTAAATAAAATATGTTTTTCTCTATTTAAAGATAACCTAAAGTAAAAAAAAAAAAATGAGATAAACTCACCTGGGGCTTCCCTCAGCCCCCTGCAGCCGATCGGTGCCCTCGCAGCTCCGGTCCGATGCCTCTTGACCCGCCGGTGACGACTTCCGGTTTCGCCCTCACCGGCCGACAGGCATGGGGACGTGAGTGATTGTTCGCGTTCCCAGCCTGTATATCGCTCCCTATGCTGCTATTGCGGCCAGGAGGTCGCAATAGCAGCATAAGGGGCCATATACAGGCTGGGAACGCGAACAATCACTCGCGTTCCCATGCCTGTCGGCCGGTGACGGCGAAACCGGAAGTCGTCGCCGGCGGGTGCAGAGGCATCGGAGCAGAGCTGTGAGGGCACCGATCGGCTGCAGGGGGCTGAGGGAAGCCCCAGGTGAGTTTATCTCTTTTTTTTTTTGCCTTTAGGTTCACTTTAACATGGCCTTACCACAACAAAAAGTTATAGCTTTTAAAATACATGAAGGCATAGCCACACCCAAATAACTCACAATATTATTCGCTTTGAAGGTCTAAGGCAGGGATCCCCAACCTGTGGTCCGCGGCCCACTGGTGGTCCGCAGGACGTTTCCAGTTGGGCCGCGGGACTGTCCTCTTGTCTGCCCGCCCCGCCCCCTCCACGGCCGCCGCTCCGTTACCTCTGGCGGCCGCGTGGTCTCTTATATTCTCCCTTCTCTCTCTTCCCAGTGTGTGTCACAACAGCGCGCCCTGCGGCTGCTGTGATAGAGAGGGAGGAAAACAGGAGAGAAAGAGCGGCTTCCTGTAGCGGCGCACCGTTACTATGGGAACCGCTCTCACCTTCCTGCTTCCTCCCTCTCTATCACAGCAGCCGTAGGGTGCGCTGTTACTCACACGCTGGGAAGAGAGAGAGAGGGGAATAAGAGAGACCGCTGGCCAAGGTAACTGCAGCGGCGGGCGCGCGGGGGGGGGGGGGGGGGGGTGGAGGAGGTGTGTGCTGCTATACTGGGGCACTATACTTGCTATACTGGGGCACTATACTTGCTATACTGGGGCACTATACTTGCTATACTGGGGCACTATACTTGCTATACTGAGGCACTATACTAGCTATACTGGGGCACTATACTTGCTATACTGGGGCACTATACTTGCTATACTGGGGCACTATACTTGCTATACTGGGGCACTATACTTGCTATACTGGGGCACTATACTTGCTATACTGGGGCACTATACTTGCTATACTGGGGCACTATACTGGGGCACTATACTAGCTATACTGGGGCACTATACTAGCTATACTGGGGCACTATACTTGCTATACTGGGCACTATACTAGGCGTAGTGGGCACTATACTGGCTGTACTGGGGCATACTAGCTATACTGGGGCACTATACTAGCTATACTGGGGCATACTAGTTATACTGGGGCACTATACTAGCTATACTGGGGCATACTAGCTATACTGGGGCATACTAGCTATATTGAGGCACTATACTTGCTATACTGGGCACTATACTGGCTGTACTGGGGCTTTACTAGCTATACTGGGCACTATACTGGCTGTACTGGGGCTTTACTAGCTATACTGGGGCACTATACTAGCTATACTGGGGCATACTAGCTATACTGAGGCACTATACTAGCTATACTGGGGCATACTAACTATACTGGGGCATACTAGCTATACTGGGGCACTACCTACCCATACTGGGAACTATACTAGCTACACTGGGCACTCTATTAGCTTTACTGGGCACTATACTAGCTTTACTGGGCACTCTACTAGCCATACTGGGGCAACCAAACTCCCTATACTGAGGCAACTATGCTAGCTATGACCCCCCCCCCCCCCCCCCCCGGTAACCCGCTGTGCACGACACTGTCCACTAGGACGCTACTACACCCGACACCCCCAGTGGGCCCCGGAGAAAAATTTGGTCAGAAAGTGGTCCCCGGGCCGGAAAAGGTTGGGGACCCCTGGTCTAAGGTAAAAACGAAAAACACAGCAGTCATCTTATCCAATGCTTCTCCACTCCATGGCTGACTACAGCTGCTATTCACTGGCTCTCAGCTGTGAACATTCAACTTCTAATGTCATAACTGAATTATGAATTGGAGCGGCATAAGACAGGATGCTGATGGTGTTAATTTTTTTAATCTAAACAAGGAATTAATTTTAAAAGATTGTTTTGCCGCCCTTTCCCATTTTGAGTTATTAACACAGATATCCAAAGAAAAATTGAAATAGCTTTAACCACTTGCCGACCGCCCACTCATAACGTGCAAAGTGGCAGCTGCAGGACCAGCGACGCACATCTGCGTCGCCGGCTGCAGGCTAATTAATCAGGAAACAGCCGCTTCCTGTCAATTCACGGCGGGGGGCTCCGTGAATAGCCTACGGGCTGCCGATCGCAGCTCGCAGGCTAAATGTAAACACAAGCGGAAATAATCCACTTTGTTTACATTTTTACAACGCTGCTAACAGTAGCAGCGTTGTACTAGATCAGCGATCCCCGGCCAATCAGCGGCCGGGGATCGCTGTCACATGACAGGCAGGAGCCTGTTAGAGGCTGCACAGGACAGATCCGTTCCTGTGCAGCCTCCGATCTCCGGGGCAGGGAGGGAGAAGAAGGAGAGGGGGAATCCTGCGGTGGAGGGGCCTATGAGGTGCCCCCCCCCGCCACCCACACGCATGCAGGAGCGATCAGACCCCCCCAGCACATCATCCCCCTAGTGGGGAAAAAAGGGGGGCGATCTGGTCGCTCTGCCTGGTATTTGATCTGTGCTGGGGGCTGTAGAGCCCATCCAGCACAGATCAGCGCTGGTCCTTAAGGGGGGGTAAAGGCTGGGTCCTGAAGAGGTTAAAGCATGCCTGATGCAAAAAACCCCAATGATATAATGAATAGAACATTAGTAACAAAGAGAAGAGTCTCATATTTTTATTTTAAGTTATATAGCTTTTTCTATGATGTTGCATCTTACGGTCACAGTTGCAGTTTAGAAACCACACTCTGTCCTTTAAGCCAGTGTTCCCCAACCCTGTCCCCAAGGCCCACCAACACTGCATGCGTTATATGAATGCACACAGGTAGTTAATCAGCTCTGCAGATACATTAATTACCCCACCTGTGATTGTGTGTGGTTTCCTGCAAAACATGTACTGTTGGTGGGCCTTGAGGACAGGGTTGGAGAACTCTGCTTTAAGCTATAAAACAAAGCTGAAATAATTATCCTTTGAACTTTCCTGCAGTAAAATGATATCTCAAGCTGTCTCTCACTGCTTCTTGGCTTTTTAAGTGCTTCAGAAAACAGGACTGTATTAGACCCAGTGGGTCGAATAGCTCAGAGAAGCTCTTTTGCACTGAAAACAACTGACATTTTTTAGCTCTTCCTGTACTGGAAATCAACACGAGACTTTTTTTCTTTGCTACTAATGTTCTGTTTCTTAGCTGTACTACACATACAACAGTATCTCATAAGTTTATTTTCGCTTTAGGTTTGCTTTAAGTGGACACCTTTTTTTTTTACTGTTGTAGAAGACATTTAATCCTGTTTTGTAGGCTGACTTTTCAAGTCCTAATGATCAAATCAGATTCCTAGGCATTTAAAAAGTGGAGGTTATCCACTTGATTCAACTAAACAATATACTGTAGCTAACTGATATTTTTATATAGATATAAATTGGTCAAGTGCCTGACTAATGGTGTGTCCTAGGCCTCCTCCCCTCTTCAGAGATGGTTTTTCCAGTTCAACATTCCCTTAGCAAACCAGTTTTCTTCTCTCTAGAAAATGTATATGTTGAAAGCATGGCGTTTTAAATTGATATTACCATCTAATGAAAAGATGAAGGGAATGGGGCAAAGGGGTGGGAAGGTAACGGAGGAAGCAATTTACCTTGTGTCCAAAATGTTCATGTTTCATATTGCCATCCTAAAAAAAAATGTCCGGTTGAAAAAAGTCATGTTCAAAAAAACTCCCTGCAACTTTATACATTATAAAAATAATCAGCCTGTGCTGTAAAAGTTGAAATTCAGATAAAGCTTGCAGCTAACGTCTAGGGATGCTCACTCGGATTCTGTGGCATTGAAATTTCCGAGTTACCACAACTCAGTAATTTTAGCTTAATCACAGAACTCGGAAGCATTGGACCAATCAAAGAATGCAGATTTTTTTTTCCCCGCAAAAGTCGGATTACTGCGGCAATTTTAGACCAATCACAAGATTCTGATTTTCCTATTTCTGATTTTTTGTTATTTTTTTGCATTCTCTGATGCAAAAAATGACAAATAAAATACTCCTCAAAAATTGGCAAATCAGAAAAATAAAAATCGGAAATTGGCATTGGCGGAAATCGGATTTTCCGCGGAATCAGAAATGGAAATTTCCAACCATCCCTACAAATGTCCAGTCCTCAGAGTAACCCAAGAAAACAGACAAAAGAGTATTCTTCATGGAAATCCTCTTGTGAACTTAATGGTCCCACCACCAGGAGAAGATGAAGCAGCTTAAACAGACCAAAATTTAAAAAAATCCTCATCATCATCAAAGCTTTTTATCGTGGACTATAAAATGTATTTCTTCATCATTCCGCACCATAAAACATATTAAAAAACAGACTTACATAAAGGGCACATGCTGCTTATACCCCACAACCAGATAAGTCATGTACATGTAAGGCACTGCTATGCCACCAACAATATACGTTAAAAATATTTTTGTAAACTCTCTTCCAGTCTCTTCCATCTGTTGAAGAGACAAATGGGTGGGATAACTGCCTTGAGACAAAAAATTTGCAATTAGCTGTCGAGAGGATGTAGTAACTTGGAGTGTCTATACAAGAACAGCCCAGGATTGTAAAATGAGAATGCTTGGACATATTGCGTATTGAATGTTTTATGGAGGGCATAACAGTAAGAAAGTAGGAGTTCAATCATTTTGCATGATGTCTGTATAATTATCAGATTTTAACACAAGGCCATGTAGGCTTTCCAGGGATTAGAGTTACACTAAATATATATATTTTGTTAAATAAACTAATTTAATTGAAACATGCAAGTCAGATTGACTTGTCACTCTTGTGCAGTCACAATGCTCTCAAGAATATTAAATTACATCTGTTATTTTCAGTCCTTGTATTGCCTTCAGAGAAGCGTCCGTCAATCACTTGCCATTTTGCGAGTGTCAGGAGATGAGTAGATGGGTCAGCTGGGCAGCTCCCTGCCCACATTTCCCCCGTTAATCTGGCATCTGTTAAAACACAAACTGAAGGCTTGTACTACATTTGAGGCATCTTGCTTTAACTGAGATTATTTTGAGCGCATATGCTTAGCTTCCTCTAGGGGTATGAAACACATTGAAGGCCTACCAGACTTAAAGGAGTTATCAGGGAAAATGAATAAAATAAGTGCTACTTACCGGGGGCTTCCTCCAGCTCCAAGCTCCCAGCATGTCCCACGCCGCAGCTCTCCCCGCAGCCGTTCTGCGCCTGCGCAGCCTTCTCCGGTCCACACGGCGGTGATTGACAGCGCCGCTCGCGCAGGCGCAGTACAGGCCGACCTGGAGGTTGGCCTGACGTCTTCGCCGGGGACCAGGAGAGAGCTGTGGCGTGGGACATGCTAGGAGCTTGGGGCTGGAGGAAGCCCGCGGTAAGTAGCACTTATTTTATTCATTTTCCCCTGATAACTCCTTTAAAACACATATTTGCTTACTTAAAGCTATTCTTATAAAGCGTGTATCCTCAAAAACATCCCAAATAAGGGTGTGAATGATCAATAATGCAGTTTTTATGCAGTATTGCTCTTGCTTCTGCCACTAGATTTTCCTGGCATGCAGCAGTTTGTGCACTTTGAGAGTATGCTTTTACGCTTTGTCCATGTACACAAGACCTATGGCAAGAAGGGAAAGCTAGATATCTCTCTTTGGGGGATTCACAAAGCTTACTTATTTTTCACCTTAAAATGTACCCAAGACGGCATGTGACATGATGAGATAAACGTGTATATACAGCGCCAAACATATTAATAACCAGGCTATTTTTTTTTTCATTTTGCTGTCTGAAAGAGTTAATTTTCAGGCATGCAAGTGACAGCTTCTGTCTTGTGGGTACCTTGTCGAGAATATAGTAAACCTCGCTGATAAGCAAATTACAGACATAGTAGTTTTCCTGGCAGAATACAACTTCTAAATGCAGGGAGAGATAAAGAAAGGTCAATAATTCATGTATCTCAACTCTGGGACACTTAATAGACTGCCATTGAGTAGAGACAATAAAACAGTCAATCTACTTTGTAAATGTATAAATATAAAATAATACCATGGGATATCTAAAAAAAAGTTATTTTTAGGAAGAGGAGGATAAATACAATGGTTTATTTTACCAGTTTTTTTTTCACCTCGGGTTCACTTTAAGGGCCGGTTCACTGGGTGTCTGGTGGCTGGACAGTCAAATGATCTTCTGCAAGCTTGCAGAAAAGCATTTGACAGCTTCCGTCATTTTTCACTCCCAATGAGGGAGACACGGCAGTAAGTGACCTGGAAGCAGCATGTTGCTTCCAGGGATGGCAACCAAAAAGGGATATGAGACCGCACTCCAGCGATGCAGGGGATGAGTGTGCAGCGGATCAGCCCATGTACCCTCTGGGTATATCAGGCAGTTTCTCCAAAACGATCCAGCACAGCTCTTTTATCAGAAATTACTTTACTGGGATCATAAAAAACAAACTGTTACAGCTGCATAGGTCTACCGTTTCGGACCACCACAGTCCTTCTTCACGCCACACAGCCAAATGAGCAAATGCAAACACACTTCTTCATATAGTCATTATCACAGTATAAAAGCCAATCAAAGAACAGTATGCAAATGATCGAACCTGATGGGGAACTGAAGGGTTTGTCCACACAGGGAACCACCCACCCATTCTATTACCTGGTAATAGCTGTGCTCTGTGCCTGTTTTTTTTTAGTAGTGGGTGCTGTCTGGGGGGTCTCTTCTACCAGTTTAACATTTGTATCATGTTCCTTTGCCTTGATGGCAATTTTGGTGGAAACCTGTTTTTTTCATGTGAAAACGCGGTAAAACGAGCGAAAAGCCGTGCTAACAGTTAGCACCGTTTTGTGAATCAAGCCCATTGTGAGTTAATAGGTAAGGTGAGATAATTCCACAGAAAAGAAAATCAGTCCCTTTGTACCTACAACTGCTACCTCTATCAGCCAGCAGAGGTCATACTGCTAAAAATGAGTATGTCTAGTGTAATGGGAAAATTAGAGAAGATTTAACAAAACAGGTAAAAGAAATGCCAAAGAATATATGGATGAATCAGTGTAAAACGGCGCCGAGCACCATTGGTATAAAAACGGCGCCTCATAGACTTTTATTATCGTTTATGGTTAAATAATGGCGCAGGATGTCCGTACTAAATTTTTCGTTTTAATCCTCTTCTCCTTGTTTATAAAACATTATTTATAGTTTCAATTGTCATCGTCAGTTGCCATTGTAAAAGTTTTGTTTTATTTAATAATAGTGTTATACCTAATAGCCCTAACTAAACCGTCGCATTCCCGACGCTCTAATCTAACTAATTGCCCCCAAACTCCCCGGGGGGCAATCCGGGCTTCGTTTCCCAGTGAGGCAGGGCTATGAGCAGCAGCCCTGCCTCACATGCGTCTGTCAGCAGCGGATCTCCGCCGCCGCCCGCCCCTCTCAGTGAAGCAAGACTATAATGTTATAATGTTTTGTAAACAAGAAGAAGAGGTTTAAAACAAAAAATATTGTTTTAAACAAAATATCGTTCATAAAATGGTGCCGTTATTCGGCCAGCGCCATTTTTAACTGTACCCTATATGGAAGCATTTCCCAACTCAACCACTTAGGTCTTTCCTGCTTAACAAAACGAGGTTCTGCTAATAGGTGCCCACAGCCCACACGTGATCTGTATATCTTTGTATTTCCTCTTGATGGCACTGTTACCTGGCAAAATTGGCTGAACATGTGAAACTTGTTTTAAAATTCTTTGAACAAAAAGTGTTCATCTATATTAGTTTTTAATGTATTTTGTAAGGGGTAAGTGCCCCTAGATTGAAATTGCTCACCTAAATAGTCCTTATTTTATCCCAAGTAGGTGCCTCTCGTATTCTTCAACAAGGTTCTGATTGGTTATTGTTCCACTTTTGTTCCAGTCTTCCTCTTAACCATCCACCCTGTTGTTTCTCTATGCTAACTGTACTCTTTCAAAAAGATTAAGCATTTTTTTACACCACAGGAAGCTTTAGGTCCAGAGGTGCCAAAGCACATTATATCTGGCCTAATCCAGTTTGACCTGCTCTACTTGTATTTTCACAGTAAATCTGCTCATAGATGCTAGCTGTGGAGTTTGCATTTTAATCTCAAACTTAAAACAAAGGTTTGACCTAAATATATTAAACAATTCTCCATTTTATGTGTGTTTCTGGACAACAGAAGTGTTATACGTTATTATAGTACAATATGTGTTAAACAAATGATATGCTCTATTACATAGACTAATGTAGGAAACCAACAGCCAGAATATATTTAGTTATCGACTTAAGAAAAAGATTGGCAAGGATCTTCTACTGCAGGGGTCAAGAACCTTTTTGGCTGAGAGAGCCATAAACACCACATATTTTAAAATGTAATTCCATGAGAGCCATACAATATGTTTCAAACTGGGACAGTAGGGCTTACGTCCCACTTGCCATGGTGATGTGTACACAGTTGATCCTCCGGGCAGCGGAGGTGTCAGACATGTCTTCAGCTTCTCTTGGGTTTTAGCAACATCCGCAACAACAGCCAGACAGGAGAAATACAGACTAACAACTTTTACAATTAGCTAGCTGACTTGGGGGTTGATTCACTTTGTAAGACGGGATCCCCACACTTTGGCCCAATAGGCTGCCTGTCAAGTCAAGTGACAGGCAGCCTATTGGGCTAATCAAAGTGCAGGATCTAGTTCTACAAAGTCACTGGACCTGACAGGGTCCAGAGTGGGACAGTTGGAGCAGCCACTTCTTTTGGGGTAGCGCAAGTAAGTTAGTAGTGCTCTACAGCAGAAACGTGCACTACTTTGAAAATGTTACTTGCGCTGCCACACTAAGCTGCGCTGCTTGAGCAGTGTAGCTTAGTGAATCAACCCCTACTGATTTGTCTGTGAGCCAGATGTAGCCATCAAAAGAGCCACATCTGGCTCCTGAGCCATAGGTTCCCTACCCATATTCTACTATCTCATTTGACTCACCCTGAAAGTAACTAAACTTTGGAAGAATGTGGCTGCAGCACAGACAACCCACAACCCAGCTATGTTAAATATTCTATTCATAAGAATGTAATTTCCCTTTTTCATGTGTTCCTGCCTATTTTCAGCCTCCTCTTTCATATGTAGCAATCTCGCTTTCATGTCCAGGTGCCCATTTGGGCTGCAGCCACCCAGTGCCCGGGCCTCTGTGTCCTAATCACCAATCAGGGTGTGAGCAGTGATTTGTCTGAACAATACTATATTTGTTATATGTTATGTACACGTAGGTGTTTGCATGACATGAAGACAGTTTATTGCTCTGTTATTCTGTAAATAAGTGCGGCCTCCTGTTTTTAAGTACCGTGAGCTTTATTCAGAAACTTTCTTTATTAATGGAAGAATGTGACATATTTTATAAATGTCTCAAACTAGGGGCTGTAAGGAAGGAAATCTCTTGTGTGGATTCTGTAATTGAGATGAATGTGTCTTTTCTAAAGAAACAAAATATCAATACTGCAGTCGGATGATTTATTAAAAACCAGCAAACCTGCTTTAATTGCTTTTGGTGTAAGACAGATGCACCCTACATGGCTCAGGCAATGCAGCTCATAATTATATATGTACAAAATATGATGAATGAAGATGTTTGATGTCCAATCCAAGTTTCCAGGAGTTGGTTTCAACCATATATACTCCAATTATAAACAATTTTAACCACTTAAAGACTGCCTCACGCCAATCGGCATGAACGCGGCGGCAGCCCCAGGACCGCCTAACGCAATTGGCATAAAGTTCTGGGGCAGTATTTTGCTGGGGATTGCGCGCACTGATGCATGCGCATCCCCGCTTGCATGATGTAGCTCCGCTCCGTTATCAGTCTTCCAGCAGCAAATGGCTCTCATAGGCTGATGTCTATGAGAGCCGATCGCTGTGATTGGCTGGCGGGGGGAGGAAGAGATCTGGGCTACAAAAATAATTATAAAATGTACATTTTTATAAAAAAAACACAAATAAATTAATAAAAAATAAACAAAGCACTGCAGCAGTGATCAGAGCCCACCAACAGAAAGCCCTATTGGTGGGCAGAAAAGGGGGTGGAATCACTTGTATGCTGAGTTGTACGGCCCTGCTGCAAGCCCTTCAAGCCGTAGGGGCCTGAATTGTAAAAAATAGCCTGGTCACTAGGGGGGTGTAAGCCTATGGTCCTTAAAGAGGAACTCCAGCCTAAACAAACATACTGTCATTAAGTTACATTCATTATGTTAATTAAAATAGATAGGTAATATAATCTCTTACCCACACTGTTTTAAAAGAACAGACAAATGTTTGATTTCATGATGGCAGCCATCTTTTTGATTGAAAGGAGGTGACAGGGAGCATGAGACACAGTTCCAACTGTCCTATGTCCTGAGCACCTCTCCCAGTTGCTAGGCAATGTGAATAACAACATAGGAAATCCCATCATGCTGTGTGGGTGGAGCTTAGCTAAAAATGCAGCTAAGAATGATGCTTTGGTAAGAAAATCAAAGTTCTGATGCTGTGAAACTGTTAAAGAAACATCAAGCCTTTTCAGTTCTGCTGAGTAGATTTTTAGTCCGGAGGTTCACTTTAAGTGGTTAAATAGCTAATGTTACCCGTTCAGAGTTCATTAACTTTAAAGTCAGAATAAAGAGCGCTTAAAGCAAATCGTAATTAAAAATAGGTTGAGACAATTAATTGTATGTGTAGTAGCAGTGGTACATATAACTTTTCCGCAGTTTACCTTTTTTATTTCCACTTTACCCCTTTAACTGTCACTTTTTAAAATGTAGACTGTAGCGCCACTTAATTATTTGTCACCCCCAACTTAATGTAGAGCATCAGATCCCATGTCATTTCAGATACACATAAAAACATCCTTACATGGATCTATAGATGGTCATGCAAAAATAAAATGACACATGAACAATAACAGAAACGTTTTCAGGCTTATGGCATATACCAAACCGGTTTTGTGGAGAAACATGTAACAGACAGGGCTGAAGAATTTTAACTCCGTTTACTGTTTGTTGCACATACTGGCCTATATGTGATTAACTTTTTCTTCTGAGTTTTCTCCTATGATATAATTTTTCATCTTTTTCTTAAAATAACATTTCGGCACCGTGCCGTTAAAGAAGTACTAAAAAGTAGATGAAAAAGTACTATCAAAATTATTTTGAGTATTTTCTCACTTGCTGGTATTTTATTGACAACGTGTAACATCACCTAGGAGAAAACTCAGGAAGAAAAGTGAATTGCATATGGGCCACAGAATCACCGGCTTTGACAGAGTTCAATGAGTTCACTATGGGATCAAGTCCTTACTTTTTGCTAAAACTTTAATGGCTGCTGGTAATATTAAAAAGTCTACCATTAATGGGTAATCTTATCCATGAAAAATGCTAGCATATATGTGTCTGCCACGATTGTTCTTGGAAAAAAAAGCAAAAAACAACATTTTCCTTATGGAGGCTTGAGAGGAAAGTATATCATTAAACTATTTAATGACTTAGCTTCAGTTTGAAAAGAACCTTTAACATGTAGAAATAGCATCATACCATACACTTATCAAAGTGCAATTTAGACAAGATGGAAATCTGGCACTGAGTATGCGTCACATATACATCATTTGAATGTGTTTTTTTTCAAAAACCTTTACATGCTTCCTGAACTGAGGGAAATGATTTGTGACTAAAGTAAAGATATGTCATCATTTTTGTTTTTTTCATTGTCACGTGAGGGAAACTAATTATGCTAATATCTAATTGTTGCACTGATTTGCAATGTGGAGCAGTCTCGGTGCTTGAAGGACTATGTTGTGTCTGCCCTGACAAACTGTGAACACTAAGCTCTATATGGGGCATGGCAAGTAGTGAGAGTTCATATAGTCTGGTGCAATGAGTGAATGAACAAATTGTGTGTGTATGTTGAAAAAAAAAATTGAAGAAAATAAAAAAAATAAAAAAAATCAAGAAAAAACCCAAGAAGCCAATAGAGTATTAGGATTTGCTTCCCTTTTTCATTTTTTACGGTTTTTGGTTTTTGTTTTGTTTTTCTTTTTTTTTTTTTGCTTTTTTCATAATTTGCTTTTACATCATTTAATATTCATAATGCTCTTCTTTTGGGACTGAGAGGTACAGATTATACTTTTGTTATCCTACGATGTCTGGTACAGGTTATACTTTCTGTATCTTAGAAATTCTACAAAGATGGCAAAAAAAAAGTTTTAAAAAAATGTAATAAAATGAAAAAAGTGAAGAAAAAATTGCAAAAACTTGGGTATAAAAATGACATTAGATTGCACTTTTGCATTGTTTTTTCTTTAATTTGATTCTTTATTCTGGTTTGTAGCTGTCTGTTCTTTAGGGATGTTAAAATGTGATTATTTTCAGCTGCATTTGTTTAAAATTAAAAAAAAAAAATACTGCCACATTTTAATGATGAGTTTAAAGGCACATTCCTCTTTACAATTAAATCATTGGAACCATCTGAAGCAGCTTGCACTGCCCAGCCGTCAAAGAACTATAACTTAACCTGGATGGGGAATTTTGCGCTAATAGTTACTTGACGGCTAGACTGTTGTATGCTGTGCAACCCTAATTTAAGGCCCATTTCCACTAGGAGCGGTGCGGTGCGGCTACATAGCCGCATCGCACCGCAGGTGTCCTGAAACACATGCACAGCACTGCGTGCAAGTTGTGCGAAGCGGTCCGAGAATCTGCAGCATGCTGTGTCACATCTCCTCCAATACACTTCTGCATCGGGAGATGCGGAAGTGATGTGGCCGGTGGCGGAAGTGATGCGATGTTGCTAGGTAGCTGCATTCGCATCACTTTGCAGTGGAAACCGGCCCTTACTGTGCCAAATGCTTTGAACAACCAGTATAATGTATTTACAGAAATTTTATACATTCCTCAAGTGTATTAAGTGCCAAATAGCACTAGAATCACTTTCACGAGTAATCTAGAGCAACCTTTTTTTTCCTCACTTTTATTTTAATTTCTAAACTGTAAACATTTTTTATCATATATCACATTTTGGGTCATGTGTGTGTTACCTACGAATCTGGAATCCAAATGGTGTCCTGAAACCAGTAGCTAGGATCCATGGATAACTGATATAGTATTCATTCTATTGGAACTCTATCTCAAGGATCCAACAACAATAAAACAAACAACACCTTAAGAAAAATGGTACAGCACATCCGGAGCCCAAAATTAAAAAGGGGTTCAGCGCCTCTTTTTTTTTCTAGATTTTTCTCAAGGACTTCCAGAAATCTTGTTAAGACTGTAAGAAATGTATCATTCTTTTAGAAAATGGTAAATAACCAATGTAATAAGAACAATAAAATATATTATGTATTCACTGAGCTCATAGGAAAACAAAATTAATGAATATATTAAAAAAAACTTCTTATTGTATCACAAAAGCCAATGTATGAGTTATTGTAATCTGCATAAATGATGCATTTTTATGGACGTGAAAGGGACTGTTGTTATATTAAAGATTCAGAAAAAAAAAGTGGAATGTTCTCTAAACAATTTAACTGTTTCTCTTTCTTTGTAGTAAAAACAAAATAGCTTCCTGAAAAAGAGAAATCATTTACTATGGGTTCTGTTGCTGTGTATCTTTGTGATCTGGGAAAGCCTTTAGATAGCTGAATCAAGGAACAATGCTAGAAAGAGTAGCTTCTTTATTCACTGCTGTTAATAATACCTGCTCTTCTTAGTTAAATACTGAACTATGTACAGCCAATTGGAAGTGCAGAACAAACAAATGCCAACAGAAAATATGTAACTGATATGTTAGTAGATGATAGATCAATGGAAAGCCACTTTATTAATAGAGTAGGATTGAAGAACCATGCCAAGAAGATAACAGACTGCTTGAAATAACTGGATGAGGTGCAGTAGCCCAGAGATATAACAAACAAAATATTTGTAGTGAGAAAAATCCAGGAATTTAACAAAACATTTTGCAACTATGGAGTTTATTTATCCCTTTAGCAGAAAATGTATTTACATCTTTGTAAGTGCTCCAGTCCAATTTATTTCAGCACTTTTTTATTTATTATTTGTTACATTTCCTTGTTACTAATTAGTACTGCTGTAATGTTTGATTATGTTCACTTGCCACTAGTAGGCAGTGTGAGACAATAACAGAGGACTTCTGCTTTTAGTTTCTATATCTTCTGCTAGCAAAGAGACATCAATGCATTCAAATAATTTACAGCACAACAAGTTCTGACGGCTGAGGTCAAAAGCAGTGCACTAATCCCAAATAAGATAATGCCTTTGAAGCTCCAAATGGGCAAATGTTCCAATGGGTATAGCAATTTTTGAATTCTTTGTGAAAAGTGAGCTAATGAAGGCGTCTTTCAAGAAACCTTTAGCAGTCTCAAACTTCTGCTTACCTAGAAGCAGTAGATAACATGTTAGAGTGTTCGTTTCTGCACCTGCTATGGTGCAACATTTTTGAGACACTTGTACTTTGACCTGACTAGGTGGTCTTGTCCTGAGACTCATGGCATCATTGGGGCTGGAGCACTAAACTCTGGTAAAGTTGGCGTGCGCTGGGAGTGCACAGCAAATTTACCGTTGCTAGCGCAGGGGGAACACCGCCATTAATCTGTCAGCGCCACATGCGTTACCACAGTAACATGCATTACCATAGCAATGTGTGTTTTAACCCGGTAACACGTGTAGCCCTAATGGGTTAAGGGCCAGTGATCCAGCTGAGCTAGTAATGGTAAAACTGCTGTGTGCTTCCTACACACAGGGGTAAAGAGGCGCCCAAAATAAATAATAAATATAATATTTTAAATATTAAAGACAAAATACAAGGTAAGTAAAGAGACTTATTGAATGAATGACAAACTGTGAGGTTCAAAGGATTAATTGCCCCGTTGGCTAGATACCACAAGATGCCACGTGCTGCAGAAGAATGGTGCTTTACGGTGAGCGAGACAAAGTATGTATCACCATGTGTCCTCTAAAACTTTTAAACACAAATGCAAACACTTTGTAATTGTAAATGCTGCCAATCTAACATTTTTATGCAATTTTTAAATTGGCCATTGCACTCATAATTCTTAATTAAATTGGACCTTTTGCCCTGAATGCAATCAGAATTGATTTTTTCAACAGCATTTTTTGAACAGCAGTTGCTAAGCCATAATAGTGTGTAAGGGCCCATTTCCCCTAACAATTGATGCGAGTGCGGCTACCATCACTTCCACTGGCATCCGTGTCACTTCCGCATCCTCCAATGGGGAAGTGTATGGAGAGGACGGCGGGCGGATGCGGCTGTGCAAGCATGCTGCAGATTCTCGGATCGCTATGCACACAATGCACGGAATAAAAGCTGTTCCATTGCCGTGCATTGGGTTCAGGATACCTGCAGTGCGATGCACCGCTTCTAGTGGAAACGGGCCATAAGAGAGTTTGGAGGCTGGCTGGCATCTTACTATTTTGGCAGTTAAACTGGCATTCAGAAAGTGCCTTTTAAAATGAAGAAACCTTTGAGAATTGCCCATGAGGAGCTAGACTTGTCCAAAACCTGTCGGTTCAGTCAGATTACCGCTTACTTTTTTCTACGGAGTGGTCCTTTAAATGCGGTCTGCACAGGGGATGCAGAGCATCTTAGACAAGACAAATAACATTTAACATCAGTGCTGCTCAGGGCCGGTTCTAGACTTCTTTTCTGCCTGAGGCAAAATTGTGAGGATGCGCGCCGCCCCCCACCGATCTGGAATGATCACACAGCACCCAATAATTTGCACTGAACATTATAGCTGCCGTGCAACCAAAGAAAAGAAAAAAAACTCTCAGTATAGGTAGGTAGGTAACTAGGTATAGGTGCCCCCTGTATAGGTCAGCCAGGTATAGTTGCCGCCAGTAAAGGTAGTCAGTGTAATTGCCCCCAGTATAGGTTAGCCAGGTAGGTGCCCCCAATAGGTAGTCATTATAGTTGCCTCCAGGCCCAGTATAGATAGCCAGTATAGTTGTCCCCAAGACCAGTATAGGTATTCAGTTTAGTTGCCCCGGGCCCAGTATAGGTAGCCAGTATAGTTGCCCCCAAGCCCAGCATAGGTAGCCAGTTTAGTTTTCCCCAGACCCAGTATAGGTAGCCAGTTAAGTTGCCCCAAGCCCAGTATAGGTAGCCAGTGTAGTTGTCCCCAAGCCCAGTATAGGTAGCTAGTTTAGTTTCCCAGTATAGGTAGCCAGACAGGTAGTCCCCCATCCCTTCCTGCAGCCGCTGATTGTCTTACCTTCTCAGCAGCCACTTCTTCTCTAACAGTCCCTGGCCCCTTTCAATGTTATGACGCCGCCCACCGCTATTCATACAGGAAGCAAGTTTCTTCCTGTATAAGCGTTTATAGGAGGCGGGCCGCTGTCCTGTCACAGCAGCTCGGAGGGACTCTCTGATCTGAGTTCTATGTAGCAGCGGGTGGCGGAATCACATCAAACAAAATAACACTCTCACTATATGTAGGTAGATAACCAGGTATAGGTGCCCCCTGTATAAGTTAGCCAGGTATAGTTGCCCCCAGTATATGTTAGCCATGTAGGTGCCCGCAGTCAGTGTAGTTGTCCCCAGTATATGTTAGCCATGTAGGTGCCCGCAGTAGGTAGTCAGTATAGTTGCCCCCAGGCCCAGTATAGGTAGCCAGTATAGTTGCCCCCAAGCCCAGTATAGGTATTCAGTTTAGTTGCCCCAGGCCCAGTATAGGTAGCCAGTATAGTTGCCCCCAATCCCAGTATAGGTATTCAGTTTAGTTGCCCCAGGCCCAGTATAGGTAGCCAGTATAGTTTCCCCCAAGCCCAGTATAGGTATTCAGTTTAGTTGCCCAAGGCCCAGTATAGGTAGCCAGTATAGTTGCCCCCATGCCCAGTATAGGTAGCCAGTTTAGTTTTTCCCAGAACCAGTATAGGTAGCCAGGTTAGTTTTCCCCAGACCCAGTTTAGGTAGCCAGTTTAGTAGCCCCAAGCCCAGTATAGGTAGCCAGTTTAGTTGTCCCTAAGCCCAGTATAGGTAGCCAGTTTAGTTCTCCAAGCCCAGTATAGGTAGCCAGTTTAGTTGTCCCAGTAGAGGTAGCCAGACTGGTAGTCCCTCATCCCCCCTGCAGCCACTGATTGTCTTACCTTCTTAGCAGCCGCTTATTCTCTAACAGTCCCTGGCCCCTTTCAATGTGATGCCGCCGCCCACCGCTACGCATACAGGAAGCAAGTTACTTCCTCTATATGCGTTGATAGGTGGCGGGCTGCTGTCCTAGCAGCTCGGAGGGTCTCTCTGATCTGAGGTCTGTGTAACGGCGGGTGGCGGAATCACATTAAAATGGCTGGAGACCATTATAGAGGAAGTGGCTGCCGAGAAGGTAAGACGATCTGTGGCTGGAGGGTGGTTGGGATATGGGCGAGATGCCGCTCCAGTGCCCATGCCCCCTGGCATAAAAGTGACACTTGGCATCATGGGCAGAATGGCAGAGGTGCTGCTCCGAGGCCTTCCTTCTTTCTCAATGGTGCTCTCCCACCGTTTAACCACCCTGACGTTCTAATTCCCATGGCCATGTGGACGCGGGCGGGTTTTTTTTCAATATTTTTTTTTCTTTCATGTAGCTAGCCTATTGCTAGCTACATGACTTCCCCCATTGGCTCGGCTCCCCGTCTACCTTTTTTTTCTCCGGAGATACTTACGCGTCCGTGATCCCGCAATGAACATGATATCCTGTTTGGGCTTCTGTCGCCGCCATGGCGACGATCGGACATGACAGCATGACGTCATCGACGTCATGACATCATGCTGCGTTTCTATCCACCCCATAGCGCAGCCTGGCGGTAATTGGCGCCTCGGGGGGGCCCTTTCGCGGTGAGTAGCGGCGGATCGGTGGGGAGCGGCGGTGATTGGATACAACATGTAGCTAGCAAAGTGCTAGCTACATGTTTTAAAAAAAATTGTTAAAAAAGACCGCTCCAAGCTGGAGCTATCCACTCCGGCGTTCATGGACGAGCTAAACTCGTCCATAATGCTAAGGTGGTTAAACCAGATGCATTTGCACCGCTCATTATGCATGACCGCGACACACTTGCGCCGTCAGGTCACGCAGTGAGAGGGCAAGAGTAAACAGGAAGGACAGAGGCCTCGGAAGAGCAGAATGTCTTTACAGAGCCTGGAAATGGAGGAGAGGAAGGAGGTCTCGGAGCAGGGGGCTGGATAGATAAGACCTTCCGCAGTGCTCTCTGCAGTTGCGTTGCACTATAAGACGCACTGACTTTTTACCCCACATTTGTGGAAGAAAAAGTACGTTTTAATAGTCCAAAAAATACAGTAATAATTCTGTGTTTCTGTGTTGATGCTAATTTTATGTAAATGTAGGCTACTTCAAAATGGACCAATCAAATGCAGCAGTGGATCTACAGGTATTTCCAATTTGCATGACTTTGCAAAAATGTACCACACATTTGCATCAGCCCAGAAATAGTAATAGCAGAATTGTTGTTTCTATGGCATGCCTGTCCATTTTACAGCAAACAACATATGATTTGTCTTTCTAATGTTAATATATTTGTTCAATGCAGTTGAAAAATGAAGATGACCCTTTATTGTCTGGAACAAGTTTCAATTGTTACTTAGAATAATGAGCCCAACAAGTAATGCAGTTTTCACTAATGCAGAAAGCAAGACTGAAGACACCAGTGGTATAGGGATCAACATTAGCCATAGCAGCTGTCATGGGGCCCTTAGCCAAAGGGGGCCCAGTCTCAATGGCTGGTGTTAAGAGGACCACGGCACACTTTATGGATACCTGTGCTAGGCCACTTGAAATGCAGACTAGTGAGTGAAATGGAGAGGAGAAGTAAATCTCCTCACCAGGCTTCACCAACAAACCACCGTCTCCTAGGCATTCCTGTCTCCATGACTACAGTGCTGTCTCTCATCAAGTATCCCTCTGCATGTGAGTTATATGAAGAGAAGATGCTGGAGTCATAGACACTATGGGCCATATGCAATTCACTTTTTCACCTGAGTTTTCTTTTAGGTGATATTTTCACAACTTGTAATAAAATGCCTTTTAAGCCACCAGCAAGCAAGAAAATACTCAAAATGAATTTGATAGTACTTTTTCACCAACCTTTAGGTACTTTTTCAATTGTAAAATGCTCAAAATGTAGTTTAAAGAGAAGATGAAAAGTATCTCCTAGGAGATAACTCAGGTGAAAAAATCAATTGCATATGGGCCTATGACTGTGGAAGGAGGTGGATCATCAGTGCAGCCTGGAGAGGTGAGTAACTTCTCTTCTCCACTCACTACTCTGCATATGGGGAGACTACCTGTGGCTTCCTATTATAGGTATTGGATGGTACCTAAGATGGATGGGGGGGTACATCTATCTACGTATATTAGGGACTTCCTAATGGGGCGGGATCCTCGACCTCTGGCTAGTTACACTAGGGGGCTACCTATACTGGGGGTTACTTCTGGCTACCTTACTGGGGGGGGGGGGCTACTTCTTGCTACCTATATTGGGAATCTACCTCTAGCTACCTATACTGGGGTCTACCTAAACCCCAGGCACCTCTTTCTACCTATAGTGTGGAGGCAACTATGGCTACCTAATACTGTTTGTGTGTGGGGGGGGGGGAGGGGGGCACTTCTGACTTTCAAACACAAAGGCTACCTAACATTGGCGTATTAGTGTGGGTGGGGAGTAAAAGTTACCTTATACTTATATTGTTAGGACCCAACCAAAATGTTGCTATTGGGCCTCGTGATTTCTAGCTATGCCCCTGGGAGAACCCCCCAGTTTGAAGCAGGCACAGCACATTCTGCAACATTGTCTGGCAAAGCGAGTGCGGTGACACTGTATATTAGAAAAATAAATGTTATTTGAGTATATAAAACATAGATCACTGCAGAAATGAGACTGAGTGAAGTAAGAGTTATAACAAGTTTGTTTTAAACGGAATTGAATGTGCATTGTGTGTAGTTCATATTCAATTAGAATCTAAAGTACTAACAATATGAATAAACTTTATTGAGAAAAAAAAAGGACTTTCCAACAATAAAGCTCTTCAGCTTGGCTCTGCCCCTATTAACTTCACACTGCCTTTGCAAGAAAACTGCTAAGTCCTGGAGTGCCTATTGCCTCATCCCCCTTACAGTCTGATATGACCACTCTCTAAGCCTGCACCCTTCAGCCACATGACTGTAATTCCATCCCTAAAATGACACAAAGTGTCATTTTTTTAGAGCTTCATAGAGAAGAAACTGTCCTTCTGTAAACCCCACATACCTATAGAGCCAGTAACACTAGAAAGATTTTCAGAAATCTCTCATCACATCCTTTGTGAAAAAAATGCCTTGTTTACCAACTGTTTGTAACAGTTTGTGTTGGGATCAGGCTAGAGGCTAAAGCTATACCATGTAGCTAGGTTACACTTCTGTCACTATTCACAGAGGAATGATTTACTGTTTGTTTCTGCCCTGCTTACACTCACACACACTGCTTTGTCACAGATCATATGAGAACAGCTGAGTGATTTTTAGATATGATGAAGAACCTGAAGAAAAGAAGATTTACTTTATTCCTGTTCTTGGACGCCCCCCCCCCCCCCCCCCCCCCCATTCAGAATGAGCTGTTCCTGGCTGTACACTGTTTACTTTAGACTGTGAGGAAGAGAGAGAGAGAGAGACAGGAACACACAGAGCTGCAGCTGATGTTATTTACACAGATTTACACAGATTTTAAGCTTTATTTCTGCTCTCCATCATTCTGAACAGATTCCAGTCACAGTATAAGAGCCAGTGAAGATTGTTTCTGTATGTTGGATGTGCTGGATACAGTTCTCCATAGTAATACCCACAGTGAGATCTGTTCTCTGTAAATGGCATATTTTCTTCACATAAAACATGAAAAGATGAAAAAATCCTTTGTACTGCTATTTCAGGGGTAGGGAACCTATGGCTCGGGACTCGGGAGCCATATGTGGCTCTTTTGATGGCTACATCTGGCTCACAGGGTTGATTCACTAAGCTACAACTAAGCTACACTGCGGAAGCAGCGCAGCTTAATGTGACAGCGCTGATAACATTTTCAAAGAAGGCAAGCTACTGCTGTTGCATGCACTACTAACTTACTCACACTCCCCCCAAAGCGAACGGCCGCTCCAGTTGTCCCACCCTGGACCCTGTCAGGTCCAATGACTTTGTAGGACCAGATCCCGAGCAATGTGAGTGTTGAATGTATAAAGTCACTTGTCATGTTACCGGAATTGCGTATATCCCAGTTGAATTTACCTCCTTTTATGGAGACTTTGTTTTCGTAATTTACCATATTTTTTTTATTAGCACAGTAGAGGGAGACTCTGAGGCTAAAAAAACTTAAACAGTTGAAACTGTGAAATAAATGTAAAATACTTCTATATCACTATGTATACTACATCGCCAAAAGTATTGCTTTAATATGGACAATATGTTTGTGGGTCTACCTCGCTTAAAGGACAACTATGAAAGTTAACTAAAATTCTAAATGCCACATATACTGTATTTTCAGTAATTACTAGCAATAAAAATACAAAAGCTTTTTTTATCTGTAAGCTTCCTCCAATCGGAAGCGGGGGCGGGGAGGGAAGGGACACAGGCGGGGAGCTGCGTTATACAGGAGGAGGGGGAGCAGTGCTGAATGACAGGATAGAGGTAGATAACAGGCTAGTGACAATCTGCGGGTCGCTAGCCTGGCGCTTTTTTTAATGGAGGAGAGCAGAACCAGGGGGGGGGGGGGGGGGGGGGGGTCTAGAGGAATGCTGGAAGGACACAGAAGCTGGGCATTGTTTACAGAATGTGCCTCTGTGTCCTAATAGGTTTTGTCAAACCCACCTTGGGTTCTCTTTAAGCATGTCAGGTCAGCACCACTGGTCAGATGCATTGTTTAAATAACTAACTATGCTCAATCCTTGGAACTAGGTGGTTCTAAAGTTTCCCTTTCTACACTCTATAAGAAACTTCAGAAGAGTCCCTCTGATCCCTTGAAAAATATTTTCTGGCAACAGCAAGTTGAGGGAATAGATGGCAAGTTTAATTTGGAGAGAATCACATTTTATGTTAATCCAACAAGCCAGAAGTGTAACTACAAATCACGGTGCTCCAGAACAAACTTTCAATGGGACCCCAGACCCTAGGTACAGTCCTCCATTCCCCAACTGATGAGCGGACAGAGCAAATGCAGAGCATGAACACAGATGTATACAAAAGCAGTATATATCAACACAAAGCAGTCTCAGTCCAAAGTGCGCAGCCAAATATTTGCTACTTAGCAAAAAGTTCAACACAATTCCCAAATTCAGCGCACAAATCTTCAGAACGCTATTTCACTGCTGTGCAGTTAAGCACATAACTTAACAGGGCACTATGGCAAAAAGTTGTAAAATGTAAAATATGTGCAAACATATACAAATAAGAAGTACGTTTTTCCAGAGTAAAATGAGCCATAAATTACTTTTCTCCTATGTTGCTGTCATTTACAGTAGGCAGTAGAAATCTGACAGAAGCGACAAGTTTTTGGACTAGTCCATCTCTTCATGGGGGATTCTCAGGGATTTATTTATTTTCAGAAGCACTTAGTAAATGGCAGTTGCTCCGTCCAACTGCCAAAACACTGTGTAGCGAGCAGGAAAGCTGGCCAGCATCATTGTTTAAATCCTTTTCAGGGAATATCTTTATAAAGAATAAAAGCCTTGCTGAAAATCCCCTATGAAGAGATGGACTAGTCTAAAACCTGTCACTTCTGTCAGATTTCTACTGCCTACTGTAAGTGACAGCAACATAGGAGAAAAGTAATTTATGGCTCATTTTACTCTGGAAAAAACATACTTCTTATTTGTCTATGTTTGCACATATATAACATTTTAAAATTTTTCGCCATAGTGCCCATTTAATTGCAGGTGACCTGAATTACATGGACATGTAACATATAGACTCTCCTTGTGGCTCACAGCAACAATCTTCTCAGACTTAGAATCATCAAACACATATCACATATAGCATCCATGGTAATGGTCCCATACATGCTCAATAAGGAAAATAAAAAAAATGTAAGTGTAGCTTCCCACATAAATATTGTTAATCAAAATTATTGCTAATAACATCCAATTAAAACATAAAGTATTAGACAACTCATATCAATGGTCTGTCTGACAGGGATCCTTTAAAGGATACCCAAAGTGACATGTGACATGATGATATAGACATGTATATGTACAGTGCCTAGCACACAAATAACTAGGCCGTGTTCCTTTTTTTCTTTCTCTGCCTGAAAGAGTTAAATATCAGGTATGTAAGTGGCTGACTCAGTCCTAACTCAGACAGGAAGTGACTACAATGTGACCCTCACTGATAAGAAATTCCCCTTTTTACCTCTTCCTTGCTCTCAGAAGCCATTTTCTGCTAGGAAAGTGTTTTATAGTTGGAATTTATTATCAGTGAGGGTCACACTGTAGCCACGTCCTGTCTGAGTCAGGACTGAGTCAGCCACTTACATACCTGATATTTAGCTCCTTCAGCTGATCGAATTTGGTCTGTCCACAATGAAGCAACATCCTTATTATCTTGGGTGTTGGGTGATGGGCGTTGGGTGATGGGTGTTGGGTGTTGGGTGTGCACCCCCCCCCCAAGACACTCATATAGCCGGCAGTCATTGCTTCATTGTGATACGCAAGCCCCTTCACCGCGGCAAGGTAATGATCATGAAGGGGAATTGGCACATGTACATGCCTTTTGTTTTGTTGTTGCAGCTGCAGTTCAGGCAGAAAAAATTAGGCAGGCATATACACGCACCAGAAAAATTAGTATAGCAATTCAGGAATCCACCTGGAGTCCTGGACCCTGTTGGTGATGGCGGAGAAGGCAGTCAAGTGGCCTGTGGGCAGAGGTGCTGTGTGGGGAGCGACTTAGTCTTGGGGCAGGCTGTTACACGGCGTGCAGGCAGAGATGCAGTCTTGGGGTGGGCAGTAGGCCTCTGTGATCCATTCCTCATTCATTTTGATAAAGGTCAAGTACTGAACACTTTTGTGACTTAGGCGACTTCTCTTCTCAGTGACAATGCCTCCAGCTGCGCTGAAGGTCCTTTCTGATAGGACACTTGAGGCAGAGCAAGACAGAAGTTGGATGGCAAATTGGGACAGCTCTGGCCACAGGTTAAGCCTGCACACCGAGTAGTCCAAGGGCTCATCGCTGCTCACAGTGTCTACATCCACACTTAAGGCCAGGTAGTCGGCTACCTGCCGGTCCAGGCGTTTGGGGAGGGTGGACCCGGAAGCGCTAAGGTGAGGCGTTGGACTAAAGAATGTCCGCATGTCTGACATCACCATGAAATCGCTGGAGCGTCCTGTCCTTGCCTGCGTGGACATGGGAGAAGAATTACTGGCAGTGGTACCTTTATTCCATTGTGCTGTGATATCACCCTTAAACGCACTGTAAAGCATAGTTGCCAGCTTGTTCTGTAAGTGCTGCATCCTTTCTCTCTTCAGGTGAGTTGGTAACATGTCCGCCACTTTGTGCTTATACCGAGGGTCTAATAGCGTGGCCACCCAGTACAGCTCATTCCCCTTGATTTTTTTTATACGGGGGTCCTTCAACAGGCTGGACAGCACAAGCCCCCTGCGATGCCTGTTGCGGTTGTTTTTCTGCCGCCGCCTCCTCCTCCAAAGAAACACCTGCCTCATCATCCAAGTCTGACTCCTCTTCCCCACATGACTCTTCCTCCTCCTCCCCCTCTGTGCTGCCACAGGTGTTTAGGAAACATCTGGTTCTGATGAAAATTGTTCCTATAACTGTTCCTCCTGTCACTGTTCCTCTTCACACTCCTCCACAGCTTGATCCACCACTCTACGTATGGCACACTCCAGGAAGTAAGCGTACGGGATCAAGTCGCTGATGGTGCCTTCACTGCCACTCACCAGGTTGGTCACCTCCTCAAACGGCCGCATGAGTGCATGCATTTCGCTTGAGTGTCCAGTTGTTGGGCCAAAACATCCTCATCTCCCCAGATTGTGTCCTTCTACTGAAATTGTAGAGGTACTGGGTGACGGCTTTCTCCTGTTCTAGAAGGCGAGAGAACATAAGGAGGGTCGAATTCCAGCGAGTCGGGCTATCGCAAATGAGGCGTCTCACCAGCAACTTGTTTCTCTGCTGAATCTCGGCAAAGTGTGCCATGGCCGTGTAAGACCGCCTGAAATGCCCACACAACTTCCTGGCCTGCTTCAGGACGTCCTCTAAGCCTGGGTACTTTGACACAAATCTTTGAATGACTAGATTCAGCACATATGCCATGCAGGGTACATGTGTCAGCTTTCCCAAATTCAACGCGGAAATGAGATTGCTTCCGTTGTCACACATCACTTTGCCGATCTCCAGCTGGTGCGGGGTCAGCCACTGATCCACCTGTTTGTTAAGAGCAGCCAGGAGAGCTGGTCCAGTGTGACTCTCCGCATTGAGGCAAGACATGTCTAAGATGGTGTGACACTGTCGTTCCTGGCATGCAGCATAGGTCCTGGGGAGCTGGGGCTGTGTAGCTGGAGAGGAGATCGCAGCACCAGTAGAGTTGACAGCGAAGAGGATGTAGCAGGAGGAGAGGAGGTGGCAGGAGGCCTGCCTGCAAGCCGTGGAGGTGTCACAAGTTGGTCCACTGCACAGCCACGTACTCCCTGCTTGCCATCGGTCACCAGGTTGACCCAGTGGGCTGTGTAAGTAATGTACCTGCCCTGACTGTGCTTGGCAGACCAGGCATCCGTGGTCAGGTGGACCCTTGACCCAACGCTGTGTGCCAGAGATGACACCACTTGCCTCTCAACTTCATGGTACAGTTTGGGTATCGCCTTTTTAGAGAAATAATTGCGGCCTGGTATCTTCCACTGCGGTGTCCCAATGGCCACAAATTTATGGAAGGCCTCAGAGTCCACCGGCTGGTATAGTAACAGTTAGCGAGCTAACAGTTCCGCCAAGCCAACTGTCAGACACCGGGCAAGGGGGTGACTGGCAGAAATTGGCTTCTTCCGCTCAAAGATTTTCTTCACAGACACCTGGCTGCTGTGGGCAGAGGAGCAGGAACCGCTCAAGGTCAGAGGCGGAGTGTAGGAGGGTGGCTGTGAAGGTGCAATGGAGAAAGCGGCTGAAGATAATGCTCCTGAAGGAGGAAGAGTAGAAGGAGGGTGGCTTTTCTTTTGTGTGCTGCTTTTGCTCAGGTGCTCTTCCCATTGCAGTTTGTGCCTTTTCTCCATGTGCCTTCATAAGGCACTTGTCCCTACGTGGGTATTGGCCTTTCCACGGCTCAATTTTTGGAGGCAGAGAAAACAGATGGCATTGCTCCAATCTGAGGCAGACACATAAAAAAATTACCAGGCCGCTGAGCCCCCCTGGGGTGATGGCATTATGGTGGCATCAGCAGCTGACGTTGAAGGGCATTGTTGGCTGGCTGTACATAGGTGGCAATGCATGGCGCGGGACACTGCCGCCAGCTGTTTCTGACAATGTGCTCCCCCTGCTTCTTTCAGGAACTCGTCTCCTCCTACTCCTCTCTGACTCCCCCTCTGAACTGTCCCCCTGTTCATCTCCTCTATTTGGAACATACGTGGGATCCGTATCATCGTCATCATCATAATCATCCTACCCAGCTTCGTTTGCCTCAGACACCTCCAAAACTGCACCAACAGCAGGTACTTCATCATCCCCCTCCGCACACGTTTCATCCATAGTGTCGCCTAACTCAGACATATGAGGTGGTGTAACTTGCTTAGCGCCTTCATCTGGTTGTAATAATAACGGCTGTGCATCAGTGATTTCCCCACCAAAAAACTCCTGCGAACTGTCAAATGTAGCGGATGTGGTACTTGGAGTAGCGCTGGTGGCTGCGGAAGATGAGATGTTCTGTGTTAAATATCCAACCACGTCCTGACAATCTTAGGAGTTGATGGGACGTGCCTTCTTCTGAGCACTGTACTTTGGTCCAGGGCCGCACAAAATCACATCATTACGACCTCGCACAGACCTGCCGGGTGGCCTTCCTCTGGGTCTGCCTCTACCTCTGCCTCTACCTGTTTTGTCAGTTTTGTCCATATTGGGGGGGATGAAGTGAAAGGTATGCACTGACTTGAGTAATACAATGTGCAGTCACACAGGTGCAGTTAACAGGTATGCACAGAGTGGTATATCACACTGCATGCGCTCACGTAGGTGGGTGGGTGCACTGAAGTGAACAACAGTTAGTAGTAGGTATATGCAGTGATGGGTATTACAATGTGCACCTGTCACACACAGACTGGTACCGGACAGCACAGTGACACTGCATGCGCTCACGTAGGTGGGTGGGTGCACAGTGAACAATGGGTAGGTATATGCAGTGGGTATTACAAGGTGCACCTGTCACACACAGAGAGGTACTGGACAGGCACAGTGACACTGCGCGTGCTCACGTAGGTGGGTGGGTGCACTGAAGTGAACAACAGGTAGTAGTAGTAGGTATATATTACAATGTGCACCTGTCACACACAGACAGGTACCGGGCAGGCACAGTGACACTGCGTGCATTCACGTAGGTGGGTGGGTGCACAGTGAACAACAGGTAGGTATATGCGGTGGGTATTACAATGTGCACCTGTCACACACAGACAGGTACCAGACAGGCACAGTGACACTGCGCGCGCTCACGTAGGTGGGTGGGTGCACAGTGAACAACAGGTAGGTATATGCGGTGGTTATTACAATGTGCACCTGTCATACACACAGGTAGCAGTCACTGAATGTGCTGGTCCTGGCAGTGGCACACAGCAGGAATTACCAAGGCTGTCTATGCAACTCAAGTCCCTTTATTCAATTAACTTTTTCTCCCAAGTTTTCTCCTAGGTGATATTTTTACACCTTATCAATAAAATGGTTTTCAAGCCACTAGCCAGCAAGAAAATACTCAAAATAATTTTGATAGTACTTTTCACCTACTTTTTTGTACTTTTTTAATTGAAAAGTACTAGAAAGTTATTTTAAATTGAAGATGAAAAATTATCACCTAGGAGAAAACTCAGGTGAAAATGTGAATTGCATATGGGCCAGAATATTTTGTCAGTACTTTTCACCTACTTTTGGGTACTTTTACAATTGTAAAATAGTGAAGAGTTATTTTAAAGAATATGAAAATTATCTCCTAGTAGAAAACTCAAGAGAAAAAATTAATTGCATATAGGCCAATAATGACTTTTAGGCCAACAGCAAGCAAGTAAATACTCAGGATAATTTTGACAGTACTTGTTCACCGACTTTTTGGTAATTTTTTAATTGCAGATTGCTGAAAAGTTATTTTAAACAGAAGATTAAAAATTACCTTCTAGGAGATAACTTAGGAGAAAAAGTGAATTTAATAAGGGTCGTCATCCTTTTCTAAAATTAAGATGATAAATAAGTAAGGTGAGATAATTCATAAAATCGATTTTGTGAATCAACTGCAAGATGAGCCCGATACCAGGAGGAGAGAAAATTGTTGAGAAAAGATTAGAGTATCGGCCAATTCTCAATTTTTTTCTGTTAGGTTTAGGCCCTCTTTGCTTGGCAGCTCAGATGGGATGAGGAATTCATCTATCCTATGGCAGGCTTTGACATTTAGTGAAGTACATAGAGGATGACATGACCTAAGTTATGCAATGCTTCATTCAAGCCTGTATGTCATCAACAGTACTGTGTACACAGATTCGGATTTATCAGAGCCAACACCGACATGGCAGTCATGAGTGCAAAAATATTTCTCTGCAGTATGAAGTCAATCAGGTCACTGAAGTTCATTAAGTTACTGCTGGTTTTAATGCTGCAGTTTCAAAGTTCATTGACTGAGTATTAATTACATTTTATTGTTTAACTAGTTCACCACTAAGGGGTGTTTCCCCTTATGGACCAAAGCAATTTTCACCTTTCTGCTTCCATTTATTTGCCATTAACTTTATCACTACTTATCACAGGGAAATGATCTATATCTTGTTTTTTTCACCACCAATTAGGTTTTGTTTGGGTGGTACATTTTGCTAAGAATTATTTTATTCTAACTGCATTTTAAGGAAAAAAACATAAAATAATAATGGAAAGAATTCATTATTTCTTAGTTTTCAGCTATTAAAGTTTAAAAATAAAACTGTGGATAAAACACACACATTTTATTTGTTCATTTGTCCTGGTTATTTCAATGTTTAATCTCTGTCCCTAGTACAATGTATGCCGATATTATTTTATTTGGAAATAAAGATGTATTTTTCAGCTTTGCATTCATTTAGACTATATTACTAATTACAAATCCTTATTTGCAAAAATGACAGTAGTATACCCTTGTAACGATTGTGGAATTCTCTCCGTGGTCAGCACACAGGATGCGCGCTGACACTGCGGAAATCCTCCACAAGCGTATAATCTGAGAGAACCCAGCAAAAGGTGCAATGCACCTGTAGAGGGGAATTCCTGCCGGCAGATGGAGCCGTGGAGTGCAGAGGAACAGATCCTCTGCCTCTGCCCAGTCACAGATGCCAGATAGGAATTGTACGAGGGAAACCAAGTGAGAACGCAATCGCAAGAGCTGCGATTGCAAATGAGAAAGAGCACAGGGACAGAATGTATGTGCGTGCACCAATCTAGTCGCCAACCCGCGACGGTGAACACGCAACAGCAGAAACAAAGTAGGAACGCAATTGCGAGAGAAGCGATTGCCAGAAGTGACACAAGGCTGAGCAAGACAGAGCACGAGAGTAGCAAAGGCACAGCAAACAACAATGAGAAGATAAGGAAAATAACAAACGCTAGCTAAACGCGAACACCGCACTCATTCGCAACAGCGAACACGTTTACGGCGCGGTCTCCGCACGATAAGGGCAACAGAGACAAGCACGCCACCCTAACTAACCAACGCCACACAAACACGAAACAGAGAACGCGAACGCTTGCTTAACGGTTACCCCACCGAGCCTACAGCAAGCGTTCGAGATAACCTCCAAATAAAAAATCTCACATAGCGTAATACTGTATGGTTTTAAAAGCCTTAAAAATTTATTGCACTTACAATTTTCTCCAGGGAAAAGACAGCATGAGTTTTTCAACGGGCTCTCCCCCGTATTGGTGGCCTCCGAAGGGCTCCCCAAATGTTGCTACTCGGTCTAGCTGCCGCGCGGTCAGCCTTCCGTGTAGTTTCCGCGTTTGCCCCGCTGTTAGCTCTGCACTCCACGCCGTCTCAGGTCCCGCCCGTTTAGTTTCGTCACAGTGCGTGACTCATCAGGAGCTCCTGATGAGTCACGCACTGTGACGAAACTAGTCGGGCGGGACCTGAGACGGCGTGGAGTGCAGAGCTAACAGCGGGGCAAACGCGGAAACTACACGGAAGGCTGACCGCGCGGCAGCTAGACCGAGTAGCAACATTTGGGGAGCCCTTCGGAGGCCACCAATACGGGGGAGAGCCCGTTGAAAAACTCATGCTGTCTTTTCCCTGGAGAAAATTGTAAGTGCAATAAATTTTTAAGGCTTTTAAAACCATACAGTATTACGCTATGTGAGATTTTTTATTTGGAGGTTATCTGTCAGCACTTGTGGATTGGCCTAGCCCACTAAAGACACAGTTCGATAAGGTCGGGGGTGACCTGGGAATAACCCCAAGGCGAGACTAAGACCTAATTGGGGGTCTTAGAAAAGGGTGAGTCCCTTCCCAATATTTGGTGTGGTGGTGGTGAGAACCATTTTGGCAACACAAAAGAACTTTTATGATAGAGAGGATTTCCCTCCTTCAGGAGCAGGATTGTGTAGCGCTTAATATCAAACCCAACATTGAAATTTTAATATTTGTCCACTAGATGTCCAGCCACTTTATATTCCTCGTACTGTGAAAAGTAAGCAGGAACTTATTAAGGTATGTTTTTACTTTCACTTTTGATCACAGGCACTTTAATCTGTTAATGGGAGCATGTATTCCCATTCCCCGATAAGTGTACTAACAGGTGATAGGAAGATGACGTTGTGTCGGCTGAATGTGGATCAAACAATATGAACACATTACATGGTGAATATCAATCATTTCTTGATCTCTCTTCTATTTTCTAATTTCGCAATGTATTGATTTTTTTTGTCCCCTTTTCACTAAAGTTTTTCTTTAAAGGACAACTGTAGTGGGAGGTATGTGGAGGCTGCCATACTTATTTCCTGTTAAACAATACCAGTTGCCTGGCAGCCTTGCTCATCTATCTGGCTGTAGTAGTGTCTGAACAACACCAGAAACAAGCATGCAGCTAATCTTGTTAGATCTGTCAATAGTGTCATAGAAAGTGAAACCCCTGACCTGCTTCATGCTTGTTCAGGGGATATGGCTAAAAATACTAGAGGCAGAAGATCAGCAGGACAGCCAGGCAACTGGTATTGCTTAAACGGAGATAATTATGGCAGCCTCCACAACCCTCTCACTTCAGTTTACTTTAAGCTTGAATTTTTCCTGTCGGTAGATGCTAATAACAGCAACACATAGTTTTCTAACACCAACGACTCTCTTCTCAACATTACTTTTAAACAAAATGTTATAAATTTACTCAGAATGCTTAGGAGATTTTGGTCACTGTTTCTATCATTTGGTTTTTTTTTTTGGTTTACATATTGCCTAGTAACTTGTGTTAGAGAAAGAACTTGGGAAATTATGCCAAATATGCACAGTGTTATACACAGTGCTGAATGGAAAAGAGGAGCCCAGCCAGCTACAGGACAGGAGTAACTAGGTGCTGAAAGTTTCAATAGGCAAGAAGCATCATCAAAGAGAGGACTGCATTCTTCTCTAGACAGTTTTGGTGAAGTATGACAATAATCAGCAAAATTTCCATCTGTCTATAGAAAATAAATAGACCAGCTGCTATTTGAACAACAACTAGCTAGAGAAGAAGGTTCTATATAAAAGTTGCACTGCACAAAATACAAAAAAAAATATAAAACAGAATCAGAATCATTTATTTCACCAAGTACAAACAGGGGGTTGTAGCCAGAATTGGTTTTGGCTCATACAGGTTCTGGAAGGATGGAGGGGATAATGTCCGAAAGTCAAGAGCCGAGGCTGCCTAACTACGGCACCACCAGTCGCAATCATCTGTCATCCCTAAGGAGACATGGGGGGGGGGGGAGAGGAAGGCGAAGGTTCAACAGCGATGACACAGTTCTTCGTAGAAAACTGTGGTGATGGCTGATGCTGCTGAGGATCCTGATTGCTGACATCTGGCAGTGCTGGCCAAGGTTTTCCAGTTCCAAAGGTGCAGTAGTGTTAATTTCTGTGGTGGGCCCCAACTCCTGGGCAGCATTCAGCAGCGCTGGTCAAGATAATCTGGCTGTCACAGAAGCATCTGGCTGCGGTGGCCATTACTTCCAGTTTAGTGGCTGACGTCATAGAGGGTCTGAACCAGAGGTGTCCCTGCTGCGGTGGAGCAGCAGCAGCCAATGGATGGATGCAGCCAGCATCCAGCGAGGCCAAAGGTTTCCCGATCAGTGCAGTGTCCTACCTTGGTGGAGCCCTGATCTCTTGGGTAGCAGTAGTCTCCACAAGGCCTGTACCTGCACAGACAATGTACCCGGCAGCAGTAAGGTAGAAAAAACTCCTGGTCTCGGACTCCCCACGACCTGCACCAATGTACCAGGCTACAGCAGACCACACTGCACACTTACAGGGGAAAAACAAGGTGAATTGGTAGGAAAAAGGGAAGAAAAACAAGAAAAAGGCGCAATCCTGTGGTCATGGCTCCCAATTAATGCGCCATCTTCCTGAACAATATACTAAATAGCAAAAAAATGCTAACAATATTAAAATAGTTCTATACAGCAAGGAGGAGGAGGTGGCAGCACTTCCCTAACATACTACATCTGACTAACTAACTGCATAGATGTAAAGAGCCAAATTATAGGCAGGTTACACAACTTGCATACAAAATAGAGGATGTTGGCTTCCAAAAATAGTTTGCGCACAGAGTATTCCTGTACTAGACTCTTCCACCGCGTTCAGGGAGACTCATGTGTAACCTGCCTATAATTAGGCTCTGCACTTATATGCAGTTAATCAGTCAGATGTAGTATGTCTAGGGAAGCGCGGCCGCCTCCTCCTCCTTGCTGTATAGAACTATTTTAATATTGTCAATCAGTGATCTAGTGAACCCAGCAGCCATTGGCTTCTCTCAGTGCAATGCAGTTCTAATGGCTGCTGCAGTACCCAATGGTGGCCACTAATGGCGCCGTCTGAGCACATAAGTGGAAAGAGCCGCCACACGCCCCTATCTAAAGAGATTATATGCCATGCACGTAGCCTGGCATGTAGTGCCTCTAAATGATGGCGCCGCGCAGGCTACGGGCTGAGGCTGGCTGTCTAAGCTGGCCTGTGGAGAGACTGGACCCACAGAGGGATCGAACAGAAGGTGACATTACCCAAATGTATCATTTATACAATACTGTCATATATGGAAAAATAAAACAGGGAGATCGGGGAAGAGAAAAGTATTCCCTGTGTGGGACTGTATATGTATTAGGCGTCACACAATTGATGATATACTTACCTGTATGGTGGCTGAAAATATCATATGGCAAATATCAGCTAATAGGCTTTGTAGTGCTTTGGCTCAGTCAGGATGCCGAGGTGTCTGCTGACTGTCGTCATGTTCAGAAGGTCAGCATATGTCCAGCAATACCCATCATCCTCCAGGGAGTAAGTTGTTTTACTTGTTATAAAATTTTACTCGTTTTACTTGTTAGTAAAGGAACAAGGATTGTTCCACGCGTTAAAGTTTAAAAAAAAAATGTATTACGTATAAAAGTGCATATAGCCTTAAAGTACAACTGAAGTAAGAGAGATATGGTGGCTGTCATACTTATTTCCTTTCAAACAATACCCGTTGCCAGGCTGTTCTTTTGATCTCTTTGGATGCAGTAGTGTCTGAATCATACACCTGGAACTAGAACTAGCATGCAGCTAATCCAGTCAGATTTCAGTCAGAAATACCTCAGCGATATACTTGTTCAGGCTCTATGGGTAAAAGACAGAGGGTCAGCAGCACAGCCAGGGAATTTGCATTGTTTAAAAGGATATAAATACGTCAGCTCCCATATCCCTCTCAGTTAAAGGAGTTGTCAGGCGAAAATTATAAAAAAAAGTTTTACTCACCTGGGGCTTTCTCCAGCCTCTTGCAGCCCCGCTAAAGACCAGGCCATGTTTCACTAATCAGGCCACTGCAGCTTAAAGGGCTCGCTGCAGGGCCGCACATGTCAGCACACAAGTGATCCCCCCCTTTCCTTCCCACCAACAGAACTCTCTGTTGGTGGGGTCTGATCGCTCCCCAAATATTTGTTTGTTTTTTTTTATTAATATTTGTTGGTTTTATTTTCTAAAATTTTTGCTTTTGTTTTTATTTATTTTATATCCCTCCTTCCCCCCGCCAGCCAATCAGCATGATCGGCTGTCATAGGCTTCATAGGCTATACAATTGATTGATTACAAACATTTGAATGCAAATTTTAGTACTAGGCAAAGTAAGTAATCCAAGTGGAGTTATTCACGGATTAATTGGACGTTAACCATAGCGTTACGATTAGCAGGTTTGGTCTTTAGCTTTGCATGGTAAAAAAAAACAAAAAAACCTGCTATCCTTTAGATGCTGAAACATTTGGGAAAACCGCCAAGGGATGAGATGATGGCATTCACAAATCATCATCTGTCCGTTAAAACGTCTTTGAGGATTTGGAGCAATTTAAGTGAAAGTGTAGGAAGACCTTGTAGATAGCTGATGACATGGCCTTGGGCATACTCCTGTATTTCCAGAAAATAGGGCTTCATCCCTTATCGGATAGCTCTGTTTGCTCTATAAAACAACAAACAACCCAGTTTAGTCATCTGAAAATAAAGCTGAAACACTTACTATGCAATTATACACCCACATAGAATACAATACAGCAGCACTCAAGCATCACAACTAAAAGCCTAAAAATTGGAGGCAGCAGTATCCCTTCAAGCTGATGCAAAGTCACAAAAATAAGCCAAGCTACAGGTTACAGATTTGCATATCTATTCTTAAAAATCAGCTGCTCTATTTACATGTAACTCAGAAATGTGGTCATTCAGAACAACGGGCACAGAAGAATGGCTGTACGGCTACATACATCATTCAGCTATAAGTGAACATTTGTGGTTACCCACATTGCACCACTGCTGAATATTCAAATTATCTCTTTATACCCCTGTAGCCAGGCAAGCATCCAGAACCGCTGGTGTATAGCAAGCCTATAGCTTTAAATGATGTGGCTGTGTAACAGTTAAAGCTATAGGCTTGCTATACACCAGCGGTACTGGATGCTTGCCTGTCTACAGGGGCATAAAGAGATTATTTGCATATTCAGTAGTAGTGCATTGTGGGTAACCACACATGTTCACTTATAGCTGAATGATTGCAAGTTTCCTTCTGTTTTATGAAGGCAAATCACACCAAGCATTGCTTTTTTTAGTAGGAGGGCTTTTCCGTCTCTTTTGGCCCCCTATCTTAGTGGTTTGGGACACCCCGAGCTGCTTGGTTACTCGGTTATACACTTTAGATAGAACAGATAACTGAGATAGCATTGCTCTAGCCCTCCATATGCTCATTGTAATCCTAGCTGTTGTTAAGGATCTTGCAGAGAGAAAATATCACAGCCCAAACTGGTATAGTAAAACAAATGAAAAGTGAATACTTACAATGTTGGGTTGCTGTGGCAAGCAACCAGTGCTAGATTATCCCACTTAGCATCCCAAGCAGCTGATCAAGTCTAAGGGGCCCCATCAGCACTTAATCCGGCCCTGGTATGTTTTACATAGCGTACGTCATGCGTGCCAACAGGCAGCGCCACTTTCCCTCCATCCCGGCCTGGGCAGGGGCTGACGTGTCAGCGTGTGTCGTGTCAGCCTATGCTTACTGTGACTGATGCTGCTGAGCTGATGTCATTCTCTGTTGGCCTAGCTTTAGAGAGTTGACTCACACATATACCAAAATAAACTATATTCAGCCCAGAGGACAACGCATTTCGTGGCTTTACAGCAGCTTCATCAGGTCAGTAAAAGTGCCAGATGGGTATCATGGTAGAGTCTTGGAATACCAACCTAGCTGTTGGTGTTCCATACTGGAATAACCTCCCTATTCCCATTCCCAAAGACGGCAAGTAAGAAAATTTTTTTTCAAACATTGCAGTAAAAAACAGTAGTATACAGTAGATAAATATACACATATACACACAGTATGTATATATATATATATATATATATATATATATATATATATATATATATATATATATATTCATATATATATATATATATATATATATATAATAGAGTAAGTGCCTCAACCTTCGAGCAAGAAGAAGAAGTACTTTGCATGAGAAAATGTATGCGTGCTCAATCACCAAGTTTTAGGCTTCTTTTCCATGGACTGTTGAGCTGTGTGCTCAGCAAGCAGTTACCAGGCAGCAGCAAGCAGTTACCAGGCAGCAGCAAGCAGTTACCAGGCAGCAGCAAGCAGTTACCAGGCAGCAGCAAGCAGTTACCAGGCAGCAGCAAGCAGTTACCAGGCAGCAGCAAGCAGTTACCAGGCAGCAGCAAGCAGTCACCAGGCAGCAGCAAGCAGTTACCAAGCAGCAGAGAGCAGATACCAGGCAGCAACAAGCAGTTTCCAGGCAGCAACAAGCAGTTTCCAGGCAGTAGTGAGCAGTTGTAAGCAGGCCCGGCCCTAGACCATTTGCCGCCTGAGGCAAACTTTAAAGAAATCGCCGCTGCGTTCCCCCCACCCCCCTTCGTGGGTGTGGGGGGGCCGCCCGAGCTGGAGGGGATAGCGGGCAGGAAGGGGGTATTGGGGCTAGCGGCGGGGAGGGGGGTCGGACCCCCCCCTCCCTCGCCTGGGTCCCCCGTCCTCCGCTCCCCTCCAGCTTGTTATGCGCGCTGGCTGGCTGCAGCTGTAAGAGGCAACGGGCGGGGATCACTCACCTCTTCCTCGTTCCAACGTGCGCTCCACTGACGTCACTTCCTGCTACGCCGCAGGAAGTGACGTCAGTGGAGCGCACGTTGGAACGAGGAAGAGGTGAGTGATCCCCACCCGTTGCCTCTTACAGCTGCAGCCAGCCAGCCAGCCAGCGCGCATAACAAGCTGGAGGGGAGCGGAGGACGGGGGACCCAGGCGAGGGAGGGGGGGTCCGACCCCCCTCCCCGCCGCTAGCCCCAATACCCCCTTCCTGCCCGCTATCCCATCCAGCTCGGGCGGCACTCCACACCCACGGACGGGCGGGTGCCGCCCCCTCAGAAGCGCCGCCTGAGGCAAACGTTTCACCCCGCCTCATGGGCGGGCCGGCCCTGGTTGTAAGAGTTTGAGAGGCATGTTACTGCCTATCAACTGTCCGTGGAAAAGAGGCCTACCCTAGCAAGTCTGGCTTTGCAAATCTGGCCTAATTGGCTATTCATGAGGCAATGCTCATGCAAATATGCATTTGCTTTTGCATGCCAAACTATGCAGGGTCAAAAAACCAATACTGCAAAGCAGTCGCCCTGCTACATGCCAGTGATGAGCGAAAATGCAAACATTTGTTTCGATAAATTTTTACCGAATTTTCGCCTAATTTCGTTTTGACAGGCAAATTTTCCATCTCATTTTTTCACGTTAATTTTCGCCTAAGGCCAGTCATTTTCGCATTACTTGCGTATGATTGCGGACATTTTCCACATAAGGGCATTAGCGCCCGCATTCAGAGAAGTTTCTTGCGCATTATTGCAGGCATTTTTCCGTATAAACGTCCGCATAGATTGAATTTCCATGCGGATTATTGTGGACATTTTTCCGCATAAGGGCATAAGCATCCGTATACAATGAATTTTTGATGCTGGTCAAAAACGCAAATATTTCTGAAGATTTTCGTGAAAATTCGCCAAAAACGAAAACGGATTTTCGAGGCGAAAATTCACAAGCAACACTGCTACATGCTACATTAGCACTATCCAGGAGCGCCACGGGGAGGATTCCCAATGCCCCCCTTTTATACAACCGGGAGGACCACAGGGTCCCAGGCTCTCTCACTGCCTGGGAACCACAGCGACACCCCGGAGGGGGAGGCGCAGGCGACCCCCCCCCCAAGCGTGGCCAGCGTCGGGGAGAGCCGTCCACACCCACCACCCACCAACGCTCTTGGGGGCACCACATGAGAAAGGAGTGAAGCATGGATCACCCCGAGCTTTAGAGCTCAGGGCTGGCTCACATACAGCACTCCAGGGGGGGGGGGGGGGGGAGGACAGGTGCAGACAACTCACTCCAGGGCTCACACCACCGGAGCAAGCCATCCACCACCTGCCTCCAAAGGATACAAACTGCACTAAATGCTTTCCATGAGAAACTTAATGCGCATGTAGCAGAACGCAATGGACGTTAAGGTAAGTGCCTGTTTTTAATATTGGGAGGCGGGTGCAGACGGCTCTCCCTGGTGCTGGCCACGCTTGGGGGGGTCGCCTGCAGCACCTAGCCTCCCCCTCCGGGGTGCCGCTGTGGTTCCCGCGGTCCCTCCGGTTGTATAAAAAGGGGGCATTGGGAATAGGGATGCTCAAATTCAGCTTCGGGAGATATCCGGATTTTTGCTATCCGGATATCTCCCAGTAATGCTGTGCGGGCTGGGCGGGGGGTCAAGCTTACCTCTCTGACGTCTTCTTCGGTCGTCCCTCGGCGCCTCCCACGATACGCTCCATGCGTGTCACGTGATTACAAACACTTCCTCCTTCAACCCGGAAGGAGGAAGTGTTTGTAATCAGGTGACGGCCGCTTGGACCGCATCGTGGGAGGCGCTGAGGGACGACCGAAGAAGACGTCAGAGAGGTAAGCTTGACTCCCCCGCCCAGCCCGCACAGCATTACTGGGAGATATCCGGATAGCAAAAAATCCGGATATCTCCCGAAGCCGAATTTGAGCATCCCTGATTGGGAATCCTCCCTGTGGCGCTCCTGGATAGTGCTAATGTAGCATGTAGCAGTGTTGCTTGCGAATTTTCGCCTAAGTCATTTTCGCATCGAAAATCCTGTTTTCGTTTTTTGGCGAATTTTCACGAAAATCTTCAGAAATATTTGTGTTTTCGACCAGCATCGAAAATTCATTGTATGCGGATGCTTATGCCCTTATGCGAAAAAATGTCCACAATAATCCGCATGGAAATATAGACTATGAATGTATTTTGTAGGTACTGATCTTTTGCAGGAACGGATCTTTTGCAGATAATGATCTTTTGAATGTGTACAGCAACTTTGTGTGCAGCATCTTGCAAATATTTCTATCTAATGGGGAGTGCAGCTCAATAGAATAGACTGTGTAGGTGTGGCTCTGATACTACATGGAACGGGGTAAAATTGGTCTGTGATCTTTCATTTTTCCAAAGACTTTTATCTGATGTGTGTACCCACCTTTTTTCTTCTTGCTTCAAGGTTGAGGCACGTACTCTATTAGATAGATAGAAGATGCGGCGTATGCTACGACGCGGGACGGCTAGTATATATATATTCATATATATATATATATAATTTTTATACACACATATATATATATATATATATATATATATATTTTTTTATTTTTTTTTTCTAATACTACACTAAGTGGAAAGGTATAGTGCTGCCCATAATTATTCATACCCCTGGCAAATTTTGACTTTATTTTACAGTTGCACAGAGGCGCCAGTAGTATAAAAAGAGCTAAAAACGTAAAAAAGGAGGAGGTAGTGGTAGACTTACCTCCCCGAGGTAGACACAAGATACTGTTGATTCAAAAACTATTTATTTACATACTACAGACAAGTGCAACGCGTTTCACTGGCATATCTCACTTCATCAGGCCACAACAAGGAGTGCACAACTCATGCATAGCTTACTACTAGACCTGCATGAGTTGCGTACTCCTTGTTATGGCCTGATGAAGTGTAGATATATATATCATATATATATATATGTACATATATGTACATATATATATATCCAGAAGGCCCCCTGCCGAGGCCCTAGCAACCAATCAGAGGAGGGGAGCCTGGCCCTCCCCACCTCTATATAAGGCGGCGGTCATCTTAAGGAACGGGTCCCTTGCTGTGTGACTATGCGGTACTGAGAGCATCTCCAGTGCTGCTGTGTGTCTTAGCAAGTGCTTTTCAACTGTTTTACCCAGCATTTTTGCAAACAAACACATTCTGAACACATTTATTGCACTCATTTATAGTTAGTTAGTGATTTGATTGTTATAGTTCAGTTAGGGATTATAGTTATTAGTAGTTGTTACCTACGTACTAGTTTACTTAATTTGTACTGCTAGTCTGTGAGTTTAATTAGTGCCGCAGGTTTCACTACTACTGTATAATAGTTACTTCACAGGCCACTAGGCCAGGCCAGCATCTGTTGTCATCTGCCCGACCCTATTGATTGCATCTGTGTGTGACAGACTTTTATTTGTCACTGTCTGTCACACGAGTTAGTTATTGACTACTGTAGACTACACTACTGTTAGTACTACTACTATTTAAAAAAAACAAAAAACTTTCATTTTTTTTTGTCACTCACCACCAGTCACCACCAACCCAGACTCTTTATTAAAGTTTACATCCTTTCCCGCCCTTTATATATATATATTTTTCTTATTGTATTTGTATATTATTGCACAATGACTGGCAGGGGTAGAGGGCAAGGCACCACCAGGAGAGGCAGTGCCACTGCCAGCACCAGCAGGTCTGTTACTGGTCCACCGCCAGCCACTGACCGCAGAGTTGTGGAGGAGGGAGCAGAGGCGCAACAGCAGCGTGTTGTGCCCATCTTTGAGACGGGTCGTCACCCCCGGTCCATTGCGGAGAGTCAGGCACAGGCTGTCGTGGAAATGATGGTGGAGCATCAAGCCACCGTTTCCAGCCAGACCTCCAGCACCAGCGAGACCAGTGCCACCACCACCAGCACTCCGGTCAGCAGCAGGCCTCCACCACCGCTTGAGATCATGTCGACGCCAGCGACCAGCCTGCCCTCACTGAGCTCGCTCTTCACCAGAGGGACCGCAAGCATTTTGAGGGATGTTGTGGAACAGTTTGAGGAGGAGATGATGGGGGCATACAAGGAGGAGGAGGAGGAGTATGAGGTGGAGGAGTTTGTTGTTGGTGCACAACAACCACAATTTTATGAGGAGGAGGAGGGGCCTGATGTAGGGGATGTTGAGGCAGAGGAGTTGGTTGAGGGCTCAGAGGAGATGTTTGGGGATGATGATGAGGTGCTAGATCGTCCCCATGTGCCACAACCAGCACAGTTGGTTGATGGCAGCTCGTCATCGGAGGAGGAGGCATCTCTGGCACAGAAGCGTGGCAGCAGCATGGTGGCCAGCACAGGGCGTGGAAGGCAGGAGCCACAGCCTGCTGCTTCAGCTGCTACCACCACCCGCACCAAAGCTCCTCCAAGCAAAGGAAAAAAAACACAGCCCTCCAAAGGCAAAAAAAACTCCCCAGCCCTCAAGCTTGAAGGGCAAATTGAAATCCCCAGTCTGGCGGTACTTCACTGTGTGCGTTGACAACAAGACCCGTGCCATTTGCCACCGCTGCGGTGCCAGCCTGAGCAGAGGTCACAATCTGAACAAGTTGGGTACCTCGTGCCTGCAGACCCACTTGGAGACCAAACATTTTCAGGACTACAGTGAGTGTCTGAAGCTGAAGGACATTGGCGCAGGCAGTGGTCAGAGCCATACAGCCACTGCACAGACTTCAGCAGCAGCAGCAGCAGCAGCAGCAGCATCTCACCCTCCTGCTCATCCAGCATCAGCAGCAGGAGCACAGAAACTCACTGCTCCCTCCCCCCCCCCCCCCCCCCCGGGCAGCCAGTCCTCAGTGGCCTCATCAGCTCCCTCCACAGTTGCCTCCTCATCCTCCCGTGCAGGCAAACGCCGCCAGACCCTGCTCAGCGAGTCCTTTCCCAGTGTGACCAAGGTTCTGCCTCCCACCAACAGGTGCATCCGGGGGCTAAACGGGTTGCTTGCCCAGGCCATGTGCTCCAAGCTCCTGCCATACTCCTTTGTGCAGGAGGGGAGTGACATGAGAACGTTCCTACAGTACGGGATCCCGAAGTGGCAAATCCCAAGCCGCCACTACTTCTCCCACACAGCGATTCCAGCACTGCACCGCTTTGCTATGGTGAACGTGGGCCACTTGCTCGTTCACGCCGTGATCCACGTCACCATGGATTCATGTAGCAGCCGTTTTGGGACAGACCGCTACCTGTCCTTCACGGCCCACTGGGTCAGCCTGATGTAATGCGACAGCGAGGAAGCAGCAGGTTCATCCTCGGGGCGCATCAGCGGCACCAGTTATCCACTATGTGGTGCTACCACGCAGGGTCAGGGGAGAAGCAGCAGCTCCTGCCGCCAAGCGACCCCGCCTCAACAGCAGCATGAAGGCCCGCCATTGCCAAGCGCTGCTGGAATTGCGAAGCCTGGGGAAGAGTGGTCTCACGGCAGCCAACATGCTCCGCTACCTGAGGGAGTAGGAGAAGACGTGGCTGACCCCCAGAGGCCTCAGAGTCGGATTGGTGGTGTCCGACAATGCGGCCAACCTGCTGGCTGCCATCACCAGGGGGCACTTGACCCAAGTCCCCAGCTTGGCCCACGTCCTGAACCTGGTGGTGCAGAAGTTCCTGCACACCTACCAGGGGATGGACAATCTGTTGGAGGCGGCTCGGAAAATTATGCGCAGTTTCCGCCGCTCAGCCGCAAACCTGGCCGACATGCAGCAGCGCGAGGGCCTGCCACGACACCGCCTTGTCATCGATGTGCCAACTTGCTGGAATTCCTCCCTGGCAATGTTGGAGCGGCTGGTTGAGCAGAGGAGGGCTGTCAACTGCCACATCGTTGAGGGCACTCTCGCCGGCACCACCAAACTCCAGCTCCTCTCCATTGCACAGTGGGGGCAGACGCAGCAGGTCTGCTTGGTGTTGGCTCCCTTCCTGCAGGGAACCAACCTGGTCAGCGAGGAACAGGCATCCCTCTGCCAGTGGGTGCACTTTGTTTGTCTGCTGGACTGGGCACTTTGTGATCTGCTGGATGTGGGAGAGGAGGCCCTGATCCAGCTGGAACAGCAACCACCTGGATTTTGAGTTGTTGGAGGAGGAGGAGGAGGAGTTGGAGGTCCTGGACATTGCTGTTGAGGGGGAACAGTGGAGCGCTGCTGCAGTGGTGCGAGGGTGGCGAGAGGAGGAAGAGGCTCAGGGGCCAGAGGAGGAGGACAGCGAACTTGAGGCCAATGACACTGATGTCTCTGCTGGACGGTTCACCCTGTTCCCCATGGCAGCACACATGCTGCGGTGCCTGCGCACATACCCCAGGGTTAAACATATGCAGGCTCGGGAGGACGCCTGCATCAGCATGATCCTGGACCCACGGCTGAAGGGGAACGTGGCTCAGTTCCTGTCTGCTGGAGACCCTGAGCAGCGAACAAGGGAGTTGCAGCAGATCTTTGTTCAGCGATTGGAGGAAGCCTTTCCCCAGCCTTCCACCCCCTCTGTCCCTGTCCAGCCAGCACAGCAGCCAGTGCCTGCAGCCAGCAGCAGCATCAGGTGCCCAGGAAACCTGCTGCCCTTGACAAAGGCACTCTACACGATGGGGGAGCAGCCGAGAGAGGAGGTGTGTGCAGCAGCATCCTCCTTTTAAAGTCAAAGCTAGCACCTGGCCCAGATGGTGGCCAACTACATGGGGTCCTTTAGTGGGCTTGACACCGGTGAGGAGCGCTTGCAGATCTGGAGTGAGCTGGTGCAGTATGCCCTGGAAGTCCTGTCTTGGTTTGAAGGGGGTTCCAGCATGCTGTCCAAGAGGTGCTTCAGTGCGGCCGATGGCTTGGTCACTGAGAAGTGCTCTCGTCTGTCCCCAGAGTCCATGGACAGACTCACATTTTTGAAGATCAACCAGGCCTGGATTGAAGGCACGTTCCAGGCACCTGTTGTCGGTGAGAGGAGGACATGAGGTGCCTGGGAATTATTTTTTCACAACTTAAACCTTCAGTCCCCTGCTAATTTGGCCTGGTTTTTCTGTAGGTGCTGTGGCACCAACACTAGGTATCATGGCCCGTTACATTGCCTGCTGCCAAACGTCACTCGTCCTCCTGCTGCTGCTGTATTTAATATCCTACTGTCTGTGTTCCCACCGCCAGGGTCCACAGAATTATGTGCTGCTGCCATGCGCCACTAGCTATTACGCTACTACATTAGCTACATTTTTTTGTGTAAAAAAAAAATTCTGAGGTGTCTGGGTTGAAAACTGTGCTGTCCCAGTTGTGTATTGGACACAATGTGGGCTTCACGACTGCTGTCCGGAACCTCCTGCTGTATGGTGTTTATTATTACAGCTGTGGTACCAACGCTAGGTACCATGGCCCGTTACATTGCCTGCTGCCAAACGTCACTCGTCCTTCTCCTCCTGCTGCTGTGTTCTCACTGCCAGGGTTCACAGAATTATACGCTGCTGCCATGCTCCACTAGCTATTACGCCACTACAATAGCTACATTTTTTGGTCAACAAAAAAATTCTGAGGTGCTCTGGGTTGAAAACTGTGCTGTCCCAGATGTGTATTGGACACAATGTGGGCTTCACGACTGCTGTCTGGAACCTCCTGCTGTATGGTTTTTATTATTACAGCTGTGGTACCAACATTAGGTGCCATGGCCTGTTACATTGCCTGCTGCCAAACGTCACTCCTCCTCCTGCTGCTGCATTTAATCTCCTGCTGTCTGTGTTCCTGCCGCCAGGGTCCACAGAATTATGCACTGCTGCCATGTGCCACTAGCTATTACGCCACAAATTTAGCTATGCTTTTGAAGAAGAAAATTTACAACAGTTGAGTTCTGTAAGGCCCGGTTCACATTAGCGGTTGTTTGCCAAACGGACCGGATGACCTGACCGGATCCGGACCGGATCCGGATCGGAACCGTACGGTTCTGATCCGGATCCGATCCGGATCCGGTCAGGTTGCATCAGGTGGTAATCAGGATGCGATCCGGATCCGTTTGGCAAAGTTAACGTAAAAAAAAAAAAAAAATGTTGGGGTCTGGGAGGTCAGCAGAAGGGGGACCTGTGAAATCAGGCCCTCTGCTGTTTAGCACTCACCTCCACCTCCGACATGCTGCCAACATCCTGCCAACACCTCCAGCTCGTGCTGCTCCACTCCGAAATGCTTGCCCATGTGTCCCCAGCCAATATCGCCGCAACAATCCGCATAGGAAGTGGGGTAGAACATCCGGATTTCTCAGCCAGTGTGTTGAGCGGCCTCCGGTTCCCATTTGTTTGTATTGGCCGGATGGTGCAGTCCGGCTCCGCCCCGGATACGGCTGCCGGAGGGGCCGGATGAAAAAATAGCGCATGTTGGAACGGAGGCCGGAGTCCGGATCCGGCCCGGATCCGGTCCGGCTCCGGTTCTGCAGAACGGACCCATGTGAACGGACGCATAGGCTTTAATTGCTATGCCGTGCGTCCGTTCCGTCCGTTCTGCAGGCGGTGCGGCTCCGGCACGGCGATTCCGGAGGGCCACCGCAAGTGTGAACCGGGCCTAAGGAGTTGGGTACAAGAGGAAGAATATGAACACAAAAAAAAAAGATGGTGGTGAAGAAGAAGAAGAATAACCAGGTGAAGAAGAAGAACCAGGTGAAGAAAAAGAAGAAGAACCAGGTGAAGAAGAAGAAGAAGAACCAGGTGAAGAAAAAGAAGAACCAGGTGAAGAAGAAGAACCAGGTGAAGAAGAAGAACCAGGTGAAGAAGAACCAGAAGAAGAAGAACCAGGTGAAGAAGAACCAGATGATGATGAAGAAGAAAAAAAACCAGATGATGATAAAGAAGAAGAAGGAGAAGAACCAGATGATGATGAAGAAGAAGAACCAGATGATGATGAAGAAGAAGAACCAGGTGAAGAAAAAAGATGAAAAACCAAGTGAAGATGAACCAGAAGAAGAAGAAGAACCAGGTTAAGAAGAAGAAGAACCAGGTGCCAGTGAAGAAGAAGATGATAAAGATGATGGTGATGAGAAAGAAGACGGTGAAGAAACAGATGGAGAGAAGAAAAAGAAGAAGGTGAAGACGGTGAAGAAGCATAAACAAGAAATGCAGGAAAAAAGTTTTCCATCAATTTTTTTTTAAATTACACCAATTTAATTGTGATTTTCCTTTAAAAAATGCTTTAAGGCCATCCGAATTCGTGATCACGACTCTTACCTGAATTCAATTACCGATCACCACTCGAATTTGAAATTGAATTCTATGGTCGTGATCACGGCTGAATGCGAATTTGACCCGGACCCAAATTTGAATGTACTCGAATCGAATTTGGGTACATTTGAGCATGACTGCTCCCTACACAGATTCTCAAATGGATTCAAGTCAGGACTCTAGCTGGGACACTCCAAAACTTTAATGTTGTTGTCTGCTAACCATTTCTTCACCACTTTTGCTGTGTGTTTTGCGTCATTGTCATGCTGAAATGTCCACTGGTGCCCAAGGCCAAGTTTCTCTGCAGACTGCCTGCTGTTGTCGTTAAGAATCCTTATGTATTGCTCTTTTTTCATGGTGCTGTTTACTGTGATTAGGTTCCCTGGTCCAGTGGCTGAAAAACACCTCCAAAGCATTATTTTCCCACCACACCATGTTTGATAGTGGGGATGGTGTACTTTGGGTTGAAGGCTTCACCTTTTTTACACCAAATGAAGGAAACATCATTGTGACCAAACAATTCAATTTTTGTTTCATCTGACCATAACACAGAAGACCAGAAGTCTTCTTCTTTGTTCAGATGAACATTTGCAAAGGCCAAACTAGCTTTTGTGTGTCTTATCTGGAGAAGTGGTGTCTTCCTTGGTCTGCATCCGTGGAACCCAGCAGTGTGCAGTGTCCATTGGATTGTCTGCCTTCAGACATTGCCACCAGCAGAGCCTAGATTCATCTCTCTCACTATCCTCTTGTCCAGCACAGGTGTCACTTTTGCCTTCCGGCGACCACGTCCTCTGAGATTTTCCACAGTGCAGAACATCTTGGATTTTTTAATAATACTTTGCACTGTCGGCACTGGAACTTGAAAACATTTAGAAATGGCCTTGTAGCCCTTTCCTGACTTATGAGCAGCCACAATGCGCAGCCGCAGGTCCTCACTGAGCTCCTTTGTCTTAGCCATGACTGTCCACAAACCAACCGCAGAAAGCTGCTATTTTTCACCTGTTGAGTTGATTAAAACAGCTGTTCCAATTAATCAGGGTTATTAGGATGCTTTAGAACAGCTTGGACTATTTGGAATGGTATAGAACTTTGGCTTTTCCCACAGACTGTGACAGTTTGTGAAGGGTATGAATAATTTTGGACTGGACACTTTTTGCTCAAATGTAAAAAAAAAAGCTGAGATTTTTTTTTTTCAAAATAATGCTTTTTGTACATTGTCTTATTATCTTTTGGGAGACACCTATGTCATTTCCCATCAAAAAATGACTTGCTGGTTGAATAAAAGTAACTTTAAAGAGACGCTGAAGCGAGAATAAATCTCGCTTCAGAGCTCATAGTTAGCAGGGGCATGTGTGCCCCTGCTAAAACGCCGCTATCCCACGGCTAAACGGGGGTCCCTTCACCCCCAAACCCCCTCCCCCCTGCAAAATCAACGACCAACTTGGTAATAAATTTTGCTCTTCCTGGAGGCAGGGCTAACGGCTGCAGCCCTGCCTCTCAGCGCGTCTATCAGACGCGCATCGCCGCCTCTCCCCCGCCCCTCTCAGTGAAGGAAGACTGAGAGGGGCGGGGGAGAGGCGGAGGTACGCGTCTGATAGACGCGCGGGAGGCAGGGCTGCGGCGGTTAGCCCTGCCCCAATGCGGAAGCGCTCCCCCGCTGCATGGAGGGGATTTGGGGGATCAGGGACCCCCGTTAAGCCGCAGGATAGCGGCGTTTTAGCAGGGGCACACATGCCCCTGCTATTTATGAGGTCTGAAGCGAGATTTATTCTCGCTTCAGACTCTCTTTAAGTCAAAATTTGCCAGGGGTATGCATAATTATGGGCAGCACTGTATGTGTTTGTTTTCTGGAAATCTTCAGTTCCCCTTTAAAGTGTACCTGACTCTGAGATCAAAGAGGTCTCAGCTTTTATATTTACCTGGGGTTCCTCCAGCCCCCTTGAGACCACTTGGTCCCTTGCCATTTTCCCTGGCCATTCCTGTCTCCTATTGGACAACCCGGTATTCTGGCAGAATCGCGCTATGTCGTGCATGCGCGGCCTGGCGGCGCGCACTCCTGTGTCATGCTGTCACTCTCCTGTCAACATGCTGCTAAGTGCTGATCACTTACTGCCGTGTCTCTGTGTCTCCCTGCAGGAAAGAAAACCACCGGAACCTGTCGAAAGCCGCTGGAAGATATCAACTGCATTTCTGCAAGCTTGCAGAAAAGCATTTGGCCGACGCGCCAACAGACGCCCATGTGAACCAGCCATAAGGAGGGATGACATCAAGCCGAATCCCCGGTACTGTAAACAGTTTACCGGAGCTGGACGCAGAGGAGAATATGCGATCATCGCTGGAGAGAGCCTCGGTGAGTAAAACTCCCTGTTCTCTACTCACAGCGGCGCTGGGGGACCAGGAGGGGGGGTGGGGGATCAGGAGGGATGTATGATCAGAGGGGGGATCAGGAATGCCTCCGCTAGTAACAGGAGAGAGGAATGGACGATTAGTGAAGGGAGGGGGCATGGCAGACCGGCCCGCTGCTAGTAACTTCTCTGCCCCGCCGGCTCTGTGGGCTTCCCAGAGACTGATAGATGCAGGTTGGCACACTATGGGTAGCACAGATCGCTACCCACAGTGTGCTGACAGGCATCCATCAATTCTAGGGAAGCCCACAGAAGCAAAAGAAAAGTGGAGCCGGCAGCGCAGAACAGCTAGAAATCTCCCTGGCGGTATGGACGGGCCTGACTAGTCCATAACACTTTCAGCGAGTTTTAGCAGGACGAGTCAGGCTTGTCATTATCGCAAGGGAGGTTAAAGGGAAGGTCCAAGCAAAAAAAATAAAATGAGTTTCACTTACCTGGGGCTTCTACCAGCCCCATGCAGCCATCCTGTGCCCTCGTAGTCACTCACTGCTGCTCCAGTCCCCCGCTGGCAGCTTTCTGACCCCGGAGGTCAGGGCCGAATTGCGTACATTTTTACACATTCCCGCTAATGCAGGAACATTAACACATACATTTTTACGCGTTAGTGGTGCAACGAGTACATTTTTGTTCCTGCACTAGCTGGAATGCGTAAAAATGTATGCAATGTGGCCCTGACCTCCGAGGTCAGAAAGCTGCCAGCGGGGGACTGGAGCAGCAGAGAGTGACTACAAGGGCACAGGATGGCTACATGGGGCTGGAAGAAGCCCCAGGTAAGTAAAACTCATTTTTTTTTTTTGCTTGGACCTTCCCTTTAAGATCAAACAGCAAAATTGTAACAGTGAAAAAAATACATGAAGTTTCATTTCATTACGATTATATGCATAATTTTCATAACTATGATTATTTTCTTTATAGTTAACTCATAATGATACACATTTTTGTGTAATTACGACTATTTTTTTCATAATTGTTATTGATTACAATGAATTTTTGCAAAATTAGGATAAATAAAATGAAGCACAAAATTACAAGTTAACTCAAAACAACAATACAACATTATGAAATATGATGTGACAATACAAATTACGACTAAATATATTATGGGTTTGCAAAACATTTGAATTAGGATTTTGCATCGTAATTATAAATTACGATGAGAAATGAAGCATATGTGAAATTTTGGCTCATCACTGTTTAAATTGAAACATAGATCAGTGCAAATATGTATTTGTGCTCCTAAGAACTATTTGCAATTTGATGTTATTAAAGGGGAACTTCAGCCTAAACAAACATACTGTCATTAAGTTACATTAGTTATGGTAATTAAAATAGATAGGCAATATAATCTCTTCCTCACCCTGTTTTAAAAGAACAGGCAAATGTTTGTGATTTCATGGGGGCAGCCATCTTTTTCATGGGGGCAGCCATCTGTTTGGTTGAAAAGAGGTGACAGGGACCATGAGACACAGTTTGCTTAAAAACAAGAAGAGAATCGAGAGCCCAATATGGTGCAGTATTGTCAGGTAAAATGAAGAGTTCAATACAATTTTATGTACCCCACTCAGGTTAAGAAGTCACTCTCTGTAGATAGTAGATGGGGATGCACCCCTCCACCCAGGGTGGACTAGAAGATCAGCAAAAACTCGGTATACAGAGGCACCAGCGTAGAGTAAAACGTTTTAAAAAATGTTTAAAAGCAGAGGGGGACGTTAGGGTGGACTCACCTCCCTCTTACAAAAAAAGAAAACTCACTTGAGTCTCGATAAAACAGAATTGACAGATAATTTATTCAACTCCACAAATGCAACGCGTTTCTTGGGCGTGACCCCGCTTCTTCAGGCAAAAATGGGAGCACAACTCACTGGGTCAAGCAGTGGGTCTGGCGCTCAAACCTATTGCTTGACCCGCTGATCTATACTGGGGCACCTACCTATCTAACCTATACTGGGGGTACCTACTTTTCTAACCTGTATTGGGGGCACCTACCTACCTAGCTAGCCTATACTGGTGGCAACTATATGGGCTACCTAACTAACCTATACTGGGGGCACCTACCTATCTAACCTATGCAGGGGGCAACTATACTGGCTACCTATATTTGAGGCGCCCACCTAGGTAACCTGTACTGGGGGCACCTACCTATCTAAACTATACCCAGGGCACCTGCCTATCTAATCTATACTGGTGGCAACTATACCAGCTACCTATACTGGAGGCACCTACCTGGCTAACCTATACTGGGGGCAACTATACTGGGGCACCTATGCCTGGCTACCTGTACTGGGAAGACCTATGCCTGGCTACCTATACTGGGGTACCTATGCCTTGCTACCTATACTGGGGGGACCTATAGCTGGCTACCTATACTGAGTGCAACTAGACCAGGCTAACCTATACTGCAGGCACCTATACCTGGCTCCGCGGGGGGGGGGGGGGGGGGGTGCAATTTTTACACCATCGCCCTGGGTGCATTTTAGCCTAGATACTGCCCTGCATGTAGCAGTAGATGCTCTCGCCTATGTCTCTCACCCAGATGACAGTCACATAGACATGAATGCACAAATTGACTAAGTCTTGGTGATTGGCTATGAAGCACAGAGATACTGATGACAATTCTGGTGCTGACATACTCAAAGGAACCACAGTGATAGGACAAGGTGTCCAAACTCTCTGCATTTTTCAACCTACAGTCATAGGACAATCTGCTGATCAGGTGGAAAATGACAGATGGCAAGATCATCTCATATCTATGACAGCCTTTTACTTTCCATAAATAGATGCTCATAGAACTTTGCAACATAACTGCCAAATACAGAAGAAGGACCCTAGGAAGAGAAAAATCACAACTGTAAGATAACTCTGAATATAGTCATTTACAATCTTTAAAGAGGAACTGTCGCGAAAATCTTAAAATTTAAAACCCTTACAAATAAGCAGTACATTTCTTCCTGAGTAAAATGAGCCATACATTACTTTTCTCCTATGTTGCTGTCACTTACAGTAGGTAGTAGTAATTTAACATTACTGACAGATTTTGGACTAGCCCATCTTCTCATAGGGGGGGTCTCAGGTTTTTCTTAATTTTTAAAAGCAGTTAGTGAATGGCAGTTGCTCTGTCCAACTTCCAAAATAGTGTGCAGCGAGCAGGGAGGCTGGCCAGCATCTTTGTATAAAGGTTTTTCAGGGTATGTATTTATAAAGAATAAAGACCCTGCTGAGAATCCCTATGGAGAGATGGACTAGCCCACAATCTGTCGGTAATGTCAGATTTCTACTACCTACTGTAAGTGACAGCAACATAGGAGAAAAGTCATTTATTGCTCATTTTACTCAGGAAGAAAAGTACTTCTTATTTGTATGTGTTTTAAATTTTAAGATTTTTACGACAGTTCCTCTTTAAAAATACTGTAGCTTCCATATCTATCAAAGAACGATGAACAATAGTCACTAATGTGTTTTCCAAAATTGTTGGAGTTTATTACAACCAACTAAACACATAAAAAAGGAAAGTAATGTATGTTAATCAAAACTTTTGGGGTACTTTGTACTCCATGTAAATAGAATAGCAGGCAATCATTTCGCTAACGTCGTAAGAATAATACAAGGAGTTCTCGCTTTACATTTAAATGACACAAATTTGAAATAGAAGCTCAATCTACCAGATAAGCCATTTTCTTTGAGTCATTTGAGTTCTTTAAAATAACAACAGGCAAATGTACACCTGAAGCAAAAAGAAAAAATGTTTTAAATTAAATTAAGTGCCTAATGTTAGAGTGCTTATGTCTGAAAGTCTTCGTGCTGCTTGTTGTCTTCAGGGTCTCTCCCGATCTCCATACTGCAACCTCATTGGCCCTCTTCCTAAGCAAACTGCTCTTGTTGTGCAAGATTTGAAGCGTTTCTTTTCCAGACATTGTTTCTCCTAAGGATTCTCCTAGGTGATACATTTACACAGGGATGGTCGTAGTCAAATATACAACAAATCCTGAACTCAGGTAAACATAACAAAGTGTCCCTCTATACTGAATCTAAGATAAAATTTAACTTTTATTGCTCAATTAAAAAGTAGTCTGACTGACAATTTCCATACTCTGAAAGTATTGCAAGGCCTACTCTGTCAGTAATGAACGGGTCACTAAGTAACCCAGGCCCTATAGCAATACCAAAAAATATAAAATCACACAACCCCCACCACACAACCCGACATGTTTCACTTCTAAACGAAGCTTTTTCAAGGGAAAAGTGACATTAAAGTGCAATTAGTGATAAGGTGCAAAGTTACATCATTAAACAAGTATAGAGTATGGCCTATAGGCTCATAACATCATAGCAGCCACAGCCACTGGCTGCTATGATGTTATGAGCCTATTCAGCCGCAATCATCCCCGTTAACTGTCTCAGTCATGTCAGTCCGGGTCCGCACATGTGCAGAAGACCCAGACTGGACCCGACTGAGACAGTTACCGGAGATAATTATCGCTGAACAGCAGACCGCGGGAGGACAGCGTGGGACGTGTTTATGGGGCGGGAGGAGGTCCCAGGTAAGTATTGATTCTTTAGATATTGTGATCTCTGGTACACTTGAGAGATGAAAATGAGAAATGACTCCGCCTGCTCTTGGCATTTCACTGACAAGATCTCCCTCCAGTTGGGGGCACCTCTAACTACTTAATGCTGAGGATACCTCTGATACTACTAAATACTAAGGGGCACCTGTAGCTACCTATGATGGGCAAGAGATGTAAGGGAGAAGTCACAGCTGGGACCTGCAGTGTGGTTCGGTGGGGGTTTGTAGGTTCATGGAGGGCAACATGTAAGGTGTCAGGACATCTGTGCCTATAGGCTCTTGTGATGTAAATCCAGGCCTAAAAACCATACCAGGCACCACAAATAACCCCCCCAAACATTATCAGGCCTTCTCTAAGTATGGTGTTACATTGAAGCTTCTACAGTACGTTGGAGTTGATGCCTGTCATTATTTGGGATGTAAAGCAATGCATTACAAATGCATTGTGCAAGTTTAGTCTGCACATTGTGAATATGCTATTAAAAAGCTCTGGCCATGGCAAAACGGAAAGTGTGTGATTTGGTCCACAAGAAAGCACTGGCTAATTCTGCATAACCATTGGCCCACTGAATTAAACCTAAGACTTTGCAGCTTTCTGTAGTGAATTTTAGGACCCATGTATGATTTGTGATTCAATCAGATTTCATTTATGTATCGTTTATAATTATTACTGATGATGAAGCCTAAATGAATTGCAAGCTCCTGTATCTGTGTGCAGTAACTTCTAGACTTTATATCGGGATCTAATATAAGGCGACAGGAGAAGAAATAGCACAGAGGAGCTGACATAAATTTAACACCTTGTCCCAACAGACCTCAATCATTTTGAAAATCATAAGAAAGCGCTATTTATAAATCCGCCAATTCAGCATAAGGGTCGACTCATTTGCAAGAAGAGTCATTAAATACTACCAATTTGTTTGCTGAACTGTCTTCATGTCCTGAGCAATTATTTCATTCCATGGCTGTATGTTTGGAGGTCTCTCATCCTATGCATACGGAGAGTCCATCAACCTACCGATGATGTATGATACTGGAAATGAAATATGTATGCATATGTGTAATGATCCGCTCAGCTGTCTGCACAGACAGACAGCTGTTTGACCATTCCTTAAGTCTGAGGGCTGCAGGTCCCTGGAAAAGAGACCTGTCTTTGCTTTGCAGGTTTCAGACCTGTTCTGCTGCTGAGGAATTTGCATACATTCGTTATGCAAATCGCCTACCTGCCTCCTTTGAAGGCTGGCAGTATAAATACCATGTTCTCCCAGAATCCTTTGCTGGTCATCCTTCATGGTTTGTTTCTAATGAACTCTCCTAGAGTATCAGCCCTGTTTGTTTGCTAAAGTTTATCTTAGAGTAATTCTTGGGACTGCACTAGGCAGCTCCTCTAGTGCAGTCAGGTTGCCTTATCTGTTTTGTCTGTGTTGCCTCTCTGCTGCGATTGTCCTGTCGCCAGTGGTGGTCGACAGAAAATCGTTTTCTTTGTCTGGGGGTGCTAACCAGAGCAGCGGTTGCTACTGGTAGCCCCTTCTGTTCTTCTGTTTGGATCGCACTAGCCTCTAGCGGTAGCGGCTGTGGATCCTTCTGATCTGTGTTCCTGCTTGTACTCGGATCACACTTGCTCTGGTGGAAAAGAGCAGTGGATCCTGCTAGTTCTGTTTCTGTACTTGGATCACACTTGCTCTGGTGGAAAAGAGTAGTGGATCCTGCTAGTTCTGTTTCTGTACTTGAAACACACTTGCTCTGGTGGAAAAGAGCAGTGGATCCTGCTAGCTCTGTTTCTGCACTTGGATCACACTTGCTCTGGTGGTAAAGAGCAGTAGATCTTGCTAGCTCTGTTTCGGTTCTTGGTTCACACTCGCTCTGGCGGAAGAGCGGGTGTACCCTATCTACCCTATTCCTGTTCTCCGTTCATCTGTCTGTCTTGTACGAATGCTTGCTGTAGGCTCGGTGAGGTAACCGTTAAGCAAGCGTTTGCGTTCTCTATTTCGTGTTTGTGTGTTGTTGGTTAGTTAGGGTGGCGTGCTTGTCTCTGTTGCGCTTATCGTGTGGAGACCGCTCCGTAAACACGTTCGCTGTTGCGAATGAGTGCTGTGTTCGCATTTAGCTAGCGTTTGTTATTTTCCTTGATGTTCTGATCATTGTTGTTTGCTGTGCCTTTGCTACTCTCGTGTTCTGTCCTGCACAACCTCGTGTCACTATTTGGCTATCGCCATTCTTGCAATTGCGTTCTCGCTTTGTTTCTGTTGATGTGTGTTCACCGTCGCTGGGTGGCGACTAGATTGGTGGACACACATTCATCCTGTCTCTGTGCTCCTTCTCTTTAAAGGGCTGTTCAGCCCTGCATTGCTTTAAATCTGTACAATTCCCATCTGGCATCTGTGGCCGTGCAGAGGCTGTGCTCGTCTGCACTCCACAGCGCCATCTGCCGGTGGGAATTGCCCTCTGCTGGTGCATTGCACCTAACCTGGGTTCTCTCAATTACACGTTCGTGTAGGTTTTCCGCAGTGTCAGCGCGCGTTCTGTGCGCTGACCACGGAAACGATTCCGCAAACATTACAATATGGCATATTTCAATGTGAAAGTGACATTTAAAGCTTAACCTTGAGTGTCAAAGGAACTCATTCAATCGCTGGCTAAGTAAAGCTGTCATGAGAAAAATAATAAGGAAGAGCATGCAAACACAATATCCAGTTTATCTTGGGCTGAATCTGAGCGTTTGTACAGCACTCCATGCTCCTCTACATCCTCTCGATACTTCCGCTTTCCAGCTGTGAAGGAGGAAGTATCAGAAGATGGAGTGAAGCACGGCGACCAGAGGCAGTGAACAGGGTACATTAACTTTCTTTATCCCGGCCCCCTTGCACAAACACTCAATTTCAGTTTTGCCCCAGGTGAAACTGGATATCTACTTTACCCGTTCCTCTTAAAAGCGGACCTAAAAGCGGACCTAAACTCTTGCACAGGAGACATGCAAATCACAGAGAAATCCATCATGGGTGTGTTTACACTTCTCCCTTATCTGCAAGTAATGAGCAAGGGTAAATTAAGGCTGTTAACTGTCTGAACTGTGCCGCGAGTGTGCCGTTGTTCTGAGGTAATATGTGAACACAGGAGGTTAACCCTGTCTGTGCTCCCAGGAAACCAGGAAGTCAACACTGCAGGATCTCTGTTGGCGTTCTATAAGTTGTAACAAATAAATTATTTTCTTTTTCTTTCCTTTATATTGCTTTAAAGGTTATTATGCTGTTGCTTATCTTTTAAACAGAGAAGAGGTTCTGAGTTTAGGTCCACGTTAAGAACTAATCAGTTATTCAAATAATGATCTCCTTCTCAATATATATATATATATATATATATATATATATATATATATATATATATATATATATATATATATATATATATATATATTTATTTTTATTTATTTTTTTTTTTTTTTTTTTTTTGCTGGTCTCTCATGTTGGTTCTGTGGATCAAGAAAGTTGGAGGTCGGTGGAGCCAAATTGTACTGTACGAATAGGGTTCTTGCCTTGCATCTCTAGGGCCCCGAGTTCAAATCTGAACCATGAACACTATCTGCATGGAGTGTGTATGTTCCTCCCATGCAGGGCCGGTTCAAGTAACAATGGGGCCCTAGGGCAAAATTAGCCTGGGGGCCCCCCCAACAGACAACCCCGACCGAAAAAGCGTCATTAGAGGCCCTTTGTTGCAGCCAAACTTCCCCCTGGGCCCCTGAGCTGGCTGGTGACCCTCCCCCAATCACCTCCCAACTTAACAGACTTTGCAGAGTCCCTAGGGAGCAACAGTTAAGATGGGGAGGGACATCTTGGGGGCCCCTACAGGCCCTGGGGCAGCTGCCTATTTTTTCCTATGGTAGCTCCGGCCCTGCTCCCATGTATCTTTGGTTCTCCTCCAGGTATTCCAGTTTCCTGCCACATCCCAAAAATATATATGTAATTTTGCCCCCCCCCCCCCCCCACAAAAACATAAACATATTAGATTGCAAGCTCCTCTATGGGACAAATATTGATATGACTGCATATAATGTGGAAGATGTCAGTGCTATATAAATACACAGTAGTAATAGTTATTTGGGGCACCTGTTTCCAGGTTAATGATTTAGAAATTTACCATAGCCAGATCAGCAAAAAAGCATTACAGCAAAAAAATGAAATAAGATAGAAAAAAAGGATATTTTTTTATAGGTTCAGCAGCCCATCTGTCATGTTCCTTTTATATAAGATTTGCAATTCAATGTTGGCTATTCCAGGTTTTCATGTTTTAAACAAAACTACCATTCTTAGCAATATCAGTTTGAGAATCTTGCAATTAACAGTAAAAAATTGTTGCAGTTTACATTTTCCCATTTAAAAAGAATAGCAGAAATTTGGGGAAAGGGGAAAATTTAAATTGTAGTGATGGCCAAACATCAAAATTTTGTGTTAGCGAACGCGTTTGCAAATTTGCCGTCAAAATTTGCGAACTGACCATTCGCGGCGACCTCCATAGACTTTATTGGGCAGGCGAAGTTCTAAAACTTTCAGGGCATCTCTGCAAACACAATTTCTTTAAAGAGACACTGAAGCGAGAATAATTCTCGCTTCAGAGCTCATAGTTAGCAGGGGCACGTGTGCCCCTGCTAAAACGCCGCTATCCCGCGGCTAAACAGGGGTCCCTTCACCCCCAACCCCCCCCCCCGCAAAATCAACGACCACATTGGTCGTATATTTTGCTGCTCCTAGAGGCAGGGCTAACGGCTGCAGCCCTGCCTCCAGTTGCGTCTATCAGCGGCGCATCGCCGCCTCTCCCCCGCCCCTCTCAGTGAAGGAAGACTGAGAAGGGCGGGGGAGAAGCGGAGATACGCGCTGACAGACGGCGCGCGTGGGGCAGGGCTGCGGCGGTTAGCCCTGCCTCAATCCGGAAGAGATCCCTACCTGCTCGGAGGGGATTTCGGGGGGTCAGGGACCCTCATTTAGCCGCGGGATAGCGGCGTTTAACAGGGGCACACATGCCCCTGCTAACTATGAGCTCTGAAGCGAGATTTATTCTCGCTTCAGAGTCTCTTTAAAAAGGTGTAAAAAGTGTTCCAAATCCCGCATACTGGCATGGCGGAGGAGGATCAAGTGCAAAATAGTCACCAAAAAATATGTATTTTGCACAAATGTTTTTTGATTGTTATTTTCAAATACATTTTAACCACTTGAGGACCCACCCTTTACCCCCCTTAAGGACCAGCGCTGTCTTAGCTGATCTGTGCTGGGTGGGCTCTGCAGCCCCCAGCACAGATCAGCGTGCAGGCAGAGCGACCAGATCGCCCCCCTTTTTTCCCCACTAGGGGGATGATGTGCTGGGGGGGTCTGATCGCTCCTGCCTGCCGGGTGTTGCGGGGGGGGGCACCTCAAAGCCCCCCTCCGCGGCGAAATCCTCCCCCTCCCTCTCCTACCTGGCCCCCCCTGGAGATCCGGGCTGCACAGGACGCTATCCGTCCTGTGCAGCCAGTGACAGGCTGTCTCCTGTCACATGGCGGCGATCCCCGGCCGCTGATTGGCCGGGGATCGCTGATCTGCCTTACGGCGCTGCTGCGCAGCAGCGCCGTACAATGTAAACAAAGCGGATTATTTCCGCTTGTGTTTACATTTAGCCTGCGAGCCGCCATTGGCGGCCCGCAGGCTATTCACGGAGCCCCCCGCCGTGAATTGACAGGAAGCAGCCGCTCGCACGAGCGGCTGCTTCCTGATTAATCAGCCTGCAGCTGGCGACGCAGTACTGCGTCGCTGGTCCTGCAGCTGCCACTTTGCCGACGCACGGTATAAGCGTGCGGTCGGCAAGTGGTTAATGACCACCGACTTAAGCGGTTAATAGTAATGTAACTTCACTTTAGTCAAATAATGACATGGAAATACACATATGGTGCTTAGCTGCCTAGTAATGTAATTGCGCCTTCTCATCCTTGCAGTGCTTGAACAGACAGTCCATCGCAGACTGTGTGTGAGCATCTAAGCTTCTATAAGCCAGGGTTTCCTTTCTCCTTCTATCAATATCTTTCTGAAGTCTTATTATGCATACCTCTGTTTTATCAGGAACACATTATTTACTCTCTTTATCCATCAACAGCACACAGTGTTATGCAGTGAGCTATTGTATGTCTTCCATTGTGAGCTTGAGTTGCAAAAAGCAGAATGATTGGCAAAAGACTACAGATCCATTCCTACACTTATAGATTTGCCGCAGATTCGACCATTAGGTAGATTTCTGTCAGATACCTGTCAAGTTGTATCTGACAGAAATCTATCTGATGAGTGCCACACACTAGGAATAGATATCCAACAGATTTCAGGATTCTATTGCAAATCGATCTAAATGCATTATTGGACCATTAGATCCAATGCAACTCTATGGGCCATCGATCTGCTGCCGGAAGCAGATCGACCTAGATTTTCCATCCTGTCAGATAGATCAAAATGATCAAAATCGATCAAAATCGGACACAAATTGATCGATCAATAGATTTGATGGAATTGTTTTCTGATAGATCGATCAATCGATTCTATAGGATCAATCGATCGCTTAAATTGACCAATGTATGGGCCCCTTAACCACTTAAGGACTGCAGTCATAAAACCCCTTAAGGACCAGAGCCTTTTTTTCCATTCAGACCACTGCAGCTTTAACAGTTTATTGCTCGGTCATACAACCTACCATCTAAATGAATTTTACCTCCTTTTCTTGTCACTAATACAGCTTTCTTTTGGTGCTATTTGATTGCTGCTGCGATTTTTACTTTTTTTTATATTCATCAAAAAAGACATGAATTTTGTCAAAAAAATGACTTTTTTTACTTTCTGTGCTGACATTTTTCAAATAAAGTAAAATTTCCTATACATTTGAGCGCGAAAGTTATTCTGCTACATGTCTTTGATTAAAAAAAAAAATATTCAGTGTATATTTATTGGTTTGGGTAAAAGTTATAGCGTTTACAAACTATGGTGCAAAAAGTGAATTTTCCCATTTTGAAGCATCTCCGACTTTTCTGAGCACCAAAGTATTCACTGAGATGCATGGTGAGTTCATAGAAGATTTTATTTTTTGTCACAAGTTAGCGGGAAGTGACACTTTGTGACAAAAAAATAGGAAAAAAAAAGTTTCCATTTCTTCTAACTTGCGACAAAAAAAAATGAAATCTGCCACAGACTCAGTATGCTCCTCTCTGAATACCTTGAAGTGTCTACTTTCCAAAATGGGGTCATTTGTGGGGTGTGTTCACTGTCCTGGCATTTTGGGGGGTGCTAAATTGTAAGCACCCCTGTAAAGCCTAAAGGTGCTCATTGGACTTAGAGCCCCTTAGCGCAGTTAGGCTGCAAAAAAGTGCCACACATGTGGTATTGCCGTACTCAGAAGAAGTAGTATAATGTGTTTTGGGGTGTATTTTTACACATACCCATGCTGGGTGGGAGAAATCTCTCTGTAAATGGACAATTGTGTGTAAAAAAAATCAAAAAAATGTCATTAACAGAGATATTTCTCCCACCCAGCATGGGTATGTGTAAAAATACACCCCAAAAAACATTATACTACTTCTCCTAGTACAGCGATATGACATGTGTGACACTTTTTTGCAGCCTAGGTGCGCTAAGGGGCCCAACGTCCTATTCACAGGTCATTTTGAGGCATTTGTTTTCTAGACTACTCCTCACGGTTTAGGGCCCCTAAAATGCCAGGGCAGTATAGGAACGCCACAAGTGACCCCTATTTTAGAAAGAAGACACCCCAAGGTATTCCATTAGGTGTATGGTGAGTTCATAGAAGATCTTATTTTTTGTCACAAGTTAGTAAAAAATGAAACTTTGTGAAAAAAACAATAAAAATCAATTTCCGCTAACTTTTGACAAAAAATAAAATCTTCTATAAACGCTTCATACACCTAACAGAATACCTTGAGGTGTCTTTTTTCTAAAAAGGGGTCACTTATGGAGTTCCTATACTGCCCTGGCATTTTACGGGCCCAAAACCGTGAGTAGTCTGGAAACCAAATGTCTCAAAATGACTGTTCAGGGGTATAAGCATCTGCAAATTTTGATGGCAGGTGGTCTATGAGGGGGCGAATTTTGTGGAACCGGTCATAAGCAGGGTGGCCTTTTAGATGACAGGTTGTATTGGGCCTGATCTGATGGATAGGAGTGCTAGGGGGGTGACAGGAGGTGATTGATGGGTGTCTCAGGGGGTGGTTAGAGGGGAAAATAGATGCAATCAATGCACTGGGGAGGTGATCGGAAGGGGGTCTGAGGGGGATCTGAGGGTTTGGCCGAGTGATCAGGAGCCCACACGGGGCAAATTAGGGCCTGATTTGATGGGTAGGTGTGTTAGGGGGTGACAGGTGGTGACAGGAGGTGATTGATGGGTGTCTCAAGGTGTGATAAGTGGGGGGAATAGATGCAAGCAATGCACTGGCGAGGTGATCAGGGCTGAGGTCTGAGGGCGTTCTCAGGGTGTGGGCGGGTGATTGGGTGCCCTAGGGGCAGATAGGGGTCTAATCTGATGGGTAGCAGTGACAGGTGGTGACAGGGGGTGATTGATGGGTAATTAGTGGATGTTTAGAGGAGAGAACAGATGTAAACAGTGCACTTGGGAGGTGATCTGACGTCGGGTCTGCAGGCGATCTAATGGTGTGGGTGGGTGATCAGATTGCCCGCAAGAGGCAGGTTAGGGGCTGATTGATGGGTGACAGTGACAGGGGGTGATTGATAGGTGATTGACAGGTGATCAGTGGGTTATTACAGGGAAGAACAGATGTAAATAATTCACTGGCGAATTGATAAAGGGGGATCTGAGGGCAATCTGAGCATGTGGGCAGGTGATTGGGTGCCCGCAAGGGGCAGATTAGGGTCTAATCTGATGAGTAACAGTGACAGGTGGTGATAGGGGGTGATTGATGGGTAATTAGTGGGTGTTTAGAGGAGAGAACAGATGTAAACAGTGCACTTGGGAGGTGATCTGACGTCAGGTCTGCAGGCAATCTAATGGTGTGGGTGGAAGATAAGATTGCCCGCAAGGGGCAGGTTAGGGGCTGATTGATGGGTGGTAGTGACAGGGGGTGATTGATGGGTGGCAGTGACAGGGGGTGATTGATGGGTGATTGACAGGTGATTGACAGGTGATCAGTGGGTTATTACAGGGAAGAACAGATGTAAATAATGCACTGGCGAATTGATAAGGGGGGGGGGTCTGATGGAAATCAAAGCGTGTGGGCGGGTGATTGGGTGCCCGCAAGGGGCAGATTAGGGTCTAATCTGATGGGTAACAGTGACAGGTGGTGATAGGGGTGATTGATGGGTAATTAGTGGGTGTTTAGAGGAGAGAACAGATGTAAACAGTGTACTTGGGAGGTAATCTGACGTCGGGTCTGCAGGCGATCTAATGGTGTGGGTGGGTGATCAGATTGCCCGCAAGGGGCAGGTTAGGGGCTGATTGATGGGTGGCAGTGACAGGGGGTGATTGATGGGTGATAGACAGGTGATTGACAGGTGATCAGGGGGGATAGATGCATACAGTACACAGGGGGGGGGGGTGTCTGGGGAGAATCTGAGGGGTGGGGGTGATCAGGAGTCCCCAGGGGGCAGTTTAGGGACTAAAAAAAAATAGCGTTGACAGATAGTGACAGGGAGTGATTGATGGGTGATTAGGGGGGTGATTGGGTGCAAACAGTGGTCTGGGGGGTGGGCAGGGGGGGGGTCTGAGGGGTGCTGTGGGCTATCAGGGGGCAGGGGGGGGGCAGATCAGTGTGTTTGGGTGCAGACTAGGGTGGCTGCAGCCTGCCCTGGTGGTCCCTCGGACACTGGGACCACCAGGGCAGGAGGCAGCCTGTATAATACACTTTGTAAACATTACAAAGCGTATTATACGCTTCCTATGCGGTGATCGTCGGTTAAACAACCCGCCGGCGCTTCCGATTGGCCGGCGGGTTGACGTCGCGGGTGGGCGGAGCCTATTGCCAGCGGATGCGCGCGCATCCCAGCGCGCGATCCCCGGCAAAACAGTGCCCCAGGACCCGACGCCATTCTGCGTTACGTGGTCCTGGGGCTGCCACTTTGCTGCCGCCAATATGCAGTAGGCGGTCGGCAAGTGGTTAAGCACTGCAAAAGCTCTGCTCAATAAAATGGCACGGAATCATGGAAAATACAGTATATGTACCATTAAAATGTAAGAAGTACTTTGAGGTATATTTGTCCTACAGTAATATGCTTTGTAAATGACTTTCTTCCTGTGTTGCTCTCAGTTACAGTAAGTGTTATTAAAGAGCAGCCATGACGACATATAGAACAATGCAGTCATTTATGTTAAATATCCTGGTTTCAGCACCAGAAACACTGCTTCTAGCTACTTATTGCTGTATATTGGAATGTAGTCCTGCCCTTCCAGTGAGGCTTAGCCTAGGCTGTATACAGTATTATGCCAAATTCTCCTTCAGAGCATTCTGGGAGACCAGAGATATTTGCTATTGGCTTTAGAACTCTTAATAAATAAACATTCGTCAGAGATCACCTGCCAGCATTAAAGATGTTGCCCAGTGGCGTAGCTAAGGAGCTGTGGGCCCTGATGCAAGTTTTACATTGGGGCCCCCCAAGCACTCTATACATAACAATTGATACGGTGCACCAAAACCTGCCAATGGCAACTACAGTGTCAGAGGTGCAAGAAGGGGATGGGGAACAGTTTATTAATGATTACTGCCATTCAAAGTATCTATAGAAGTGATTATTATGAGCACAGGCGCAATAGAGAGCAAAAACTGTAGTTGAGAGAGGGCCCTTCGGGGCACCTCTGGCCCAAGGGCCCCTATGTGGTCGCAATCTCTGCAAACCCCTATTGCTATGCCCCTGATGTTGCCGCTTGTGATCAATTTCAGAAAGTAAATGAGGTAGAGAAAATAAAATATAAATGAATATTTAAAAACAAAAATATGTTACATATGTTAAGGAGAATAGTGGGTAGAAGTACAAAAAAAAAAAAAAAGATATTTCCAAAAAGACCTTGTGGTTTTTGAGAAAATCAATTTTAAAAATGCAAAGAAAGAACCTGGTTTTTAAAGTCAGAAAAATTTGTTTAAAAAAAAATGTCTTTGCATTTTTAAAATCGATTTTCATCATAGATAGCTTGTATGGGTGCTTTGCTATTAATCACTAAAGTCGGCACAAAATTACGTGAAATTACGATTTTCCCCGAAATGTTGCATTACGATGCGTAATTGCAGATTACGATGCATGAAAATGATGCATAGGCGTAATTTCTGCTCATCATTCATCACTATCAAGAGTTTACTAATTTTGATAGCAGTTAATAAGCTATTAATTTGAGTGTGGCTAACAAACAGCTCATTCTGGTTAGTTGGTTCTTTTTAATGAATCTGGGTTTGTGTATTTGTGTAAGTTTATCAAGTCATTAACGCAAGATTACCACCATGTACCACAGTTTACTGTCTGGTAAATTAAAAAAGTAAAAGGTGAAGTTTACCTCTAATGCCATGCAATGTGCTATGAGTAAGTACCATTCACCATGGGCAGCAGCTAACTTGCTGTAGCCTGAAAAGCGTTCTATCGTACTGAGATCAGAGGAAAGCAGAAAGTGTCCAGACGTATGTACAACATACAAATGGAAGGACTAGAAACAACCCAGGGGCATAGCAATAGGGGTTACAGAGGTTGAGACCGCATCGGGGCCCTTGGGCCAGTGGGGCCCCGATGGGCCCTCCCTTAACTGCAGTATTAGCTCTCTATTGGTCCCGTGCTCATAATAATCACTTCTATAGATACTTTGAATAGTGGTAATCATTGACAAACTGTTCCCCATCCCTTTCTTGCACCTCTGACACTGTAGTTGCCATTGGCAGGTTTTGGTGATCCGCATCAGTTGTTATGCATAGAGTGCTTGGGGGGGCCCCAATGTAAAACTTGCATCGGGGCCCACAGCTCCTTAGCTACACCACTTAAACACCCTTAATCAACAGGAATTGGTCTTGCAATGAAACCCCTAAAAATGGATTGCACTGAGTAGCTGTTAGGTTACTTGGGTGAAAGATTACTTGAGGAAGTGCCTGGCGCATGTTTTGTAGACCAGAAAACTGAATCCTCTTGGGTCCAACAAGTTCAAAAGGGCAATTTAACTTTGACCAATTTGGCGTACCACCTCTGCACCTCTTGTGATAAAAATCAGGTGAAGTGAATTTTTCTCTTTAGCCTGTGTGCTACACAGCATTATACCTCAATCTCTGATTCATCAGACTGATGAGAAATGGCCTGAGATGAACCCCAGCGGGTCATGTCCTGTAATCACAGAATGGGCTCTTTCCTAAGCAAAGATTCTAACAGAACAGGCTGTGCCAAAAAATTCAATCAGCCGTTTTTGTGCAAATGTAGGATGAAGATTTTCAGCTTTCTCCGGGAGGCCAGCATCCAGCAAATGACATTGTTATTTTTCAGGCAATTCTCAAGGTTATCCATTTGTAAGAGGAATTATGCTTAAAAGCAGAGAAGTCAACGGATAATGGCAGTATTTTATCCTCAAGTCGCGCTCACCTTCACTTTAACCTCAGGAGTTGTACAATTTGTTGTGCAGCAGAGTAGTGTCAAAACACACCAATTCAACAGGTTGATTAATCATTGTGATAGAAGCCTGGCATTGTTGAATGACAGTTGTAATAGCTGTGAAAGAAAGGGCACAAGAAATCGGAAGCTGTGCTGGAGTGGAGACCGCTGCTGCTGTTGCTGCTGCTTTGCGAAATATGTTACAAGTGTAATCCCTCATCTTCCAAAAAGAAATAGAGGTATTGTGTGAGGTATATATGGCAGACTTAAACCAGTGGTGATGGCCTATACAATATTATTTGATCCAGCACATGTAATAAGGAATCCCCAGCTACACAGTGGTCATTATGGCAAACTGCAGTGATTATCATATTTTCCGCCATATAAGACGCACTTTTTCTCCCCAACAAAAAATGAGGAGAAAAAGTTCCTGCATCATATATGGCAAATGCAGGGAAAACCTGACTTATGAACTCCTGCTGACATGAACCGCCTACCCGCCGCAACGTCTGGGACTCCCTGCATTGTTCTCTGTGTGTGCTGCTCTGCCCCCCATGCCCCTCACATGCTACTCGGCCCCCTCCCCCGTATGAGTATGGACAAGCAGCAGCAGCGGCTCATCTCCTCCTGCTGATCGCGTTATCAGCAGCTTTCACCAGAGGGAGCCGTGTGGAAGGATGAGAGCTCTGCTGTCGCCACAGGAGCTGTGGAGGAGGTGAGTCGCTGCTGCCACTTGGCCATACTCATACGGGGTGGTGCAGAGCAACATGTGGTAGACACGGGGGCAGAGCACTATAGCAGGAGACACAGTGGCGGAGAAGTACGCCGGGGAAGTGGAGGGCAATCGGGACACACTGGGGACAGAAGAGACACATTGGGGACACATTGGGGACAGAAGGGGACACATGAGGACAGAAGAGGACTCACTGGAGACAGAAGGGGACACACTGGAGACAGAAGAAAACACACTGGAGACAGAAGGGGACACACTGGTGATAGTCGGGAGCATATTAGTGACACAGGAGGACACAATCATTGGGGGAGAACTACAAGATACTCCTGAAATATGGATGCACCAAGTTAAGTATATTATTAATAATAATATTATTTTGCAAAAGCTTAATTTGTAAAAAAAAAAGCCTTTTAAAAAAAAAAAACAACAACACTGCAATGTGCAGTGATGTGTTTGTTTATCTTTGATGACACACACACACACGCACAGCAGTTTTGAAGCATAGGCATACAACACAATTGGCCTAGTGCTATCAATGAGCTTTTAAAACCTCAATTGGCACTAGTGTTGATTAGCATAAAAAAGGAGGCCTGAATAGCATCACCACGATATGGGAGGTGCTTTTCATCTGCTAATTATGCTGGAATTGTTTTAGATTTGGTCTGTATTGATTGTTGTGACTCTTCTGGTGTTCAGGACAATATTATGACCTGGATTTCAGGGTGTACATAAACAGTATTTGGATAGCTAATAATTTGTAAACCCTTTATAGATGTATTTTGAGAAACAACACTATTTCTGTATGTAACTTATCAATTTGTGTGGACCAATAGGAATTTAGCAAGAACATTCAAATAAGTCTCCAACAAGAAATACAGTTATTAAATTTACTGCTAAACATTCTTATTAGTTCTATGAATGGACCAACAGGAATGCTCGGGAAGAAATTCCAAGCTCTATCTTTTAGACCACAGGTGTCGAACTCCAGGCCTGGAGGGCCAGATCCATGCCAGTGTTTACGATGGACTGAGAGAGGAATGTGTTCTACCTAATGGACCACACCTTGCCTGATTCAGACCCATCAATTAATTTGAGCAGTGCCAAAAATGTGTGAAGACCTCGGCCCTCGAAGCAACGGTTTGACAACCCTGTTTTAGACACTCTTCAGGCAGCACAATTTTCAATCATTAGCACCTCTTTATATAGTAGTGGTTCACCAGGGCTATTTCTGTTAAGAAAAGGCACCTATTCTTCCATACCTCCTACTCCTACCCTCTATCCCCTCTAATCTTGTAAATACAAACATCATAGCTAGGCATGCTCATTCGAATTCCTTTACATTTCCGCATTTCCAATCGTAAAAAGGAAATCAGATTTCTGTGGAAATGCCGCATTACCGCAACTCGGTAATATTAGCCCAATTACAGAACTCGGAAGCAATGGACCAATCAGAGAATGCAAAAATGGCCAAAAAAGGCTCCTCGAAAAAATTGGATTCCTGCAGAAATACTGCATTACCACAACTTGGTAATTTTAGCCCCGGCCGTCACACAACTCGGAAGCATTGCACCAATCAGACAATGCAGAGTCAACTCCAAAGTATTTGGACAATCAGAAAAATGCAAAAAATAACCAAAAATAACCCAAAAAATAGACTCCTTGGAAATCGAAAGTCGGAATCTGCAGAATCGGTAATCATCATTGGTGGAAATCGTTATTTCCACAGAATCAGAAATTGGCATTTCCAACCATCTCTAAATATAGCCTACATCAATCTCTTTTCCTGGCACAATGCATTTATTTGTAGTGATGTCCCAAACTGTTCACCGGCGGACAATTCCTGGTGAAGAACCTGTGCTTGCGTTAGCATCAGCAGGCAAGCACATGGAGCATTTGACCCGACCCCCATACATCATCATAGAGCCAAACTTTGACCCCTCACTCCATAGTCAGCAGGCACATGACAGCCAATCAGCTAGCACTCCCTCCTGGAATCCCTCCCCCCCCATAAAAAAGCTAGCACGGCAGCCATTTTACACTCTGTAACAGCTGTGAGTGAGAGCAGGGAGAGAGCTATACTGCGGGTAGGAAAAGTGTTACGCCTCTGGTCTGTGTCCCCACTGAGTTTATTGCTATTAGCACAGCATCCTGAGCACCCAAAGAACCCTTGTAAGAGTCTAGAGCTGGTACATAGGTTTTTCTTTCTATTGTGATATCGCAGTTCTGTGTGTCTGACTGTCAACAGTGCACCACTGACTTTAGCTGTTGGACAGGTGTGCACACAATCCTGCTTGTGCAGTACCTTGCACAATACACCTCATCTTTAGTGTTTTTGTTTTTCTAATTTGATATTTTTATTTATTTATTTAAGTATTTATATAGCGCCGACATATTACGCAGCACTGTACAGAGAATATTGTCTTATCACTAACTTCCCCTCAGAGGGGCTCGCAATCTAATCCCTACCATAGTCATATGTCTATGTATGCATCATGTAGTCTATGTATTATAGTCTAGGTCCAATTTAGGGGGAAGCCAATTAACTTATCTGTATGTTTTTTGTATGTGGGAGGAAACCAGAGTGCCTGGATGAAACCCACACAGGTGAGAACATACAAACTCCTTGCAGATGTTGACCTGCATGAGAATTATAGGGGCTAAAAGAAGCCCCAGGTAAGTAATGCTGCACTCAGGGGCATAACTAGGCCCCCCTGCAGAGATTCTGTCGGCCTTCCCTGAGGCCCGCTCAGGGCCGTTTTGGGGGGCTGGAGGAAACGCAGCATGAGGGAAAAGCCATGACCACACTTGGCGGGGGGGGGGACGGACCTCGGGCTCTCCCCTCTGCGCTCCCCTCCAGCTTAAATTAGTGTCTGGGTAGTGGTGGGCAGCGGGCAGATACATACCTTCCTTGCGTTCCACCGTGGATACTCCTTGCTCTAGTGTCTGACACTACTTCCTGTTTATACAGGAAGTGACATCAGACACTAGAAAGAGGAACATTCCCAGTGGAACGCAAGGAAGGTATGTATCCGTCCCCCCTCCCCGCCAAGTGTGGCCATGGCTTTCCCCTCATGCTGCTTCCACTCCAACCCCCCAAAACGGCCCTGAGCGGGAGCAGGAGCTGCAGGCCCTATTGTTACGCCCATGGCTGCACTCCTTTCTTTGCCCTCATGTATCCTTTAATAGAGCTGTTTCCAGTGGTAATCCAATCATTTTGATATCCTCATCAGACCAATGAATTTAGGTGAATATCAGCATTTCATATTATGAGGTTGAAGTGAAAAGGAAGAAGTCACACAGGTAGTAATCTATTCATTGTTTCCAGCTGAAAATGTAGAGTATGTAGAAAACCTGAGAAGAAAAATCATTATCAGCCTACATCTCTGATTACATTACAGCAAGAATCTGAACCTGACATTATACCATGAAAGAAGCACATCTTTATTTCACCGATTACATCCACCTGCAGCTATTGGCGAAAAATAAACAGACATCAGCCTTTTTCATCATAGAACCTTAGTTCTGAATTTCATCTCGAGTCTGACAATCTGAAAATATGCATTCATATGGAAATCATTTTTCCAGGTGAAAAATTTCAATAAAATCCTTTACTAGGCAGGGTTCACGTGTGTCAAAAATTGTGATTGCCGTGTGTCTAATATATTGCAGTAATATTGCATGTTATTTGTGCTGGTAGGCGAATTTGCAACCGCATTTGAAATTCAAATGGCAGATTTGTTTATTTTCATGTGTGATTCATGTTTTAACCCCTTCAGTACTAGCGATTTCTGCCCCCTTAAAGTGGTCTGAAACTTCGACATATCATTCAATAAAAATGTGTTTTCCTACTTTTCACTACTCATGCAGTTATCATATTTGCTTTTGTGCATAAGTAACATTGTCTGTTTACAAATTACAAGTTTCCAAAGTGTAGTTTATCTTGCCCTGAAACCTGCCATTGCAATTTACTCAAACTGCTTTTTATTATATATTAACATCTTCTAATTAGCTGTTCAGAGCTGTTTGTGTGCTTGGAACACAGAGAGCTCACAGAGAGCTCCTTTTCACTTGTTACATTGTATATACACACATGTATCAACATTGGAATGCAAACAAAGATACTGTTATCTCCCGTTTGGATGCGGATTTGAAGCTTAATAGCAGGACAAAGTGCTTTGTTTAAACATTTCAGTGATGTTCTGCAAAAAAAAAAAACAACATTCTGTGATACTAGCTTCAAGTTATGAGGAATCTTTTAGAGCAATGTAGAAATGCTGACATTCAGACCCCTTTAAGGACCAGAAACCGGCGCATAACAACAAATCGCCGCACATACCTGCTGCTACCGCCGTCCATGCCGCGCACCCATCGCCTCAGGCCACCCACTCTGCTGTCTCCAGCTTATGATTTTGATTAGTCCCGTTCCAAAGAACAACATAGTATTTGCACCAGCTAGAAATTTTTGGGTTGCTTCAGATCCCCAGTACCCACATGAGATAACATGTAATCAATATCTCCACTTTTTTATTATTAGTAGTGGTAGTATTATAAATAAGCCCCTGGGATTCTTCTACTTGTTCATTAAATATCCCTTTCAGCATCAGAAATAGCTTTCTATAGCTATACAGGTAGTCCCCGGTTAACGAACGAGATAGGGATTGTAGGTTCGTTCTTAACCTGAATCTGTTTTTAACTCAGAACATTGTGCCATCTCTGTCCCCTGTACCTCCTCTGTGCCCCCCCCCCCCCCCCGTGCCTCCAGTGTCCCCCTCTGTGTCACCTCTGCCCTCTGTACCTGCTTATACAAGTTTAAAAGCCATTTTTTCTTTGAATTTTTTTTTAAATCGATCTTCTCAAAAACTACAAGTCCAATTTGAAACATTTTTTTTACTTGTTCCCATGGAAACACAGAATCCATGCCGTTTGTATCGGCGGGTCGTTCGTAAGTCGGGCGTTCGTAAGTCGGGGACTACCTGTATATTGCTGTACACAGACAGTCTCCTATTTACAAACGACTCAAGTTAAAATGTTTCACACATTATTATTTTTTTTTTTTTTTTGCATAGAGCTGACATCTTCTCCAGCGAAGTACAAAGTATATTGTCTTGTGACTTTACTGTCCCTCAGAATGTAATCCCTACCATAGTCATGTGTCTATGTATGTATCCTGTAATGTATTTATCGTAATCTAGGGCTAATTTAGGTGGAAGCCAATGAACTTTTCTGTATGCTTCTGGGATGTGGAATGAAACCCACGCAGACACGGGGAGAACATACAAACACTGTGCAGATAGTGGGGACACAACGCTGCAAAGGTGAGAGTGCTAACCACTGCACCACTGTACTCTGGGCATGATTCACTAAACCGTGATAACTCATACCACGGCCGCTCTAGCGTTTTCGCATTTTTTGCACGCAATCGTGAATTTTCATGCACAATAGCAAATTTATACCCCCGATTGCGCGCAAAAACATGCGCAAAAACGCTAGCATGGCCGTGCTATGAGCTATCACGGTTTAGTGAATCAAGCCCTTTGTCTCCATGTTACAAAATATACAGTACTGTTTTTCTGTTCCTACATTTTTTTTTTAATAACTCTGTTTATTGGCAAGCAACAATAAAAAAAAGTAGAAATATACAATGAAATGCATATGATACGGGAAATTTTTGCTCAAAAGAGGAGTCACATTACTTATTCAATCTGTTACATAACAGGAGTCCTGGTCCCAAAATGGGGCAATTAAATTATGCTTCGATGAACATTGTATATATAGAAAGGGTCCTAGAGATCTTGAGAATAGAACACATATAACAAGGCCCACATTTACATCACAGGAGCCTCTAGGCGCAAATGTCCTGGCACCTTAGACTTCGCCCTCCATGAACCTAGAATCGCACCGCTGGCCGTGTGCTGGCTGGCCCAGCTGTCACCTCTCCTTCACTTCCATTGCCCGTCATACTACAGGGGCCCCTTAGTAAAAGGTAGCCAGAAGTACCCTCAATATTAGGATTAGGTAGCCAGAGTGGCCCCTGACTGAAGGGAGATCTCCTCAGTGAAATGCCAGGAGCTGGGTAAGTAATCTCTCATGTGTGCTCTACTCGGGACTCTGCATAGGGAAGGAGGGAGGGAGGCGCTTGAGGACAGGACTGAGACGCCTTTCCATCATCAGGCGCCAGTAGGCACTTGCCTATAGGGCCTTATAGGAAATCGAGCCCTGAATATAATCTAAAACAAAAAAGCAAAACAAGAAAAAGATAATAGCACAATAGTACCTCTATATCACATAGTACTATATTACCAGTGTCGAATACATCTCGCCTCCCTCCAACTCCCATAAAGGGAGTGTATATCTTACACCATCATATATTTATGGTCCTACCTATTTCAAATCCCATCCCCACCATTCATAATTCACATCCCAGAAGTCCCACACCTTCCCAAACTGACCTTTCCTCGCATAGACCAGTTCCTACTTACTGTATTTTTATTGTTAAAGGACCACTATCGCGAAAAAAAGTAGGCAGTTAAAATCTGACAGAACCGACAGGTTTTGGACTAGTCCATCTTCTCATTGGGGGATACTCAGGGCTTTCTTTGTTTACAACAGCATTTCCTGAACGACAGTTTGACTGCCAAAATAGTAAGATGCCAGCTAGCCTCCCTACTCACTTGTACACTATTTTGTCAGTTAGACTTAGCAACTGCTGTTCAGGAAATACTGTTGAAAACAAAGAAAACCCTGAGGAAATGGACTGGTCCAAAACCTGACAGTTCTGTAAGATTTTAACTGCCTACTTTTTTCTCGATAGTGGTCCTTTAAATGTTACAGTATTGTATAAACTGTTGTAAACAATTTTATTAATTAAGTTATTTTGGTTACAGTTCCTTTAACCAAGAACTTTAACGAAGGATTGAACATCATTCCAATCAGTAGCTGATACCCCCTTTCCAACGAGAAATCTGTAGCTTTGATCAAATAGATCACCAGGGGCGTCTGTATGGTTTATATTGTGGTGAAACCCCTCCCACAGTGTGATGTCATGACCAAGGTGCTGACAATTTGCTGTCTGTGAACCTCGTTGCATTGTAGGAAATAGCGGCTTTTCCCAACTGCCAAGCAAGCAGTATCTCCCTCTGTGCTTGAACTCTCAGTAACTAACATTCCATACAGATCACCTGGCAGAACTAAAGCTATCACCAGTGTGATACATTTCAGACTGTAAATCAGGGAGAGGAAAGTTTTTACCATAGGCAAACACTAACTAAATAATCTATAAATGAATATTGTAAGAAATAAGCAATTTAATTATGTTATTTTCACTACAGTTCCTCTTTAAGTAAGGGTTCTGGGGTGCATATTATTTTGTCGCCGCTCAGTTCGGTGCGGTGAGAGCTGAATGACGGCTCTCACCGCTGCCGCTAAACTCAGAGGTGGCGTTAAAAACTATCCCCCCTCCGAGTTGTCGCAACTCAGAGGGAGATGTACTTCGGGGTCTGGCAGCCGCAAGGGCCCAAAATTACCGCTACGCGCCCCGCGCAGCATAGCATTGCTGCTATGTGGGGCCCAGTTTCGCGCCGAAATAAGCTGATCCGAGGGATCTGGCATTATCATGCACATTGTCACACTATGCTCCCATTTTCATTAATCAAATATATCTGCATATCACATTGCATACATATGCTGCTTGCAGTGCATTTATTTTCAGTAAACTGCATTGTGTGCCAGTAAAAGTAATGCAATAGTGCTGCATACATCAATTCAAGTGTAGCTCACTGCATGAAACAGGGTTACAACAGCATATCAGGGTTTTTCACAAAACGTATCTTGTGAATAATCTTTCTTTATCTCATAATTTATCACACGTTCATTTCACTTTTTCCCCTAATAGTCTTATCCTAGGTGATATTTTATACCTTACCAAAAAAATACTTTTTAAGCTACCAGCAAGCGAGGAAATTATTTTGACTGTACTTTTTGGTACTTTTTCAATTGGAAAGTGCTAAGAAGTTATTTTAACCACTTAAGGACCGCGGTGTTAAACCCCACTAGTGACCAGGCCTTTTTTCACAAATTGGGTCACTGCAGCTTTAAAGTGATCCTTAAAGTGAACCTAATGTCAGGAAGAAAAAATGAGTTTAACTCACCTGGGGCTTCCCTCAGCCCCCTGAAGCTGATCGGTGCCCACGCTGACTCCATTAGATGTCAGTGGACCGGCCGGCGGCGACTTCCGGTTTCGCCGTCACCGGCCGACAGGCTGGGAACGCGAGTGATTCTTCGCGTTCCCAGCCAGAATAGCGCCCCCTATGCTGCTATTGCGGCCTCCCTATGCTGCAATAGCAGCATAGGGGGCGATATTCTGGCTGGGAACGCGAAGAATTACTCGCGTTCCCAGCCTGTTGGCCGGTGACAGCGAAACCGGAAGTCGCCGCCGGCCGGTCCAGGGACATCTGATGGAGTCAGCGTGGGCACCAATCAGCTTCACGGGGCCTGAGGGAAGCCCCAGGTGAGTTAAACTCATTTTTCTTCCTGACTTTAGGTTCACTTTAAGTCTAGGGGAAAAAATGAGATTTACTCACCTGGGGCTTCCCTCAGCCCCCTGCAGCCGATCGGTGCCCTCGCAGCCCCGCTCCGATGCTCCAGGACACGCCGGCGAACACTTCCGGTATGGCCGTCACCGGCCGACGGGCATAGGAACGTGAGTGAAGGCCGCAATAGCAGCATAGTGGGCGCTATTATGGCTGGGAACGCAAAGAATCACTCGCTTTCCCATGCCTGTCGGCCGGTGACGGCGAACCCGGAAGTGTTCGCTGGCGTGTCCTGGAGCATCGGAGCGGGGCTGTGAGGGCACCGATCGGCTGCAGGGGGCTGAGGGAAGCCCCAGGTGAGTAAAGTCATTTTTTTCCCTAGACTTAAGGATCACTTTAAGGGCTTGCTGCAGGGCCGCACAACTCAGCACACAAGTGCTTTTCTCCCTCTCTGTTGGTGGGGTCTGATCGCTCCCCCAATGTTTATTTTTTTATTACAAATATTTATGTTATTATTTTTTTAAATAAAAACGTGTATTTTTTTTAATAGATTTTCCCTCCCTCCCCCAGTCAGGCTATCACAGCAGATTGCACCCGTTTCCCTGGGGGGACAGCCGTGTCACAAGGCTGTCCCCAGTACAGTGCTGCCTTAGATTGCAGCGCTGTACAGTCCTATTAGACGGCGGTTTCGCTGTCTAACAGTCTCCTGAAGGCCGGGCGGAGCTCTGTCATCAGAGCAGAGATGCACACACGCGCGCGCTCTCCTGCAAAGCACAATCCCAACCGTTCACCACAATCGGCGTGGAGCGGTCCTGGGGCTGCCGCACTGCTCACGCCAATCGGCGTGGAGCAGTTGGCAAGAGGTTAAACAGAAAAAAAAATATTTTAGGAGAAAACTAAGGAGAACAAGTGAATTGCATATGGGCCCTTATCAATAAAACTTCTTTAAAGTCCCCAGCAAGCAAAAAAATACATTGATAATACTTCTTTACTTACTAGCTACTGTCTAGTACTTTTTCATTTGCATGTGCAGAAAATTTATTTTGTAGATAAGAGAAAATGTATCTGCTGAGAAAAAGTTGATTGAACAGTGGCCCCTATCTTTCTTAACTCATAATTTTCTTTCCTTAGCATTGATTCACAAAACCTATTTCTATCTCACTAATCCTATGTTGGACATTGGCATTTTCCCCTAAAGCACGAATGTCAGACACAGTCCAACGTAGGAAATTGTGGCTGCTGCTAGATGGCGCTTTTATAAAATCCGACATAGTGCCATCTTCTACTGATCAGAGTGTCGGACTATATCCATAGCTAAAATGATGTGTAGGAGGCGCCCAGAATATAACTTAACTTTAAATCATATAGTATAGAAGAAATGATGTCTTACCTACATCAATGTCCAAAGATAGAGATAGGTTGGCACCACCAAGGTAAATGATAGCTCTTTATTCATTAAGATAGGTTGCAGTAACAGATGCTGTTTCGGGCTGTCCTAGCCCTTTTCCAAACTGCCAATGATGGTGGTCATTGGCAGTTTGATAGAGGGCTAGGACAGCCCGAAACAGCATCTGTTACTGCAACCTATCTTAATGAATAAAGAGCTATAATTTACTTTGCTGGTGCTGACCCATCTCTATCTTTGGACATTGCTGGCCTCAAGAGGCACTGGGGTGGGGGTCTAGGCACACCACCTATCTACACCGATGCTCCCTATCTTTCTTGTGTTGTTACCTCCATCAATGAACATACCACATAGGTAGACATACATTTTAATGATGCACAATAAAGACAATGCGTTTCACAGGTACTGGCCCGCTTCTTCAGGTCAATAAAAAGTGCCTAAGTCAGCAGTGCTCACGAGTGTGGGCGCCTCTTTTACTATGTTGGAAAATTGGCATTTTGCCCTAAAGCACCAATGTTGAAAACAGTCCAATGTAGGAAAATGTGGCTGCTGCTACATGGCGCTGTTATAAAATCAGAGACAGCGCCATACTCTACTGATCAGAGTGTCGGACCACTCTGCCATATTCTTCCCAATTGCAGGGGCACCGCTGCTGGATATGGACTGGAATAGTGTCCTCCTATATGGATCAAAGTATTGGACAAAGTCCGATACTTTGATCCTTTCTAGCAGCAGCACCGTGTAATAACAAAATGATGCTGGCCCTTGTGCAAGTGGGAGGAGTTGCAGAGCCCTAGCTGACACTGGCCCCGCCCCTGATGTGGGGTCACCTCCTCCACCTCAGGCCACACTTGTAGAGCCTCCAGATCCCTGGTCCTTTTTCCCAATCACCCAAATCCCACCAGTACCCTGAAAAAAAAAATAGGTATGAGGGGACGACATGGGTAATCGGCAAAAAGAATTGCAAAGGGTTGATTGCTTATGCTTTAAATATCCTCGTCATGTCATGATTTATCTCTCCTTGGGGTGTATTCACTAAATATTGGTGGAATGTACAGTATGTGTACACATCCATTTTGCTGGGCGTTACAGAAACTACATGCTGAAGGTTATTTGCATAACTAAAATTATACACACAATGCACATGTAGTATCTGGATCACACACCTAAAACAAGCATGCATCTAATCCAGTCTGATGTCAGTCAGAGCACCTGATCTGCATGCTTGTTGAGGGGCTGTGGCTAAAAGCATTAGAGACACGGGATCAGCAGGAGAGTCAGGCAACTGGTATTATTTTAAAGGGAAAAATCTATATCCTTCTCAGATTAGGTTCCCTTTAATGAGTTCAGAGAGTGTTAAAATGGCCTGCGCATGCTATGCTGCCATAGTGTGCACAGTGAAATTACGCTGTGCTTAGATATAGAGTGGGGCCGAACCTCCGATTTTCAGTTCGCGAACCGGGTTCGCGAACTTCCGCGGAAGGTTCGGTTTGCGTAAAAGTTCGCGAACCGCAATAGACTTCAATGGGGATGCGAACTTTTAAAAAAAAAAATTATTCTGGCCACAAAAGTGATGGAAAAGATGTTTCAAGGGGTCTAACACCTGGACCCCCAGGTGGAGGAGTGGGATACATGCCAAAAGTCCCCGGGAAAAATCTGGATTTGACGCAAAGCAGCGTTTTAAGGGCAGAAATCACATTGAATGCTAAATGACAGGCCTAAAGTGCTTTAAAACATCTTGCATGTGTATACATCAATCAGGTAGTGTAATTAAGGTACTGCTTCACACTGACACACCAAACTCACCGTGTAACGCACCGCAAACAGCTGTTTGTGTAGTGACGGCCGTGCTGGACTGGTGCGCACCATGGCGAGAGTGCAGGTTTTGGTGGCTTTACAGCCCATATGGTCGCCTGGCTGATGTAGCTGAATGACAGAACAGTGACTGTCCAGCTGATCAAATTTGGTCTGACCACAATGAGGCAACGACCTTATTATCGTGGGTGTGCCCCCCGAGACACTCATCTAGGCGCCGGTCATTGCTTCATTGTGATACGCAAACCCCTTCACCACGGCAAGGTAATGATCACGAAGGGGGAATGGGCGCATGTACATGCCTTTTCTTTTGTTGTTGCAGCTGCCCGCAGTGCAGCCAGAAAAATTAGGCAGTCATGTACACGCACGAGAAAAATTATTACAGCGGCCGCTGCTAGCAGCAGCCTAAAAAAATTCAGCAATCTGCCTGGAGTCCTGGACCCTGTTGGTGGTGGTGGCGGAGAAGGTAGTCAAGCGGCCTGCAGGCAGACATGCTGTGTGGAGGGACTGGGAGCGACTTAGTCTTCTTGGGGCAGGCCAGGCAGCCAGTCACACGGCGTGCAGGCAGAGATGCTGTGTGTGCGGGGACTGACTTTTGTCTTGGGGCGGGCAGCAGCCCTCCGGGATCCATGCCTCATTTATTTTGATAAAGGTGAGGTACTTAACAGTTTTGTGACTTAGGCGACTTCTCTTCTCAGTGACAATGCCTCCAGCTGCGCTGAAGGTCCTTTCTGACAGGACGCTTGCGGCAGGGCAGGAGAGAAGTTGGATGGCAAATTGGGACAGCTCTGGCCACAGGTCAAGCCTGCGCACCCAGTAGTTCAAGGGTTCCTCATCGCTGTTCACAGCAGTGTCTACATCCACACTTAAGGCCAGGTAGTCGGCTACCTGCCGTTCCAGGCGTTGGTAGAGGGTGGATCCGGAAGGGCTACGGCGAGGCGTTGGACTAAAGAACATCCGCATGTCCGACATCACCATGAGATCGCTGGAGCATCCTGTCTTTGACTGCGTGGACACGGGAGGAGGATTAGTGGCAGTGGTACCTTGCTGGCGTTGTGCTGTCACATCACCCTTAAAGGCATTGTAAAGCATAGTTGACAGCTTGTTCTGCATGTGCTGCATCCTTTCCACCTTCAGGTGAGTTGGTAACAGGTCCGCCACTTTGTGCCTGTACCGAGGGTCTAGTAGTGTGGCCACCCAGTACAGCTCATTCCCCTTAAGGTTTTTTATACGGGGGTCCCTCAACAGACAGGACAGCATAAAAGACGACATCTGCACAAAGTCGGATCCAGATGTACCATGCATCTCCTCTTGCTCTTCCTCAGTGACGTCACGTAAGTCAACCTCCTCCCCCCAGCCGCGAACAATACCACGGGAAGGTTGAGCAGCACAAGCCCCCTGCGACGCCTGCTGCGGTTGTTCTCCTGCCGCCGTCCCCTCCTCCTCCCCCAAAGAAACACCTTGCTCATCATCCTCTGAGTCTGACTCGTCTTCTGCACACGACTTCTCTTCTTCCTCCTCCTCCCCCCTCTGTGCTGCCGCAGATGTTGAGGAAACAGCTGGGTCTGATGAAAATTGGTCCCATGCCTGTTCCTGCCATAACTGTTCCTGGTCACGCTCATTCGCAGCTTCATCCGCCACTCTACGCACAGCACGCTCCAAGAAGTAAGCGTAGGGAATCAAGTCGCTGATGGTGCCTTCACTGCGGCTCACCAGGTTGGTCACCTCCTCAAACGGCCGCATGAGCCTGCATGCATTTCTCATCAGTGTCCAGTTGTCGGGCCAGAACATCCCCATCTTCCCAGACTGTTTCATTCTACTGTAGTCGTAGAGGTACTGGGTGACGGCTTTCTTCTGTTCTAGCAGGCGGGAGAACATGAGCAGGGTCGAATTCCAGCGAGTCGGGCTATCGCAAATCAGGCGTCTCACCGGCAAGTTGTTTTTCTGCTGAATTTCCGCAAAGCGTGCCATGGCTATATAAGACCGCCTCAAACGCCCACAGAACTTCCTGGCCTGCTTCAGGACATCCGCTAAGCCAGGGTACTTTGCCACAAATCTTTGAACAACTAGATTCATGACATGTGCCATGCAGGGTATGTGTGTCAGCTTCCCCATATGCAAAGCGGCAAGCAGATTGCTGCCGTTGTCGCACACCACGTTGCCTATCTCCAGGTGGTGCGGGGTCAGCCACTCATCCACCTGTTTCTTAAGAGCAGTCAGGAGAGCTGCTCCAGTGTGACTCTCCGCTTTGAGGCAAGACATGTCTAAGATGGCGTGACACCGTCGTACCTGGCATGCAGCATAGGCCCTGCGGAGCTGGGGCTGTGTAGCTGGAGAGGAGAACTGCCACTCAGCCAAGGAGGAGGAGGACAGCGAAGAGCATGTAGCAGGAGGAGAGGAGGTGGCAGGAGGCCTGCCTGCAAGCCATGGAGGTGTCACAATTTGGTCCGCTGCGCCCTGCTTGCCATCGTTCACCAGGTTGACCCAATGGGCTGTGTACGTAATGTAGCGGCCCTGCCCGTGCTTGGCAGACCAGGCATCCGTGGTCAGGTGTACCCTTGACCCAACGCTCTTCGCAAGAGATGACACCACTTGCCTCTCAACTTCACGGTGCAAGTGCGGCCTGGCATCTTCCACTGCGGTGTCCCGATGGCCACAAATTTACGGAAGGCCTCAGAGTCCACCAGCCGGTATGGTAACAGCTGGCGAGCTAACAGTTCCGCCACGCCAGCTGTCAGACGCCGGGCAAGGGGGTGACTGGCCGAAATTGGCTTCTTCCGCTCAAACATTTCCTTCACGGACACCTGACTGCTGCTGTGGGCAGAGGAGCAGGAAGTGCTCAAGGGCAGAGGCGGAGTGGAGGAGGGTGCCTGTGAAGGTGGAAGGGAGAAAGCGGCAAAAGCAGATGATGCACCTGAAGGAGGAAGAGGAGAAGGAGGGTGACTTTTCTTTTGTGTGCTGCTGCTGCTTTTGCTCAGGTGGCCATCCCATTGCTGTTTGTGCCTTTTCTCCAGGTGCCTTCGTAAGGCACTTGTCCCTACGTGAGTGTTGGCCTTTCCACGGCTCAATTTTTGTTGGCAGAGCGAACAGATGGCTTTGCTCCGATCTGAGGCACACACATTAAAAAATGTCCACACCGCTGAGCCACCCTGGGATGTGGGCACTATGGGGGCCTCAGCAGCTGATGCTGAAGGGGAAGTTGGCTGGCTGTACATAGGTGGCGATACATGGTGCTGGACACTGCCACCAGCTGTTTCTGACGAAGAGCTGCCCCAGCTTCTTTCAGCAACTTCTCTCCTCCTTCTACTCTCTGACTCCCCCTCTGAACTGTCCCCCTCTTCATCTCCTGTATTGGGAACATACAGAGGATCCGTATCATCGTCATCGTAATCATCCTGCCCAGCTTCGCTTGCCTCAGAAAAATCCAAACATGCACCATCAGTAGGTCCTTCATCCTCCTTACACGTTTTATCCATAGTGTTGATGCGTAACTCAGACATATGAGCTGGTGAAAATTCATCTGGCTGTAACAACAATGGCTGTGCATCAGTGATTCCACCACTAAATAATTCTTGCAAAGTGTCAAATGCAGCGGAAGTGGTGCTAGTAGTAGCGCTGGTGGCTGAGCAAGATGAGGTGTTCTGTGTCGCTAAATACTCAACCACGTCCTGACAATCTTGGGAGGTGATGGGACGTGCCTTCTTCCGAGCACTGTACTGTGGGCCAGGTCCACACGAAATTACATTTACACGACCTCGCACAGACCTGCCGGGTGGCCTTCCTCTGGCTCTGGCACTACCTCTTCCTCTACCTGTTTTGTCCATATCGGGTATGCACGGAGTGGTATATCACACTGCGTGCACTCACGTAGGTAGGTGGGTTCACTTAACTGCACAGGTATGCGCACTGATGCGGTGGGTTCACTGAACAGAACAGGTATGCAGTGGCGGGTTCACTGAACAGAACAGGTATGCAGTGGCGGGTTCACTGAACAGGTATGCAGTGGTGGGTTCACTGAACACAACAGGTATGCAGTGGCGGGTTCACAGAACAGGTATGCAGTGGCGGGTTCACTGAACAGTACAGGTATGAAGTGGCGGGTTCACTGAACAGAACAGGTATACAGTGGCAGGTTCACTGAACAGAACAGGTATGCAGTGGCGGGTTAACTGAACAGGTATACAGTGGCGGGTTCACTGAACAGAACAGGTATACAGTGGCAGGTTCACTGAACAGAACAGGTATGCAGTGGCGGGTTCACTGAACAGAACAGGTATACAGTGGCAGGTTCACTGAACAGAACAGGTATACAGTGGCGGGTTCACTGAACAGAACAGGTATACAGTGGCAGGTTCACTGAACAGAACAGGTATGCAGTGGCGGGTTCACTGAACAGAACAGGTATGCAGTGGCGGGTTCACTGAACAGAACAGGTATGCAGTGGTGGGTTCACTGAACAGAACAGGTATGCAGTGGCAGGTTCACTGAACAGGTATACAGTGGCGGGTTCACTGAACAGAACAGGTATACAGTGGCAGGTTCACTGAACAGAACAGGTATGCAGTGGCGGGTTTACTGAACAGGTATACAGTGGCGGGTTCACTGAACAGAACAGGTATGCAGTGGCAGGTTCACTGAACAGGTATACAGTGGCGGGTTCACTGAACAGAACAGGTATACAGTGGCAGGTTCACTGAACAGAACAGGTATACAGTGGCGGGTTCACTGAACAGAACAGGTATGCAGTGGCGGGTTCACTGAACAGTACAGGTATGCAGTGGCAGGTTCACTGAACAGGTATGCAGTGGTGGGTTCACTGAACAGGTATGCAGTGGTGGGTTCACTGAACAGGTATGCAGTGGTGGGTTCACAGAACAGGTATGCAGTGGCAGGTTCACTGAACAGGTATGCAGTGGTGGGTTCACTGAACAGGTATGCAGTTGTGGGTTCACTGAACAGGTATGCAGTGGTGGGTTCACAGTACAGGTATGCAGTGGTGGGTTCACAGTACAAGTATGCAGTGGTGGGTTCACTGAACAGATATGCAGTGGTGGGTTCACAGTACAGGTATGCAGTGGTGGGTTCACAGAACAGGTATGCAGCCAGGAACAAGCTAAGCCTAACTAATCTTTCCCTATGAGGGACAGTCTGCAGCAGCTCGCCCTACTCTCACTAATGCAGGCACACAAGTGAGCTTAATGGCCGCCGCTGCCTGCCTTTTATTAGGGGGGGAGTGGCTCCAGGGGCTAGTGTAGCCTAATTGGCTACACTGGGCCTGCTGACTGTGATGTAGAGGGTCAAAGTTGACCCCTCATGGTGCATTATGGGGCGAACCGAACTTCCGCAAAAGTTCGCCTGCGGGAAGCGAACGCGAAGTTCGCATGGAACCGTTCGCAGGCGAACCGTTCGGCCCAACTCTACTTAGATATTGTAAAGGGCGCTTTGTTACTCTCAACGAGCACCCCACTGAGCCCGCCTGGAGCCCGGCGGGTCTAGCAGTTTCAAAGTACGAGATTCCTGCACTTTGATTGGCCCTGTAGGCTGCCTGTCACAGTGAATCAACCCCTACATGTGTTACCAACAATGCATGGACAATGTACTTCAAGCCCTTTATCTGTTTATCCCAACACACATTCAGAGGCGCTGGGCATCTCCAGCATTGAGCAGTGGAGTGTAACAGGAATCTATTTTGGCTCACAGGCTCCACCTACCTACTCATTTCCCACCCCTCAGGGTGTCGTGACTACACTCTAGCTATATCTCCTTTGATCTTTACCCATACGGCACACCTGGACCAATAGAAAGAGAAGACTACCCACAGCTGTATCTCCACAACTTCTCCCCCAGAAACCACTACTGGGCAGAGGATTAACCCAGCAACAAAATCTGTGAGTAAAAAACACCTCACCAAAGCACATTAATACAATCATGAGGAAACTTTAAGCCACGTCACCATACTACACAATCTTAAACCTTAAAACATGTTTGCACACCACCATGGGGCGGCTTCGCTAGTCTCTATATCACACATACATTACACAAACTAAATAAGGTACATTACATAGTTTACCGGCCATTAGTGAATACACACCCTTATTGTAACTATTGTAATAATGTTTTGGTGTAGCAACACAGACGTCTGATTATGTGGTGATCTGCAGAATCACCAATAATACAGACGCTATACCTGATTATGTGGTGATCTGCAGAATCACCAATAATGCAAGTATAGCTAACAGGAACATAGCGTGAGATGTGCTTGGTGCAACAGTAACTGATTAGTTTAATGAGACCTTACCAGAGGAGCTGGTGGGTACTATCAGAAAAACACCTCACCAGTGGCAAGGGCCCACTGGTGAGTAGAGAGGTCAGACAGGCAAGGTTCGGCAACTGAGAGGCAGATACAGTACAGAATCAGTAGGCAAAAGAGTAGTAGGTATTCAGGCAGAGGTTCAGCAACTAGATCAGGTGGGCAGAGGTACAGAAACGTTAAGCAATAGCGGAGTCAGAGATAAGCCAGAGTCATACACAGAATATCAATAATAATACAATAAACAATAGTCCTAGTCTTGTGTGAAATCCCTGGTTTCCTCCCAGATCAAAGCACACCGGATACTAGTCTAAGGTTTGAGCGCTAACACGTATGTATTCGCAACAGCAGACAGGTTGCGAGTGAATCGTGCAGGCTTAAGAAGCAGAGAAGACCTCACTGCAATTAGCCAATCCTGAGCGGCGTGAGTCCCCTCTGACGTCAGCCGACCAGCGGGTCAGCTGATGCGCCTCCTCCCAGCATAAAGGTCCTGTCTACGCGCGCGGCCGCGCGATACAGCAACCCTATGTGCTAATGACTAGACGCCGGCGGAACGGAAAAATCCTCCAAGCAGGGAACTGAGGCGGCTGCTGAGACACTCTGCGTGCCCGCTGCCGCAGATGTTACAGCATCCCCCCCTTGATGCATGTACACCGAACACGGGCCGCCAGGTCTGTCAGGATGCAACCTATGAAACTCTTTTTTAAGTTCTTCCGCATACATACAATGAGTGGGAACCCAAGACCTCTCCTCAGGCCCATACCCCCTCCAATGAACCAGGTATTGTATAGAGTTGCGCACAAACCGAGAATCCAAAATTTGTTCTATCTCATACTCAGGTTCCCCATCAATCACCACAGGGGGGGAGGGGGGGGAGGAATCCACATGTACTGCAGGTTTTAACAAGGACACATGAAATGTCTTAACACCTTTCCAACTGGACGGAAGTGAAACAGCATATGTGACCTTATTGATTCTCTTGGAGACAGGATATGGGCCTATATATCTAGGGCCCAATTTGGCAGAGGGCTGCTTCAGAGTAGTGTTGGGCGAACATCTAGATGTTCGGGTTCGGGCCGAACAGGCCGAACATGGCCGCGATGTTCGGGTGTTCGACCCGAACTCCGAACATAATGGAAGTCAATGGGGACCCGAACTTTTGTGCTTTGTAAAGCCTCCTTATATGCTACATACCCCAAATTTACAGGGTATGTGCACCTTGGGAGTGGGTACAAGAGGAAAAAAAAATTTAGCAAAAAGAGCTTATAGTTTTTGAGAAAATCGATTTTAAAGTTTCAAAGGGAAAACTGTCTTTTAAATGCGGGAAATGTCTGTTTTCTTTGCACAGGTAACATGCTTTTTGTCGGCATGCAGTCATAAATGTAATACATATAAGAGGTTCCAGGAAAAGGGACCGGTAATGCTAACCCAGCAGCAGCACACGTGATGGAACAGGAGGAGGGTGGCGCAGGAGGAGAAGGCCACGCTTTGAGACACAACAACCCAGGCCTTGCATGAGGACAAGAAGCGTGCGGATAGCATGCTTTGTACCACCATGCAGTCATAAATGTAATAAAGATAAGTGGTTCAATAAACAGGGACCACGCGGCAACGCTAACCCAGCAGCAGCACACGTGATGGAACAGGAGGAGGCGCAGGAGGAGAAGGCCACGCTTTGTGAGACACAACAACCCAGGCCTTGCATGAGGACAAAAAGCGTGCGGATAGCATGCTTTGTACCGCCATGTAGTCATAAATGTAATAAAGATAAGAGGTTCAATAAACAGGGACCACGCGGCAACGCTAACCCAGCAGCAGCAGCAGCAGCAGCACACGTGAGTGGCAGTAAACAATGGTATATAGTCTGGCTGAGCGGTGTACACAGAGTGTCAGTAAACAATGGTATATAGTGTGGCTGAGTGGTGTACACAGAGTGTCAGTAAACAATGGTATATAGTCTGGCTGAGCGGTGTACACAGAGTGGCAGTAAACACAATGCTATATACTCTGGCTGAGCGAGCGGTGTACTACTGTTCCCAGCAGACACAGAACAGTAAACAGAATGCTATATAGTGTGGCTGAGCGAGCGGTGTACCACTATTCCCAGCAGACACAGAACAGTGAACAGAATGCTATATAGTGTGGCTGAGCGAGCGGTGTACCACTATTCCCAGCAGACACAGAACAGTAAACAGAATGCTATATAGTGTGGCTGAGCGAGCGGTGTACCACTATTCCAAGCAGACACAGAACAGTGAACAGAATGCTATATAGTGTGGCTGAGCGAGCGGTGTACCACTATTCCCAGCAGACACAGAGTGGCAGTAAACAGAATGCTATATAGTGTGGCTGAGCGAGGTACACAGAGTGGCAGTAAACAGAATGCTGAGCGAGCGGTGTACTACTATTCCCAGCAGCGACACACAATGACTGGGGGGGACCCTGGCTAGCGTGGCTGGAGCGCGAACTACCCTGCCTGCCTACCCAAAGCTAAACCCACAGACAAATGGCGGAGATATGACGTGGTTCGGGTATTTATTTACCCGAACCACGTGACAGTTCGGCCAATCAGAGCGCGTTCGGGTCCGAACCACGTGACCCGTTCGGCCAATCACAGCGCTAGCCGAACGTTCGGGGAACGTTCGGCCATGCGCTCTTAGTTCGGCCATATGGCCGAACGGTTTGGCCGAGCACCGTCAGGTGTTCGGCCGAACTCGAACATCACCCGAACAGGGTGATGTTCTGCAGAACCCGAACAGTGGCGAACACTGTTCGCCCAACACTACTTCAGAGCCAAATGACGAGTAGACACCCACACCAAATCCCCCAATGCAAAGTCCCACTCTCCCAAACGTCTCCTGTCTGCCTGTTTTTTCTGGGTTACAAAAGCCTTCTTGAGATTTTTCTGAACCAAGGCCCAGATCTCCTTTAAGGTTCCCTGCCACTCCTTCAGTGCTGGAAAAGGAGATGCCACCACAAGCAAAGAAGAAAACTTAGGAGATCTCCCCGTCACAACCTGAAACGGAGAGAACCCCGAGGAGGAACTCTTCAAATTATTATGGGCAAACTCTGCAAACGGCAAGAACTTGGCCCAATCAGTCTGGGTGTCTGCCACATAACACCTCAGGAACTGTTCCAGGGACTGGTTAACCCTTTCCGTTTGCCCATTTGTCTGTGGGTGGTAGCCGGAGGAAAATGATAGATTCATGCTCAGATGATTACAAAAGGCCCTCCAAAATTTGGAGATGAACTGGACTCCCTTATCTGACACCACATTCTCCAGGATACCATGTAAACAAAAAATGTGGTGAATGAAGAGCTCTGCCAGTTCTTGAGCAGAGGGGAGTCCATCCAAAGGAATGAAATGGGCCATTTTACTGAACCTATCGACTACCACCCATATGACAGTTTTTCCCTGAGACCTGGGCAGTTCCCCTATAAAGTCCATGGACAAGTGTGTCCATGGCTGCTCTGGCACGGGTATTGACTGTAAAGTGCCCACGGGAGCTTGTCTGGAGGGTTTGCTCCTGGCACAAACAGAACAGCCCCCCACAAAGTCCTTACAGTCAGATACAATGGAGGGCCACCAAACACATCTGTCCAATAACTCCTGCGTACGGGCAACACCAGGGTGACCTGCATTCTTATGGGAGTGAAACATATGAAGAATCTTAAATCTGAATTGAAGAGGTACAAATAGAACTCCATCTGGTTTCCCTTCTGGGGCTTCCTGCTGAAATGGACTCAGCATAGTTGCCCAGTCCTTCCAGGCCTCAATATCAGTGGAACCAGAGGAGTGAGATGGTAACCCTTCCACTTGGATCTCGGTAGCTCCTACTGTGACTTTCTTCAAACAATGATGATGACAGTAGGAGGACCAGGCTAACAATTGTCTGGAACTCCAGTCAATCTGAGGGGAGTGTTTTCTAAGCCACGGCATACCGAGAATCACTGTGGAGGTAGACATCTCTAGAACCAAAAACTGTATCTGTTCTGTATGCAACACCCCCAACTGACACAACAATAACGGAGTCTGAGTGAGTGGTAATTTCCCTTGCAACGGTGAATCATCCATTGCAGTCACTATAATCTGACGTCCCACAGGAAAGAGAGGAAAACCAAACTTAATGGCCAAGTCATATGCCATTACATTAACTGCAGAACCCGAGTCTACAAAGGCCTGGGTGGAATGGACTTGATCCTCCCAGGTAATAGAACACGGGAGCAGTACACGCTTATTCTTTAGAGGTAAGACTGGATCGCCTAGGGTAGTACCTCCAGCTACACCTAGGCGATGGAGTTTTCCGCCTTCCTGGGACAATTTGCTACGATATGCCCCTTCTCTGCACAATAAAGACAGAGTCTCTCGGTACGCCTCCTGTTCTTCTCAACCTCAGTGAGCTTGGACTGTCCAATTTGCATCAGCTCAGAGGAGAGGGAGGAACAGGAGGAGAGAACATGCCAGAAGCAAGTCTCCCTGGCGTTCTGCCTCGAGTCTGCTTCTGGTATCGCACTCGGCGATCAATTTTAATTGTCAGGGAAATGGCCTCATCAACTGACTTAGGCTCAGGGTGACCTAACATAAGATCAGCCACTGCATCGGATAATCCTGACAAAAAACAATCTAATAATGCATACTGCCCCCATCTGGCTGACACCGCCCACCTTCTGAACTCAGCGGCATAGTTTTCAACTGAGTTATGCCCCTGCCCCTGCCTGAGAGTCTTAAGCTTCCTTCCGCGCGATACAGCAACCCTATGTGCTAATGACAATTCCGTCCCCGGCGTGCTAGACGCCGGCGGAACGGAAAAATCCTCCGAGCAGGGAACTGAGGCGGCTGCGGAGATACCCTGCGTGCCCGCTGCCGCAGATGTTACACTTATCTGTTTAGCTCAAGATGTATCTTTCCCTGTCTATTCATCTCTCCTTTTCTGTTTATCTCAAGATTTATCTCTCCTTATGGGCCTAATGCTGGGAATACATGATGCGTTTCTGCCACTCGATTCTCCGATCGATAGTTTTTGCCGCTCGGTTCTCTTATTGTCCGCTCGTTTTTCTTATCTTTTTCCATTCACTTCTATCAGAAATTCGGCGGCAAAACGATCGAACTTGAGATCGGACATGTCAGAAATTGTCTATCGAACCCATCTATCTGCTGCAAAAACGCATCGTGTATTCCCAGAATTAAGGCTCAACAAAAGTCTTTTAAATGCACGATTTTCAAACAACTTGAAGAAGTTAGACAACTTTTGTCAAGTAAAAGGCATGCAAACAACAAGGCGTTATCACTGATAAGAGGCGACCAACGACTGATAAGGTGCAGCTCAAGTCAATCCAGCTGTTGGATTGACTTGAGTTGTATCTTATCAGTCATTGGTCGCCTCTTATCAGTGATAACGCCTTGTCATTTGCATGTCTTTTACCTGACAAAAGTTGTCTAACTTCTTCAAGTTGTGTGATAATCATCCATTATAAAAGACTTTTGTTGACCGTGTATGAGCCTCTTTCTTATGGATGATCTCTTTTTAAAGGGACATATTAACAACAGTCTGGTAAAGATTACCATTAACCACTTTACCCCCGCGCGTACGTATTTCTCTGCCCCTTTTTCCATCCTTTAACAACCAGGGACGGAGAAATACGTACTTTCCGCGTTCCCGACGCTGTCCGCGCTCCCGCTCGTAAACACGCCGCCCGCCGCTAGTAAACATGCCGCCGCCCGCTCGCCCAGAGATCAATGAACGGGAAAATCCATTCCCGTTCGTTGATCTAAGCCCCGCAATGATCCGCTGCTCTCCTATGGGCAGCGCGATCATTGTGAGAAAAAACTCACGTGTCCAGCCTCCTTATACTTCCTCCAAGCTTCCGGAAGGAAGCTTGGAGGTCGCATTAAAACAAAAAGTTACTGTGGCCATCTTGTGGCCAAATAGTAAACTACACCCTACACATTTTTCACATACAAATAAATGACTTTTACACATAAAATTAACTCATTACCTCCCACACTCCCCATTTTTTTTTTTTTTTTTGTAATTAAAAATTTTTTAAAAAATTTACAATTAAAAAAAATACATAAATAGTTACCTTAGGGACTGAACTTTTTAAATATTTATGTCAAGAGGGTATAACACTGTTACTTTATAAACTATGGGCTTGTAATTAGGGATGGACGCAAAAATGAAAAAAATGCACCTTTATTTCCAAATAAAATATTGGCGCCAAACATTGTGATAGGGACATAATTTAAATGGTTTTATAACCGGGACAAAAGGGCAAATACGTTTCATGGGTTTTAATTACAGTAGCATGCATTATTTAAAAACTATAATGGCCGAAAACTGAAAAATAATTATTTTTTTCCCCACATTTTTCCTATTTTCCCATTAAAACACATTTAGAAAAAAATAATTCTTGGCATAATGTCCCACCTAAAGAAAGCCTAATTGGTGGCGGAAAAAACAAGATATAGTTCATTTCATTGCGATAAGTAATGGTAAAGTTATAGACGAATGAATGGAAGGAGCGCTGAAAGGTGAAAATTGCTCTGGTGCTCAGGGGGTAAAACCCCTCAGTGGTGAAGTGGTTAATGATGCTGACAAGGTAATGTGCATTGCGCAATTAGCGCAACCTATGTTATTTAGCTTATGCGAGTGTTGCTACAGTAATGTGGTTTATGCAACTAGCAATGCTTGCATTACCTAGGTAAAGCGAGTCACCCTAACTAAGCAATAAATGCAACCTTGTCAACGTAAATATTGATAAAATAACCATGAGCAGGACTGAACTTTTGTGAATAAGCCCTCCTATCTGTTTATTCCTCGATCTAACTTTCCTTCTCTTTTTCTCTCATGATTTATCTTTCTTTGGGGTTGATGCACTAACTGGCAGTGATATTGATATTATTAGTCCATTACTACCGCCAACAGTATATCGTGTGTTACACTATTAGCATAACCCGCGGCACATAATTCATGCGAGTGTTGCTACGGTTATGCGCATTACGCAAATAGCGTAATGTGTGTTACCATAGTAATGGCTGCGATATGTACAGCGGGTCACGCTAATGGCGTAACGCGCGATACACTGCAAGAGATAGTAACAGTAATATTGCCGTGCACTGTCTATGTAGAGCACTATTACCGCAGCTTCATGCATCATCCCTATCATTTTTGATTTTACAAATTATTCCTTCTTACAGTTGAGGTGAATAATAAGGAAGATGAGAAAATTCAAGAAAAAAAGCTCCATTTCATCCAATGTATTCAACAATCAACAGTCAATTAAAAAAAAAAATGGTCACCTTCAGTGACAATGTCCACATTAATGATGATTTGTGGCTTCTGCAAGCACTGATGCATTCTGGTTACTAATCATGGTATAGCATCCACATGTCAGCATTCACTGTCCGTGTGAGAGAGAGCTCTATAGCTAAGTCTGCAGCATTGAAAACATCCCTCATTATTGTGCTTTGCATCTCTGTGGAAGTAGACTGGGTTGAGCTGGAGGCAGTTTGGTTCCTGACAGCGCATTACTGAGCTGCCTAGCCAGTTTGTCAGAGCACATACGCTCCTAACCACACAGACTCACTGAAAGCTATTCCTTATCTATCTGCCGCACAGGCTTTCCCTGCAGTATTCCTTATAAGCAAACAGCAACAAAAACAACAACATATCTTACGCCATTTCTTCACAAAGCAATCTGCATGTCCTTCCTACCCAATCAATAAATAATTTGCCCAGTGACTTATTGGAAGCAGTGATGCTTAGACAAGAGATTTTCTTGTAGTCCTTTGAAAGCTTAGTGTTCTTCTAGATTGCTGCTTCCCTTGCTAAGTGCTTAGATGTTAGAGACTTATTAATGTTAGGGAATCCAGATCAATAGTCGTGCAAGAGCACAGTGAGCGCTTGAACTAAATTAGGCCTGACTGAGCCCAGAAGAAGCAACAGGAAAAGAGCGACAGCGTTACATTTGTGGCTCTGGGATTTGTGCTAAGTACGAGCTCCGCAGAAGGAAGCAAGAATCAAAGCAGGAGCATAATAAAAAAAAATCGAGGCTACATTGCATGGCTTGGCACGTGAGCACGCATCACAGCTAGGAAGAGGATACAACAACAGCCGAGGCAGGTGCACATATTATCAGGGGCTGAACAGAGATAAGTTAACTTCATTTTTGTCTTTAGCCTCATCCTGATGATCTCTGTCGCCTGTGCATGAGGCAAGTGCCTTTAAGGGAACCTTAAAATAACAGCTCTGCCTGGGAGATCTGATGAATGTAACAGGTGCAGGGATTATTTCCAGGCCATGTGTGTGCGTCTGTGTGTAACAGCAAGAGGGGGAGAGAGAAAGCAGAAAGGGGGAGAGCACGCTGATGTCCCTGCTGCGTCTCTCTCTAGCCTGTGAAACTTACAGCAGATTCCCTTTCAGCGACCTCAATTCTAACGGAAAAGACGAGGAAGATCAGTGGAAGGAAGAAGAAGAAGCAAGACGAGGGTGTCAACCGCGAGGGTGATTTTAATCAGTTCTCCTAGCTGAGGGAAGAGCATCCACTATCCAAATGATGTGGCCTAATTTTTTCATGCAAGAGGAGGAGCAGCGCTTCTCTGGACGAGGCAGAGGGCAGCGTGGAAAGGGCTTATCTGATGCTCAAGAGGGCAAGATCAAGCTGGCCTTTTTTGTGGCCCTGATAGGGGTGACGCTCTCGGTGCTGGCAGTTGGGACAGAGTTCTGGGTGGAGGTGAACACCTACAAGCAGAATAACAGCGTGACCTGCGAAGCTGCCCATTTCGGGCTATGGAAGTTCTGCTACAAAAAACTGTGGATTGCAGATGTGGATGAATATCGAGCCACCTGTGGCCCCGCGGAGCTGCCTGGAGGTATAGTGCTTCCCGTTACATGTTGTTCTTGTACTGCTTACACTGAAGGCAGCACACAAGTTGCTCCAGGGCACAGCAAAGTTCAGAACTGAGTGCTTCACGCTCACGGGAGGCACTTGAACTGCAAGGGCAATCAGATAGGAGCTCCAAGCTAGGCTGTGTTGGAGGTTATAGTGAGAAATTATTTAGTTTCTGCATCAGTAGCCATCTTGAGCTATAAGTAACATCCCAAATGCCGGAGACCAACACAACACAGTATTCACTAGATATAGCTGTCTTATAAAAGGGGGTGGCTGTAAATAATCTAAAGAAAAATAAATAGAGAAGGAAGGTACAAAATTAAACTGATTGATTTTTTTTAAGAGGCAGAATGGCGTATGTTGTTAGCTATTAGTAAATATGAAACTGGACCCCTTCTCGGGAATTTTAAGCACAAAATTCCCAAACAGCCCCATTTTTTGTAATCACTATGAGATCTTGCAAACAACTCCAAGATGTCTTAACTGTTGTCGGTAATTAGTATTGGGTTATTTTGTTGACAATGGTACCTTAATAGTTGTATTTATTTATGTTTTTTTCCTCTTTCAGATTTGTTTTCGTTTATGAACAGATACGTTACAAATTGCATTTACATTTTTGTACATTGATGTGTCTGCTTTCTGGCTCTAAAATGGGCATTGTTTACTTTAATGACTTAGACGTTGCTAGTTGGCAAACGGCGCCGGCGTCACCCCATACAACACCCTTCTTGCTGACGCTGGAATGTAGCATGGCTGGGCACAGCCACGGGACTGATGGGTTGGCCATGGTGCAAAGTGGTATTGAATGACATGTTCCCTTTTTGAATACTTATTGCTTGGAGAAATGAATGAACTGTTCAAATGGCTAATCGGGATTTGAGTGTTTGTAGACTGTTCATGTTGTGTTATTGGAGTTACAGGTCAAGTCAAAGTTTTTTTTTTGTTTTTATTGACCAACCAAACTTTGTGTCGTAGGAGTGTCTAAAGTCAGGATTGCCGACACTGAAATTGGAGAACTTCAGCCTGTCACCGGCAAAACCAGAAATGTGCAGTTATCCATAGCAACCAATCAGATCTTGATGTTTATGAGCTTGGAGCAGCCATCCCAGACCGTTAAGGGTGATTGCTGTGTGATTGCCATGGACATTTAACAGCACTTACCTCGTTGATTTGCTGTATTCAATAAAACTGTTATGAAAATATTATTTTCTGCATGCACTAGCTGGACACATTTACCCTTATGAAACCTAAAAAAAGGCGTTATGATACCGACCAAAACCACGTTTTATCATTGTAAGAGTACTTATAAAAGTAAGTGAGTGTTGGACATACAGGAGTCCCGTCCTGCATATTCATTCTGTGACCTTGATCACTGAGTGACTCAAGGGGGAGAAACTATAGGATGGCCAAGAGTGCCAACAAACTTCTAATAAATAGCTAGAATTGACAACATCCTCAGTTAACCTCTGTGCAAACTTGTCTTGCAGATGACGTTTGTGACACCACCTGTTGCGTAAGTTCAAATTCCTGGTACTAGAGGACAGAAACGTCACCAATCTGCCTCCTGCAATGAAGCACCTTGGTGTCTGAGTAACTCATAAACAAGTCTAATGATTATGGGCTCTTATTCAATTCTTTTTTTTCTCCTAAGATTTCTCCTAGGTGATCATCGTATCAATAAAATGCATGTTAAGACACCAGCAGGCATGAAAATTATCAGAATAAATTTGACAATACTTTTTCACCTAGTTTTTGGTACCTTTTTAAATGCAAAGTGCTAAAAAAGTTTTTTTTTCAAACAGAAGATAAAAAAAGTGTCTCCTAGGAGAAAACTCAGGAGGAAATATGAATTGCAGAAGGACCATAATGTAAAAGGTAGACATAGTCCAGTCATAGGGTGGGCCTGGCATCAGTGGCATAGCAAAGGAGCTGTGGGCCCTGATGCAAGTTTTACATTGGGGCCCCCCAAACATTCCATATGTAACAATTGATACGGTGCACCAAAACCTGCCAATGGCTACTACAGTGTCAGAGGTGCAAGAAGGGAATGGGGAGCAGTTTTTAATTGATTACCACTATTCAAAGCCAAAGTATCTATAGAAGTCATTATTATGAGCGCAGGACCAATAGAGAGCTAATACTGAAGTTGAGGGAGGGTCCTTCAGGGCCCCTCTGGCAAAGGGCCCCGATGCAGTCGCAACCTCTGCAACCCCTATTGCTATGCCCCTGCCTGGCATCTAGACAACTTCTACAAATGGCTAAAGTTGACAATATCCTTATAAACTTTAATGTAAACTTGTCTTGAGATTAAAGAATTGCACCTGCTGTTGGATAAGTTCAAATTTCCGGTTCTGGAGGACATAAATGTCACTTACCTTCATCCTGTGTTAAAGCACACCGGAACTGAGAGGCATATGGAGGCTGCCATATTTATTTCCTTTTAAACAATACCAGTTGCCTGGCTGTCCTGCTGATCACCTCTCTCTAACACTTTCCGTCATAGACCCTGAACAAGCATGCACATCACGTGTGTCTGACTGAAGTCTGACTAGAATAGCTGCGTGCTTGTGTCAGGTGTGTGTGTGATCCAGATACTACTGCAGTCAGAGATCAGCAGGACTGTCAGGAAACTGGTATTGTTTAAAAGGAAATAAATATGGCATCCCTTTCAGTTTGGGTGTCCTTTAAAGCAGGGGGACCCAACCTTTTCCAGCCCGGGGACCACTTTCTGACCAAATTTTTCCCTGGGTAGTGGGGGGGCATTACGCGTGACCTAGTGGACAGTGTCGTGCGCAGCGTGTTACGGGGGGGGGGGGGGGGGGGGGGCTGGGGTGCGGGGTGGCATAGCTAGCATAGTTGCCCCAGTGTAGGGAGTTTAGTTGCCCCAGTATGGCTTGTATAGTTGCCCCAGTATAGCTAGTATAGTGCCCCAGTATAGCTAGCATTGTGTCCCAGTATAGCTAGTATTGTGTCCCAGTAAAGCTAGTATAGTGTCCCAGTATAGCTAGTATAGTGACCACCAGTATAGCTAGTATAGTCCCAGTATGGGTAGGTAGTTCCCCAGTATAGCTACTAAAGTGCCCAGTATAGCTAGTATAGTGCCAAGTATAGCTAGTTTAGTGTCCCAGTATAGCTAGCATACTGCCCAGTATGGCTAGTATAGTGCCCAGTATGGGTAGGTAGTGCCCCAGTATAGCTAGTATAGTGTCCCAGTATAGCTAGCATACTGCCCAGTATGGCTAGTATAGTGCCCAGTATGGCTAGTATAGTGCCCAGTATGGGTAGGTAGTGCCCCAGTATAGCTAGTATAGTGCCCAGTATAGCTAGTATAGTGCCCAGTATGGGTAGGTAGTGCCCCAGTATAGCTAGTATAGTGCCCAGTATAGCTAGTATAGTGCCCAGTATGGGTAGGTAGTGCCCCTGTATAGCTAGTATAGTGCCTAGTATAGCTAGTATAGTGCCCAGTATAGTGCCCAGTATATAGCTAGTATAGTGCCCAGTATATAGCTAGTATAGTGCCCAGTATATAGCTAGTATAGTGCCCAGTATAGCTAGTATAGTGCCCAGTATATAGCTAGCTTAGTGCCCAGTATAGCGCCCTAGTATGGGTAGGTGATGCCTACATGCATATCGCCGCTACAGGAGGGGGGAGGGGCGAGATGACAGACGGTGGTTGGGGACCCCTGCTTTAAAGCACTTTAGTACCTCAGTAACTCAACAACAGGCCTAAGAAGCATGGGGTGTGTGCATTAAACTGCATGATGAGTAGAGCAGTATGCAATATTTTATATGCAATGCATTATGCCCTACTCAGGGGCGTCTCACCCACCAGGCAAGTATAGGCGGTTGCCTGGGGCGCCATGAGGTGGTGAGGCGCATTCCCCCACCACAGCTACTGTGACCATGTTTTTTTTTTTTATATTATATTACCTCCCGACTCAGTCCCCGGTGCTCGGCACGCTAGCATGTGCTCAGCAGTGCCTCCACCTCCACTTCTCCCCAGCCAATAGAGCAATCAATACTGCTCTTCTCTGCCAGGCTTCTTCTTTAAAGCCGTGCCCCTTCTTCTCAGTAGCCACACAGGTAAAGTGTTTATCCCGTGTGGCCCAGCCTTTAACTCCGCCCCACGCCAGTCAAACCAGGAGCCAGCGGCCAGCCAGCTTATGCCCCCGACAGTCTGACCCCCCACCTGTGTCACTGGCTGCACACAGACACTGGAGCGAGACAGCCAGGGTACAGATGCAGTCACAGAGAGAAGAATGTGATGTGTCCGTGTTGGAGCCCCGCACAAGACAGCAACACAGCCCGGGAGAAGGGAAGTTTCTGCTCCAGAGTAGTGATGGGAATTCCGGCTCTTTTCAGAGAATCGACTCTTCTGAATCGGCTCCCATTAAAGAGCCGGCTCTTACGGCTCTGAATCGGCTCTTCATTAAATATCACTAAACACCACTCAGAATCGGAGTAAAAGCCCCGCCCCCGTCTCCATGACAATTCCAGACTGCTTCTCTGACTGGGGCAATCCCTCCTGCTACTGCTCTGCTCCGCCCCATACACTCCTACAAGCTGCAAGAGGAGGACTACATCTCCCAACATGCCTCAGCGCCCTTTATTGCAGAGCAAAGCAGAGCTCTGTGGGGCGGCTGAGGCATCGACTCTTTCAAAACTGAGAACCGGCTCTTGTCGTTCGCAGCAAAGAGCCGGCTCTTAGAGCCGTCTCGTTCGCGAACGACCCATCACTACTCCAGAGATGATAAGCTGCATGCACAGGCAGAAGAGAAGGTATGCCGGCTGGCTGCTAAGAACACTTCCTGTCCTGTGTGCAGACTCCCAGTACTGTTATAACTGCTAGAATGTGCCCTGCACTTTTGATACTAGAGTTTTCTTTGAAAGCTGGTTAGGCTGTAGGCTGGTAAAGCTGTAAACCTGTGCTTTAGTGCTGTGCTGTCTCTCCCTCTCCCCTCTCTGTTCCTCTGCCCCCTCTTCCATCTTATGCTGTCTCTACCCCTCTCTGTTCCTCTGCACTCTCTTCCATCTTATGCTGTCTCTCCCTCTCCCCTCTGTTTCTCTGCACCCTCTTCCATCTTATGCTGTCTATCCCTCCCCCTCTCTGTTCCTCTACCCCCCTCTTACATCTTATGCTGCCTCTCCCTCTCTACTCTTTCCCTCTGCTCGGATTACGTGTATTTTCTGGTGAAACGCTGCCCCATTACGATTATTTTCTGGTGAAACGCTGCTGCCCTATGATTAATTTCTGGTGAACTGCTGCTGCAATAAGTGTATTTTCTGGTGAAACACTGCCACATTACGATTATTTTCTGGTGAATTACGATTCTGAATTACGATAATTACTATTATTTTCTGATGAAACACTGCCGCATTATGATTATTTTCTGGTGAAACGATGCTGCATTACGATTATTTTCCTGGGGGGGAGGGGCTTGGAGGGGGGGCGCCACAGGTTTTCTCACCTGGAGTGACAAAATGACTAGAGGCACCCCTGGCCCTACTCATTGCGCATAAGACTTTACTTAATTGTGCTTAACACATGTTAAACTTAGCTTTTAATGGTTCATATTAAAAATTGATATTAGGTATTTTGAACAATAGTTAGATTCATAGCTCCCATCTCAATAATTCACACAGTTAAAAGATATATCATAAAAATAGATGAATGTCAAAGTCAATTTGTGGACTGATTTTCCTGTCGATGATTGATTGGTCAGTAACATCAACACCACACACGTATGCAGGCCCGGCCCGCTCATGAGGCGGGGTGAAACATTTGCCTCAGGCGGCAGATCTGGGGGGGCGGCACCCACCTGTCTGTGGATGCTGGGCGCCGCCCGCCGAGCTGGAGGGGTAGCTGGCAGAAAGGGGGTATTGGGCCTAGCGGTGGGGAGGGGGGTCGGACTCCCCCTCCCTTGCCTGGGTCCCCCGATCTGCGCTCCTCCTCTAGCGTTAAGTAACCAGCTGCGTACATAAAGATGAAGAGGCAATGAGCGGGGGAATCACTCACCTCTTCCGCGTTCCATCGTGTGCTCCACTGACGTCACTTCCGGCAACACCGCCCACTGCATTGTAAGTGGACGGCCTTGCAGGAAGTGACGTCAGTGGAGCGCACGATGGAACGCGGAAGAGGTGAGTGATTCCCCCGCCCGTTGCCTCTTTATCTTTATGCACGCAGCTGGTTACTTAACGCTGGAGGAGGAGCGCAGATCCGGGGACCAAGGCGAGGGAGGGGGGGTCCTACCCCCCTCCCCAGCGCTAGGCCCAATACCCCCTTGCTGTCAGCTACCCCTCCAGCTCGGCAATTTTTTTCTTATTATGCCTCAGGCGGCAAAAAGTCTAGGGCCGGCCCTGCACGTAAGATAACTTTCCAACCAACTTCTTTGAAAGCAAAGAACTGGGAATACATAGGGCTTGATTCACTAACCGGCGCTAAGCCGGTTAGTGTGTCCTAAGACTTAGTGTGCACAAACCGCGGCGTTAGGTGGTTTGCGCCCACACATTGGATACAGCCCCGCTCACTGTGCACGCAGCCCGGGTGCGCCTATATTAGTGCGCAGTGCGACGATACCGTTGCACCCGCTGCCCCTTAAACGTCGCATCGGGTACCCCTGAAACGCCAGGTGCGACATTTAAGGGGCAGCAGGTGCGACGGTATCGTCGCACCGCGCACTAATATAGGCGCACCCGCGCTGCGCGCGCATTGAGCGGGGCTGCGCGCAAAGTAGCTTTGCGCGCACTAGGGACAAAAAACGGCTTTTCACACCGGCGCTAACACTTAGCGCCGGTTAGTGAATCAAGCCCATAATCTGTTAATTGAGCGCAATATTGGGGATAATACGGTCAGTTGGTGGAGGTTACAAGTGTATTAATGTAATAGTATTGTCCGATCAGAAGAGAGCTCAATGTAACAGATAAAATATTGATCCTTAATAAAAAAAACGACTAAAGTTATATCTGTCATGCATGACTTTATAAATAATACTTATCATAGCAAATTGCCAGAATATTGCCAAAAATGGGATCAGCTGATGCAGAGTTCTTTAGTGGGGTTGTGGCACACAGTCTGGGATTACTTGTGGAAAGTCCCGGAAAGTGACCTACAACTGTTACAATACAAGGTAACTACCAGACGGTATTGTACACTGGGGAGATTTTCAGCCGGGGGCCGGTGCTGGAAATGTGGAGGAGATGTGGGCACAGAGACCCATATGTGGTGGACTTGCTCGGTGGTGGCGAAGTTATGGCAAGATTATATTAGAACTTTTGCTGTTGCAGAACAGATCATAGTTTCAACATTTCAGAGATCACAGCTATTTTTGGAATTGCCAAACAGAATGAATACCCTGATGTTGTATTTTTAAAAGAAACGGGCTCCCTGATAATTCGTAAGATAATTGCTCGACATTGGAGAGACCCTGATCCTTTAGATTGTGCTGAATGGATGACAGGTATAGAGGGAATGTGGGGAATTTGCACATTGAGCTCGAATGAAGGGATCTCTAACCTTACTAGAAATGGACAAGAAAGATGGAGGAGGCTGAGAGATTGTCAAGATCAACTAGTAGGGCTGGTGCACAACAAAACCCGCTAGCAGATCCGCAAAACGCTAGCAGATTTTTAAACGCTTTTTTTTATTTTTATGAGGCGTTTTGCTAGCGTTTTGCGGATTGCTGCTGCGGTTTTCAGTATAGTAGATTTCATATATTGTTACAGTAAAGCTGTTACTGAACAGCTTCTGTAACAAAAACGCCTGCAAAACCGCTCTGAACAGGCGTTTTTCAGAGCGGTTTGCGTTTTTCCTATACTTAACATTGGGGCAGAAACGCATCCGAAATCCAAAAAATGCCTCACCCAGGCATTTTTCGTTTCTGCAAAACGCCTGCCGCTCTGGTGTGCACCACCCCATTGAGATACATTGACCAAGCAGATCCGCAGCCGCAAGCGGATCTGAAAACGCGGAAAAAGCCGCTCGGTGTGCACCAGCCCATAGTGTGGAAAGGGGGGGGGGGAATCCCAGAGGTGATGTTGTGTATGTAAGATGGGGAATTTTGGAAGGATGGTTATGAGGAGGACATGAGTATGATGGAGGGGGTGAACATTTGGATGATCAATGGGGGGAGGATGAGGTGATAGTATGAGATGTTTAGTTTATTAAAATATTTCAGTGTACATTTCCTTTCCATGGGAAAAGAAGCTTCCTATTGGCAAGAAGAAGTAGTATGAAGTAGCCTTTCTTCTGTTTTGTGTTCCTTTATGTGTACCTTTTTTGTATATAATATAAAGTAATTGTTAATAAACTTAATTATAACAATATTATAAGAAATAAGGAAGATTTTCTTTTCAAACTGTGATGCTAACTCTAACGACCTTGGAGCAATGCGATGATACTCCGGGCAAAGGTCGGGCTATAACCTGAAAAGTTATGCTGAGTTTGAGGAGAAAAAAAAAAAAACACCTCACACGGTTGATAACTTTCCAACCAATTTTTCTTTGCTTTCATTACTGCAATTGGCGATTGCTCATGTAGCGATGTAACTGAGCTTATCAATATTTACCATTGCGTAAAGCTGCTCAACAACCAGTAAAACAATTATTTATTGGTCATTTCTAATCAATTTGCAGAATTCTCTTTAAAAAGTAGACAATCCAATTTTTTTTTAATGAGAACACTTGTTGATTGGAAGTGAAGATTGGAAGAATTGTGAAAGAAGGAGGAACAGTATGGGCACCACTCCTTTGAGAGCCCTTTATTGCAATGCAGTTAGATGCAATGACAGCCGGAGGTACAGGACAGCCTGACAGCCATTTTGCGACTAGTGTCGCTCCTTCAGAGGCAGTAGAAAAAGTGCCTCTGAAGAAGTAACACTAATCGAGAAATGGCTATCAGGCTATCCTGTATCCCCACCCCCCCTTCCCCCTCCCACGGCTGCCATTGTATCTACCCAGAACGCAATCAAGGGCTCTTAAAGGAGTGGTGCCCTTACTGTTCCTCCTTCTTTTACACTGATTAATGTTGAAGGGAGTGCGCTGCCAGTGACCCCGGCCGATGCTATTGTCACCTCCAAAGCCGCATCATGGTGCCTGTAACATACAGTATTGTCTGCAGCAGTTCTAAACACCTTCAATAAATATGGCAGTGATCAAAACTTGAATAGCGTTATGTCTATAACAGGATCTTTTTGACCATTGCCCTTTTCCAAGAATTTACTTCTGAACTTAAGAGCTGCAATTCATTCTGTGTGTAAATTCTGGTGAAATGCATAAAGTACAAGTTTTATTGATTAAAATCAGTTTTACCAACCACGATCTAGCATGTTCTATTCCATCCAATGGCTTTATGTCCACTGAATATCTCACTGCAGGATAGATGGTACCAGTGCTTAAAGCCAGCAGTATAACTACACATCCTGGTGTCCCCCAGCAAAACTTTCACACCCCCTTCCCCTATAGTGACCCCCATGGCCAAGGGACCAACTGTTCGGACACATAAAACAGCTGTGACCAATATGAACCTCCCCCAGGAACAGTGACTTTAGGGGTCCTCCCACCAATTATATGTGTGGTCACAACAGCATTGGTTCTGGAAAGGTCCAGTATTGAAGGAAAGGTTAAAAAGTTTGGGGGCACCCCATGGCCCTTGGCCCCATTACAGCTGTGGGGGCTGCTCCAACAGTACTTTTGCTTCTGATTACAGAACAGATCAATGAAATATATTATTAGTTTGTAATTCACACTTGTAATATACACCTTCCTGAAAAAATGTCATTCTAGAGTTGCCAGTGGAAATGTTTTGAATATTGTGCTTAGCAATCAAAGTGAGAGGAATACGTAAGCTAGCATTTTTATTTCCTATGAAAAAACGCAGGTCCTTTGGCTGCCTTGGTGATCTTTTGGCCTAAAGGTCCGAACACACGCCGGACTGGAGGCAACGACGGGTCTGGCGACACCTCCCGCTGGGTGGGCGTTTCAACGACAGTCCGGCGTGTGTACGCACTGTCGGCGGACTGATAAGGTTGTTACAGCCGTATCAGTCCGCCGACAGTGCGTGCACACGCCGGACTGTCGTTGAAACGCCCACCCAGCGGGAGGTGACGACAGACCCGTCGTTGACTCCAGTCCGGCGTGTGTACAGACCTTGAGTAGTTCCTGGTCACACTCAAACAACTGGAACAAACACGGAGTCAGGCCACCCGATATCCATGGTAGTCCTGGCTCTGGGATCCAGAAAGTATTAAAAGCAGAGTATTAGCAAAACAGACAATATTTTAAAATGAGGCTGGCAATAGTCTTTACATATTGCACTCCGGTCACGTGTCCTTAAAAGGCTACTCTACTTTACCACAAAAGACAATATACTATCACTAACCCAGGATTGAACTTCATCCCAATCAGTAGCTGATACCCCCTTTCTCATGATAAATATTTACATTTTCTTGAATAGATTATCAGACAGGGACATCTGTATGGCTGATATTGTGGTAAAACCCCTCCCACAGTGTGATGTCATGGCCATGGCCCTGACAGCTTGCTGTGAACCTCATTGCATTGTGGTGAATGACGCCTCCAGCTGCCAAGCAAGCACATCTCCCTCTGTGCATAGAACTCTCATTAAATAAACACCTGGCTGGACTAAATATGTCGCCACCTGTGATAAATTTCAGAATGTAGATAAGGGAGAGGAAAGATTTTACAATGGGCAAACACTAAATATATAATCTATAAATGAATATTCTAAAAAATAAGCAATTGTATTCATTATGTTATTTTCACTGCAGTTCCTCTTTAAAGAGAACCTGTACTAAGTGAAAAAATATTTAAAATAAACACATGAGGTAACTTCAAATGAGCATTCCATAGTTACCTCGCCATCAGTTCCTCTCAGAAGCTCACCATTTTCTTCTGACAATAATCCCTTCCAGTTCTGACAATATTTTGTCAGATCTGAAATATATCAGTTGCTGTCAGTTATAGCTGAGAGGAAAACTGATGTACCAGGTAATGTCCATGTTTCCCTATGGCTCAAGTGGGCGATGTTACAGTTTAACTTTGTGCTGACCAGAAAGCTGTTATGGGTAATGGCCATTTTCAAAATGGAGGATGGAAAATTCCCTTGATCACAGTGAAAAAACAGGACACGGGAGAGGAGAAAGACCCTGAGGAGAAGACTACATGGGCGGTAAGTATGACTGTCTATGCCTATTTTGACTTTTAATTTTCAGTTCAGGTTTTCTTTAAAGTGGGCCTAAACTCTTGCACAGGACAGAAGGAAAACATAGAGACATACAGCCTGCATGTATTTAGAGAGTTTAGCCTGTTTAATTCCCCCTCATTTGTGTCTAATCACAAGTTGTAATTTGATCTCTCACCTGTGTCACATGATTGCCATGGCAGAGATGGCAGATAAGCTAATTTGAAAGCACAGGATGTTAACAATATGTCTGCTTCCATGAATCAGGAAGTAGAAACTAATTAATTTTAGGATTTGTATCAGCCGTAACAAATAAATGTTTTTTGTTTAACCACTTAAGGACAACGCTAATTGAAATCTACGCCGTTTTGATGCTGATCTGGCTGCCACGGTGTAGATTTCAATACACCGATACTGCGCGTTCTTGGTGCTTTCATCGCTCCCAACAATCTCGCCTCTGTCTCCCTGCCGCAGCTCACTCGCTCTTCCGTCTCTATGAAGAGTTCTGTGAGTGGGTCAGGAGTCAATTTTATTGGCTCCTGACCCTTCCTATCAATGTAAGCAACTCCCATTGACTTACATTGACAGACACGGTCAGGAGCCAATGAAAGTGGCTCCTGACCTGCTTACAGGAACTCTGCCGTCATAGAGACGGCAGAGTGGGTGGTTGAGGTTCTCGCTGTGCAGCATGGATGGTCGTTGCATCGATTCGTTGGTATGCACCGGTATTCCGCAGTTTCTGGTACCAGCAGTCTCTGGTCCTTAAAGGGAACCTTAACCGTAAAGCAAAAAAAAAGTTTCACTTACATGGGCCTTTCCCAAGCCTCCTGCAGCCGTCTTGTGCCCGCGCAGCTCCTCCAGTGTCCTCCGGTCCCCCGCCGCGGCTTAGTTTCGTTGTCGGCCGACTGCCAGTCGTCCTCCTGCAACGCGTCCTATTCTTCCGCATTCCCCGACATAAAGCGTGTCATTCGGGCGCGGTTTACGGCGGGGAATGCATTCCATGGACACGCTTTACGGCGGGGAATGCATTCCATGGACGCGCTTTACCGCGCTTTAAGTCGGGGAATGTGGAAGAATAGGACACGTTGCAGGAGGACAACTGGCAGTCGGCCGAAAATAAAACTAAGCCGCGGCGGGGGACCGGAGGACACTGGAGGAGCTGCGCGGGCACAGGACGGCTGCAGGAGGCTTGGGAAAGCCCCAGGTAAGTGAAACTTTTTTTTGCTCCACGGTTAAGGTTCCCTTTAAGGGGGCAGAGACCGCTGGTACTTGAGTGGTTAAAGGTTATTATGCTGTTGCTTATCTTTTAGAGCAGAGAGGACATTCTGAGTTCAGCTCCACTTTAACAACTTTATGCACTTAAATATTATTTCTCAACTTCAGCCCAGGGGTGTAACTGCAGTGTGCTGGGTCCCCTCACAGTGATCTGTCAGCCGTCTCCTGTACATAATGCAGAACAGCAACGGAGCCTCATACATGACCTGCTCCTGGCAGCAGGTCGCGGGGCCTATTGTTACGCACCTGCTTTAGTTTGCAATAGTTGTACGTTTTGAAAAAAATACTGGGAACCATGGTAACAGTAGGAATGGTGCTGAAGATAGCCAGTCCCACTTATCTCATAGGGCTATATTCAAAAAATGCTAACTATATGCATGCATCTCTTATGTCGCTTGTCACTATGTAAATTACATAAGCCGCAATAAACTTAGTATGTGCTGTCTGCACATGTTAAGTTTACTGTTATTTTGTGAACAGCCCATTAATCTGTTTGTTTGCACAAAGTACAAAGTTGAATGTTCTTTCCCTTCACAACCTGCAGCATTGATACATACAGTATATATTCCACAGAAAGGAGGAATCCTAACGTCCAGCAATGGCTCGAATCTCAGTAACAGCTGACAATTATGCAGAGCAGCTTGCCCAGTGGAATACAGTGGAGTACAGTGCGGGAAATAATTATTTGATCCCCTGTTGAATCTGTTAAAAAATGTAGTAGAACAGCAATCAAACAGTTAAAAGGACCCTGAACAGTAGCTAAAATAAAAAATTTCCCTTACCTGACTTCCTCCAGCCCGTCCTAGGCCGTGAGGTCCCCCGGCGTCCCTCTGGCTCCTCTCCGGGTCCCGCTGGCGGCATTGTTACAGGGGCATTGTTACAGGCGACACTTGGGCTGAGTGTCGGGACAACACTTCCATAAACAGGACGCTCCGCGTCATCACGCCGGCCGCTACGTGTCATCACGGTGGCCGGCGTGACAGTCCTGCACGGTTTTCTAACTCTGAACCGCGCATGCGCAGGATTGTCATGCCTTGATGCGTAGCAGCCGTTGTGATGACCCCGATCAAAGAAGTAGTGGCCCAAGACTCAGCCCGAGTGTCACCGGTAACTATGCCAGCACTTCGTCCTGCCACGGAACCTCGCCAGCACTTCGTCCTGCCACAGAAAGCCCCTTCAGCTTAGGATCCATCTGAAGTGGAGATAACATTATCTTGTGTTTACATTTCTCAGTTGTTACAATTACATTAGTTACACAGCTAGCCACGTGCAGAAGGAACTGCTGGGGAGCTGACAAGCGAGACATATGAGAAATTATCACTAGATAGCTGCTGCATATGTATTAAAATGTATTAATAAACTGCAATGGCAGCTTTCAGAGCAGATAAACTGTAGTTTGGGAATTTGTAATTTGTGAACAGGCAATACTATTTGTGGAAATGAACAGAGGCGCCAAAAGAATAAAAGTAGCTAAAACTTTTAAAAAATGGGGGAGGCAGAGGTGGACTTACCTCCTCCAAGCAGACATAAAAACAGGTTGATATTATATATCAACAAGCAAATGTATTTATATATACACTCCAAAGGGTCAAAGCAACACGTTTCACAGGTGTGGCCCCACTTCATCAGGCAATAGGGGATGGAGCATACAGCAAAAAGTGTCTATGACTCAGCCTAGCTCCTCAGCCTAGTCCTAGTTGCTTTGACTCTTTGGAGTGTATACTGTATATAAATACATTTGCTTGTTAATATAATACCAACCTGTTTTTGTGTCTGCTTGGAGGAGGTAAGTCCACCACTGCCTCCCCCATTTTTTTTAAGTTCTGGCTACTTTTATTCTTTTGGTGCCTCTGATCTTTTCCGCATTCTTTGAGTCCACGCATGGTGTGGAAGGGTGCTTACCCCTTGTTTCCAGATCTACAAGGAGTGACTTCTTAATCCTGTCTGGGGACAGGTCTAATCTCCCCACCTGCTTCTACAGTGGTTGCTTTAGTGGTAACCCATGTTCATGAATATAACTTTACTTACCAGTACTTGCCTCTCATTACCGATATCAATCCAGTACATACTGCACTATATTGGGCTCTCAGTGTTCTCTCATTTTCCTGAAGCAATGTTACTTGTGCACAAAAGCAAATATGATAACTGTATGGATAATAAAAGTAGGAAAACTCATTTTTATTGAATCTTATGTCAGAGTTTTATTCCACTTTAAGCATGGATGCACCTAACATGGGTAAAATTTCTGTGCACAGCCAGCACAGCGCAACATAAAACACTTTTAAAATGCTAGCTCAGAAGTCCTAACATTGTCCACTTCCTGCGTCCCTTATTCTCATTGTTATAGGCTAGTTTCCTCAGGGAGATTCAGACTATGCCTTCCCCCTTGTAGTCGCATCAGTGGGGATGATGCAATCCAGGCAGGTGCTACAGCCACACCCACATGCATTCACATGTCACCTGTGTGCATTTACCCATTCAGACTTACAGATATACAGAGGTGATGTAATGAGGTGGAATTGATTTTCATCTTTAGATAGCTGGATTGTCAAGTGCAAAGCTGACCAGCTCCCCTGTCCTAATATGTGTTTATTTACAATATAAATCTTAGTTGAAAATCTATGACATTTAACATGTGGAGACTAACCTAGTACATTGGTGGAAATATTGCTTGTTTGTTTTTTTTTTTTCCAAAAAGCATAATTTTTGTGACACAGAGTAAAATCATGGGGCATTTACCGTATTTTTCGGACTATAAGACGCTCCTGACCATAAAATGATTGGAACCGCAGGGGCTCAGGGTAGGACGAGTCGAGCTCCTGTCATTACCAATTAGCAGGCATATGTTCGTAGTGCACGCTATGCTACTCTGATAAGGCCCCTTAACTCTGATAAGGTACCAATAAGGCCCCTTAACTTTGATAAGGCAGCATGGTGATGTAGTGGTTAGCGCTCTTGCCTTGCAGCACTGGGTTCCTGGTTTGAATCCCAGCCAGGTCACTATTTGCAAGGAGTTTGAATGTACTCCCCGTGTCTGCGTGGGTTTCCCCCAGGTACTCCGGTTTCCTCCCACATCCCAAAAACATACAGATAAGTTAATTGGCTCACCCCTAAATTGGCCCCAGACTACAGTACTTATAATACATACATAGACATATGATAATAGTAGGGATTAGATTATGAGCTCCTTTGAGGGACAGTTAGTGACAATACAATATATATATATATATATACTGTACAGCGCTGCGTAAGATGTCGGCGCTATATAAATACTAAATAATAATAAGGCAGCTATTTGTCTTAGTGAATCAAGCCCATTGAGTAAATTTTCTATATCAGTTACATTAGTTGCGTAAATGTCAGCGTTTTTCTGCATACAAACGTACGTGGTGAGCCAAAAATGTGTGCAGAAAAAAACGTGCACAGAAAACTGAAAGACAAGTGTGACCCCTGCTTTAGGGCCAGTTTTCACTGAGCTGGCATGCGTCTTGTGGGGCGCATGCCGGCACTTGGAGAGATACACATCCGAATCCCTGCAGCCATGCCATACACGGCTATAGGGATTCGGATGCATGAAACAAAAAACTGCTGCATGCCATATAGAATTGCACCGGCATGTGATTCGAACGGCATTCTGTTGCTGGAATAGGCACCATTTTTGTGTGCAACTGGGATGTGGGGAAACACTGTGTATACTGCTCAAGTGGAAATAGGCCCTTACAGAAAAATATTGAAGCATTAATTAAGATGGTTACATTTAACCACTTGCCAACCGCTCCACGCCGATCGGTGTGAATGCAGCAGCAGCCCCAGGACCGCTCAACGGCAATTGGCGTGAAGTCCTGGGGGTGTGTTTTGCAGGAGATTGCGCGCATCTCCGCTTGAATGACAGAGCTCCACTCATCATCACCTTCATCAGTCTCCCAGTGGCAAAAATGCCGTCTATTTACAATGTACAGCGCTGCGATCTAAGGCAGCGCTGTACTGTGGACAGCCGTGACATTCGTCTGTCCCCCTTTGAGGCTCAGAGAGTGATTTGCTCTCAGAGGCTGATGTCCATGAGAGCCAATCGCTGGGATTGGCTGCCGGAGGGAGGATGGGAAATTAAATAAATAAAAAAATGCAAAACTGTATTAAAAAACAACAACAAACGAATAAAAAAAATAAACAAACACAGGAGCAGCGATCAGAGCCCACCAACAGAAAGCTCTGTTGGTGGGCAGAAAAAGGGGGGGGAGTCTCTTGTGTGCTGAGTTTTACGGCCCTGCAGCGAGCCCTCAAAGCTGCAGTGGTCTGAATTGTAAAAAAAAATTGCCTGGTTACTAGGGGGTGTGAGCCTACGGTCCTGAAGTGGTTAAAGAATACCCGAGGTGACATGTGACATGATGAGATAGACATGTGTACGTACATTGCCAAGCACACAAATAACTATGCTGTGTTCCTTTTTTTCTTTCTCTGTGTGAAAGAGTTAAACATCAGGTATGTAAGTGGCAGTTCCTGTCAGGACTGGGTCAGACTACAGTGTGACCCTCACTGATAAGAATTGACAACTATAAAAAACTTTCCTAGCAGAAAATGGCTTCTGAGAGCAGAAAAGAGATAAAAGGTTCAATAGTTCAGAGATTTTAGCTCTGGCATATTTCAATGAATGTGTCATTGAGCAAAAACAATAAAACAGTAAAAACATACAAAGTAGATTTAAATATACAATTAAACTGTAGAATATCTTAAAAAGTCATTTTTAAGAGGAGGAGGATAGATACAGTTGTTTATTTAATTCATTTATTTTCACCTGGGGTGTCTTTTAACCACTTGCCGACCGCGCACTCATAACGCGCGTCGGCAAAGTGGTAGCTGCAGGACCAGCGACGCACATCTGTGTCGCCAGCTGCAGGCTAATTAATCAGGAAACAGCCACTCGCGCGAGCGCCTGCTTCCTGTCAATTCACGGCGGGGGGCTCCGTGAATAGCCTGCGGGTTGCCGATCGCAGCTCGCAGGCTAAATGTAAACACAAGCGAAAATAATCCGCTTTGTTTACATTTGTACAACGCTGCTAACAGTAGCAGCGTTGTACTAGATCAGCGATCCCCGGCCAATCAGCGGCCGGGGATCGCTGTCACATGACAGGCAGGAGCCTGTTAGAGGCTGCACAGGACAGATCCGTTCCTGTGCAGCCTCCGATCTCCGGGACAGGGAGGGAGAAGAGGGAGAGGAGGAATCCTGCGGGGGAAGGGGCTTTGAGGTTCCCCCCCCCCCCCGCCACCCACACGCATGCAGGAGCGATCAGACCCCCCCCAGCACATCATCCCCCTAGTGGGGAAAAAAGGGGGGCGATCTGATCGCTCTGCCTGTTATTTGATCTGTGCTGGGGGCTGTAGAGCCCACCCAGCACAGATCTCAGTAATCAGCGCTGGTCCTTAAGGGGGAGTAAAGGCTGAGTCCTGAAGTGGTTAATGAAACCTGAAGTGAGAGGATATGTAGGTTACCATGTTTCCTTGTAAACAATGCAGATTGCCTGGCTGTCCTTCAGATCCTCTGCCTCTAATACTTTGAGTCATAGACCCTGAACAAGCATGCAGAACAGATCTTTGGCTGAAGTCTGACTGGATTTGCCAGATGCATTTTTCAGGTGTGTGATTCAGACGCTACTGATGCATGAAAGATCAGCAGGATAGCCAGGCAACTGGTATTGTTTAAAATGAAATAAATATGGCAGCCTCCATACGCCTCTCATTTTTGGTGTCCTTTGCAGATCGTAACATATAAGTGAAAAGTATAAGCTAGATATGATATGAACAGCAAGCATGCATCAAGATATTAGGAGAAGAAAAAAAATACATCAAGATAAAAAGAGAATAAAACTTTTCTTGTGGAGAAACTGTAATTTTTAGGGTGAACGCAATATCGCAAATTTTTCAAATCTGTATTTCTAGTTTGAGCAAGAAGGAAAGCGGAAGAAGAAAGACATAGATGGTTAGTTATGGTTATGGTTAATTACATAATGTGCCTTTTCCATAACTACTTGTCTGTTTATGTTTTTATTTCTTTGTGGTTAAAGGATACGTGACTAAATTAAGCCCTGCAGCGGGTCTTCCTCCAGCCGCAGTTCTAATGTCACCCAGTCTTCTGGCAGGGGCAAACGCAGGATTTTTTAGGGGGGGATTCCTGAAAGGTCCAGAAGCACGTATGTCCCCGAGTGCTTCCGAATACAGGTGGCTCCATACTGCCCATGCACAAAAGTGCGCTGGTGTATTACGGAGCTGCCTACCTTTGGAAGTACTCAAGGACACGAGTGTTTCTGAGGGCTTCTGGTAGCAGCAAATGTGAACGGGGTACAGCGCCGGAACAACTCCCCGAGAGAGGAACGGGAGATAGACTTAGTTTGGACAATTCAGTGGAATATGCCACATAGTGTCACATAGCGCAAGAGATACCCATATGATGCAGGGATATATGCATCTGCGGAAGATGGCGGCGCTATATAAATACTAAATAATAATATTTTGCCTCACCAGAATTGCACTTTTATTTAGCTTTCCTGTATGACAAGAAGACACAGCCAGCACTAGGGGTTGTGACATTTTCAAAATCGTACGTATACTGCATGTAGCATGTTTTTGAGCGATTCATTCAAAAATTGCTCTGAAAATCGCTTCACAAAATCATACTCACAAATTGCTAGCGATTGCTATTGTCATTTTGGAGTTGCACTAGTCCAGAGAGAGGAGTGGAGAAATTGAGAATAGCCTGAGATGGCGCAGAGAACTTATCTGTATTGCAGTCCCACATCAGACAGGTTACTTGCCTGTAATCGGACTCCTGTCCCTGTCAGTCTCCCACACAAGTCAGAAAGAAGCCCTCCTGGAGTCTAGGGACTGTCAAAAACTTTTCAACTTGCTTAACACCTTATCCACACATGCAGTCATTATAACAATGGGGAGAGACCAGACAGATGTTTGCCCACGGACCCTGAGTCCAGGCAAGCTCTGCATCATGCTGTGCATATTTACCAGCTTTCCTGCCCTCTAATTGCATCATGTCTGAAACTTCTGTGCTGTGGAGAGTCCAGGACTCCAGAATCAACATTCTCTCACTGCAGGCTGCATCTTCTTGTGGGGGAAGCTTGGCTGCCTCTCTCATTCTATTAGCTGGAGGGAGGCACCAGAAGTAAGAAGGGAGGGAGAATGAGGCTGTTTATATTATGAGGGCTTCCCTGGCTGAATACACAGCTCAGTGCAGGGGGGGTGTTCCAGACACCCGGAATAGCCCCCTCCGTTCGCCAGTGTTCTGGTGTCCCCTCAGTAGCGATCAGCGGTTTCTGCGCATGCACGAGTGTGTGGTCAGGACTCAAGAGCTGTCTGCACAGAACGCTCACGGCAACAGGAGTGTGGCCACTAATGCTGTGTGCGTGCACCCACGCATGCGCACAAGCCGCTGACCTACTTGGGTCAGTGGCCACTATGAAGGAGACACCAGAAGACTGGGTGACATCGGATCTGCGGTGAGGGACACAGAAACTTCTAGGGGCTGGAGGTTTAGTCTCATGTATCCTGTAATACAAGAGTGTCATTGAATCATTCATAGGCAGGGCGGGTTCTCTCATGAAGCACGGTGAAACATTTGCATCAAGCGCAGAGATTACAGGGGCAGCATTTTTGTAACAGCATGCAGTCAGAGTAGAAGGAGAAGTGAGAGGAGAACGAGGTGAAGAGGTCATTATTGGGGAAAAGCAGCTCGTTGTGCTGTGTGAGGAGTCATACAGTGAGTGAGGAGGGGGGAGGCAGGAGAGCAGCAGTGTTTCATTTGACTTGCACAGCAGAAGAGAGGAGGTGGCATTGTTGTCCTGACTGAGAAGGGTGCTCATTCTCACAAGTTTGCCTCAGGTAACAAAAAGTCTAGAACTGGCCCTGTTACATAGTTATTTTGGTTGAAAAAAGGCATACGTCCATCGAGTTCAACCAGTAAAAGTAGAAAAAGGCTGCAAATGAGAAGCAATACATGGAGGAGGGGAGCTGCTGCCTGAGGGAGCTGTACATGAAATGCTAGAGTCTGCTGTACATGCATGTCACACATAGAACTGAGCTTATAATGAAATTAAGGTGCCGGGAAACTTGGACACAAGGTAATACCGAAAAATGACTCTCTCTGCTCCAGCAAAAGTCCTGGCGGCATTAATTACTATTCCCCTTCCAGACCGCCATTGACTCAATGGTAAGATGTAATTACGCTGTTTTTTATTGTAGTTTGGGCTTCGTCTTTTGAGGGTATCCATACTACTAACTGAGCGATGCTATAGAAGTAATTCGCATTACGGCCTGTGGCGGTACCTGGTGCAGTCAAATTTCCAGCACTGTTTTTGCTTGACTCCGGAACAGGGAGTGTCATATCTTCTTATTCTTTTTAGAAGGTGCAGCTGCATAAGAAAGTTGGCCTAGGGGTGGAAAACCCATAGATCCAGCCTTGGCCAAGACTTAGCTACAACTAGATTTAACTATGTTTTAATTGTATTGCCTGTGATAGAAACTACTTGTTAGGACTATGCCAATTTTGTATGTAAAGTTATATGGCTTGAAAATGGACCATTCAAATCTCACCAACATTTAATTTGATTGGTCCATTTCAAGCCACACACATTTACATACAGAATTTGCATAATCCTGCATCAACTCTAAAATATTTACATCTCATTGACTATCATTAGTTGTTACCACTGGCAGGGATGCCATCAGAAATGTTGGGGCCCCTCCACTAGCCACCCCACCCCGTGTCCGTGCGTGAAGTGCGCTGCGGCGAAAAATGTGCATGGCTCCGACACTGAAGAAAGTGGCATGCACAGCATGATGCGGTAAAACAGTGGGAGTGACCATGGCATGTTGTGAGTGGAGCCAAATACTAGCAAAATACAGGTAGGCCCCGGTTAAGAAGCCAAGTATAGGTGGTGCCCCAGTATAGGTAGCCAGGTATAGGTGGTGCTTCAGTATAGGTAGCAAGGTATAGGCGGTTCCAGCCCCAGTATAGGTAGCCAGATATAGGTGGTGGACCAGTATAGGTAGCCAGATATAGGTGGTGGTCCAGTATAGGTAGCCAGATAGAGGTGGTGACCCAGGATAGAAAGTCCGCTGTAACGGGCTCACTCATCTGCTCCCCACGTTCAAGCGCTGAGTCTGATGTCACTCTTCTCTCAGTACTGGAACATGGTGTGCTGGTTAGTGAGCATGCGGCCCTTCCATCGCTTTTGGGGGGGCCCAGGGCCCCTCACTGCAGTGTCAGTTGTCCCCCCCTGATGGCTGCCCTGACCACTGGTAGCAAGTCCCGGCAATGGGTTTCTTGTAACAGTGAGCTCATGCCCATTTGGCCGGTACACTTTGCTTTAGGGCCCATGCAACTTAAAAACGCTAAACGTTAGCGATGTGCGTTTTCCGTGGGTGCTTTTTCCGTGATTTAACGTGGAAAAATCACTCAACAGATTCGCGTTTTTGGATCGATCGCGATTAGCTGTTCTATGCATACTAATGGCAATCGCTCCAAAATCGCCTGAAATCTGTTGCAGGTAAGGCGTTTGCGATTGGCGATAACAACAAAACTCCCGCTATAGCGTCAGTGAGAACATTGCCATAGGCTATACTAGTTTTCTTTTTAAACGCTAATGTTTTGTGATTAGCTGGAATCCCGTGATTCCCGCTTAAGTGTGAATGGGCCATAACTCTGAGCCTCATTACTGTATTTTTATTTACCAAAAAAAAAGCACTTTAACTGCCAGAGTCTTTAATTTGCATTGTAATTTCATTTTACGTCCACCTTCATGAGCACACTCATGTTTTTCTCCGACCTTTATACACATACAATTAAGCTTTGCAGATGAACAGAGATCTGTGCCAGTCAGATCAGTATGCCTCTCTGTCAAAAATTTGCCAACTAATTCCAATTAACATGTAGCTGACAACGTATTTCATCTGATGGAATATCCATGTCAGGGCCTATTACTGGAGCCATGTTTAACAGCCGTATCGGTTGGAGGCACACAAGCTGTGTGCGTCTTTCAGCTTTATGCTTAGAGTTAATATTCATAAAGGATATATTTAAAACATTAACTTGCATGATATGACATGTTATGTTGTTTTTCAAATGGATGCTGTGCAAAGTAAAATTTGTAGCTTTCAAACAATAGTTGCAGACTAACCAGCAAGCTCATAGTGATCCAGAACTCATTGGAGTGTGTGAGGGGCTACAACGGTCCTAAAAGCCCCCTTACTAAAATGCTATGAAAAAAAAAAAGAAGTTTGCTTTCTTAAAACAGAAAGAATTTGCGATAATTCAGGTTGGAGTGAGCTTGAGATGTCTCCCAGGGCATCACTGCTGAATATATGCAAATTAACCATTGTTGCCCTTAGAAGCAATAGTTGCCATATAGGGCTTGATTCACAAAAGAGTGCTAACTGATAGTACGGCCGTTTTTACGTGAATTTTCATGTTTCGCGCGATCGCGAATTTTTGTGTGGAACGATACCGTTTTTGCGCAAAAATTCATTATGTCACGTGAAAATTCGCGATCGCGCAAACCGTGAACATTTGCGCGAAAACGGCCGTGCTATCAGTTACCACTTGTGAATCAAGCCCATAGTGTCTACAAATAATGTGTATTCACTAAAGAATGCTGTACTTAAAGAGCAACTTTAACCCAGGATTGAACTTCTTCCCAGTCAGTAGCTGATACCTCCTTTCCTGTGAGAAATCTTTACATTTTCTCTATTAGATCACCAGGGGGTCTGCATGGTTGATATTCTGGTGAAACCCCTCCTGCATCCCACCGTGTGATGTCATGACCATGGTCCTGACAGTTTCCTGTCTGTGAGTCTTGTTGCATTGTGGGAAATAACTGCTTTTTCCAAAAGCCAAGCAAGCAATATCTATCCTGTGCATAGAACTCTCAGTAATAAACATTCCACACAGATCCCCAGACAGGACTAAAAAGGTCCCCACCAGTTATAAATTTCAGAATGTAAATCGGGGAGAGGAAAGATATTACAAGGGCAAATACTGACTAAATAAGGAATAAACGAATATTGTAAAAAAAAAAATGTGCTGTTTATTCAATATGTTATTTTCAATACAGTTTCTCTTGAAAGCATTATGACTATGCCACTATCGCCTGTGGCTTACTTTACTAAAAAGTGCCGGAGGCACATAAAAAAGGCGGTGCTGGAGTACCGCTACCATATAGCGGAACTCTGCGTCTGAAGAAAATAACGGGGTACTCACACAAAATACTGGAAATAAAGTGCCACTACTTTGAAGTCAAACTAGGGTGATAGTAGAATATCGGTAATTATATTCTGCCGTTGGAATTACCTGGCGGCCATTTTTCCTTTGCAAGTACACCTTGAGGGAGCTCATTGTACAGTTCACAAAATCAGCTCTTTGTAAAATTGGCTCCTTAGCTATGTCATTAACAGTGAGTATACACTGAAGATACACACAAAGCAGGCACCTCTATGCAGAGGCGTATCTAGAGGGGTGCAGGCATGGCTTGTGCCATGGGCGCCACAGCACCATGGGCGCCATGGATGCCTCCTCCTCCCTCATGCTTCACCACCTACTACTGAGAGATGTCTCTCAGGCATTTGTACCTGCTCTTATACTGGAGGACATCTCTCACTACCTATACTGGGGGACACCTGCCAAATCTATACTGAGGGAGTTACTTATATTGTGGGGAACCTCTTATTATCTATACTGAGGGACTACTTATACTGGGTGGATACCTCTTACCATGTATGCTAAAGAAGGCTACTTATACTGGGGAGACATCTCTAACTACGTATACTGGGAGGGCAACGTAAACATGGGTCTACTTATACTGGGTGAACTACCTCTGGCTACCTACACTTGGGTGCTACCTCTGGTTACTTTTACTTGGGGGTTAACTCTAGCAACCTATACTGGGGAGACTTGTATCATTGCAAGAAAAGAAGCTGTTATTATGGGACAAGGTGGTCTGATGGGTGGAGGGGGGCGCAATTTCAGTGTTTGCCATAGGCGCTATGTCACCCAGATACGCCCCTGCCTCTATGACTAACCCTCAGCCAGGCATTATCTACACACATATTGTAAATACTGTACCTGTAAATGGCAAAACACTGATTGGTCATACGTTTTTCCGGCATTAATGCTGCCAAAGAAGCATGGCATACGACTCCTCCACCTTTGATATATATAGTGCCAAGATTCTACAGTAAGATCAACAGCAGATCATCCACTGCAGGTTGATTTCAGGACAAGACTTCAATCATAACGCAGAGGGTATAGTAAGGAACTTCTGACCTAGAGGAAAGTTAGTTTGAGTTGTGAGTAAATTAAGGGCTCGTTTCCACTGTAGCGGTGCAGAATCGCCTGGATTCCACCGCAGAAGAAATCGCATGCAGGTGCGGTTTTTTACGCGTTATTTTACGCGATTACGCATGCGATTTCGCATAGGTTAGGCTATGTGCGTTTTTAACCATGTCACTGCCTGTGTTAATTTACATTGGTTCCTATGCGGAATCGCATGCGTAATCGCGTAAAATAGCGCGTAAAAAACGCATGCGATTTCCCTATTAAATACATTAGCGGCGATTCGCATGCATTCCACTAGCAGGCGAATTCGTTGGCTCTTTTGTGCGTTTTTTCACCGCTCATAAAAACGCACCACGCAAACGCTACAGTGGAAACAGGTCCATTCACTTGCATTACATGTGCGAATCTGCATGCGTTGGACGCATGCAGATTCGCGATAGTGGAAACGAGCCCTAAGGGTTAAGGTTAATAAAAGGCACCAGTAAATGGTACTTAGAGGTTAATGGTTATTGGTTACCTCAGTATTGGGGAGTGGGGGGCTTGACCACTAGCGTTAGGAATCAGGCTTGCATGAAGGTTCGTATTTTTTCATAAGACGTGAGAGAGATATGAAGGCTGACACATTTATTTCCTTTTAAACAATGCAAATTGCCCAGTAACCCTACTGATCTTCTGCCTCTAATACTTGTAGCCATAGACCTTGAACAAGAATGCAGATGAGATGTTTCTGACTGAAGTCTAACTGGATTAGCTTGTTTAAAAAGAAATAAATATGGTAGCCTCCATATCCCTCTCACTTTAGGGTCCCTTTAAAGTGAGTGTTAGACATCAGATAGTGGTGAGTTAGGGATGATGTGGGGCTAGCGTTAGTGCAACAGGAGGGCTTACATTTTTACCAGCAGTTTACAGCTCTGGTCTGAAATGAAGGTAAAAGTGCATAATGAACAAACATAGCACACAGCAAATAAGCGAAGTATTTCACACCCCTGGATTCTCCTATTAGTGATTCTGGGTCCTCTGTGAGTGTGCAGCCTGCAAGCTTTCTGCCTTTTGTGAAGAACTGATTCAAGAGATGGTATTTTAAATAATTCAGTCAGGCTGTGTGTATTTTCCATGACCTGGCCACCTTATGTAAACAGAAGCATAGTGATGTATATTGTAACCGTAGTTTGTTTAGTTTACAGAACAAATCAGACACGCTAACTTTTATGAAGCCCTTGAATGAACAATGACCAGGCTCATTCAGTGCAGTGACTGTACAAAGTGCCGTACAGTAGGACAGTCAAACCGATATCAGTTTATAGTCAGAGCATCGAAAAAAGTGCACTTATTGGTTACTATGGGCTACTGTACTTTACATAGCCACTTTTTTCTGGCTGACCCAGGTCCAGGGGAACTCTGCTTACTGGACACAGATACGTCCTTCATAGGTACTCTCAGATATTCTCAAAAGTTGCAGTCCACTAATGTACTGTTCATATTGCCCTTTATGTTTTTCTACAGTAACATGTGGCTGTGGCATATACTGTAAATATGGCATGTAGAGGTTGTGATTACCATGGCCCCAGCTGGGGTCCATGTGGGGCCTTTTTCTGTTTGCTGTATTAGCTGTTTATTGGTGCTGCAGTAGTAACGATCACCTCTATCTATGCTTTGAAATGTGATGACTGTTAACAACCCATCAGGGGCATAACAATAGACCCTGCAAGGGATGCAGCCGCACGGTAGCCCAGATGCTGTAGGGGGGGAGAAGTTTCTTTTCCTTGTCCTGAGAGACTGACAACTAAGGGCATGGAGAGAAAAAGCTTTCTGCTCCCTGCACAATTGTTCTAATGACTTCATCTGCTCAGCCACTGATAAGGAATCATACAAAGTTTTACAAAGTTTTGTGGACAGTCCTGATTCAGTATGCAGCAGGTTCTTGTATCACAGTGCCTAGCCCCCAACTTCTCTCTACCTCTCCCCATGTTCCCTGTACTATGGTGATACTGGAGAAGTCTGCAGAACCAGTTCTGCTCCATCAGAGATGGACAGAGTGACTGTAATTAGCTGAGGCTGGGAGCACACTCGTCTGTCAGTTTTCTGTATGAGATTTCTGGACACCATGTGTGTCTGTATGTGAGAAAACATGCATGTTTTTTTCACAGAAGCTAATGTAATTGATAGAGAAAACGTGTGCAGTGCTTCACTGCTGTCTGTTTTTATCTGCATGGGGAACATCCATTCAAGTTTACACTATTGGTTCTCTGTTTACCTTGCATAAAGCAAAGGGGAGGGGGGGGGGGGCACCATTCAAAGTTTTGCAGGGGGCCCAGTGATTTCTAGTTCGCCCCTGCTACCCCTGTGCAAAGTGGCTGTAAAATTTGCACTGGGTCACACTGCTGGTTACTGTATATTTGGGTGACAGTGGCTCTTCATATTTCTATAAAACAGCGGTCTCTTTTGAACAGCGGCAGCACGGCCCACCTCATCCACTTGCTCCAGTGGGGATCACAGATCTCTCCTCTCCCTCACGGCTCCCCTAGTGTTGGCTTCTGCTGATCGCACTCAAAATTGCTTACTGGTGGTGGTTTGTACATCAGGCCCTTTGTTTCTCATATACCTCCTTATGTGCAGATGGGAAAAAGCAAATCCTATTTACTAACCAAAGGATTTAATTATGCACAGATGCACACCATGGACACAAACTACAACCACCACATACCACACAGACCAAGCCACTGCCCACAAAATAAACGTCACCGCACAAGGTACAAACTTCAGGCAGTGGTAATGTGCAAAGCTTGCACGCTGCTGCCACTCTGAATGCCACAAAGACAGCGACAGCAGCTACTCCACTTCATAGTGCCTGCAGTCAGTGTTCTCTACTTCAGATGTGGGATTCTTTTGAGAATCGTGAGTTTACCGGTAATCAATAGTACTTACAGTAACTTCAAAAACAGCCCAAAATGTCTCTTCTAAAAAAAGATACCGACCAGACGTGTTCACGTCGGACAAATTGGGGCATCTTCCCTGCCCTGGACGCCCGCTGCCTACCCCCCCCAAACCCCCCCCCCTCCACCCCCAGCCGCCGCTGCCGTCAGACCTCGATCAGCCGCCAGGTGAGAGGTGTCTACCATATTAAGGGGGCATTCTGTCTGAAATGCTGTCTATTTATTTGCCTCATGACTGCTGAATTTGTCTTGTTAGGGGCCTCATGATTGCTGAATTTGTCTTGTTGGGGGCCTCATGATTGCTGAATTTGTCTTGTTGGGGGCCTCATGATTGCTGAATTTGTCTTGTTTTCTTGTGAGCTATTATACTTATTATAATTATACTTATTGGATAAACAGGTGGTTGTGCCAGAGAATATATTTTTGCTTCATGAAAGTGAAGAAGTGAAAGAAAGTGGCCTGTTCTGATGAACCACATTTGCTTTTAGATCATGTTAATGTTGCATTGACAAATACCACTTACTTCTTGGAGACCACATACAACCTTCATGACAAAGGTATTCCCTGATGGCTGAGGACTTAAACAATCTGCATTTAGTGGTTTGGTGCCAGGTACAACCCTACAGCTTCTAAAGGTCTCCTGGTGTCCATGCCTCAGTGGATCGTAAGCGTTCCTACAAAAAGGGTAATGCAGACAGGTAAAAAGAACATCTGTGTACATATTCCAGCGAATAATGATGTTGTTCCATTTAATTATACTCTTGGGACTTATTTGGTAAGTTAATAGACTTAGGAAAGTCTAGTCTTAGCCAAGGAAATGCAACAATAATAACTGCACCCGAGCCAAAGCCAGGGTTCAAAACAAGGGTACTTATCCGTTAGCCGGGCGCATCCTCTAGGTGGCGACAAAACTCCACCAGAGTTACATCTTTCCCTACTATCCATGTCGGCCTGGAGGGGGAATAGTAATTAGCGCCACCTGCCGGATGCGCCCGGCTAACGGATAAGTACCAAAACAAGTTCTTACCCTGCAGAGAGGGAAGCCTCAGGATCCAATTGAGGCTTCCCTCTCTTGTTGGCAGCCCCCCCCCCACCCCCGAATTCGAGACCTTACAGACTCGTGAGCCCATGCATGTGGACTAGTCCAACATCTTACAGATGTGACAGCAACTTAGGAAGAAAATAATTTATAGAGCTTTTTTCCTCTGGTAGAAATCTACATGTATATGTATGTATTTGAATTTTAATTTTATAATTCCCATATTTGTCCTTTTAATATTTTTCAAATGAATAGTAGCTGCTTTTTTTAACAGTTTAACTGCAGAAAAACTGTTGATGTTTATTTCAGTGTGCAAGGGCATCAGTGCCTGTTTTATGCATTTGCTTCTGCTTGGCTTGTGTCAGCATCTGAGAGCATTTTCTCTACTTCCTGTTGTGATAGGAAGTGGGCATCTTGCAGAAGTCCTCTAAGGTCCCAGAAACACAAAGGCCTCGATTCATAAACAGCAGTGCGATAAAAAAATCTTGTCGGGAAAATACCGCACTCTGTATTTTCCCGGTCTGTGTGCTAATTCATAAAGATTTCCCCAGCTGCCCTTGGAGCTCGGTAAATTACCGCAGCCCATTGAGCGGTAGAGTAGAGCAGTGTCTCTATTCTCTCTTTGCCCTGCAGAAATGACTCACACAGACGGCTCTCTGGCTCTCTCCACTGATGACTCAGACAGATAAGTCACACAGTCTTTCCCTGCCTGCTCAAATGATTCACACAGAGGGCTCTCTCCACTGATGACTCAGACAGATGAGTCACACAGTCTTTCCCTGCCTGCTCAAATGATTCACACAGAGGGCTCTCTGGCTCTCTCCACTGATGACTCAAACAGACTTCGGCTCTCTGCACTTTTGCATTCATCAGAGCTGTCAGAGGTGTCGGTAACTTGTTTTCGCCTCACTAGAGGTGTCGGTAACTACCGCCAGGCTTACCGCTTGTTGAAGGCTTTATGAATTGACATTTGCTGACAATTTACTGACATGTGTTGTCGGTAACTACAGCCAAGTCGGTAATTTATCTCCCTGGTCGGTAATGTCAGCTTTTCATGCGGTAACAGCCTTTATGAATTGACATTTTGCTAAGTGGTCGGTAAAGTCTGCTGTTTTCAGCATTACCGCATGAGGTAATGCTTTATGAATCGAGGCCAAAGTGGGGGAAAAGACAGCAGTAAAACAAACAAACCAAAACAAATAAACAAACAAAACCTCAAAGAGATCCTGAACCCTTTTTGTACTGTCTGAAACTAACATAAAATGTTTTTCAAAAGATGGGGGCTGAGTTTTATTAACTCAAAGCAATTTCTTCAAGGTCGCTTATCTGCCCATGATTGCCAGGCTCGGGAAGCATTAGTACATTCAGGCTCTTTGTGTCCTCATCCTGCAGACTAATCAGTTTATATGCTGAAAGTAGAGACTTTTATGGTCACAGATCATATCGTGTTTCCAAATAGACAGGAGTAAATTGAGCAAGAGCCAACCAGACTCTCGCAGGGTGGCTTCCAAAGCTACAGATATCCGACAATACCATCATTTCTGCACTTACAATGTGCACATTATCATGCATTAAAGTTGGCATTTCCTGTTTAATTTGAAAACAAGATGGAAAGAAACAAATGTTCGGCTAATTTAGCCACTTCTATTTTAAGTGTCAGGGCTGTCATTTCGTTTTAGCTGGTATGGTCGCGTCAATCATATTATGTAACTTTCTTTTACATGTCAAGTGAAGGCGTGGATACAACAGAGGTTCTGGTTAAAATGGGCGCCAGATATAAACGTTATTAAAGTTATCGTTTAGTAAAATGGGTGCCAGGATATAACATAAAATATTGTTTATAATACTGATATTCTACTATGACATTTATTTTTATGTTTACTAAAATGTGTACCAGTAAAAGTGATAAAATATTGTTTAATATACCAATAATGTACTACCTCATTCATACAGTAAAATATCTTTACCAATACTTACCAATATTTTACTATAACCTAACCCCTCTAGATACTCTCACACAGAACCTGGTGGTGCCTTACCCTAAGCCCCCCCTCCTGGTGGTGCCTAACCCTAAGACCCCCCTGATGGGGCATAACTCTAAGACCCCCATGGTGGTGCCTAACCCTACGACTATCACTAGTGGGGCCTAACTTTAAGACTCCCCCTGGTGGTGCCTAACCCTAAAGCTGCATACACATGTCCAACAAGCTTACAACAAGCATACACCCAACTGCACGACCTGATCAACTGCACGACCTGTATGTCCACACAACTAAACAACCAACTCATTTACATACTGCGCACGCAAGCAGAATGACAGACTGCACAATACAGCTTCAATATGGCTTCAAAACAAGTACAAGTCATTCAAATCACTTGTACACATGCTATCATCTACACGATATCAGCCCAACAGTCATGTGAGTAGATCCGACAGTTGGATCGGGCAAACTGCCTGTTATCAGTCGCTCGACTAGTCGTTTGTGCATGTAGACATGCCTGATTGTCATCCAACAGACTAAAGTCAGACAGTAAAGAGGCTGTTGGTTATTCCGTGTGTACGAGCCTTAAGACCCTCCCTGGTGGTGCCTAACCCTAAGAGCCCACAGTGGTGCCTAACTCTAGGAGCCCCCTGGTGATGTCTAACCCTAAGACCCCCCAGGGGTCGAGTCCTGCGTGAACGCGGGTAAAAGGCGTCCACCCACTTTTTCTTCAAAGTGAACGCCGTTCACCCTGGCTTGTGTGGAGGGGGGCAGAGCAGGGAAGGCGAGCTATAGGGACAGTGGGGATGGGCGGACATCTCCCCCCCCCCATCCCTCACCTTTGTGCTCCCCTTCCTGCCTCTCCCCTCCAGCGTTTTTAAGTGTCGGGCCGGCGGCGAAAGTGGGCGGAGACTTCCTGCGTTCCAGTCGCATGGGACGCTCCGCTCTGTGTGCGGCTAGTCTGGTCTTCCAGCCGCACACAGAGCGGAGCGTCCCATGCGACTGGAACGAGGTAAGTCTCCGCCCACTTTCGCCACCGGGCCGACACTTAAAAATGCCGGAGAGGAGAGGCAGGAGAAGGGGAGCACAAAGGTGAGGGATGAGGGGGGGAGATGTCCGCCCATCCCCGCTGTCCCTATAGCTCGCCTTCCCTGCTCTGCTCCCTCCGGGTGGGAGGCTGGGGGCACACCTGGCTACCTGGGCACATATACACCTGCCTACATATACTGGGGACATATACACCTGCCTACATATACTGGGGACATACCCCTGCCTACATATACTGGGGACATACCCCTGCCTACATATACTGGGGATATATACACCTGCCTACATATACTGGGGACATATACACCTGCCTACATATACCGGGGACATACCCCTGCCTACATATACTGGGGACATATACACCTGCCTACATATACTGGGGACATATACACCTGCCTACATATACTGGGGACATATACACCTGCCTACATATACTGGGCATATATACCCCTGCCTACATATACTGGGGACATATACACCTGCCTACATATACTGGGGACATATACCCCTGCCTTCATATACTGGGGACATATACCCCTGCCTACATATACTGGGGACATATACCCCTGCCTACATATACTGGGGACATATATCCCTGCCTACATATACTGGGGACATATCCCACTGGCTGCATATACTGGGCACATATACCCCTGCCTACATATACTGGGGACATATACACCTGCCTACATATACTGGGGACATATACACCTGCCTACATATACTGGGGACAAACCCCTGCCTACATATACTGGGGACATATACACCTGCCTACATATACTGGGGAAATATACACCTGCCTACATATACTTGGGACATACCCCTGCCTACATATATTGAGGACATATACCCCTGCCTACATATACTGGGGACATATACACCTGCCTACATATACTGGGGACATATACCCCTACCTACATATACTGGGGACATATCCCACTGGCTACATATACTGGGCACATATACCCCTGGCTACATATACTAGGCAACTATACCTCTGGCTACATATACTAGGGACTACTATACTCATGGCTACTTATACTGGGACACCTATAGACCTGGCTACCTGGGGGTACCTATTTTGGGGAAACTGCTGTCAGATTATCTGCATTTTTGTGGAATCGCTGTTATGTATTTTGGGGAACAGAGGCCAGATTATGTGTATGTTAGGGGAACAGCTGCTGCCAGATTACGTGTATTTTGGGGAACTGCTGCCAGATTGTGTATGTTTGGGGGACCACTACTGCCAGATTATGTCTTTTGGGTGTTACGTGTATTTTGGGTGATCCGCTGTCAGGTTTCGCGTATTTTGGGGAACTGCTTCCAAATTATGTGTACGTTGGTGGAACTGCTGCTGCCACATTGTCTATTTTGGGGGAACCACTTCCATATTATCTGTATTTTGGAGGAACTTCTACCAGATTATGTGTCTTTTTGGTGAAATGCTGTCAGATTACATCAATTTTTGGGGGATACACTACGGCAGAGCTCAAACTTCCTTGGCAGACCTTTTACATCACTGCTAAGGTCATGTATATTTGGCCCCACCCATGGCCACGCCCACGGTGTGCTTGACCACACCCATTTTTGGCGCGCCGCGCGCCCCACTACTGCCAGATTATGTCTTTTGGGTGTTACGTGTATTTTGGGTGATCCGCTGTCAGGTTTCGCGTATTTTGGGGAACTGCTTCCAAATTATGTGTACGTTGGTGGAACTGCTGCTGCCACATTGTCTATTTTGGGGGAACCACTTCCATATTATCTGTATTTTGGAGGAACTTCTACCAGATTATGTGTCTTTTTGGTGAAATGCTGTCAGATTACATCAATTTTTGGGGGATACACTACGACAGAGCTCAAACTTCCTTGGCAGACCTTTTACATCACTGCTAAGGTCATGTATATTTGGCCCCACCCATGGCCACGCCCACGGTGTGCTTGACCACACCCATTTTTGGCGCGCCGCGCGCCCCACTACTGCCAGATTATGTCTTTTGGGTGTTACGTGTATTTTGGGTGATCCGCTGTCAGGTTTCGCGTATTTTGGGGAACTGCTTCCAAATTATGTGTACGTTGGTGGAACTGCTGCTGCCACATTGTCTATTTTGGGGGAACCACTTCCATATTATCTGTATTTTGGAGGAACTTCTACCAGATTATGTGTCTTTTTGGTGAAATGCTGTCAGATTACATCTATTTTTGGGGGATACACTACGACAGAGCTCAAACTTCCTTGGCAGACCTTTTACATCACTGCTAAGGTCATGTATATTTGGCCCCACCCATGGCCACGCCCACGGTGTGCTTGACCACACCCATTTTTGGCGCGCCGCGCGCCCCACTACTGCCAGATTATGTCTTTTGGGTGTTACGTGTATTTTGGGTGATCCGCTGTCAGGTTTCGCGTATTTTGGGGAACTGCTTCCAAATTATGTGTACGTTGGTGGAACTGCTGCTGCCACATTGTCTATTTTGGGGGAACCACTTCCATATTATCTGTATTTTGGAGGAACTTCTACCAGATTATGTGTCTTTTTGGTGAAATGCTGTCAGATTACAACAATTTTTGGGGGATACACTACGACAGAGCTCAAACTTCCTTGGCAGACCTTTTACATCACTGCTAAGGTCATGTATATTTGGCCCCACCCATGGCCACGCCCATGGTGTGCTTGACCACACCCATTTTTGGCGCGCCGCGCGCCCCACTACTGCCAGATTATGTCTTTTGGGTGTTACGTGTATTTTGGGTGATCCGCTGTCAGGTTTCGCGTATTTTGGGGAACTGCTTCCAAATTATGTGTACGTTGGTGGAACTGCTGCTGCCACATTGTCTATTTTGGGGGAACCACTTCCATATTATCTGTATTTTGGAGGAACTTCTACCAGATTATGTGTCTTTTTGGTGAAATGCTGTCAGATTACATCAATTTTTGGGGGATACACTACGACAGAGCTCAAACTTCCTTGGCAGACCTTTTACATCACTGCTAAGGTCATGTATATTTGGCCCCACCCATGGCCACGCCCATGGTGTGCTTGACCACACCCATTTTTGGCGCGCCGCGCGCCCCACTACTGCCAGATTATGTCTTTTGGGTGTTACGTGTATTTTGGGTGATCCGCTGTCAGGTTTCGCGTATTTTGGGGAACTGCTTCCAAATTATGTGTACGTTGGTGGAACTGCTGCTGCCACATTGTCTATTTTGGGGGAACCACTTCCATATTATCTGTATTTTGGAGGAACTTCTACCAGATTATGTGTCTTTTTGGTGAAATGCTGTCAGATTACATCAATTTTTGGGGGATACACTACGACAGAGCTCAAACTTCCTTGGCAGACCTTTTACATCACTGCTAAGGTCATGTATATTTGGCCCCACCCATGGCCACGCCCACGGTGTGCTTGACCACGCCCATTTTTAGCGCGGCGCAGAGGTTCTCCAGGTGAGTCCACTCACTTCTTTTCCCAGGACTAGACCCCTGAGACCCCCCCTGATGGTGCGTAACCTTACCACTCCCCCTCCCCCCGAAGGGCGCCTAAGCTCAAATTCCTGTTTTGTTTGTGTAATATACATTTGTATATGATTGTTTATTGTTTTATTTAATATACAATACAAATATATATATAATCGAGGAGTCAACATAAAAATAAACAAAAGCTTATTTAAGTTTGTTGAAAAATGATTATTTGTAAAGTAGGTGAGAATAGCGGAAGCTGCTCAATGTGGTGCAAAAAGTTGAACAGTTTGATGCTGGGAATAAACGGTTCACTTTTGAGCCATTTGGATGGCTCAATAGATAATTTCCGACATGTCCAATCTCCCGCTAGATCGTTTCGCCGCTTGATTCCTGATAGCAGTGAATGGAAAAAGATAAGAAAAACGAGCAGAAGATAAAAGAATCGACTGCAGATTGCAGAATCGAGCTGCGAAACAGTTATACAGTTTTAAAAACAATTATTTGTTAAATAATGGGTTATTGTAATTGATAAATTTGGTATAGAAATGAAAGCTAAAGTTAACAAGCGATATATTTGTTTTATATTTGCTACCTGCCCTTTTACTATATAATTGTTTTATATCAATGCAGCGCCCTTTTTGTACACCTGACACCAATAGAGAAAAGATTTGCATTGATAAGGCACCCTTTTTAATAGGCGCCATTATTACGTGATACCAAGTAAAGACAAATATAATATAAATATATATATCATGTTAATGGCATGCAAACCTGAAGTTAAAATAAACTGATTAGCTCAATAATTGTATCTATAGTAATGACGATACATAGGACTTTCCTGAACTCACTGGTTCGTTTTCAATTTATTAGACTGAGGTGGAAACAGCGGCCATGTTATTGTAACATTAAATCTGATTCATTCAGCTCAAACATGGAGAATTGATGGCCTATTTAGCTTTTAATAACTAGCCTGCTGTGATAAGCGTTTGCACAGTCACACAGAGGTTTTACGGCCTTTAATTAGTTTTCAAGAGAGCAGTATTACTTTTCCCACCTCACAGACAAAGCACTGGTTTATAAACCCTTGCCATCTGATCTAAACATGCATTATTTACCATTTTCAAAGTCCAATTTCCTACCCACTGCACAAACTCTCACATTAATGCTCACTGAGTAACACTCAACATTACAAGAAAGAAGCTCCTGATGAGTCCATTGGACGAAATGCGTAGGGCGGAGTCAGGTGCTACTGACGTCACTAGGTGCGGAAACATTCGCCGGCCGGCCGGAATCTGACACTGCAAACCAGCGGACACACCACGGTGGAGGAGCGGGACGCCGACGCCACACGAGGGAGAGATAACCGCTGGGCCAATCAGCCCGATATGCGCGACAATCACCAGGATTGAGTAAGTGCGCTGTATAGCGCAGGCTGTACATTCTGTTTTTATCAAGTTACGCTATGAGGAACTTTTATCTGCTTATGTTTTACATGAATCTGGATTAAAGCTTTATTACCTGGAATGAAAGAGCCTAGTGCCTAGTTATTGGTTGATCAAACAAACGCTAGACCCACCTGGATGTGAGGTGGATTCTATCCGGTGAGCGGCTAATATACTGGAAAGTTGGATTTGTGGTTTTAACACTGAATGATCACGTGTGCTGCACTTATTGTCACTGGGAGAAACGAGAATCTGTGTATATATGCAGTAATGCACTATGTGGAGCATGTTTTAAATTTCTTGCAGATATTGAACTGAGCTTCAGAAGAGGAGCGTTGTCACTCATCTTTTTATGAACTTTGCTGAACCTATTGATAGCGAACACTCTGACTAAGATTAGTTTAGACTAATTTGAATTGACTATTTCGGGCAGGCGCAGTTTGCTTGTTAAGGATTACAAGAAAGAAGTTTTGAATCAGGATGAAACCATTTATTGGCTGACTTAAAATAATAAGA